>NW_017729025.1:19855659-19861236 GCF_001723915.1 Gavialis gangeticus | reverse complement strand
TATGAAACTATGAAACTATGTATGTGTATTGGGTGTGTGGGTATTGACAACTGATTGTTGTCTAATTTTTGGTGTGTGTATGTGCTTGAATTGGTGATAGGTATGCATGTGCCTAAGCTGGTAATCTTGAATGTGTATGTGCCTGAGTTGGTAGTGTATGTGTGTATATGCACCTAATTGATTTTTGAGTGTGTGCATGTGCAATTGTACACCATAACCTGTGTACACCACAGTCATCATGGTGCCTTGCAATAAACTACTGCAAGACCGTTTCAGGCTGGACATAAGGAAGAATTTCTTTACTGTCTGAGCCCCCAAGGTCTGGAACAGCCTGCCATCAGAGGTGGTTCAAGCACCTACATTGAACACCTTCAAGAGTAAATTGGATTCTTATCTTGCTGGGATCCTATGACCCCACCTGACTTCCTGCCCTTTGGGTGGGGGTGCTGGACTCGATGATCTTCCGAGGTCCCTTCCAGCCCTAATGTCTATGAAATCTATGCCCTCCTGTCTAACAGCATGATATTGAGATCCTGAGTGTTGGCCTGACCCCACAGGGTAACACTGAGATCAACACGGCTACAACCAAAAACATTTCCTGTGCTTGTGTTTGACATTTACTGTGTCAGACCAGGTAGAAATACATTGATCCTTCTCACTGGGAAGACAAAAAAAGCCGTGCTATTTGGAAAGTAGAGGTCACTCTTACAGGTACATTAGGAAAGTCAGGCCATCTGCTGTAGGTGACTTCATTTCTAGTTCTTCCAATCTTCTCTGGCCACTGAGTTCACTTGAAGTAAGCAGAGAGTGAGGTTTCAAAAGCAGGTTACACACTTGGCTGGGATGGTTTAGTCAGGGATGATGCTGCCTTGAGCAGGGTGCTAGACTAGATGACCTAATGAGGTCCCTTCCAGCCCTACTTTTCTATGATCCTATAATTCCTGGTCAGTTTATTGCAGCTGATGTGAATCCCACAAGTATGGTTGGAAAAATAATGCAACCAAACAACTACAGCAGGACATATCTTTCTTTGGATTTGGCCTTCTAAGAAGAATGTAGAGAAGCTGGGGTTGGGCTTCATTGTGAAACTGAAGTTGGAATCCAAGGTTGAAATGATTTACCTAATGGGATAACTGACCATCAGACTCTCATTGACTGATGAGAGATATGCCACTGTTATTAGTACCTATGCTACAACCATGAAAAATCCTGATGAAATACATTTATGAAAACCTATGTTATATCATCTCACAGGCTCCCTGAGAAGACAAACTCATTGTCATGGGTCACTATAATGGCTGTGTTGGCGCTGAGGATTACCAGGCTGAGATAGGAGTCATTCGTAGACTTGGCCATAGGGTCAAGAGTAACAGAAGTGGAATATTGCATCTTAAAATGTGTGAAGAATATCAGCTGACTATCACCAACACACTCTTTGGGCTTCTGTAACTGGTGGCTTATCTACCCCCACTGTCTACCGTCACCTTCCAAGCCTTGATCATAGAATCATGATGAAATCGTAGAAAAACAGGGCTGGAAGGGACCTTAGGATGTCATCTACATCAACCCCCTGGTCAAGACAGGACTATCTCTATTCAAACCATCCCATACAAGTGCTTGCCTAACCTATTCCTAAAATTATATCAACAGCTAACAGTGAGGTTAGTCTTTGGAGAGGTCTCTGCTCAGTGGTGCCATTTCTTGAGAAGTGGGCCCATCACTCTTGATCAAGACTCTTTGTCTATCTCTGCAGGTTGAGTTACAACTCCTTACAGTCCTTAGGTTTCTTCCTTATCTGTGATTCTCCAACATGTAAGACTCCCATCTCACCCCCCACCCCCCGATGTAGCCACCTGTCCAGGCTCACCTTTGGATCCTCAGCCTTCACCCTTTAGCATGACTATCTGGACCAGCCACTTTGGTCATCTGCTTGACAATCTCCTTCTCCTATTGCCCTATACTCTCCTTAATCTGTGCCTGCCTACTGGAAACAGTCTACACTGGCTCTGAAACCCATCACTCCTTGCTGCCCTAAAGCCTCACTCTCGGCCCTGTGCTAGGTTGCTCTCTATATATTCTGCTGTGGGCAGAGCCAATCTCTTGCCTCTAAAGGGCCACCTTTCCCACTGCTACATACTTCCAGAGTAGTGGGGAAGGGAACCCCATCGCAGCTCCAAATAAACAGAAGACCTCATGGATGTACCCTTGCTCTAAACATTGGCATTTGATTAATTATATGTTGGTTTGTCAGAGAGATGTCACAGACATTAAGACTGCATGAGCCACAAGGAGATCAGAACATTGGACTGACCATAGACTTTCCCAAGCAATATTTCAGCACCAAGATAGTTTGGCTTCAGATGCTGCAAAGAAGCAAAGCCCACCCAGCTAAAGTGTTTCTGAAAATAGAAGCCTTAGGAGTAAAGGAACAGCTTAGCACTATTATGGCAGCTTCTGGAATTATAGAAACGGACTGGAAAAAACATTTGGGATGCCTTATACTCTGCAGCCAATAAGAGTCTAAGGCCAAACATTAGGAAACATCAGGGGTAGTTTGATGAAAGTTATACGGGAATAATTGCTGGATGAAAAGTTCATCCTGCACGAATCAAGGTTGAGAGACCTGTCATCAACAGCAATGGAAGCTGCATATAATAGTAAGTGCAGATAACTCCAAACAAAGCTGAGAGCTAGGCAGGATAAGTGGACATAGAAGTCATTGAGAGGTAGGGCTGGAAGGGACCTCCAGAGGTCATCTAGTCCAGCCCCCTGCCTGAGCAGTGGAATAATAAAGTTGATGAAATCCAGCTGGATGCTGGTAGGCACGAGGGACAAAATCTACAGCCCCTTGTCCAGTAACTCTATTTTATAACGAGCAGTGATGGTTCCACCTTGCTGAACAGTTAGTTCATCCATCCTTCCTGTCATTTTAAAAACCTCTTGATCAACAGTCCAGCATAGCAAATGAAGTTATATGAAAAACATAATCCTGGTATCTCTTCCTGAAGAACCTGCATTTGCAGACACTATTGAAGCTGAAGTTTCTCTCTAATACCAGATCACCAGGTTCTGTTGTGGTTCCTTCTGTGTTATATCACACTGGAGGACTTGACTGGATGATTTTTTCTAGCTGTTTTGGTAGAAGGAAAACTTCCCACAAGAACTCAGAGATGTATCCATCATCCATCTAGCTGGATAGGCATCTGGCTGGGATCATCTGACCCCAGCACTCTATCTTGCCCAGGGCAGGTCAGACTCGATGATCTGTTGAGGTCCCTTCCAACCCTAGCATCTGAATCTTTGAATCTATTTGAAGACAAAGGCAACAGATAAGCTTGTGACGATCAAAAAAAAAAAATGCTCTGCTTGTCATTGCAGGGAAAATCTCTGCTCAGATAATCTCAGATGTAAGCATATAGCTGAGAGATTCTTGCCCAATAGTCAGCGTAGATTTATAGAAAGCAAAGATATGAATAATCTGGTTTGTCTGTACTGCTAGGCAGTTGCAGGAAAAGTATCAAGAACAAAATCTAGATTGTTATTATGCCTTGTTGACTCATGGAGGGTTGTGACGCAGTCAGCAGAGACAGCTTTTTAACCCAAGTGAGTTATCATGAAGTGTACCCAAGTGATCTGTCAGTTCCATGACTGTTAACTCATGTCACTGGTGGGTGATGCTGATTGATACCTCCAACCATTTTCCTAACAGGGTCAAACAGGTCTGTATTATATAGGCTGGCCATACAAAAATCCTTGCAATATTTTCTGATTCTATGACATTATCTGGGAAATCCAGGACACTGCTCTCTGCAAGGACAAATCCATGGCACTGCTGTCCTGCTCACGGCTCCTCACCACCACCCTGTTGGTGCCCTGTGGGTGCCCTGTGGCACTTCGACTCCTAGCCAGACTGCACCCTATGCCCCTGCATTTCCAGGACACCCATTATAATTCCCAACAGCCAGCTGGGACCAGCCTCTGAAATCTGGGACTTTCTAGGCTAAAATAGGACATATGGACACCTGAGTATTATAGCCTTAGCTTTGTGTAGTGCCCTGTCTGCTTGTACACTATTCATGTCTACAGCAACTTGGACAAAGGAGCATATATACATTTCAGGATGAATAGAAAACTGTATGATCTTTGCTGCCTTCAGCCCTAAAGTAAGACCTGTTTCCTGCTCGTTTTCTGGTGATCATGCCTTTTGTATCCACAGGGAGGAGGATGTCCAAGTCATCATGGACTATTTTTCAGGGCTTGTAAGCATTTTGGTCTTACTGTTAGTCTCAAGAAGACAGAGGTCATACACTGGCCAGCTCTTGGCAAACCTTATGTGACCCAACATAATTATTGATAGGGATTAATTGTCCGCAATGCATAAGTTCATCTTCCTAGGAAGCACCGTGTCATGTGATGCCCTCTGAGATAAGGAAAGAAACCATAAACTGTCCAAAGCCAGAGGTGCTTTTGGAAGGCTAAAGGTGAAGCTGGGGGGGGAAATGTGCCATTAAACTTGCAACAAAACTCAAGGTATTTAAAGCAACAGTTTTACTTCATACATGTGAGAGCAGGACCACTCACAGTTGCCAGAACATCATGGTTTACTGGTGGCACAAGGCACTGGATATCGAGGTCCTAAAACAGTGATTCTTAGCCAGGGTGCTGTGGCACACTGGGGTGCTGCCAGATCATATGAAGAGTGCCACAAGGTGTGAGGAAATACAAAGATAAGATAAGCAGTTAAGCATAGGCTCAGGTTTGTCCCTGCCTGGCTGACGCATCCCCTCCTGGATCCTCTGCAAGGAGTTAAACACTGTAATATATACATTAGTTTTTGAAACTGGGTGCCATTCAATTCACAAAGGGATGGAGTCAAAATGGTTGAGAACCACTATCCCAAAAGAACCAAATAAGTCGGCCATAGAGGCAACAATAACAGAGGTGCAGTTGAAGTGAGCTGGCCAGCCACTCCAAATGCCTGATGCCAGGCTGCTCAAAAAGGCATGCTGTGGGGAAATGAAGCTTGATAAACACTTTTGTGAGCAGCGGCTTAACAGATACAAAGACTTCCTATAGTCTGCTCTCAAAATGTGGTGTTTCTATTGCCACATGGGCACACAATGCTTGTGATAAAGCACTATGGTGAAAGGTGATCTATGATGGTCCAACTATATTTTAATCAATTTGTCTCTAGCTAGTTGAAGAATAGACAGCTCAGAAGAAAGGAACAAACAGCTTTTAGGCCAACCAGACACTTGCTGTCATGTGCACAGGAAAACACTCCTTATAACAACTGAACTCTATAGCCATATGGAAACTCATTATCAAAATTAACATGGAGAAAATGATTGACAATGATGAACCACCAACCCTCTATTACAGTCGTTATACTTCCCCATTCTAGGAATATTTTAAGATAGAAAAACTGAGCTGGAAAGCACCTTAGGAGGTCAACTAGTCCAACCCCTGCGTTGGAGCATTTTTCCAGTTTATCCCAGTCATTCCAAATCCTAATCCTATTTTCCAAAGTTTCTACTACCCCACTGTGGCATAACACACACACAACATGTTTTCCTT
>NW_017729025.1:19850017-19850659 GCF_001723915.1 Gavialis gangeticus | reverse complement strand
CTACCCCACTCAGCTTGGTGGCATCTGCAGATTTTCTAAGTGTATACTCAACTTCATCCTTCAAGTAATTAATAAAGCTATTAAACAATACCAGACCCAGGACTGACCCCTTGGGAACCACACCTAGATAATGAAGCATTGATGACTAGAATCACAGAATCACAGAAAATGAGGGCTGGAAGGGACCTCAGGAGGTCATCTAGTCCAACGCCCTGCCCAAAGCAGGACCAGCCCCAACTAAATTATCCCAGCCAAGGCTTTGTCTAGATAGGTTGTGAAAACCTCCAAGGGTGGAGCATCCACAGCCTCTCTGGGTAACCTGTTCCAGTGTTTTACCACCCTCCTAGTGAGAAAATTCTTCCTAATATCTAACCTAAACTTCCCTTGCTGCAACTGGAGACCATTGCTCCTTGTTCTGTCATCTGCCACCACTGGGAACAGTCCAGCTGTATCCTCTTTTGAACCCCCCCTTCAGGTAGCTGAAGGCTGCTATTAAATCCCCTCCCAGTTGTCTTTCCTCCAAACTAAATAAATCCAGTTCCTTCAGTCTCTCCTCATCAGTCATGTGCCCCAGGCCCCTACCTACTCGTTGAGTGTGATGATCCAAGCACTTACGGATCCATCTCACAGTACTGGCTGTCT
>NW_017729025.1:19848400-19850006 GCF_001723915.1 Gavialis gangeticus | reverse complement strand
ACCCCCCCTTCAGGTAGCTGAAGGCTGCTATTAAATCCCCTCCCAGTTGTCTTTCCTCCAAACTAAATAAATCCAGTTCCTTCAGTCTCTCCTCATCAGTCATGTGCCCCAGGCCCCTACCTACTCGTTGAGTGTGATGATCCAAGCACTTACGGATCCATCTCACAGTACTGGCTGTCTTTCCGTATCTTGGTAATAAGCACGTCATGTGTTGAAAACTTTGCTAAGGGTATATTCTGATAGGAATTTCTCTAAAATGTGGAGGTACTGGAATCATAATAGGCCTAGAAGCCAGCAAGAAAAGCCAGAATGTAATTCAAGCTTCCACAGGTTTCAGGGATAACTGGCTCTACAGTTTTGATTTAATTTCCTCTTGAGCTGTTTACAATACTTTTTTTTCTAGGTTGACATAGGTGATAGCTCTGGGTGGAATTTCATTCCTTGTGTGTTGCTACTTCTCATTTGGGTTTTTGCTAAGTAAGTGGGTTTCATTTTAAAGAAAAATAAATTAGGGGGCAGTCTTTAAAAGAGCAAATCCAGTTTTAGTATATGAAACTGAATAATAGGGTAGTAAAAAAGGCCCACAGATTTGCTTTAGCTGAGGGGAAAATTTCCAATCAGAAGTGGTCGTTGGTTATTTGAATAAGCCCAGGCTGTCATCATAATTTTACCCCTGGGGACATTCTCTGGCTGAGTCATAAGAGCAATTCTGTTTAAATCAGTTTTGCAGAGTTCCCAAATGTACTGGGGATATTTCTCTGCCTTTTTATTTCCAAAAATCACTGTCTCTGTCCTCCAACCCACCTGTAGCATGGGTCTGTGGAAAAGGATTTCTCACTTTTACCTACCTCTCCATGCCCCTGGCAGAAACTTCAGGATCAGATTTGTCTCATTTAGGGTCCCCTTTATTCTGGGCTCTTTTCTACCCCACGTATATATATCTTGATATCTACTCCCAGAGCACCAAGGTCTCACATGCTGCCTGGTCCTGAGTGGACACGAGGAAGAGAAGAAAGAAGAGACGCTAGCAGAGTTGGCCTCCCACGAGACAGGCCCATGAGGGCTGTAGAAGGCTGGTAGACAGAGACAGAGCCCCCCAGGATCACTGCTGGAGGGCATGCGGACACCATCCAAGCCAGATGGACCTCTCACAGGCCAGCCAGGATAAATGCTGGCCTCTGCATGATGAGAAGGAAGTGCACCACTCATGCTCAAATGCATGACCTGGCAAGGAGGCAGTGTCCCAGCCTCAGCAGCTCTTGGTAACTGCCCCCTCCCAGACATTTCTGCACTGAGAAGCTGTCATTGAGCCTGGTGCAGCCTTTGGAGAACAGAGAATGCAAGTGCCAGCTCCTAGTCGGCAGGGATGTGAGCTCCTTTGACTCATCGAACTCCCACCTGGGCTGCACATCACTTCTCAGGACCCAGGATCATGCAAAGGACATCAGGGCTTCTTCCTTGCACATCCCACCATGTCTGCATGACCCGTTGTAAATAGTTCACCCCCTATTGCCCTGCTTCTGCCTTTGCTGCTTCAACACACTCTGTCTTCTCATTTGGGCTTGTGCATCATTCCCCTCCCTTTGCCCCCTCCATCCTCCCAGCA
>NW_017729025.1:19842447-19848389 GCF_001723915.1 Gavialis gangeticus | reverse complement strand
AGACAGAGCCCCCCAGGATCACTGCTGGAGGGCATGCGGACACCATCCAAGCCAGATGGACCTCTCACAGGCCAGCCAGGATAAATGCTGGCCTCTGCATGATGAGAAGGAAGTGCACCACTCATGCTCAAATGCATGACCTGGCAAGGAGGCAGTGTCCCAGCCTCAGCAGCTCTTGGTAACTGCCCCCTCCCAGACATTTCTGCACTGAGAAGCTGTCATTGAGCCTGGTGCAGCCTTTGGAGAACAGAGAATGCAAGTGCCAGCTCCTAGTCGGCAGGGATGTGAGCTCCTTTGACTCATCGAACTCCCACCTGGGCTGCACATCACTTCTCAGGACCCAGGATCATGCAAAGGACATCAGGGCTTCTTCCTTGCACATCCCACCATGTCTGCATGACCCGTTGTAAATAGTTCACCCCCTATTGCCCTGCTTCTGCCTTTGCTGCTTCAACACACTCTGTCTTCTCATTTGGGCTTGTGCATCATTCCCCTCCCTTTGCCCCCTCCATCCTCCCAGCACATTTGATGTTACTGCATAGTGTCTTGCGGCTGCTTTGCACCTGGTCCTTCTGGCTTGTTTAAATTAAGAACGTCACCACCCTCATTCGATTCACTTTATTGTCGCCTTTTGTTAGGCAGGTGCATCCTAGTGCAAGTCACAAGATGGCTTGGGTGAGCCTGCCCTTTGAAGACAGCCTACAGTCCTTAATTCTCCTTGAGGCAAGTGGACAAGGCTTTCCATTAGATGCTGCTGTTCATTGTCGTTGCCAGGGCTGTGGGTGTTCAAACTACCAGGAAAGCACCTCAGCCTGCTCTGCCCAGCACTTAAAGTACAGCCAGCCAGCAACGTCTTGGAAGATGATGATCTAACACATCCAGCCAAACACTAAGTGCTCTCCATCTGGCCTGAATCTGCCCAAAGGCATCTTCCACAGTTGTCCTTAACCAGCAATTGAACAGCTGTGCAGGGCTTTTCCATGAGCCACAGGAGCAGTGGGTAGGCTGGGTGGCTAAGAATCAGCGTGAGAACGATCACAGCATTGGTCTCTGTGCTGGGAGACACCAACCAATGCTCTTTCAGTTGATGAGCTCCAAGCCCCAGCTGAGGGGCAATGAACTGGGATATTCATTTTATTGATCCTCCCCATACATTTATGGAGCCTTACATGAATACATTAAAGACCTCCTCAGGGACTGAAAGCCTTAGGAACCATGGACTGAGCGCTTTCTTGAGAGTGGTGCATGTCTCATAAACAGCAACTTCAGCAGGAAACTGGCCCATGCTGAACTGGCAGGACACAGACAAGTGGGAGCTGGGGACTGCCAGCTTTCAGATCGCTATCACCAGCTGATTCTCTATACTCAGTGGGACCCTCATGTTGACAGGTCAGCTCTGAGGACAGCTCTGTACACATTTGGAGGAATATGGCCTTCCTCATCCTAACATTTCCCCCCCGCTGCTGATCACTTCACTTGTGGCACAGCCTTCTCCCACTGGTCTGCATTTTCCTCCCGTGCACAGGACTGGTGGAAGGTTATCTGGAAGTGGTCCGAAAGCAAACTGTCCTTTTTTGTGTCCAGGATTTCATCTGCATCCATGCACTCGCAGAGAGGACCCTGGCAAGGGCACACCAGACAATTCCATCACAGGGGTTTGTCTGCCACAAGGTTTTTCCCCCCCCCCGCGCTAGAGAATCACTTCACCCAGCTGCACATGCTTTGGATAAACAAACTTTTAACAGGTGCTAATCGCATACTTGTTACACCTGAAGACAGAACAGTTTCACATGGGATACACAAGCCAGACCACTTTGCACTCATTCACAAATTTGCTGTCTGCGGCTGTAGCTGCGGCTGTGCTGTGATCAGTCTCAGCTGCTTGCTTACAAATGCTCCAGTAGAAGTTACCTGAAATGAGTAGGACTAGTTCAAACGGCTGCTGCCACCGGGAGCACTCACAGTGAAGTTATTCAGGAAACAAAAAGCACGTGCAATGCAAACAAACAAAAAAGCAAGGTGAGCAATGCCCTTCGGCTTGCTGGGCAGTTCCCAAGGTCCTCTTGGTGAGAGCACGGTGAGTGCCTTCCATCCTGCCTCAACTGCTGCAGTAGGGGGAGAGGGGATCCTGGATAACCAGATCTCAGAGTGCTCAGGATTTTAAAGATCATTGCCAACCCCTGAACCGTCACAGTTGTTAGAGGAACAGATACTATTAGGATGACAAGTTATTATTTTTACAGCCCCCAACGGTATGTTATATGCAGGGATCCTGGTTTTCCATTTAAAAATCACAAATTCTATGACCAAAAGTCAAAATGCTCTGGTTAAAAATCCCCAAATCTTTTTATATGATTAAAATGAAATGCCACTATACATATACGTATGTATGTTTTCTTGATATATTTACAATTTTAAAGCAATGTGGAAGCCTACCAGTGCCTCAGCCATTATAGTAAGATAAATTCTAAATACCTATACATTTCAGTGTTAGATTTTGGTTTTTTTATCATAGAAAATCAGAGCTCCCCCTGCCCTCTTTGTTCACCAGGATGCGGGTCCAACTGTGGCTGTTCCCCCGGCTTTGGGGTGATGAGTAGCCCTGATAGGCTGGTGCCCTACACCCTGCCCATGCTGGTGTCTGTCACTCCTGACCCACAGTCCCTTGGCCCTACTGGTGGCCCTCAATCCTGACCCATAGCTCCCTGGTGCCCCTCGCTTTCCATCCACAGCTTGCCACCCCCAGGCCTGCTGGTGCCCCCTCACTCATGAATCGCAGCCCCCTACCCCACCCCAGCCCTGCTGGCGGGGGCCTCCAGCTGCCAGGGCTATGGGACCAGGGCCAGGGCTCACAGCCCACTGATCCCCTCAGCAGCATCCGAGCCCTGGCTGCCACCAGTGAGAGGTGGTGGCTGCTGTGGTCAGAGCAGAGTGTGGAGGCTGGCTCTCCCTCCCCTGCGTGTGGCACAGCTGGAGTGCAGCTCATGGCTGGGGGTGGATGCAGGCTGCTAGCTGTGGGCTTGGGGCTCCCCGCCCTGCCTCCCTCCACCCAGGGGCCTCCACAGCTTGCAGGCAGAACCCAGCACAGGAGGGTGGAGGCTTGGTGCCGCTGCCAGGAGCCCCATGCCGGCTGCGCCACTATGGCGAGGCACCCCCTGCCTACCTGGCAGCAGCGGGGGTGATGGCAGGAGGCACCCCTGCCCATCCAGCAGCAGCAGGGGCAGTAGCACAGAGTTGTGCCCCCCGCTGTTGTCAGGTGGGCAGGGGTCACCGTGCCATGGCGATGCGGCCAGCACGGGGCTCCCAGCAGCAGCACTGAGCCTCCCTGCACCAATCTGCCCTCCTGCTTTGGGTCCCAGCTGCGGGGACACAGAGGCCCCTGGGAGGAGGGGCAGCAGGGTGAGGAGCACCAAGACTTCAACAGGCAGCCCACATCTGCCTCTGCCCCACACACAAATCCAGGGGCCATGTGCCCTCCCCACTCCTGCCCTGGGAGTGTGCGCAGTGGCGGAGAACTGGCCCCTGCTGCCACTGCCTGGACAAGCAGCCCATGGCTCCCTGGCCCCCATGGCCGCACATTTCTGCCCCAGCCCCCAGCACTGCCTTGCCTGAGCGGTGCCCCTAGTCCCATCCCACTCCCTCCCTCTGTCACTGTGGAGGCCTCAATCTGCCCTCCCCACTCCTGCCCCATAGTCTTACCTGGAGGGAGCTGCGGAAGCTGCTCTCACCGTTGCCAGTTGGCACATGCATGTGTGTGCGGGCACATGCATATGGTGCCCCTGCCTGATTGCCTTCCTCTGTCTCCCCCTCTTCCTGCTACCCTCCAGCCCCAAGCAGCCTCTTGCACGTTGGAACTCTGCCAGCCTGCAAGGGGAAACACACCATTTCCCACAGTTTTCCCCTTTGAAGGAGAAAATCTGTGATTTTTCATGTTTTTTCCATAGATTTATAGATGTTAGGGTCAGGAGGGACCTCAATAGATCATTGAGTCCGACCCCCTGCATAGACAGGAAAGAGTACTGGGTTCAGATGACCCCAGCCAGATGCCCATCCAACCTCCTCTTGAAGACCCCCAGGATAGGGGAGAGCACCACCTCCCTTGGGATCCCCTTCCAGGCCTTGGCCACTCTAACTGTGAAGAAGTTCCTCCTAATGTCCAGTCTAAATCTACTCTCTGCTAGCTTATGGCCATGATTTCTTGTGACCCCCAGGGGTGCCTTAGTGAGTAAAGCCTCACCAATTCCCTTCTATGCCCCCATGATAAATTTATAGGCAGCCACAAGATCGCCTCTGAACCTTCTCTTGTGAAGGCTGAAGAGGTCCAGGTGCTTTAGTCTCTCCTCGTAGGGCTTGGCCTGCAAGCCCTTAACCACATGAGTGGCCCTCCTCTGGACCCTCTCCAGGTTATCCACATCCCTCTTGAAGTGCGGTGCCCAAAACTGCACGCAGTACTCCAGCTGGGGTCTGACCAGCGCCCGATAGAGGGGAAGTATCACCTCCTTGGTTCTGTTCGTCATGCATCTGCTGATGCATGATAAAGTTCAGTTAGCTTTTCTGATGACTTCATCACACTGACGACTCATGTTCATCTTGGAGTCCACTAGGACTCCAAGATCCCTTTCCACTTCTGTGCTACCGAGCAGGTCATTTCCTAGGCAGCAGCTGTGCTGGACATTTTTCCTCCCTAGGTTCAGCACTTTGCATTTCTCCTTGTTAAATCGCATTCTATTGTTTTCTGCCCATTTGTCCAACCTGTCCAGGTCTGCCTGCAGTTGTTCCCTGCCCTCCAGAGTGTCCACTTCTCCCCAATTTTGGATCATCCTCAAACAGAGTACACTTCACTCCCTTGTCCAAGTCACTGATGAAGACATTGAAGAGTACCGGTCCAAGGATCGAGCCCTGCAGGACCCCACTACCCACGCCCTTCCAGGTCAATACTGACCCATCCACCACCACTCTCTGGGTATGACCCTCTAGCCAATTTGCCACCCACCGGACTGTGCAATCATCCAAGTCACAGCCTCTTAACTTGTTCACCAATATGGGGTGGGATACCGTATTGAAGGCCTGCCTGAAGTCTAAGTAAACGATATCAGCCCCTACTCCTGTGTCAAGGTGTTTTGTAACCTGGTCATAAAGAGAGACTAGATTAGTCAGGCATGATCTACCCGCTACGAACCCGTGCTGGTTTCCCCTCAGCATAATTTTTCCTGCTGGGCTCTCACATATATGAGCCTTAATAATCTTTTCAAAGACTTTGCCAAGGATGGAGGTGAGACTGACTGGCCCATAGTTGCCTGGATCCTCCTTCCTTCCCTTCTTGAAAATAGGGACCACACTGGCCCTTTTCTAGTCCTCCAGGGCTTGTCCCGTGTGCCACAAGTGCTCAAATATTCTTGCCTGTGGTTGTGCAATGGTATCGGCCAGTGCCTTCAGTACCCTCGGATGGAGCTCATCCAGGCCTGCCGACTTAAACGCATCCAGTCCTTCCAACTGACTCTGCAACATCTCAGGGTCAACGGTTGGTGAATGGAAAACCCAGATCTCTGATTCTGTGCTTTATGGATACAGTGCCTTGTCCCAGAGAGTTTCCAGTCTAAGTTCCTGGATACTCAGCACTTTAACACCCCAGTCTTACCTTGATTTTCTGCACCGATGTGAAAAATACTGAACAGTTTACATGGTCCGGTGGGTGGCAAATTGACTTAGTGGTCGTACCCAGACAGTGGTAGTAGCCGGGTCAGTATCAACCTGGAAGGATGTGGGTGGGGGGGTATAGCAGAGTTTGGTCCTTGGACCTGTACTCTTCAATATCTTCATCAGTGACTTAGATGTGGATGTGAAGTGTACTCTGTCCAAGTATGCAGACAATACTAAATTGTGGGGTAAAGTTCACACTCCAGAGGGTAGGGAACAATTGCAGGCAGACCTGGACAGGTTAG
>NW_017729025.1:19840376-19841801 GCF_001723915.1 Gavialis gangeticus | reverse complement strand
TCAGGGCTGCCCATATAAACAGGGCATTTTGCTGCTGGATGGCCAGGCAAAAACATTGCCTAGCTGGAGGGCTGCTGGTATCATCTGGAGGTACGAGAGGAGCTGTAGGGGATGGTCAGGAGGCTCTTGGTCCTAGGCATGACCTAAAACTGCACCCTGCCAGGAGTGGAGCCCCCAGAAAATGCCAGACCAGTTACCACCCCGGTGAAAAGCAGGTCGGGGTGCCCTAACCCCAGCTCCCACCTTCGGGTGGGTCAGGACATCAGAGGTAGAGGGGGCCAGGCACGGCTATGGCCACCTGAGCCCACCTGGAGAGGGAAGCCCCAAGACCCTGAGCAGAGGGGGCGTGTGGTGGAGCCCTGAGCAGAGGGGGCGTAGTGTAAAATCTCAGGGTAGCACCATGACCTGCTGCTCCAGCGGGGGAGTGAGAGTCCCCGGTGAGATCCTGGAGCACCAGTTGCAGTGTGAGTCACCCCATCTCTCCACATCCAGGAAGGCGGACCTGGAGAGAGTGTGGGGCTAGTGAGGCCAGAGGTAGAGTGCCCCATCAACTGGCCCATGCTGGGGCCAGGACCAAGAAGGTCAAAATGGCCAGGTGTCCACCGCGAGGGATACCCAGAGTTGTGGGCCTGGGACCTCGCCTGGCCTTGGAGGTGAGGCCAGGGCCTGGGTGTGGCTGAAGGTCCAGAGCAGGGACTATGCCAGAGAGGGGAGCCAGCTACAAGGAGCTCGGCAGCCCGAATGGAGGTGGCATAGGCTTCCTGAGCAGAGAGATCAAAGGAGGGTCTTGCCAGGAGGATTCTGGAGCCTAGTGTGGGGCTGGTGTGACTCATAACATCTGGATGCCATCTGCGAGGCTTGGGCTGCAGTGTAGAGGAGGAACGGAGCTGCAGATAGCGCCCCTTGGCATTGGGGCAAGAAATGGACAGCCTCCCGCTTAATTAACATCAATTCATTAATTAACAACAAGGCATGGCAGGTAAAAAGGTGGGCGGTTAGCCCAGAAACAGGTGGGTGGGGCAACAGGAAAATCGGCTCTGAGAAGGCCCCCTGTTACAGTCACAAACTGACAGAGAGCAGATTTAGCTTTGATATCAGGAAAAACTTCGTCACAGTAAGGGTGGCCAAAATCTGGAATGGGCTCCAAGGGAGGTGTTGCTCTCCCCTACTGTGGGGGTCTTTAAGAGAAGGCTAGATAGTCATCTGGCTGGGGTCATGGGACCCCAGCACTCTTTCCTGCCTAGGCAGGGGGTCAGATTTGATGATCTGTTGAGGTCCCTTCCAACCCTAGCATCTGTGATGTCTGGAGTGAACAATTTCATAGATTTCATAGATTTCATAGACATTAGGGCTGGAAGGGACCTTGGAAGATCATCGAGTCCAACCCCCCGCCCAAAGGGCAGGAAGTCAGCTGGGGTCATAGGA
>NW_017729025.1:19834423-19839370 GCF_001723915.1 Gavialis gangeticus | reverse complement strand
ATTTCATAGATATTTGGGCTGGAAGGGACCTTGGAAGATCATTGAGTCCAGCCCCCCGCACAAAGGGCAGGAAGTCAGCTGGGGTCATAGGATCCCAGCAAGATAAGCATCCAATTTGCTCTTGAAGGTGTTCAATGTAGGTGCTTGAACCACCTCTGATGGCAGGCTGTTCCAGATCTTGGGGGCTCGGACAGTAAAGAAATTAGTTTGTTTGCATTGAGCACAGAGCAACTCTGCAATAAGAATGGACCCATTACCCCTACTCTGATGTAATTTAATGCATTTTTTTTTCTCCAGCATAACCCTATACTGGATTCTAGGAAGTTACCCTGGAAATGGGTTACCTAGGGGGGTTATCTTGTGTGTCCACTCTTTTTTCATACTAGTGTAAAGCCAGATTACACTGGTATCAACATGTCGTGTGTCCAGGCCCTGAGACATTACATTATTCATTTACATTTTGCAGTAATGGAACCTGTAAAAATCAAGATCTGCCCTAAAAATAGCTCAGAAAAAATGTATCATAAAAAATTCCCCTGAGGCCAGAAGCAGCCCTACCATCTCAGGAAACCCAAAAAGTAGTGTCAGAAAAGTTAAAAAAAAAAAAAAGGAAAAAGGTCCCAGAGATTCAAGACAGAAATGTGAATGTAAATAGGATGCTTTAATCTAACCCTGCAAACACTGTTCATTAGTGAGCCCTAATGAGTATTTTGATTGCTTATATAGCTCTGTAACTATCTCAGAGTCTTATTATGCCAGGCAGTGCACACACACACAGAGGATAATATGTCCTGCTCCAGAGCCTGCATTCTAGCCAGCAAAGACACAGAGGGGAAGGTGAATCAGTTCATTATTCCTCATTTCTTGAACAGGGAACTGAGACAGAGTGACTCATCTGTGAGCAACTTGACGTGTCTGGAAAACACGTACACAAGTTCTGCAGGGGAGAGTCTTAACTTGAATGCACATGGCTTTTCTGAGCCTTGCCTACTGCACAATGCCTTTAATCTCCTCCCTCAAACCCCTTCCCTCTCTCAAAAATGTCAGGGATAAAGTCTTTAAATACACATCTCATATTTGGTGGTAGAGATATGTTGGCAGGCTTTGCATTTCTTTTCATGGCATGGCTTGGATCCATTCAGTGTGTTTTGGACCATAGGAAGTTTGCTTCTGGTGATGAGGTTAGCGAGGTTCAGTACTTGTTTGAAGGCTAGGATGGGTGGATCTGGGAAGACCTCTTTACGAATTAGGTGTCCTTCTATTATGGGTTGCAGTTGTTTCAGGATTTTTCATATAGGTTTGAGGGAGGGATGATATGTCATAGCCAGCGGTGTGTGATTCATGGAGGCTTTCCTTCTGCACTGCAGCAGTTCGTCACGTGGTATCCAGGTGGCTCTTCCAAATGTGCATCTCTCGCTCTCGACGAGTGTCCTTGTTGAGTGAAAGCCTTTGTAAGATTTGTGAGGTAGCAATCCCAGGTGTTCTCCTTAGTGCAGTTTCAGTGGGATCTGAGGGCTTGGCTGTATATCACAGGTTTTGTGGTGTGTTTAGGGTGATTGCTGGTTCTGTGCAGATATATATGTTGGTCGGAGGGTTTCTTGTATAAGGTGGTCTGTATTTTACCATTCTGGATGCTGATCAGTGTGTCTAAAAAGGAGATGTTGGTGCTGGAGTACTCAAGATAGTCGGATGGAGGGGTGATGATTGCTGAATTTCTGATTGAAATCAATCGGAGATTGCAGGGTTTCAGTCCAAATGATGAAGATGTCATCAATATATGTTAAGTACAGCAAGGGTTTGATGGTGTAGTCTTTGAGCAATTCTTCTTCCAAGTGGCTCATAAAAAGGTTGGTATATTGTGGAGCTATCTTGGTGCCCATAGCTGTGCCCATGGTCTGAAGGAAGTGTAGGTTATTAAAAGTGAAATTGTATGTGAGGATGAAGCATATAATTTCAGTAATATCTTTGGGTCTGTACTCAGAGTTGTCATCTTGCTCTTGTAGATATGTAAGGCAGGCTTGGATGCTGTCCCGATATGGGATGTTGGTATATAAGCTGGTAATATCCGTGGTGGCTAGGAGGGTGTTGCTGAAAAGGTGGTCTGTGTTTTTAAGTTTTCATAGAAAGTCTGCAGTATCTTGGACAAAACTTGCTCATTCGGTAATTAGTGGTTTAAGGATTGATTCCGCAAAACCCACTGACTCTCACCCACTGATTCCTCAATTTACATTTTTATTGAGTGGTTTGCATGCAGACCAGCCTCTGGCTTCTTCACTATTTGTTCCATCCAGGAAGAGCGTGCACCAACTGCAGATGCTTCCTCTACCTGACCAAGGGTTTTTAAACCCTAAAGCTTGCTAGAAAAATGTTTCCAACTATTTAGTTGGTCTAATAAATGATATCAGATTCACCTAAAGAACATTGTCTGCCATGTGTATGTGTACACTTGGCCATAGCGGAGGTGGGGAGCAGGGAGAAGAGATGGGCATGTGCCCCCGAGCCCGGCAGGGTCCACCCAGCCTCCCCTGCCAGCACTAGGAGGTGAAGGGGCCCCTCTCCCCACCCCGAAGCCCAGCTCCCATGGTGGAGGGGGCCTCCAATTTTGTGCTTGCCCAGAGCCCCAGTATACCTTAATCTGCCTTCGCGCTCAACACCCCTCCCCCCACCAATGCCTTCCTCGTGTCAGGGTCCCCAAAGCTATGCCTTGCAGGGGACCCCAAAAAATTGTGGGCCGGCCCTGAGAGCCAGACCCATGTCCTCACCATCACTAAACATTAGCTGCAGAATGATCTGGTTACTGCAACCTCTATGCCTCCGTGCAAGAAGGCAGGGGACTCCAGCCTGTGTCTACACTGCAGAGGGGCAAAGCTTTCATTTAGCAGTGAAGACCGGGCAGTACAGATTTCAGAAAGTACTGCACAACTCCCCTAGAGACTGTAGGTAGTTACTCAGGTTGTTAACTCGCACTGTAAATCTGTACTGTCACCCACAACAGCTAGACTAAAGCTTGCACTAGTACACCTACTTGTGCGACAACTATGCCTTCATTGAGTGGCACAGACGCACCTTTCTCATGTCCCGTAGGGGGGGAAAGGAGTTGCGCAGAACTGTTGCCAGTGAGAGTTACTTGAGCATTAAAAAAAGCATTTGGAAGCCACATGATGTGGGCATAATAAGAAGTTTAAAACTTGAGACCAATTCTGAAATTTCAGTCCTAAGTTAAGTTTCCTGAGGTTATTACTGAACTCAAGAGCATTTTGCCAAATTAGAACTGTTTTCAGACACTGAGTCAGCACAAAGAGAAACCACATTTTATTGTTCTGATTACTTGTTTATCACAGTTTGTTTCTTGCTGATAAGATGACTATGCATTGGCTGCGTCACATAATGCCGTTTTCAGCGTAGGGTTCAGGAGAGCTCAGACTGACTTTTAGGTCAATAGTGCATAACCACAAAAAAGTGGCTAAAAGTGATTGCCAGGAAATAGCCGGATGACTAAGTAAGAAAAAACCCATCAGAGCAATTATTTGCAATGACTAATTTGATGAACTGTAATATTAGATAAAAGATGATTTGTCGAACACTCCACATAGCTGTTCATATTAACACGAGAACCACACATCTTCTGGTCCAGTTACATTTATGGGTAACATTTATGCAGTGTTTTCTCAAGAGCCAATTCTGGGCCAAATCAAGCAGGAAGAGTTTTGCCTCATTAAAACCTGAGTAGGACTTCACAATTTGGCTTTGGGCGCACACCCACCACTCTCCCTCCCCTTAATGGTAGTCTTTGGTGGAAAACAGAAGACTGAACCTTGCAACACCAATTAGAAAATTAGAAAATTCGTTGATTCAGGGACATAGCTAATACTGAAGCTATATCCTCACTGAATCATCTCCGAACACAGGCTTAGTTGAGCAACACTACAGCTGCAGTGAAGAAGGGAGTGTGGATCAGAGAAGAACTTTACCTTACAGGTCTTGGTGATTCTCTTGCAGTAGGAGAGCATGGAAATGGTCATGTAACAGCAGATCCTTCAGATTTGATTTCTGGGTGCTGCCATGCTGGGAACTTGCTTGGAACTGGACACACTATTATTGAGTTCCCTTATTTCTCTAAGTGTCCTACAAGGCATGGTCGGAAACTTTATGTGGAACAAAAAGTAAGGTCACACACTTGAACTTGTAACACAAGAAACGAATGAATTCTTTTAGTAATTTGGAGATAAGGTGCTGAGCATCAAGAACTCTTACCTCAAATACAGGACAGCACGGGTCTGCTTAGTTTACGCAAAGAGTCTATATAGGACTTCATGTGATACCCAGTAATTTCAAGAGCTGTTGAATTAAACCCAATCGGACACTGCAATTATGAAACCCAACCTGAGCGAGCTCCAGCTTCTATATCTGCAACTTAGCTTTTAAGTTAGCTTAACACTGCCTTAACAGTAGAAGGAAAACACGGGACTGAGTTTTCCAAGGTGATTTGGATACCCAATTCCTGTTCATTTTAATTGGACTTGGGAGTCTCTTTGGGGCCTGGAAATTCATAGTTTCATAGTTTATAGTTTCATAGTTTCTAGGGTCGGAAGGGACCTGAGTAGATCATCTAGTCCGACTCCCTGCCATGGCAGGAAAGATTACTGGGGTCAAACGACCCCAGCGAAGTGTTCATCTAACCTCCTCTTAAAGACCCCCAGGGTAGGAGCCAGCACCACTTCTCTTGGAAGTTGGTTCCAGATCCTAGCCGCCCTGACTGTGAAGTCGCGCCTCCTGATATCTAGCCTAAATCTACCCTCTGCCAGCTTGTGACCATTATTCCTGGTCACTCTTGGCAGTGCTCGGGGGAACAGGGACTTCCCCAGTGCCTGCTGATCCCCCCTGACTAGTTTGTAACAGGCCACTAGATCCCCCCTCAGCCTTCTCTTGTGGAGGCTGAACAGGTTC
>NW_017729025.1:19831926-19833772 GCF_001723915.1 Gavialis gangeticus | reverse complement strand
TGCCACCTTGTGCTGGATGGTGAATTCCAGCAGGCGATGATCACTGTTGCCCAGGTGGTCGAGCACCCGCAGCCCCCTCACCAGGTCATCTCCCGTGGCCAGCACCAGGTCCAACAAGGCGTCTCCCCTGGTGGGGCTGTGCACCTCCTGGGTTAGATGGAGGTCCTGCATTCTGGCTAAGAACCTACGTGAGTGGTCAGACCTGGCTGAAATCTTAGCCTTAATGGTTAATATCTTAACAAAGTCTGTAAACTCTGTGTGGTAGGGAGTATTTGCATAAGTATCTGCTGAGTCAAGCACAGTGAGCCCCAAGCTGAATGGGGCTTCTTATGTAAATAATAAAAAAGTTAAATGATTGTGTGCATTTATACACACAAGGAAATCACCTTTCTAAGCAACACTTATGGCTGGGTCTGTTAGTGATAGAAGACTTGATTTTCATAGGCCTTTATCAGAAGTTCAGGTATTTGATACTTCCAAAAAGCAAGACAAATCCTTAGAGGGTTTCATCTCTTGCACATACCTGAGCTTAGTAATGTTATTGATAAGCAATACATTGGCATTTTATTCCAGACTTCAAAAATACAATTATCCATGGAAACAAACCTGAAGTTCCACTCAGCTTGGTGTTAAATCAGAGGTGTCAAGCATCTGGCCTGTGGAAATGTGTCACTAGGTCCCTAGTGCTTTTCATGAGCTGGACCATGCTCTTCTGCAGGCCAGATTCAGCCAGTGGGGTTTGTCACCGTGGTTTCTGGAGGCACCCCCGACTTACCCATTGACAAAATCAGGGTGTTCAGTCACCCATGATAACTAGAATTGGTGCCAGGGAAAGAGGTGGGGGAGCAGCAGCAGCATAATGGAGTGGGTTCCCGAGCCATAGGGATTAATGCCGCCATCCTTGTTCACAGGTCATCTGGCCCACAGGAAGCCCCACAGTCTGGTTTTGGCATGGTGGGGGGCAAACAAGTTTGACATCCTTATGCTTAATGTTTCTGGGGAGAAAATTATTTCAGGCATAGACACCAGGGGATGAACTAAACAGATACAAATAAATAACCCCCTCCCCATTAAAATAGACTCACTTAAGGTTACGTTCTGCTGCTTCAAAGACCTTTTCCCAAATGTAAAAGAGAATGGAAAATTATACATGTAATAGCTTTACCATTTCCCATAATGTTACAAGAGCTCTCCAGTCACTCTGGCTGAGTAATAGGGCTGTGCGAAACAGCAGCATTTTGCTTTGACTTCCGTTTCAACAGAACAGTGTTTTGTTTCGTGTTTCATTTAGTTTCAAAAGCACTGTTTCGTTCCGTTTTGTCAAAATGGTTTTGCTGTTTTGATGTTTCGTCCATAGGCTATAATGGAGAAGCACCAAACAGCCTATAACTTTATCATTTCTTGCCTGATGCTGATGAAACTTGCAGGGACGGTAGCCCTTTCTGAGGGCATGACGCCTGCCAATTGTTAAGGAGATAGGTGTAGGGGTTTCTAGGAAACTGCACCTCAAGCAGCTGACAAGCAGGAGCTGGGGAGCAGGAGCAGCCCCCTGTGATCCGGCAGGCAGATCGGGGGCCCGCACCACTGGGAGGAGTCTGGCAGAGCCCCTGCAGCCCTCCTGGGGGTGCAGGCAGGCCCCCGATCTGCCTGCCAGATGACAGAAGGCTGCTCCGGCTGCCTGGGACCAAGGGCTGGGGAGCTGAGTCCAGCGGTAGGAGGCACTTCCCCCAGCCGGGCTGAGTACCCAGTGCTGCGAGCCACTGGGAACTGAGCCCAGCGGTGGGAGGCACTTCCCCGCACTGGGCTCAGTTCCCAGTGGCTTGCAGCCCTGGGGAACTGAACCCGG
>NW_017729025.1:19826711-19826926 GCF_001723915.1 Gavialis gangeticus | reverse complement strand
TTCCCAGTGGCTTGCAGCCCTGGGGAACTGAACCCGGTGGTGGGAGGCGGCGAGCGATGCTGGCTCTGCCTGCCTTCAGCCACCGGGCTGAGCTCCATGGGGCTGGTGGAGCAGATTGGAGCGCAGCCTGGCGGTAGGCAGAGCTGGCGCTATGCTACGATCGGCTCCGCCAGCCCCATGGAGGGCAGCCCGGTGGCGGGAGGTGGGGAAAGCCA
>NW_017729025.1:19821494-19821711 GCF_001723915.1 Gavialis gangeticus | reverse complement strand
CCAGCCCCATGGAGTGCAGCCCGGTGGCGGGAGGTGGGGAAAGCCAGGGCTGCGCTCCCCACTGGGCTGAGCCATATGGGGCTGCAGAGCCTCCCAGAGTACAGCCCCGGCTCTCCCCCTGTCTCCCACCACCTGGCTGGCTGCTCTGAAATTCAAAACGTTTCGAAACTTTTCAAATGTTTTGACTGGCCTCATTTTGTTTTGAGGCTGTTTTGAA
>NW_017729025.1:19821229-19821483 GCF_001723915.1 Gavialis gangeticus | reverse complement strand
GGGCCAGATATGGCCTGCAGGCTGTATTTTGCCCACCCCGTGCTAGGATCTGAAACAAGGTCAATCAGCTTACTGCAGTCCTCTTTGCAATGGACTGAGCCCCAGCCAACCTGCAGATATGAGGTACAAGTTCAATCAAGGTTTTGAGAGATCATGAACATAGTCATCAAAGCTCTTTACTAGAAAAAAATAAGTGCATTGAACAATGTGACACAAGACTTAAGTAAAATACAAGTAAAATATACACCTATATA
>NW_017729025.1:19794430-19816229 GCF_001723915.1 Gavialis gangeticus | reverse complement strand
TGTATTTTGCCCACCCCGTGCT
The DNA here is from genome assembly GCF_001723915.1 of Gavialis gangeticus. NCBI lineage: Eukaryota > Metazoa > Chordata > Crocodylia > Gavialidae > Gavialis > Gavialis gangeticus. Next base: position 19,816,207 of record NW_017729025.1, on the reverse strand, counting down.
AGGATCTGAAACAAGGTCAATCAGCTTACTGCAGTCCTCTTTGCAATGGACTGAGCCCCAGCCAACCTGCAGATATGAGGTACAAGTTCAATCAAGGTTTTGAGAGATCATGAACATAGTCATCAAAGCTCTTTACTAGAAAAAAATAAGTGCATTGAACAATGTGACACAAGACTTAAGTAAAATACAAGTAAAATATACACCTATATATATATATATATATATATATCATCAAACATTTTAAGCATGTTCCATGAACTGACTACTTATTCTTATTGAAACGTTCTAAACTGGTCACTCTTATTCTGGCCACTCATAGCAGCTAGTCAGGATAGAAGACTCTTCTTGGTGTCCGTACTCTCCTACTGACATCTGGTATAGTGAACTCAGTGGTTCCTTTGTATTAGGTACATTTTCAGCTCTTTAAAATATATTCCTGTGTTTCTTATTTTCCTCCATTTAATCATAAATACCACAAGAGCATGCATTTGTGAGACATAGAAAGCTTCCTTCCCAGTCAGTCTCATTCAGAAACTTAGACTGATGCTGAATGTGTCTGAGGAAAGGTTTTTCCCCTCAGAATAAAAGCCTAAAACTTTACTGGAATTGAACCCAAATCCCTCAGTTTACTGTCTGTGCCCCTTATGGAGCAGGGTTTAGAATGGAAATACTGGTGGGCATGTACTCGAAGTATCTTGGATGTTGAGTAAGCAGAAGCCTGTTCTATTACAAAGCCTTAGCAGGACTCCTCCTACATGTGTCTTTCACCATGAAAAATACCATGCTGAGGTTGAGATGTCATCACATAAACTTCCCTACGTGGTGATGCCCCAAACCTGGGGCCTCCTTTTGGGGAACACTTGAATTGCTGCCACCAGACCTTGACTGCAATGACACAGGTGTTGTGAACCACTGGATTTCCTTCCAATGTGGGGAGCTTATTTTAAAGTTTTGTTTTCTGTTGCATGTGCTGCGTCCTGTGATTCTCTTGACTTGGCGCTATCGGTCCTCAGGGTCATGGATACGTTACGTTGCCATCTTCTCAGAACGCTGTAAAATTCTTTTCTGATGTTGTTGCTAGCCAGTACATAGATGATTGGATCTGCAACACTGTTTGCGGTGGAGAAACACAAAAATACCACGAATGTGGTATATATTTCCTGTTCAAAACAGCACGAATCCTTTGGAGATAAAATATAGCGTACGGATCTTATTAGGAGCACCACATGATAGGGAGCAAAGCACATGAGGAAAATAATGATGATGGCAATTGCCAGGTACTTCACTTTAGTTTTCTGGTGACCGTTTAAGCCGCTGCTTATGTTTGTATTTTGGAAAATTTTGTAGTTTGTGAAACTGAGGATTGCGAAGGGAATGACAAATCCACATAGGAATCTGGCAATGCCAAAATAAGCCAGCAGTGGCTGAAGTGGTAAGGTCTCAAAGCAGGTTTTCTGGTCTGAAGTCTGTTTGCCATCATCAAGAAAAAACACTGGACAGTGGATTACTGCCACTACAGCAAAGAGAACAACTGTGATGAAAACTGCAGTTCTCTGATCCCTAGTCCCTCTGGATTCCAAGGCATACACTACTGCCATATAGCGATCAATAGAAATACAGCACAGTATTAGAATGCTGATGTATATGTTGCAGAAAAAGATATATCCCGTTATGATGCAAGTTTCCGATCCCATCGTCCACTGGTGCTCATTTTGTACATAGATAATCCAGAGAGGCAGGGTACTCAAATACATCAGCTCACATAATGATAAGCTGAAAAGGTAAATGGCAAGTACATTGTGCCTTTTGATTTGTAGCCATGTTAGGTAGGCAGTTAAGCAATTTGCTGGCAGGCCGATGGCAAAAACAATACTGTAGACTGCAACCAGAAGTATCTCACTCCTTTGAACGGGCATCTGTTGACATGAGCAGTTTGTGTCATTCATCATGCTGCAATGTACAGAAACACCAATATAGTCTCACTTGATTTCCATTTCCTGTGATGAAGAAACAAAATGGAAAGTTAGAAGTTGCAAAAGAGTTAAAAATATGACTACAAAGGCAATGGCCTGACAACACAAGGCTAGAATGCACAGACGGCTTCTGAGCGAGGATGTGAAGGTTTGTGGATGGTGCAGTATTGGAAATAGTTTTAAGCGAGGGCAACTCTATCAAAGTCAAAGCTGGGAAAACCTTGTGAAGATTAGGCCTGGAGAGCTCATTACTTATTATTTATATTGCAGTAGCACTAGGAGTGCCAATCATGGACTGTGCTAGATGAGGCTTTGGACTGTGGTTCGGATCCGGAGAAGATTCGGACACTTTGGATGCCAAAGCAGCATGTCCAGATCGAAGCGCTGGCTTCTTTAGGCTTTCTGAAATGGTTTGGAGCTTCTGAACCGCTTCAGGGCTGCTTCGGAGATCTGGCCATAGGGTACAATGGGGAATCAATTAAATAGCTATAACTTCGTTGTTTTTTGTCTGATTTAGATCGAACTTGCAGGGATGGTAGCCTCTGCTGAGAGCATAAAGTCTTCCAAGTTTCAAGAATATTGGTGCAGGGGTTTGGGGGAAACTGCACCCCAAATTCTTGAAAGCACAGCTCATGTCACGTGTATTTGTTACTCCACAGGGGGCTGAAAACTGCAGGAATAGTAGCCCCTGCTCAGGCCACAAAGCCTGCCAAGTTTCAAGGAGATAGGTGCAGGGGTTTGGGGGAAACTGCACCTCAGGCTGCGGACAAGCAAAACTCGTGACATGGGTGACACTGTGTGTGTTGGGGTGCAGCAGGGTGAAAGCTGCAGGCCTGCTAGCACCTGCTGTGGCCACGAAGCCTGCCAGCTGTCGAGGAGATCGGTGCAGGGGGGTTCTGGGGCCCTGCACCTCTGGCTGCTGACAGGCAAACCTTGTGACATGGGTGCTTGTGGGACTGTGTCTGTTTTGTGGCACGGGGAGGGAGGTGGGGGACATGACTACTGCAGGCCTGGCTGCTAGGCTACTGTGTTATCAGTTACCAATCAGTCATGATTCACTCAGGGACCAGCTCAATACACAGTAGCTAGCTAATGTAACCAGTTAATTAGCAAGGCTTAATACCTAGAAAAGGACAAGACTAGCCATAGGAAATAATCAGCTCAGACAATCAGCTGCCCCAGGCCAGAGACAGTCAGCTGCACAAGCACCCATGTTACGAGTTTTGTCTGTCAGCAGCTAGGGGTGCAGGGCCCCAGAACCCCCCTGCACCGATCTCCTTAACAGCTGGCAGGCTTCGTGGCCTCAGCAGGGGCTAGCAGGTCTGCAGCTTTCACCTTGCTGCGCCTTAACACACACACAGTCATCTATGTTATGAATTTTGCCTGTTAGCAGCCAGATATGCAGGGACCCAGAAGCCAGACTCCCCCTGCACCTATCACCTTGAAACTTGGCAGACTTCGTGGCCTCAGCAGGGGTGACCATCCTTGCAGTTTTTACCTGACTGTGGTGTAACACATACACGTGACATGAGTTTTGCTTTAAAAAAATTGGGGGGCAGTTTCCCTGAACCCCCCATTCCTATCTCCTTGAAACTCGGCAGGCTTTGTGGCCTCCACAGGGGCTACCATCCCTGCAGTTTTCACCCCACTGTGGCTTAACACGTACAGGTGACATGAATTTTGCTCTAAAAAATTTGGGGTGCAGTTCCCCCCAAACCCCTGCACCTATCTTCTTGAAACTTGGCAGGCTTCATGCTCTCAGCAGAGGCCACCACCCCTGCAAGGTTCATCCAAATCAGACAGAAAAAACAAGGTTATAGATATTTAATTGATTCCCCATTATACCCTATGGCCAGATCTCCAAAGCAGCTCTGAAGCTTCAGAGCCGATTCGGCTGAATTGAAGCGGGAAACCAATCCAGAGCTCCAAATCGGATTGCTGGCATCTGAATTGCCCGGATCTGAAGCTGAATTGAATAGCTGCCTATTTGCACAGGCCTAGTGCTGTACATAGACAGAACAAGAAGCTAGTTCTTGCTGCAAGGGGCTTGCAATCTAGTCCAGTGATTCTCAACCCAGGGGGCTTGAGATCCTTCCAAGAGTGGCACAGGGTGTAACACACATGCAGACAGAAGTGCAGGTCCCCAACATAACTGAGACCACTTTGCAGAAAGCGTTCTGAATTACAACAATTTCTCAAACAGAAATTCACTGTTCGTTCCAGGGGGAGGGGAATCTAACTGTTGGCTGCCAGCCTGCAGCTGGTTTCCCATAGCAATGGCCCCTCCTCTCTCCCAGACTGTCCCTGTTTCAGAATAGGAGGGGAAAGGGAGCAGAGGGACTTCATTCTAGGGGTTCCCCAGCCCCTGCTGGAGGGTGGGTGAAGTGGAGCCCCCACCTTGGGGGGCCTCCAATACATCCTCCCCACTCTCTAATGAGGGCTGAAAACCCCTGAGACCAAACTCCCTCTGCTCCCTTTACCCCCTCCCACTCTGAAAATAGCTTGAGGCTGGCAGGCAGCGCAGACAGAAGTTACAGGACTTGCTCTGTTTTGAAATGTGCTCATCTGACCCCTCATACAACGAGGGTTCAGATTTTCGCCTGACTGGCCATTTTTGAAGTAATCTGTAGCCATGCATTTGTGTTTGGTCACAGATATAGACTGCTTTCTGTGGGCAGATTGGGCAAAATCCGTCACTTCTGTCTGTGCCCAATGTTAGCACTGTTAGGTGCACAAACATTATTCACACAATAAATTCAGAGATTTCAAACAGGAATCCACAGTGTTAAAATCTTTCTGGTCTGTTGTGGTCTTTCTGAGTTCTTTGCAATAAATGAATTACTCTATTATTTTCCTGTAATCAAAAAAACAATGAAAACTAAGAGCTGGCATCTTCCCAGGGTTGCTTTGAGTCTATCAAAGGATGCCTCAAGTCTAAAAAAGGTTGAGAACTACTGATCTAGGCAATGATTTCTCTTACATGGTGCTTAGCTAATAAGTATTTTTTGTATTATGAACTATTACAAAGACCAGAGAATCTGCAGCATAAAAGAAAACTTGCCTTTTTCCAGCTGCCCGCCCTTGTGGCCAGGGTGTTTACTCCAATTCTCAGGGTTTGGAAGATCAAACACAGATATTACCAGAATTGCTGGGCACATAACAGATCTCTACAGGTTCTTTGTATACACACCAGGCTTTTGGTTTCTTGTCCTAATGGGTCTGTAGGGCTAGCAACAGATGTTGTTGCATTTGTCCCTGGACAGGTTGTGTCCTTGGAACAGAAATATCCTGGGATTGGTGTGTACACACACTGCTCTTCTAATCAGGGTTTAGTGAGTGGCTGAATGCAGTACAACTTTCCTGCCAGTGACTCAATGGTGCAATCCCAGGATAGCCATTCGGATGTACTGAGATGTCCTGGGATAAGCTGTTAGTACTTTTTAGCCCATGAATCTTTTTAGGATGGTGCAATCCCAGGATTTATCCCAGGACAATGGGCATGGATGCCTGAATGACTGTATTTTGTCCAGGGATAAAATAGTTTACCCTACGACAAATGCAACATCTGTGTATAGCCTAGGTTAATGACTTCTCTAGGCTTTTTCTGGTAGCTGCCTGGTGTCCATGACAATTCACCAGTGCTTTGCTAAGGAGACTGCACAGATGCATTTTTTCTCCTCTGGAACTGGCAGGGAAAAGAAGAGGTTGCTGGGACTTGCTGGAAATACGGGGCCATACTACACCATTCATTTTTCCAAAGAGCAGAAGATTAATTTTCACAACTCTCCAATAAGCCACATTAATTCAAAATTGTCTTGCCATAAAACAGATGGACTAGCAACCTGCACAGTTCTGTTCTGAATCAGGAAACAAATGCCTACCTCCACCTTAAAATGCCTCACACGTTACAGCTATGTTAGATGCAGAACGTGCGGAAGCTGTGCTACTCCATGACTCAGTCTCAAGACATGAGTGCATGTACAAAAGCAGTGTACCCACCACTCCAGCTGTGGTGAGGCACAGCCAGCTCCCTCCGGCAGGCCAGGGCTGCTCCACTAGCAAGTCTGAGGAGAGGAAAGAGCCACTGCTCTGCTTCTTTCTTACCCATGCCTGATTTCTTAGAGACTGCTCATGTCCGGAGACGAAGATCTGTGCTCTGCTCAGCCTTTATGGGCGCGTCTACACTGTACAAGGCAGTGCAGTTGGGAAGACATGTTCTGTCTTCCAGCTCCCAACTCAGCACATGCCACATGCTGAAACAAAGGCCTTAAGCTGCTCTGATGAGCACCCCCAAGACAGCAGCACTGGGCATGTGACTAGAAGCAGTGACGTGACTTTTTTGGGCACTGGGTGACTGCAGAATGGGAACAAATGGGCAGGGCATGCTTTCACTCTGGCCCTCCCCACAGTCTGACACCACAGAAATATGGAGCATGTGGCCTAGCCAAGGGGAAAGGTGGAGTGGGTCCTTGCTGCCTTACTCTGCCAACCCTACAATGTGCATCCCTGTAAGCGTCAAGTAGAAATTGGTCCTAATGGATTAAGTTTCACAACACCCTACTACTCGGGAGATGAGAAAAATAGAGGCGGGGTGGGGGGAAGGGGGGGTGATGAGAGAGAAAGGAAATGCCCTAAGTCACACAGAAAGTGTTGAGAGAGGCAGGTTTAGTCCTACCTGCCACTCCTGTGTCCTGTTCTGTAGGGGCTGGATTTGCATGTCCTCGCTTGAGGGCTTCCCCTACAAGAAGTCTCCTCCACACCTGGCTTCGGCACAAGTAGTGGTGGGGCAAGGTGCTGGTCTCTGAATGGGAATCAGAAGCTGGCCCTGAACCATGCTGCTTCTTCACTCAAACACTTAGCTGGGTTGGTTTAGTTAGGGAGGAGCCTGCCTTGAGCAAGGGGCTGGACTAGATGCAACCTCCCAAGGGCGCTTCCAGCCCTATTTTCTATGACTATAAGCAAAGCTGCTTCCTTTCAGGTGGGAGGTAGGAAAAGGGCATGGACTGCAACACCACCAGCATCAATTCTGCAGATGCTTCTTGTCAAACTGGGAAGCAAATGTCCAAGCAAGATTTTAGACCTTAGTGCAGGGGTGGGCAAAATGCAGCCCAGGGGCTGGAAGCAGCCCGCCAGGCCATTCTATCTGGCCTGCAGGGCCCCTAAAAAATTTAGAAAATTAATATTTATCTGACCTGGGCTGCCTCTCATGCGGCCCTCGACGGCTTGCCAAAACTCAGTAAGTGGCCCCTGCCCGAAATAATTTCCTGCCCCTGCCTTAGTGGGCAATACAGAGGCAGGTTCCTGAAAGGGAATGCCCTTTAGGGCCAGCTTGTGGTCTCCTTGCTTGCCGAAGTCACCCTTCATGGCGTAAAGTGCTACTCCCCAAAACAGGCTGACAATCGTACCTTTTACATTTACTCCTGCCCTTTAATACAACGCTGTTACTGTCACACAGGGCTTCAGGCTATGTCCCTTGTCCTCACAGCTTATTCCTCTGCAGTGACCAACAACAGCAGACTGGCTTAGCAGTTGAGGTGAAGTCAGGGCAAATTTGTGTGTTTTCCACGCCTACTCTGTCTGATATTTCTTTGAAACAACAGGAAGTAACATGGTACAAATAAGCTTTGGTTTTGAAAATAAGCTGAACGAAAAGCTGAGAGGAAAGAGAAGGACGTAGGCAAATTCAACAGAGGCCAAGTAAGGAAGAAAATAAAATTACTGTGAAAAAGAACTGGCCCTTTGGTCCTGCTGCCTACACAAACCCCACACAGCACTGTGTCAGGGTTACCTGGAACCGGGGACTTTGTTCTCAGTGAGCACTTGATGAGATCTGAGTGCAGACTGACCCGCAGCTTGAGTTAGAGTAAAGATCTGGGCCTGGGTCTGCCATCTCCTTGGTAAGCGCCCCAAGCACTCGGCTGTAGAAGCCGGTTCTCTTTGTATAAAACAAAGTGTTAGAGACACATGCCCTGGCGCGGTGGGTCAGCCCCTCCCCTGGGGTATGGGACATCTCTGTTTCAATCCCCTTCCCCGGGGAACATTCAGTTAACCCTGATGACTGGAGAGACTGAGAACCTCACCTCGAATGCCCTGCAATATGAGAGAGAGGGGTTCAAATTCCCACATGCACAGCACATCTACATGTGCAATTAATGGTGCATATTGCGCCAGAGTTTATTGCTCCCAGGAGCTGCATCTTCATGTGTACCTGGGACCACAGTACATTGAGCCAGGTTGGAGCAGCTCCAGCTGGCAGGAGGCTCAGGGGGGATCATCCTGCCAGCTTGGGGCTGCTTTGACCTGGCTCAGTGTGTTGCGGAGGGGCTAGCTGGCAGGCGGCCTTCACACTAAAGCACCCTTGTGCCCCCACCAGCCCTGTCAGCGTCTACATGTGCATTTCTGCAGAGTAAAAACTCTGCTGTAGTTGTGTTTACAAGTACTAACCTGCAGCGGAGATAATTAATTTACTCTGTCCTAATAGCACTGCATGTGTGGACACTGAGATGTTTACTACAGAGCTAATTAGGGAACTGTAGTAATAATCTCATGTAGACCTGCCTGCAAAGGAAGGACTTAAGCCTGTGCCTCCCATAGTTGGGGTAAGTATCATGAATCTGCCTCCTCCCCCATTCACTTTGCTTTTCAATGAGTATGTAAAACCAGCCAACAAGTGGAACATTTTGCATCTAACAGGAGGAATTTTTCATCTTAGTAGGGGAAAAAAATTCCAAAATCATTATTTCAGTTTGATCCAAACTAATTTTTCTTCCAGTTTGTGTCCTTGCAGAAGTGAGTGAAATGTTAAGCAGTAGGCATGATTGAATCTGGAAGGTACTTGTTTACCGGCCACGGAGAGGGCGAATACTTGCTGTTTTTCTCCTTTACGGGTTATACCTAGCTGATTGCTGCTCAGCTGGCTTGCTCTACTGTCCAAAGGTGTGGGAGGACCACATCTGCTTACAACTTTAGGGTATGAGACACCCCTAAGTTTATTAACAAGGAAAACTGCCATCACTAATGCAAAAGCTGCTAAAAAATTCCTGTTAGACTTTTTGCTACATTTTAAAATCAATTTTTTATTAACGTTTGGGGGAAGAGACCATCAGAAAACATTGCCAAAATCTTCATCAAAATCTCTACAGAAATAACTGAAATTGTTTAAACTCTTGAAAAAAAAAAAGCCAAAATCTTAACATCTCACTAAACCATGCTCTCTGCTGTCAAAAGCTTTGTGGGTTTTTAACCAGTTCTATTCCTGGCATGAAAGAAGCTTCTTTTTAACCCTCCGCCCCCTGTGGCTAGCCTGTGGCCCCCCAATATGGCTTGCGGTTGTTTTTTTAATGCATCTTTAATCCATGCAAATAAAAGTGGAGGCTTTTGCTGCACACGTAATACTGAAGGCCATGGTCTGGCCTGCTGTGGTGCTGTTGAACACCTTTGATCCTAACCCACATGTATTCAAATGTATTGAAATCCCTGAGTTTCAGGTGCTAACCATGTAAGAAATTCCAAAACAAAGCACAATCCAAAGCATTGTTTCTGTCACTTGCTTTTGCTCAGGTTGACAGCATGTATTTTCAGAGCGACACCAAAAAAACAATTCACGTCTGTTCAAACAGGCCCGCGTTCACTGAAAAGGGTCACAGATCCTAGGAACTCTTCTAAAGCACCCAGCGTAAGTTTGACATGGATGAAATCTGGCAAACCAGGTCTGATGTAGCTATTCCAGCAGAGGGGCAGGTTCTGTACTGCCCCAACAGGGGCAAAAGTAGCCATGATACTAGCTCTTGGTTATAAGCTAGAGCAGCCTCTGGGACTGCATAATCACCCCTGTCAGGTATCCCAGTACTGCTCCATGATTATGCGAATGAGGCCCCTTGACATAGTAAACCCTAAAGATGTGGACAGATGTACCACATAGAACATTTGAAATACACCTTAAACTCCATGCAGGCCACTTTAGACCAGTTTAAACTACCTGAAATATTTCAAAAGCACATTGGGAAAACCGAGTGCTATTTTGAGTCAGTTTTCCTTGGACCAGTTCAATGTTATGTGTGGACATAGTGCATTCCATGCCTAGTGTCTGGTCAGTCCTCCAGGCATCCCAAACTGCACTGTTCCTCACCCCGCTCCTTTCCCCATAACCCATAATGGGACTGCTCTGGGATGCAACCAGGATTCTGCTGCTCAGAGATCTATTGCCTAGAGAGACCACAGTATTCAGGGGAAGGGAAGCAAAAAACTTCTGTATTAGTTTTACTTCCTTGCTAAGGACCCTAGGTGGGTAATCCCAGGCTTATTTGGGGTGGGAAGCGGAGTAGCTAGTTTTTGCTGGGGGGAGCTCTGTGACACCCTGCTTGTGGTGGGTGGGTGGTTGTTCCTGTAACAGAAAACACCTGTCCACTGCTGGGTGGTGGTGGGGGAAACAGAGCCATTGCACAATGGGCACCGACTAGAACAGAACGGCTGTCACTTCTGTGCTCAATGGGAAGAGAATTGAGCCATTACCTGTTAATCATTCCTCACCCTCTATGGTACGCTCTTGCAGCCGGTCCACCTTGTGCACACATCTCTATGCAACTGCTGGTAATTCAAGGTACATGAGTGATTGGAAAAGCCAGGGAGTTTTGAGAGGCAGGGCATAACACCCAGCCCCCTAGGAACCACAATCAGGAGCCACCTCTCCACTCCAACCTCCTGCCCCAATTTGGGTCTTCCCTCCCCTCTAGAAGAATCCTGGAGAAACTTTGAGCACTGCCCTCTAGATGAGTGGTTTCCAACCTTTTTTGTACCAAAATCCATTTGTAAAATCAATGGCCAGTCCCGACCCAGTGCCCCTCACTCCTGACATGCTGCCCCTACCCCCAGGCCCCAGCTCCCTAGTGCAGCCCCTTGCAGGCAGGAACTCTGTCAGCCTGCAAGGGAAAAGCCATGGCTTCCAACATTTTTGTCCTTTAAAGGAGAATCCATTTTTAAAGTTTGTCCATGATGCTTTCATATATTTTTGCAACCCACTTGTGGGTTGCAACCCATGGGTTGAGAAACGCTGCTGTAGAAGGCATAATGGTCTGGGTCCTCTACCACCCCCAATGGTGTTTTGGCAGAGATGCAATCCCTAAAAGGTGAGGGGTCTGCTTAGGACCCTAAGCAGTGTACAGGCAGGGCTGGATTAACGCCTAGGCAAACGGGGCACATGCCTAGGGCCCTGAGTTGCAGAGGGCCGTGGTCCTTCCCTCCACAGCAGCAGCACCAATGGCCCCATCTGCCTCCCTTCCCCTCCCCTTCCCCTCCTCTCCCCTCCCCTGGCCTCACTGCAGCAGTGGCTGCTTTAGACCCACTCCCTGCAGGCAGCAGTGCTAGGGTGGGAAGTTGGGGTTGTCTCAAGGGGCCCACGAGTTTGTTTCCCTGGGGCCCACTAAAGGGTTAATCTGGCCTTGTGTATGGGTAGACACTTCTGTCCAGAAGCGACTGTGAACTGGTTCCCAATCGGTGATGTTTTTAGAACAGCTCAAGTCTGTTCACACCCTGAGGCTATAAGGTCACATCTGTCGTGTCTAGCAGCACTGCACTGGTGCTGCCCATCTACTTAGTTGTTGTGCACCTCCAGCTCAGAAATGATGCTGGGAAGCTAGTTTAGTGCAGCCTCTCACTCCAGACCACTGCATCTTGTGCGGTTTACAGCAGCTGCTGAAGGTGCTGCCTGACTTGGGGCTCACGCATGCAGACAATGGCCCATGAGTAGGGTGGGCTCAAGCGTGGGAGTCCCCAGCAGCAGTGGGAACGTGGTGCAGATGTGTGCTAGAGCTTCTGAGGCTGAACAGGACGACATAAATGGAGTAAAAGAATGCTTTGCAGAAAGATAAAGGGCCTATTTATAGCACTGGTTTATAGAACAGTCAGAGGCTTGGCTTGATGTCAGTAGCATCTGCAGGAAGATGAATTTCCAGTGGCAACAACTGAGTGGACGAAATAAAGTGAAAAAACTCAACCCCTCCTTCCCTCTAAGCAGGACGTCCCTTCTCAAAGTGTCTTGGCCTTGCTGAAGGAGTAAGTTGCTCCTAAGTGGGCGTGGATCTACATGTGGTATTAATTTGACTGAATAAACTCCAGTTTGTGCTGGAGTTTACTGTTTCCAAGCACTGCATTTACACATGCACTCAGGACCATGGCACGCTGAGCTGGCTTGGTGCAGCTCCAGGTAGCAGGGAGCCCCAGGGGTCAGCCTGCCAGTCCAGGGCTGCTCTGACCCAGTTCAATGTGCTGAGAAGGGGATGGCTGGGGCACAAGGGTGCTTCAGTGTGGGGCTCACCAACAGGCAGCCCCCACACTGAAGCACCCTCACACCCCAGTCAGCCCCACCAGCATCTACATGTGCATTGTGGCAGAATAAGTAACGCTGCTGCAGGATAGTACTTGTGTTTATAAGTACTATCCTATGGTGGCATTTATTAGTTTACTGTGCCCTAATAAGGCTGCATGTGTAGACAGACTACTGTGGAGCTGCAGTAAATGTCTCATGCAGATGTGCCCAGTGTGAGGAAAGGTACTGGCCAAACGCTTGTAAATGAGATTTGTGCAGAGGAGGCAACCTGTCAGAGCATCCCTACCATGTGTGCTCAACCTCCCTTTGTGTCACACCATGCTGCCCTCTCCAGCTGATAATGATGAAGCCTTCTCCATCCATGATGCATTCAGGAGGCTGACTAACATCTATTCCTGCCAGGCATCAAGGGGGCTCATTATTTTTGTCCAGTAGTAGGACTTCTGGTTGGTTCAGTAGTAGGCTTTCCTAGTGTATTTGTCCAGTTCCTCTCAAGTGGGATTTGAGAGCCCTTTCACTTCTGACCATCTGGCATTAGACTAACTCAATAAGGCACTGGTGACAGGGAGGAAGACTAGAGGCTACTAAGCAATTGTTCAGAGGCCATGATAACCGTTACATTTATGACTTTGGCCCAGCCAGTGACTTGTGACCAAACCCCAAGGAAACCTTTCTCTGCAACCTGACATAAAAGTTTTTACCCTCAGATATAATATTATTGAACCAATTTCTATTTTCTTAAAAAAGAAGAGAAAAGGTGGTGTAGATGCTGGCAAAAAAGATAGCACAAAGCTAATCCCTGCTCCCGGACAGGTGAAAAATCAAAGGCAAAATGAAAGCAAGGTGAGTTAATATGCAGATGGTAAGATTGAAGAGAGATGCTTTGTATAGTCACAGCTGTCTTGGTTATGCTCTAACAAGTTTAAGAAAAAACTCTGTGGCTTTTGGGGTGTGTTCAACCTGGGGTATTTTTGTTGAAGTTACTGCTTTAATGTCTCCTTTTTTGTGCTGCCTACGCCCTCAAGCAGCTTTGTAGTCTCCAATAGACTGTACCTCCCTTTAAAGCACCTGCAGCGTAGCATCTCACTCAACGGGCAAGAAGGAAGTGAGAGAGAGGTTCTTGTGTTAAACTATGAATAAGCTTTCGGCACAGGTAATGCTGACATTCGCTGCAGAACAGCACGAAGAGTTAGGGCAGCCAGGTACAGAGATCAAGGCAAAAACTTTCCCCATGGGAACTCTAAGGAGCATTTGTCCCAAGTGGTACCAGGAACAACCTGGGATACTCAAAGAGCAGCTTGTTTGTCTCCTTCAGAGAGTCAGTTAGGGACAAGCATTGTCCGACCTCTCTGGAGAAATTTCCTTAGTGGCAGAGCACTAGGCTGATACAAAAATGGTGTAGGAAAGCTGTGGGAGGCAGAAGATTATCAAATAAAGACTGGAGCGGCTTAGGAATAGCAAAGCCTACATCTATACAGTAGGTAGCAGCAGATGACTCTCATGGCCCATTCTAACTCCATTAGTCTGTGCCTTGCCTCCCAGCTCTGTTTGGATTGGGAGAGGAGATATATTGTATTTTTCTGAGTCTGTTTTGATTTATACAGGCATAGGTTTATTTATTGTGGGGGTCTTGGGCACATTGAAGAAACCCAAAGAGACAGATGTAACACACGGGCTTTACTGAGAACGTAATTTTTAAACTAGTGCCCTGAGAACATCCTCAGGCAGCAAAGGAGCTGCTGCAGGTACATGTTTGCATGCAATTGTATAGGAGTAAGCAAAGAATAAGTTGGTTTCCTCCTCTAGAGGCTTGATTTTTTTTATGCAGTTCTGTAGCACATAACCACACCGGGTGCTCTTCACACAACTAAAGCACTGTCAGAAACAACATTTTAAAACCATTAGTGCTCATCACATTTCTGAAGAATCTGAAGGGGCAATTCTTCCCCATGAGAAACTTTCTCCTTTTTCATGGACACTTTATAACTAAAAAGGATTCTGTGCTTATGCCACATTGCTCAGTTATTTATATCCATGAGGTAGAACATAAATGTTCCTGGAGCATTCATTCAAAAATAGTTCAGTTATAGCTCTTCACCTTGTAAGTTAGCATTAGAGTTTTGTCAAATGTAGCAAGTTTTATGTTTGCAAGCATAAGTATCTGACGTGAGAATCACGGCCCTATGAGATACTCCCATCTAGGGGACAAGAATGCACCATGTGGTATATGTGACAAATCAAAACCACTCAATTTAAAAAATACTTCAAATCCAGTGTTTGCAAACAGCCTGGAGAGTTGTCTTACAGTTATGAGTTATTTTACATAAGCCTGTCCAATTACTTTTCAGTAAGGAATAATTCAACAAACCCATGTACATACACACTGGGGGCTACTTTAGCGTTTATACCCTGCATACCCAGGCCTCATTCCTCAAACCGCTAGCTACAGGTGACAGTATGAACTAGACCTTTTTCCTGCCAACACCATCTCTACAGGCCAGGAGCTCATGTTAGCCATCACAGAAGAATGCAGGAAATCCTGCCAGCCCCTGATTCAGTCAAGTGATACGACATGTAACAGGAAAAAGGCATGGTTGATGATACATAAACTAAGCAACAACCCAAGAAAGGTAGATCAACATCATAATGTCACCATTAACCAAACTGCTCACTAGGTGCTTCCCAATGGGAAAAGTCCAAAAACCAAAAACAAACCAAAAACACCTTAGGCTGGAAAGGTATAAATGTCCTAAAGACCCGGGTTTTACCAGTAGATTCTTAACGACAGAGTTGGATACTGGTATTAATGCACTGAAAACCATAAAAGCTGCTGGCCTTGATGACATGCTTATCGAACAAATCAAGCAATTTGGCCCGTAGATTCAAGAATGACTCCTTTGCCCATGAAGGCTGTGTGCCCCTGCAGGCTGCGGGGGCATGGTGACCACCCACAGGCGGCGGCAGTGTCAGCGGCGGGGGCGTGGTAGCAGTAAGTAGGGTCTACCCACAGGCAGCTGCAGCGATGGCAGTGGTGGGCAGGGGGGGTGGCGGTTGTCACAACCTGCAGACGCCACCGGCAGTGGTGGCAGTGGCCAGTAGCGATTGGGGATTGCCCGCAGATGCTGCCAGTAGTGTTGGTGGGGTGGAGGTGGTGGCAAGCAGTGACCACCTAGTGTCAGTGGCACTTTTCACAGGGGGTGCACCATCAATCTCAGGGGTGCATGTGCACTTGCATGCACCCCCTACGCATCACCAATGCCTTTGTCTATAAAACTCATGCACAGCCAGTCAAAAAATACCACAGATATGGTGACATGTTCAGGTAGGGGCAGTTGTAAAGCCAGGGAAAGATCTATCTGACCCAAAGAGCGTCAGACCTATCTCTTTCCTATGCCACACATACAAATTTTATGAACAACTGATACTGAACTGGTTTGTCCCATACATGGATGAACATCAAATATTCCTAAACATGAGCTAGCTGCTCAGTCTAACTCAACATATTGAGGATGGTTTGGAAAGAGGCCAAATCACCGGATCTATGTTCATAAACCTAACAGCTGCCTATAATACATGTAACTGCTGACGACTCCTTCACAAGATGCTGAAAATGATAAAGATCTAGACCGTACGCAGCCAATATGAACCTTGCTCAAAACCAGCCTTTTTTATCAGACTGGATGGAAAGAGAAGCAGATGGAGGTGACAGATTTGGCCTCCCCCAAGGAAGCATACTTGCACCGCTGTTATATAACATCTATATAAATGATCAATCAATCTGGAATCAAAATGTTTCATCTATGCGGATAACCTGTGCAAAAAGCCCCAAACTCTGGCTTTGACCATGTTGAAAAAATCCCTAAGAAAGGCACTAACTGGCCTAAACTCATACTACACTGAAAACCAATTATATGAAAACCTAGCAAAAGCATGTGCCTTCCATCTCAAAAACCATGAGGCCAACCGCCAGCTCAACATTACATGATCCCGGACTCCACTATCCCACTGTTCAAATCCAGTTTACCTTGGAGTCACCTTCAATCAAACCCTGCCAAACAAAGAACACATCATGGAGACAAAAGCAAAGGTGAGCATTCGTAACAATACTTCATATAAGTTCATCAACTCAAAATGGGGAGCTAGCCCTTCAACCATCCGAACCGCTGCTCTGGCTTTCAGCTCCTCTGCCAAGTATGTATGCCCTGTATAATAGCGAACTGTACATGCTAAGTGCCTGGACCCCATTCTGAATGACAGCTGCCAGTGCATCAGAAGCTGTTTGAAGCCTACTAGCCTAAATAATGTGTACCTGCTGGCTGGCATCACTCTGCCTGACATCAGAAGAGCAGTGGCCAGCAAGACAGAATGATTGAGGCAAACTGAAGATGTGAGACCCCCACTGTATGACCATCCTGCATCACACAAATGTCTGAAGTCACACAGGAGCTTCCTCACCAGCAGCACTCAACCTCTCCATGCCACACCCAAGAAGACATGATTACGGATGTGGAACAAGAGACTGAACAAAAGTCCAGAAAAACAATGGGCACTCCAGCAGCTGAATCCTTGCCGCCAGGGGCTGATGAACCACAGCAAAGGTGGCAATGTCTCAACTGCCTACGTTCCAGAAAAAACATAATGAAGAACTGGGGCTATACCATTGGTTCACCCACCTGTGACTGCAGCACAGAGCCTTAGACTATGCAACATCTGCTGCAACGTCCGCTGCTTGAAGGCGTGTGTACAATGAAAGATCTTGCAAAGCACAACAAATGAGCGCAAGCATGTGTAACAAAATGGTCAAATGTGCTGCAGAGAAGACCCTGCATACTTCAGATTTCATGTCTCAGACCATGGGCGTCTCTGAAAGAGATGCAGGGGCTACCTTCATCTCTTTCATGACTGTCCTACATACAGAAGAAGCACAAAGTAGCCAGTGGAGATCCACGTGATAGAACAGACCAGAGGGATGTGTGGCCAGTCAGTATTGTGATGTGTTGAAACAGGTTAAAGGCCAGCCACAATGCTGATGGACAAGGGAGTGGGAAAGCTGCTGTTACACAAGACTGGTGGTTTCAGTAGGATTGAAGCTACTAGCTTCCTCATGGCTTTCCTTTGAAAATGACAGCAGTGATGGGAGACCTTGGGAGAACTGGAGGTCTGACTGAACATCTGAAGTCATCTTAGGTGTGGCAGCCACTGCCGTTCGTCCATGAATGGCTAGCTCACTGGTCTCCTTCACAAGAAGCGACTGTAGGGGCGACAGCAGTTGCTGCTAGCTGTTACATCAGGGGCATCTCTGTTTTGCCATGCTTCAACACCTCAATTTAAATCTAGTCACGATCTGGGGCTTTTGTTCCCTTGGGCGCACTGAATTTAACTCAACCCACAGCTCCAGATGGCTCTTCTCACCACTAAATTTCATCACCAGCACGTGCAAGTTTCTCCTTACTCCCAGACTAGCTAAATTGCTTACATGGGTCAGAATCTACGTAGCATTTAAGAGTGTCCTTTACTTTAGGGAGATGAGGAAACACTGGAAGTGGGATTGACTTTTGTTGCACGACTCTGTTAGGCTGGGGTCCTTTTGAAAAGAGAGGGGGAGAGAGAAAGCTCTCATGCCTTAAATGCTCAGAAGAGTACAGAGCTTTCTGGAGCTAATTCACATGTCAGACCTGGTAACCTACCTTCAAAGGGTTGCAGGGGTGTGTGTCTGTGTGTGATAGCTGGCGCTTTAGATGTCATGGCCCAAACACTTCAGATCTGAATCCTAAAGTGTTCACAAACTACAACTAAAGAAGTCAAAGAACAGAAATTCTGGCTTGATTTTAAGGGATACCACATTCTCACTGTTTTGACAGACTTTAAGAGTTGTTGTTGCTCAACTACGCTTGTGACTAGCAATAAGATTTTTATCACTTCCTGCATTAGCTCACATGTAATTGAGACAGAGAACGGAAAACCCAAGAGAATATTTTTTATCCAGACTACCTGGTATGCCTCCCGACTAGCCCACTGGCTTTACCCATTTCTCCTAGTGAAACAGCTGTCTGGATCTGCAGAAGAAAAGGTGGAATGCATTACCAAAATAGAGCTTAACAGTGAGGACAAGCAAGGAAGTTGCAGGCACAGCTAAACTGAGTATACAGAGAGCTAGGAAGCAGCAGAAAAGGGGAACAAGGCATCAGGGTGAAAGTCTTTAGATCATGGTTGGACCACTGGCTGGATCGGGCCCATGGAAGACTCCATTTCCCAGCAGCCCATTGTGCAGGTCTCCATGGAGACTCCAGGAGTGGTGGGGCCATGACAGCACAGGGCCACTGCCTCCATGGAGACTGGTCTGAATGGCACTGGCAGGGCATGTGGCTGGGCAGGGAGCTACTCCAGAGCCAAGCTGGGATCTTGCAGTGGAGCCAGGGCAGAGTCATGATCCACTGGCCCAGGGACATGCAGGCAGTGCATCACGGCCCTGCCCCAGCTCCACGGCAAGATGCTGGCTCCAGCCCTGGAGCAGCTCCCTGCCCAGCTGTGTGCCCTACGAGCATGCTGCTCAAGCTGGTCTCTGTGGAGACCCTGGTCCCACGCTGTAACAGCCCCACTGCTCCTGGGGTCTCCGTGAAGACCTGCTGAAGCGACGTGGGCAGGAGCTGCTGGGAAATGAAATCTGGCCGCTGGCTGGATCCACCATTTTGCCCATCCCTGCTTTAGATGGACTCGCCTAGAGAGATGGCTAGAAATGTCACCTGGAGAGAAGTCTGAAGCTAGGGAAGCTGAAAGGAAAGGATAGTGTCCAGGTTAGTGCGAAATGAATGTAAGCAGGTGAAAGCATCTCACACTCCTGCACATGCAGCCTCCCATGACGCAACAGCACCCCAGCAGTGAATTCCACCCTGTTCTCACCCAGGCATGAATCGAGCAGGTTTTCACACCTGGAGGCTTTTTTAAAGTGCTCACACCTTAAAGTGATAGTTTTGACAATGGAGTGTATGCTAATTATTTCTTGCAAATAAAGCTTGTGCAACTTCAGCATACATGACATGGTTTCAAAATGCTACCAGTGACATTCCCTCCTGAGTTCATCCTTTGACTACAAAGAAGCAAATTACGGTATTCTATCAGACAAAGCACAGCACTTCCTATGGCTTAGTACAGAGGTTCCCAACCACTGGGCCGTGGCCTAATACTGGGATGTGAAGGGATGGCTGCCAGGTCATGGCACGGTGGTCAGAGGAGTGGGTGGGGAGAGGTCTGGCCAGGCACTTGTTTGTGAGCATGGAGCCACCCAGGCGTGCAGCAGGTGCTGGCACTTTATATTAAATTTAAGTATGTAAATTAGATTGCCAGTCCACAGTGCGTTTGCTGGTCTGCAGTATAAAAAAGGTTGGGAACCACTGGCTTAGGAGGTCCAAAGCTTACACTTGTGACAGGTGCCAAGTTTCTCATTAATGAGCATTGTTCTGTGGCCAAAACAGGTTCTATATGAAGGATTTCTAAGGACCTTGTTCCACATTAATTTTAGGCAGCTCCTGGAGCTCTTAACACCTGTATTGTCCACACATTTGACGCCTGAAACTGGTTTGAAGCACACGTTAGGCAGCTTAAAGCTACACCACTCCAGGGCAGGTTTCTCTCTGACCTGTGTTACCAGCTCATGTTCTATTAATGTGTAGTCACATCCCCACCTAGTGCAGGGACAGAAACCTGTCCTGGCTCACTTACACTGTACTGGCAACTCACAGCTGTGCAGGTGGGGGGACAGTCAAAGAAAGTGTTTTGCCTTAAGGTGTGACTGGTCCAAACTCAAGCTAGCACTAACACCAATTAACAGTGGAGCAGCTCACAGTGCAATGCGTCACAAAGCCCTAATGCTAGGGGTTAGAACATCAAGGCTGAGTAGAGGTTTTTCAGCCACATCACAAAACCTAAGGTTGCAAGTCACTAAGGCTGAGTCTAATTGTCAAACCAAGGCACAATCACCAGAGAAGCATACTTTCACACCGACAAATGCAAAAAAACAGAGGCCAAAGGAAGACTGGACCCCTAACACAGTGGTACCAAGCACTATGGCAATCAGTCCCAGCCTCACCCAGAAAAGGACTGTACATACGTCATTAGTGTGAGGCGTTTCCTGCTGAGACGTTTCACCTGTGCCTCGTGCATACTAGCCCCTAAACCGCAAGCAGAGTTAGTGCAGCGCAGCACGTACGGCAGTCTGCTCTGCCTCTCCCAGCCCCCCAGGTCTGACACCACAGCCCCATAAAACAATGCTATTGTCGTGGAAAGAGAGGACAAGTCTCACCAGTCTCCCCCTTGGGAATGTTTAAGGCACTCTTATTTTCTGACTCGGGAGGGAAAGATTGGAAATCTGAACAAACCACATACACCAGCTTCATAGTCAATGCTAATTTAACAAGAATAGAGCAAATCTTTTGGTTGGTCATGGTGAGGGAAACCTGTGAATGCAGACCCCAGAAAGAAGATGACATTCATCCTGGTTTGGCTGCCTACCCAGCTCCTGTGCTTTGAGATACACACTCCCACTGTCACCTTCTCTTCCATTTCCTGACCATGCTCCCACTGGCTGGACAGGCCTCCTTCACTTGACACTCTCCCTGGGGCACCATCGTATCTCAGCTCCGGGAACCTACTTCTCTTAAGAGGCTTTGCCCCTCCCTATGAGACTTGTTTTGTTTGCTACTTCTTGCCCCATGATGCATAGCCTACAAGCGAGGTGACTTGCATTTTTACTAGTTCATGCCCTTACATCAGTTGTGCCCCTTTTTACAAGTTGGTTGAGACACCATGAGCAGTTCTTCCTCACTTACACTGTTTAGGCCACCAATGACTTGCACCTAAAGAGACAATTGCTGCAAATGCTTCCTTCCCTCCTGCCCTCCTCTTTCCTTTGGTTCACTGCATTTGACGTCTTGTCTAAATCCCAAATTATGAGCTCCTTGTGGCAGAGACCGTCTCTGTGCTATTTGTTCAACAGCTCACATGACAGGACCCTGACTCTTGACAGAGGCCTTTAGGCAATGCAATAATAGATAATCATGCAAAATCCCAACTGCTGGATGATCTTGGAGTTGTCCTCAGACTGAAGGACAACGTTTAGTTTGACTTGGCATTTACTGACACTAAAATCACAGTGTTTCTACCTCTTCTAGGGCTCTTACAGTGACTCATAGTCCCAACCACCCCTTTTGGTAAGACAGTACTGATTTGTGAAATCAAGGATCCAAAGATTTTAACAATGGCTTTTGCTTTTGCACATCTGTGTCTACTTTCAAGTCAGATGAAATCTAGGTCAAGGAGAGGTTTATCTATACATTATCATGAGCTCTCATCACGTTCCTTATGAACGTTCAAAGAATATCTATCATATCTCACCCTGATCTTGTCTGCCAACACGGTCCTCATGCCTCTGCTCCAAATACTTGCATGTTACCTGACACACTTGAGTCAGAAGGCCTGGACGTG
>NW_017729025.1:19777774-19789430 GCF_001723915.1 Gavialis gangeticus | reverse complement strand
GGAGCCCGGCAGCGGGGGGCCCGGTCTCCAAATCCAACCTACCCAGGCCTGAGCTGCACCCCAGCTCACCGGCCCCCTTCCAGCCTCCGCTTTCACCCACCACTTGGGGCCAGACAGACCTGGGGCCTGACTCACTCCATATCCACCCTTCCCTGCATGAGTGAACACACAGCTACCTCCTCCCACATTTCAGCTGGTAGCTCCCTGCAAAGGATGGCAGGAACAGGGCTAGAGCACTGCTACATTTCAGTCATTTTCTGAAGAGCCACTGTCAAATGGTACAGCAGAGGTGCTCTGCCCCCAGTGCCTTGTCTGGCCTTCAGGGCTCCCCACGGGTCCATGAGAAAGTCTGTGGGTCACGGCCCTGTGTGTTAGATCTGGTATGCAGGGCAGCACGGGGCCCAATCACAGCATGTGGGGCTGGGCAGAGGTGGCATGGGGCCCTGTGGTCCCAAATCCCAGCAAGCAGAGCCTAGTGGAGGCAGCACAGGATCCTGGGCCCCAATCCCAAAATATAGCACTGGGCAGAGACGGCGTGGTCCAGATCTGGGTGTGCAAAGGTTGAGCACCACTGGTTTAGTATCCTTAGGCTGCTCTAAATTATGTTGTGGGCAAGGTCAGTGTAAAACTAGCCCTGGGAGCATCAAGATGCAGCCAGCTGCCCTGAGCTACGCTGTAGGAATATGGAGACCAACCATGAATCCAGGTCTAGGTCTCCGGGGGGGCTTAAAGGGCCGTCGCTTACAGTGGCTTCAGCACCAGCCTACAAGCACATCTGAGAAAGGAAACTGATGGGAGCCAGGTGCAAAGAACCAGCAGCCGTGACAAACAGCCCATGAGAAGTGATTTTGAAGAGCAACTGTCAGTTCAACCTGGTATGCTGAATCCCTGGCTTGAATGGGGAATGGTTTGCAGAGGAAAGACCCTCTCTGATAGCGGAGGCCCTAACCACCAGAATTAAGACTGTATCAAGACTCTACATCTCTTACACTTTTTCACTTCCCCAACATCCTTCCTGTTTAATAACACGCTTTCCTATTGAAACGTTAACCATTTTAATGCAAGAAAAAGAGGGAGAGGAACAAAAACTAGTTAACCCTGCACACCCACTAGTGTGGTCTAAGCAATCTGGCTATCTTGGAACTTTTTCACGAGACTTACGCTATCCTTACAGCCCAGCAGCAAACTGAAATAGCTGCGAGAATCTCAGCTTGCATTTAAAAAAGAAAGTAAGTTTTTAAACCTCACGCTTTTGGAGGAAAGCTTTAAAATGAGACCTGTGCCATAAATTTTCCAAAACCAGAAGATAAATAAGATGAAGACAAAGTGTTATATTTCTTTAAAAAAAATATCTGAGGATTCTTAAATCAATCGCATGACTTTTGTGGGGGGAAGGTTGAGTCATGATATTTGAGTGACTCGGGTTAGGAATACTTTACAACTAAAAACGCAGAGGAGAAAACTCACGTGGCGAGTGTGCAGCTAATAAAGCTAATAATAAACACTTGTTTTTCTAGCACAATAAAAAAGGTGGAAAAGTTTGGGTTGGAAATGCTCTATCCATGCAATTCCACCCACTTTACCCAAGAGAATCTGACTTCTTGTGCCACGTGAGATTTTATATCCTCACCCAGTTGAAAACCTCCACATCAAACTTCACTCAAATCCGTAAGCCAGCCCAGATCTAAGTAAAATAGTTTTTACTCTGTGGACTGTGTACTAAATTATCAGTTACCACTAATGGGAACTGCTGATGCTTTTCGATGAAAGTGTGCATTCCCTACAGAAAAAGGCATTTTAATTTCGACAGAAGACAGGTAAAAAGTGCTCTAATGGATCTATAATAAATAGAGAACCAACCATATTTTGTTCCTTAGAACCTATATGAATATCAGTCTTATATAGATGAGCTGTATTTTGTAGTGTTACAAGTTTGTGTTTCTTTAACACATGCAAGCTGCCATGTGTCTGAAAACAAAAGATGAAGAATTAGTAATAAAAAGAAAAGAAAAGAGATCTGTTAAATAGAATCAATACCTTGCCTCCTGGCTCAGAAATCAACCTTGTTTCTGTCCTCCTCCTTGACTCGCTTTCTGGGAGGAGTGGCAGTGGTGTTGCGATTCTGTCCGTACAGGCAGAGACTGCTCCGTCTGAGAAAAACTCCAGGAAACTGATGCACCATGCAATCAGCAATCCCTCTGAACATGAAGATGTCACATTCGCAGTAACAGTTTCAGTAATTCACGGTTTACCAAAAAAACTCTGAAGCTATTTCATGTTTGAGTAACACCTTGCTCTTCACTAGTGTACTCGACTTCAGCAGGGGGTGCTGGTCCTCAGCCCAGATACGTATCTTCAGAGCCTCCTTAGGCACAAATACTACTAAAGCCCAAGGCTTCCAAATGAATAGAGAAGGGCACTTGAATACAAATGCTGTAGCAGGAAATATCTGTTAGCTATACCACAACACATTTTGCCTAGCCATGCATCAGCACTCACAATGTCCCAGAGTCAGTGCTGAAATGCGAGAGAACATCCAGCTGTGGCTGAAAGGGCAAAAGAAAAGAAAAACTGTGTTAGTCTTGCAAAGGAAAGTGTGCTATTAAACAGGAAAGGTGCTGGGGAAGTGAAAGAGTTTGAAAGTTGTAGAATCTAACACAACTGAGACCAGGGAGCCCTGTCCTGGTTTGGGTGTTTTCTCTCCAGCAGGAACATGTCTGGGGGATAGAAAAAGCAGAGTCTCTCTCTCATGATGACCCAAAGCCATGGGTTTCTAAAGGTCTTCAGGTGTCAGGACTCTCTGCACAAATAACTGTGCCCTACCTTGCTTCCAGCGATGAAACTGCTCTTGATCCTGGGATGAAACTGCTCTGGGTTCTTGATCCTAGAGAAGTGAGAGAAGCAGTATGGTATGGGGAAGATCCCACAGCTACTGCCTTTTACAGCGGAGCATGACATTAAAACCATGGCCACATTGTGGAGGAGGGGATGCAAACTGATGACACTCACAAATGCCAGGCAGCCATTAGTGGGAGTCTGGAAAGGATGTCCAGCCACAAGGCTGCTCTCTGGGGCAGCTCATCTCTCAGGCATGTACCAACCTATATGCTACGTCTCAGAGGCTCTGCTGTAGGCTGTCTCCAGGCAGGGTTGTCCCCAACCACTCCTTGGCATCAGATCACTGATTCTCCATTGGAGGAGCAGAGGATTTGGGATAACCCTATATAAATAGCCAACATCTTCTGCCTCAGCTAGTTCCCTTTCTTAGGTGACTGTGGCATAGGACAAGATATACAAGATGCCCTAGTTGATCCCAGCATCCATTCACCCCACTTTACTTGCAGTGAGCAAGGCAGTGAGAGATGCAGTGCATTTTTCATTTGGCCTGGGGTACATCAGATAGGACTGCCTTTCAGAGCTGGCTGTCAGGGGCAGGCACAGGCCAGTGCAGCCAAAAACTTAGACAGGACATATGAGGAACTTGGACCCCTCCATGAGACAGGCTGCTTGTACGGGGAGAAGGACCAAAATTGCCCTGTGTCACTTTGAGTTCTCCCATTTGTAGAATGGGGATAATTCATTGCCACCTCCTGGAAGCTGTAAGGATAATATCATTAATCTTTGTGGGATGCTCGGGTACTGCAAGGACAGCAGACGTAATCACTTAGAGAAACTGAAGAAGGTGGTGGTAGAAGAGAAGGATGACGTTAGAGCAAGAGGTGTTGGTACTAGGGCTGTGCAAAGCTTCGGTCCCTGATTCAATTTGGCAGCAATTCGGCTTGATTTGGTGGCCAAATCTCCGAATCCAAATCGAATCAGAGGAGCCTCTGAATCAATTCAGAGAGATTTGGAAAGATTTGGCAATTCAGACATAGACACAGCTTTAAATGTTTTTTCTACATACCTCTAGGTAGCAGGTGGCTCATGAACACTACAATGGTGGGATGCATGGAGTGTCCCACAGAAGTGTGGAGGGGTGCCCCGAGCACTTGGCAGCAGACCTGGAAGTGGACCAGAAGCGCTTCTGGTCCATTTCTGAGTCCACTGAGGAGCACGCTGCCCCCCCACCCCTGGCTCGGTGACTGGTGCCTCCTGGGTCTGGGGGGGGGGCACCGGAGGTCCCCCCCAAGCGCGCTTCCTGGTGGTACTTCCGGTCCACTTCTGGGTTCACGGGCGGGCCACCCCGCACTCCTGTGGGACACTCCATCTACCCCAGCATTGCAGTGTTCACGAGCCATGCCTGGTACCTAGAGGTATGTAGAAGAAACATTTACAGCTGTGTCTACATCTGAATCACTGATTCTCTGAATCAGCATCGAATCATCAGATTCGGATTCGGCTGAATCAAATCAGGGACAGTGATCCGAATCAACGAATCGAATCACTGTCTCTGATTTGGGCTGAATTCAAATCCAAATCGAATAGGGCCCGCTTTGCACACCCCGAGCTGGTGCTGAGGGAGTGATGTTCCTTCAATAGCCATGATGGTCCAAAAATGATGCGAGGTAAGGATTTTGTAAGATATCTTTTATTGAACTAACTGTGTAGTTGGGGTAGAGTCAGACATACTTTCAAATGGAAGACACTCTTTGTTAGGGCAGGAAGCCCACAGACCACTAAGCCTATGTCCACAACACCAGCAATCATCCCAAGCACGCCAAAAAAATTGTAATCTACAGCCAGGCCCTCAAATACCACTGCATGTTCTCTGAGGAGACCACTCATGATGCCCACCCGTTATGTCCAATGATGCTAACCATGTGTTAGTCTCCATGTCAGGTGTGTTACCTCTTGGCCAGCCTAACCTCTGCCTTTATACAACAACACTTATCAGTTTCCACCACAGATTTAACAACCGTCATCCCTCTATTAAACTTTCTCTGGAGTGCTCCTACACTAACATCAACTTTCTAGGCGCCACAGTGCAGGATGGCACTCTAAAAACCACTGCATACAGAAAAGCCACAGACCAACACACCTATGTCCACAGGAACAGTAATTGTCCCAAGCAGACCAAAATAGCTGTTACCTACAGCCAGGCCCTCAGATACCACCTCATCTGCTTGGAGGAGAACACCCACGATGCCCACCTAAAATCTGTCTTTATACAAGCAGGACACTCCAGTCGAGAAATAGACTATACGTTTGAAAGAGCTATCTAAATACCTCACAGTAACCTGCTATAATACTAAAAGAAACCCCCCTAGAAATCCCCCTGTGACCACCCCCACCACCTAGTGATCACCTACCACCCCACACCGGATCCAATCTGAAGAATTGTCAGACAACTACAACCAATACTGGATACTGAGAGAAATATTCCCAGCTCCTCCAGTCTTGGCTTTCAAGCAGACCCCCAACTTTGCCCGACTCATCATCAGAAGCAAACTCTCCACTGCCAACAGACATCAACGGGAACAGCCTTGCCTTGGCAAAAAATGCCTGTCAGCCATCTTCACTGCCACTACTATTAACACCCCCTACAAAGGAACTATCTGAATCCATGGTCCTACACATGCTTTGCCCAAAAGGTGGTATACCTGATCCAATGCACCAAATGTCCTCATGGCAACTACGTGGATGAAACTAAACAGCAACTATGCAAAACAATGAACTCTCACAGGAAAAATATGTAAAGGACAGAGACACACACTCACTGTTAGGAGCACACTTCTCCCAGAACAACCACTCCATCTCTGACCTCACTATTCTCATGCTCAAGGGAAATCTACTTCACACCTTTAAAAGGCGAACTTGGGAACAAAAATCATAGGCTGGCTGGACACTAGGAACCAAAGGCTAAACACTGACATTGGATTGATGGCCCGTTGCAATTTATCCAACTTGTGAATACTTTCCACACAAGAAAGCTGAGACTGACCCGTCCATTCCTCCCTTTGATAGGCCCTGATCTCCCAGTACTTGGCTTCTGTTTTGCTAATTGTGTACCTGCTACATCCAAGACTTTCTCTCAGCCCCTTCCATATGCTGTACTTAGCTTGCTGTGTTTGGCTTCCTGTATTCAGAGACCTGAGGAACAAAGTTTTACATCTGAAAACTTCTCTCTATCTCAACTACATCGTTGGTCCAATAAAACATACCACCCAAAGAAATCTTTGCTCCTTGCATTTATAAAACAAGGACACTCTGGTAGAGAAATGGACCATATCTGAAAGACCCATCAAGATACCCCACAGTAACCTGCTACAATACAAAAAGAAACCCCCTGTGACTGCACGCCCCTGGTGGTCACCTACACCTGGAAGTCATCAAACAACTACAGCCTATACTGGACCAAGAAAAGACCCCAAGAGAAATAGTCCCAGCCCCTCAAAAGAAAAAGGGTCAGACGGCTGGAGAAGAGCGTTTGTTCCAGTGATTGCATGGTTAGTCTGTGTTGTAGTGGTGGCCTGTGGAACTGCTTATGGTATCTTTACAAGACTCTTGAAAGTACTTTTCACCCACTGACCTGGTTTACCAGCCTGGGATGCCCAGTTGAGCAAAGTTTGTGGTGGGAAAGATGGGTATCTGTTTTGAGGTGGAGGTGAGAGACAGGGTGTGACTGATCGGTGAATGAATGTTACTGGTGAGAAAGTGGCCTGAGTGATGTACTTGGATTGGATAAGACTGACACTGAGTGACAGGACCTTTGCCTCAGAGGACTGGCTGTTGAGAATGGGGTGACTGCGGTCTATAAAATCAAGACATTTTGGTGCTGAATGCTTGTGTGTGATTTTTGGAGAGGGTGTTTGGCCTTTGGAACTTGTGAGGGGAATTTGTGGAGTGTGCTTCGAGTGTGGCAGTGGTTTACAGATTCACAGAAATCTAGGGCTGGAAGGGAACTCATGACATCATGGGCAGGAAAGACTCTTGGGGTCAGATAACGCAGCAAGATGTGCATCTGGTCACCTTTTGAAGATCTCCAGGGTAGGTGCCTGCACTGCCCCTGCTGGGAGTCTGTTCCAGTCTGGTCACACGAACCATGAAGAAGTTTTTCCTTATATCCAGTCTGAAACCTTCTTCTAGGAGTTAACGACCATTGCTCCTGGTTTTCCCCTAGGGTGCTTTGGTGAGTAATTGTTCACCTAGCCCCTGGTGCTCCCCGATATATTTTTAAGCTGCCACCAAATCCCCTGAAGTCTTCTCTTTTCCAGGCTGAGCAGTCCCATATCTGTCAGCCTTTCCTCGTGTGGCTTGCTCTTCAGACCTCTAATCAGATGAGTGGCTCTTCTCTGGACTCTCTCAAGCTTCTCCACATCCTTCTTGAAGTGCAGTGCCCAGAACTGGATGCAGTGCTCCAGCTGCGGTCTCATCAATGCTGAGTAGAGCAGGAAAATAACTTCCTTAGTTTTGCTTGAGATGCATCAGTTGATGCATGCCAGTGTATTGTTTGCTCTGCTGACTGTAGTATCACACTGATGGCTCATATTTATTTTATGGTCAATTATGACTCCCAGGTCCCTTTTGAACCTGGTGCTAGCTAGCATAGCACCACCAAGCCTGTAAGTTTGTTGAGGATTTTTCCTACCCAGATGGAGCACTTTACACTTCTCAGTGTTGAAGAGCATCTGGTTCTGGTCCGCCCATCTACCTAATCTGTCTAGGTCCGCCTGGATTGTCAGCTTACCCTGAAGACTGGCTGCACTTCTCCACAGCTTAGTGTCATCAGTGAACTTTGCCAGTGTGCTTTTCACCCTGACATCCAGATCATTGATGAAGATGTTGAAAAGAACTGGTCCAAGTACCGAATCCTGGGGGACCCCACTGGCTACCTTCCACCAGGTTGACACAGATCCATCTATTAGTACTTTCTGGGTCTGACCCTGCAGTCAGTTTCCTACACGTCTGATCGTTGCATTGTTGAGCCCACAGTCCCCTAGTTTTACCCTGAGAGCCTCATCATGGGACACCAAGTCAAAGGCCTTCCTAAAGTCCAAGTAAATGACATTGACCTTATCTCCCTTATCCAGGTGGTGAGTACCTGGTTGCAGAAGGAGATGAGGTTAGTCAGAAATGACGTACCCATGACAAACCACGCTGGCTGTCATTCAGAATTTTGCCTTCAACTAGCTTATTGCATATGGACTCCTTGAGATATTTTTCGAGGATTTTTCCTGGGATTGAGGTCAGGCTGATTGGCCTGTAGTTCCCTGGGTCCTCTCGCACAACATTGGCCCTCTTCTAGTCTTCTGAGACCTCTCCTGAGCATCAAAAATACTCAAAGAGGTTTGCCAGGGGTCCTACGATGACTTCGGCTAGTTTGTTCAGCACTTTTGAATGGAGTTCATCCAGTCCTGCTGACTTACAGATATCTAGCATCTTTAGTTGTTCTTTCACCAGATCTACATTGACTGTTGGTAGGTGATTATCCCTACTGTGACTATTCTGTGTCATATTTGCATTCAGCAGGCTATCACTCTTAGACTGGTAGAATACAGATGTGAAGTACTCATTCAGGAGTTCAGTTTTCTCCTTGATGTTGGCGATCAGATGTCCAGATGCACTGAGCAGTAGTCCCCCGTTTGAGTGTGTCCATGTGTGCTTGAGGGAAGGATTCAGGTGTGTCATTTATGAAGAGTGTGATGCGGAAAGGAACTGGTTTGTTGGAACATTTTGGGTTTGTGGTGGTTGTCAGATTGTGTGGTGGTTTATGTATACTTTGATAGTGAATCTGGGTGCTCCCTGATTGGCCTTGTCAGTGGTGATAGGTTGTGAGCGATACTATAGCTAATAGCTCATTTCCGTGGAGGGAGTGCGGCATGGGTCCCTGAAGCCCAATCACCTGCATTCACATCCTGGGATCTTTTTGCTTCGTCTTACCTCAGACTGTCTCTCTCGCCTTTGATTCAGACTGTTTACCAGATGGACTTTGTTGACTTCTTGCTGCTTTGATAATAGTATAGATTGCATCTGTATCTTCTCTGTGTTCGCACCTGTTATATTGTTGTCACTGTTATTATTCCTTGTTGTTCTTCTAATAAATCTATGTTTATATTTTTAGCTTTTAATCCTGGTTCCTTGTGTGTGTTAATAACTTCCTCCCCAGCTGGCACGTCCCACCTCTTGGTGCGCAGGACACCACACTCTGTGAGTGAACTTGACACTAACTTACCCTACTTGCTCACAACCTCAGTGGGCTCCATTCCTAAATTTGTTCCTGCCACAAGACCAGAGGAAGAACACCTTGCATTTGAAAGCTTGTCAAACTATCCCACCTGCACAGTTGGTCCAATAAAAGGTGTCACCATAAAAAATCCTTGCCTCTCAGTATTGAAGGAGGCAGAAACAATTTAAGAAAGTGAAATGGTGGCATGGAAAGGCTAAAGGAGGCACAGAGGAGTTGTGGCTGCTGCTTAGGGAGCTGCCTGCATGAAGGCAAGAGCAAATCATTTTAGTCAGCTACTGGCAGGAAAAGAACATCTGTGGTCCTTCAGTGAAGTGATTTCAGGTTCATGTCGCACGGAGTAAAGGACTCCACTTCACTACTCACTTCCTGCCTGACCTCAGGTAAGCCACTGAGGTCCAGATTGTTAAAAGTGTTTAGGTGAACAAATCTCATTGATTTGAGTGACAGCCAGACATGTGTGCATGTCTTTAAAAATCTCACCCTCTCTGCCTCAATTCCTCATTCATACAAAGGGGGTGAGAGCACCTCACTGCCTGCCAGGGCTGTGTGAAGATATAGATTATTGGCCCCCAACCCTGCCAGATTTCAGGAGATGAGTATGAGATGAGGGCTGTCCCCAGGAGGTCGCACGTCTCTGCTCAAACCCTGGCTCCTGGTTTTGGAGGCTGGTAGGGCCAGAGGGAAAACCACTTGCATCTTCTCCAGCTCCAGCACGTGAATTGATCTCCTCACTCTACCCCTTCTTCATCCACCCCCAAAAATCCCCTCTGCAGAGAGGTGGGAGAAGACTGGATGTTTCCAAGCTCATGAAACAAACTTCCCTGGAGTGGCTAGGATCCTGAAACCAGCTTTGGAAAACATCAGCAATCAAACACCCTCTGCTGTGGGACATTTCCTCAGCTAACGAACCCAGAGGAACTCACACGCCATTACTGTTCTTGACATCACCAGAACGTACGCTAAGAATCAACAATGCAAGACGCATGCAGGGTAGATTGACAGGACTCTGTTGTGCTTGGCAACTTTTCCAGAGCTGGAAAAACATCAGACCTCAACTCAGTTCTTTGTTACTAACATTTCCACTGGGAGCTAAACTGAGCATAAGCAGCACTTCAGATGTACAATTTATTTCAAATGTACAACCAAAAGACATCCAGGCAGAACTCAACAACTAAGAAGACATCCTCAGCAGCAGCCAGG
Organism: Gavialis gangeticus; assembly: GCF_001723915.1. Taxonomy (NCBI): domain Eukaryota; kingdom Metazoa; phylum Chordata; order Crocodylia; family Gavialidae; genus Gavialis; species Gavialis gangeticus. Next base: position 19,779,103 of record NW_017729025.1, on the reverse strand, counting down.
AAGATGGTGGCTTTTGCCCAAACTGGTGGACTACAGGGTCAGGCCCTGTGAAAATACTGCCATATAGAGCAGGGTCTTATCTTTGATTGCTGTGCAGCACTTAGATCCCATGATAAATCAGCACCTGCACTGATCACATAGCCTAGATAAACAGATGCAGAGGAAAGCTCCTTTCTAGAATCTTATCTGGCTTCTGTATATCAGAGTGCAGCAAGGTCAAAATAATAAGACAAAGGATCCAGGAACTAGAAAACTGTCTCCTCTGTTCCCTCCCCCTACACTTTTTTTGCTCTTCACAGAAGTCACGAGATTTTACAGTATGCTCATAGGGGAAATCATCTTGTGCTAGTGACAAGAAAAATGAAACATGAAAAGGTGAGATGTGGATGAAACCTTTATGTCATATTAGTCATCCACACCTGTTTCATTACGAGAGAGAGAAGTAAATGTTGGCAGGCTATTTTGTATTTCCCTCTTCTGGCCAGAATGGAAATACCATGGCTCTTCCCCCCATCCCCTCCAGATATATGCTTGTGGTCAAAGCCAAGAAGACAATAGGGAAAAGGTGTTTTATTTTTTAATTTTTAGTCAAATTTTGGTAAAGGCTTAGATTGGTGCAAGTCTGGAGAGAAACTTCAAGTTGGTTCTTATTTTAGCTATTTGTTGTTTGAAGTGAAACAATGTGTGATGACATTTTTGCTCAGTGCAGACCTCTTGGGTCCTTTTGACTGTATTTCAAAAGCAGCCTGTCAGAATGGGGGTATCTCCCCCCCCTGCAGCACCACACACACAGACTCTGCAGCTGAGGCTTCCAATAGTCTCCATTTACTCTCTGTTTCTCCTTGTTGCAGCTAGTCATTTTGAAAGAGCTAAAGACGTATGCCATTCTTTTCTTTGAAATTCAAACATTTTGAAGACCCCCAATCCCTAAATGCAAATAGTTTAAACAAGAAATAAGGAATCTGTGAACAGGACAGAAATGACCCCCACCCCCAAGATTACAAGTCATGTTGTATACCTGGCTAACCATGGCATATGAGAGGAATTGGGCTTCTTATTTCTGTGGGTGTGCTGGATAGAAACTACAGTCATGCAATCCCCACATAAACATAGCTTAGAGTAAGGAAAGAAGGTAATCACTGCCTTTTGGTTACTTCTCCCAAAGGCAGTGGTCTTGACAGAAAAAAGCTGATCGCCTGGTTTCTTTTTGGTTGTTTGGCTGAGCTTTGAACAAGAATTGGCCACTGACCAATTGACCACATTCAACAGAGTTCAGATATGTCAAGAAGTTGGTGATGCTATCACTTAAGATCCCTAGTGGAAGCTGAC
>NW_017729025.1:19768160-19772774 GCF_001723915.1 Gavialis gangeticus | reverse complement strand
TGAGGCCGCAGCTGGAGTACTGAGTCCAGTTTTGGGCTCCGGAATTCAAAAAGGATGTGGAGAAGCTTGAGAGGGTGCAGAGGAGAGCCATGCTCATGATCAGAGGTCAGGAAAACAGACCTTATGATGAGAGGCTGAGAGCTATGGGGCTATTCAGCCTGGAAAAGCACAGGCTCAGGGGTGATCTGGTGGCCACCTATAAGCTTATCAGGGGTGCTCATCAGGATCTGGGGGAACAACTGTTCACCAGAGCCCCCCAAGGGATGACAAGATTGAATGGTCACAAACTTCACTGTGACCAGTTCAGGCTGGACATAAGAAAGAACTCCTTCACTGTCCAACCTCCCAAGGTCTGGAATAGACTGCCACCTGAGGCGGTTCAAGCACCCACTATGAACACCTTCAAAACACATTTGGATGCTTATCTTGCTGAGATCCTGTGATCCCTGCTGACTTCCTGCCCCTGGGGCAGGGGGCTGGACTCGATGATCCTCTGGGGCCCCTTCCAGCCCAAATGTCTATGAAATCTATGAAATTTAACACTAAAAGTAAGACAGGAAGGGGCTCTCAGTGACATCATCAGTAGCATCCTGCACTGTCTTAAACACTGAAGACAGCTCTTCTCCAGTACAGTGGCTGGAGCAGGGTTAGGCAGGATCAGGAAATGAGCACTATTCTCTCATTTGCCTTTCAGATCCAACAGTGGAAATCCCCTCTCTATATATGCGTACATCTGCACAGGCACTTTAACGTGCATTAAAGCATCACATAAAAACCCATGTTTTTTATTTAATGCACATTAAAACAAGCCAATGCACATTAAACATCACTTAAAAAGCATTTGCTTTAGTTAGACAAGGTTCTTTGGGTACATATGATATATTTTATCAGACCAACTCAAATAGTTGGAAAAATTCTTCTTAGCAAGCTTTCAGGTTTAAATACCCTTAATCAGGTTGAGGAAGCACCTGCAGTTGGTGTGTGCTCTTCCTAAATGGAATTAATAGTAAAGTAATAGTAAAGAAACCAGAGGCTGGGCTGGTATGCATGCAAGACAGGCAGTCAGTGAAGATGTAAACTCCTACTACATTCATTCCCCTTCTCCCCTGTGCTCCCCCAACCTGCCTGTCGCTCACCCACCGACTCCTCAATTTACATCTTCACTGACTACCCGTGAACAGCAACTGCAGATGCTTCCTCAGACTAATGAAACCCGAAAGCTTGCTAAGAGGAAATTTTCCAAGTATCTGAGTTGGTCTAGTAAAAGATATCAGTTACCCAAAGAACCTTGTCTGCCTATGTCCTTAGACCAACACAGCTACAACTTACACCCTTGTTTGCTTTAGGTAATGTGAATTAATAAAGGCTAATATGCATTTTCCTAGTACCTCACAATGGAGGTACTAGATTTAATATGCATTAACTAAAGCACATTAATGCACGTGTATTTGCATCAATGGGCACAACACATTGACACCCAATTCTATTAAACTCCATCAGGTCCTGGATCAAACCCTGTTTTAGCCTGAACACTGTCATCAGACATCTCTTAGTGCAGCTCTGTAGAAGCTGTGGAATTGGGGCTACTGGTTGTGTCCCAAACCCAGAGGCATCTCAGATGGATTATGCTTGCCATGGGAGACTTATGGTTGTCATGGGAGACTTCAACTACCCTGACATCTCGTGGGAAGAGCGCTTGTCCAAATCCAAACGGTCGCAAAGCTTCCTCACGTACGTGGATGAGCTCTGACACAAGAAGTATACAGGCTGACGAGAGGTAAAGCGCTGCTTGACCTGGTACTGGCAACCAGGGGCGACCTAATCAGTGATCTAATGATCAAAGGCAAGTTGGGTGACAGCGACCACAAGCTGATCACCTTCACTATCTGCCGTAAAGCTGGCAAGTCAGTCAGCAATACAGAAGTCCTCGACTTCAGGAAAGCTGACTTTGACAAGCTCAGGAGGCTTGTCGGTGAGGCCAGAAGGGACCATGACCCAAAGGGGAGGGGAGCAACCACTCTTCCTGAACTCCTCAAGGAAGTGATCCTGGATGCACAAGCTAAGTCTATTCCATCTCGGAGGAAAGGCAGCAAAAGGGCATAGCAGCCCCCTTGGCTCTGCAGGGAACTACTGGACCTCCCGCGTCTAAAAAGAAAGGTCTACAAAGGATGGAGGATGGGATCCACCTCCAAGGAGGAATATTCCGCACTGGTCCGGACCTGCAGGGAGCAAACCAGGAAAGCCAAGGCTACAACTGAACTCCAACTAGCTTCGAGCATCAAGGACAATAAAAAGTCCTTTTTTAGATATGTGGGGAGCTGGAGGAAAAGCAAGGGGAACATTGGACACCTGCTAAACCAAATGGGACAACTGACAACCAATGCCCAGGAAAAAGCTAACTTGTAAATGGGTACTTTACATCGGTTTTTCTCCAGTCCCAAGGGACGCCTCTGCCCATTATGGACAGGAAGGCCCGGGGTGAGGGAGATTCCTTACCCTCGATCAATCCTGACCTCGTGAAGGAACACCTTGAGAGGCTGGATACCATCAAGTCAGCCGGCACAGACAGTTTACACCCCAGGGTACTCAAGGAGCTGGCGAGCATCATAGCTCAGCCCCTGGCACGGATCTTCAAGAAGTCCTGGTGGTCTGGTGAAGTGCCCAAAGACTGGAAGAAGGCTGTCACGGGGTGGCATCCTAGGAGCGGCCATGATCTCTCCTAGCGCCCCCTACTGCGCCAAGTTGGTGTCAATGCACCCTCGTTCTCGCCCGCCACGACTTTGATGTTAAGAGTATTAAGGGAGGCTACCTTTTGTCCTCCTTGACGTGATACCCCTGACGTATTCAAGTCTGTGCCCTGTCTAAGGTGACTCTACGCTCTAATGCCTTAAGGGCAACGTGTGGCTCCTACCACCCCTGATACCACGCCCCAAGCCTCGCAGCTGTGCCGGACGTTGTCTAGTCAACTTCTATCTGTGCCCTCGTGGGCACCCCTGGCTCTTCACGTAATTGCCTGCGCCCTCACGGGCGTGCTGGCCTCTTTCTCAATGGCCTGCGCCCTCCCTGGGGTCCGCCCGCACCAGGGCCTTTCTCTGTGCTTGGGGTTCAGGTGGCCATAGCTGTGCCTGGCCCCTAAATTCCCTCCTCAGGTCTACAACTCCTGTGGGGCTCAGGCAGCCTTGACCTTACCTGGCCCCCAATGCACTGTGCCCCTTCTCAGGGCTGGGGTCCATGCACCCCTAAATGCTGTGCCCTCTCTGGCACCAGGGTCCCCACACCGCTGTGGAGCCCCTATGAGGCCTCCTCCAACCCCTATCAGCCTCACCCGGTCCTCCGGTGTAATAACAAAAGCAATAACATAAGCCAATCGGCTACAACTCAAAACTAAGCCTCCTGGCTAAAATGCAAACTCTAAGCCCTCTGGCTAATCATCATTCAAATCCCTACCAGGGCCTCCTCCACCCAGTCCTTAAAACGAAGCTGTTCAAGCCATCAAGCTTCTCTAGGCTGCATACTCCAGCAGAGCTCCTTCTCCCTTGGACGTTAGCGGGGAACTGCCTTTCTGGCCTCAGCCTGGACTGTTTATATAGGCGAGGCCCTGCCCCCTTCCGTTCAGCTGACCAAACTGCGGTTGCCCTGGCAACCAGCACCTGTACCTTTTCTAGGAGCAGGGCACTGAAGTGCCCTGCGACACACCTCCCCCCTTAAGTTCATAACTCACTAGGAGCAGGGCACGGGAGTGATCTGCGGCAAAGGCCAATGTGGTGCCTATCTTCAAGAAAGGGAGGAAAGTGGATCTTATTTCCTTTTATGATCAGATGACCTATCGCCTGGACAAGGGAGAGGAGATTGATGTCATATATACTGACTTTAAAAAAGCCTTCAATCTGGCATCCCATGACCGCCTCTTAGCAAAACTGGTCAACTGAGGCCTCGGGTTCACCAGGCTGGGGAACTGGCTTCGTGGTCAGACCCAGAGGGTGGTGGTTGATGGAAGTCAATCGTCGTGGTGGACTGTGACCAGTGGGGTACCGCAAGGCTCTGTCCTTGGACCCATATTGTTCAACAGGGTGTGGAGAGCACCCTGTTCAAGTTCACTGATGACACCAAGCTGTGGGGTAAAGTGAATACATCGGCAGGCAGGGACCGCATCCAGGCAGACCTGGACAGGTTGGAGAAGTGGGTAGATCTGAACAGGATGCGGCTCAGCAAGGACAAGTGCAGGGTGCTGCACCTGGGGAGAGGGAACCAGCATTATGGTTATAGGTTAGGGGCTGACCCTCTCAGCAGCACAGAGGCAGAGAGGGATCTTGGAGTCAGGATTGACTCCAGGACAAATATGAGTTGCCAATGCGACGAAGCAATAGGCAGAGCCAACCACACCCTATCCTGCATCAACAGGGGCATCACTAACAGGTCCAGAGAGGTCTTGCTCCCCCTCTATGCGGCACTGGTCAGGCTGCAGCTGGAGTGCTGTGTCCAGTTCTGGGTGCCACACTTCAAGAGGGACATGGAGAACCTGGCAAGGGTCCAGAGGAGGCCACTCGTATGGTTGAGGGCCTCTGTGGCCTGCCCTATGAGGAGAGGCTGAGGGACCTGAATCTGTTCAGTCGC
>NW_017729025.1:19760057-19763160 GCF_001723915.1 Gavialis gangeticus | reverse complement strand
GGAGTCAGAAGGAGACTGGCAAATTCACCGATGACACCAAACTTTGGGGTAAAGCATCCACACCTGAGGCTAGGAGGGCGGTCCAGGCTGACCTTGACAGGCTCAGGAAATGGGCGGTTGAGAACCTGATGGTGTTTAACACTGAAAAATGCAAGGTTCTCCACCTTGGGAAGAAAAACTCGCAGCATGCTTATAGGCTTAGCAGTGCTACGCTGGCTAGCACTATGGACGAAAGGGACTTGGGGGTCAGGATTGACCACAAGATGAACATGAGCCTTCAATGTGATACTGCTGCTAGTAAAGCGAGTAAAACGCTGGCTTGCATCCATAGATGCTTCTCAAGCAAATCCCAAGACGTCATTCTCCCCTTGTACTCAGCCTTGGTGAGGCCGCAGCTGGAGTACTGCGTCCAGCTGTGGGCTCCACAATTCAAAAAGGATGTGGAGAAGCTTGAGAGAGTCCAGAGAAGAGCCACGTGCATGATCAGAGGTCAGGAAAACAGACCTTATGATGACAGGCTGAGAGCCCTGGGACTCTTCAGCCTGGAAAAGCCAGGCTCAGGGGTGATCTAGTGGTTGCCTATAAGTTTATCAGGGGTGCTCATCAGGATCTGGGGGAACATCTGTTCACCAGAGCACCCCAAGGGATGACAAGGTCAAATGGTCATAAACTCCTGCAAGACCGTTTCAGGCTGGATGTAAGAAAGAATTTCTTTACTGTCCAAGCCGTCAAGGTCTGGAATAGCCTGCTGCCAGAGGTGATTCAAGCACCCACCCTGAACAACTTCAAGAGAAATCTGGATGTTTTTCTTGCTGGGATCCAATGACCCCAGCTGACTTCCTGCCCCTGGGGTAGGGGGCTGGACTCGATCTTCCGAGGTCCCTTCCAGCCCTAATGTCTATGAAATATATGGATTCACAGGGGCTTCGTCACTAGGAGGGAAGGAAAAGAAGCAAGTGTTGCTTTCCTTAAAGCATCGAGTCAACAGTTTGTAGGAGAAATCTTATGCTCTTTGGTGCTACTTCAGTACAAACAAATAATAAAATGCTAACATGGGTGCAGCTGTATAACGCACTACATCTCTGAGAAAAAAAAAAAAAGATAGCTACACAGACAGAATGGGTCAAATTCAGGCTACTGCCATTGTATCAGAAATTAAATTGATCCAAGTTTCCCATTTAATCGGGATATGTGGGCCTCCAACCTTGTATATCATGTCATGCATTTATTAGCACAGGTTAAACTTCTGGAAAAAGATGTTTTGCTCCAACTGAAAACTGAAAGTTATATAGAATCGACAGACTATGAATTGGTGGTCAAAGACCTCACCACAGGGCGCAGTCAAATTTTAGCTTCCAGGCCTAGCAACTGAATCCTGATTCATAGAATTTGGATAGTTAAAAAAACATCCCTGGTTCTGTTTAAAAAATACTCCACCCAGTACTCAGAAATAGCAACACCTAAAGGTGTAGAAGTTACTGTTTCCTGACCATATGCTGCACAGAAAAGGGGTGGGATGCAAGACCTGAAAGCAAATGCTAAGAAAATTAATTTTTAATGTTTGCAGTGAGAGTCTAAACTGCTAATCAATAGGTATTACAGACTAAATCCTGAAGTACTTTCAGACCATCCAAATTGATGATCCTACATTTCTGTGTGGTCTAAACTCTCAAGCAGCCATGTGTAAGCACAATGAAAGAGGGCTGCTTTTTATACCCCACCCCCTATCAATTCATGAAATCACAGGATGGGAAGAGTCCTCAAGAGTCAAGCCAGACCAACTTCCTGCACAAATGGCAGGGGTGTTATTTCTGCACCTATTTAGTCAACTCTCTAGCCACCTTCATCTTGAAAATGTCCCATGAAGATCCTGAACTTCCCTGAGGAAGCTGTTCCACTGTCCTACTTGTCTCGCAGCAAAGGCATTTCCCCCCAGATTTAATCTCCATCTGCTTTGTTGTAACTGAAGCTCATTGCTCTGTGTTTTGCCCTCTGCATCCAGGATGAACAGTTGTTTTCCCTTTTCTTTATGGCAGCCTTTCAAACATTTGAAAGCTGCTAGCATTATCGTTACCATTATAATTCCATGAGAATGATCATTATCTGCTATCATTATCCTTTATCTCCTTTTTGCCAAACTCAGTGCATTTTGTTTCCTCAACCAGTCCTTGTACAGCATTCATGCTGACCCGGTATCATCTTTGCTACTCACCTCTGAATCTTCTCCAGTTCCTCTATCAGGGTTTCAAACACAGGAGCCAAATCCAATTCACAAGTCTGCTCTATCCAGCCTGCCAGGCTCCTGGAGGGGCAGGGAATTTGGGGGCACAGCTAGCAGGGACATGGCCTGCTATGCAACCCGGGGCCCTGCTAGACATGGGCACTGCTGGCAGGCAGGTGAACAAAGGCTGTGCCGGCACAGTCCTGCTCACCCTACTGCCACAGCCACTTGCCCTCTGACTGCTGCCACTGGCCCACTGCTTACCTTGCTGCTGCTGCCACCCCATCACTGTTGCTGCCTTCACGGCAGCCACTGCTGGTCCCAAGGATCTGGCCTTGGGTCCAGATGTGATCCAGACTACAGATGGATTTGACAACCCTGCTCTACACCCTTCGTAAGACGCAGAGCCCAGGATGGCACACAGTACTTGAGCTAAGGCTTAACTGGTGCCATGTAAACTGGTACTATTGCCTCTAGTGTCTTGCATACTACGGTCCTGTTAACACAGCCCAAAATGGCATTTGTTTGGTGACTGCATCACATTGCTGGCTAATGCTGAATGTGTGATCTACCAAAACCCCCACAACCTTCTCAGCCAATCATTTCTCAGCAAGGCACTTGGTTTTTGCCTAGGTATAACTACTTTACATGCATTTTTGTTGAATTTCAGTCTGTTGGCAGTCTGAAGAACTGGGCACTAGACAAGAGCTTTTTGAATTTTAATCTTATCCTCCAAAGTGTTTCCAAGTTTTGTGTCTGCAAACTTGATCAGGAGGCTCTCCGTTCCAGCATCCAGGTCATGAATAAAAATATTGAACAACACTGGACTATACAAGCATCATCTTCCTTAGCATCATACAGAAGTATGGCTGGAAGGGACCT
>NW_017729025.1:19748699-19755057 GCF_001723915.1 Gavialis gangeticus | reverse complement strand
ATTTGAATGAGTTACAAGTCTTTGAAAACATTGCATTTTCATATAAAAGTAAGGTATGAAGTGACTTCAGGAGGTTATCTACTCTTAGCCTCCTGCTCAAGGTAGAAGCATCCCTGACTAAACCATCCCAGGCAAGTGTCTGTGTAACCTGTTCTTAAAAACTTCCAAAGATGGAGATTCCATAATCTCTGTGGGTAGCTTGTTCCAATGTTTGCCATCCTCAGGGTGAGAAACTTCCTCCTAATATCCAACCTAAATTTCCCTTGCAGTAGTTTGAGGCCTTGCTCCTGGTCTTGTCTCCTGCAGTCACAGAGAACAGTATCTCTATCATTCTTTTCATAATAATCATTCAGGTGTTTGCAGATTTCTATCAAATCCTCCCTCTTCTCAAAATATTGAACAACACTGGACTATACAAGCATCATCTTCCTTAGCATCATACAGAAGTATGGCTGGAAGGGACCTGAGGAAGTCTCAGTGTTTCTCAACCCATGGGTCATGACCCAAAAGTGGGTTGCAAGAATATATGAAAGGGTTGCGAACAAACTTTAAAAATGGATTCTTCTTTAAAGAAGAAAAACATGGGAAACTGTGGCTTTTAGAGGTCCAGTCTGCAAGGGGCAGCTTGGGACCCCCCTGCCCCACACATCTGTTACCAATAGGTTTCTTTCTGACAGATCCCCCCCAAGAATTGACACAGCAACTCATCCAATATAATAGCAACCTTTAGACAATATTACAGGTTTCCTCCCCATAATACAACCTGACAGTGGTTCCTTAGACATTACAGCAGTGACTTTAAGGCATATCAGGCTGGGTATGTGGGATGTTTTGTTTCTGGCTTCCCCACTGTTTGAGCAGGGACACAGCAGCCATGTCTGTCCTCCCAGGGTCACAGCATACTTGAACAGTGCGGAAGCCAGAGACTAATATCTAACACACCCAGCGGAGGACCCGAGGCCTGGTACCCCCAGAAGGTCGCTCCTGTAACATCTAAAGGAGCCACTTGCCAAATCGTATTAAGGGGAGGAAACCTGTAGTATTGTCTAGGGGTTACTACTGAAGTTCACTTGATACCATATCAGACAAGTTGCCAAGTCAATCCTTGGAAGGCGTCTGGCAAAAAGAAATCCTGTTGGTAACAACATTCACTCCCTACCCCACACATGAGGGGGCTGAAGGTAGGGGACAGGGGGTCAGGAGTGAGGAGCACTGGGTTGGGACTGGCCAATGATGTTTAGAAAAGGGTCCTGGTACAAAAGAGGTTGAGAACCACTAGTCCAAACCCTGCTCAAGGCAGGAACTTCTCAATCCAAACTATCTCATAGAAGTCCTTGTGTAACCATTCCTAAAACTACACAACAGCCCTGTTGCACACCTACAAGACACATTGCCACAAAACACTTAGGACACTCTGTAGCAAGTGCTCACCCCGGGGGTGGTTGTAATGCCCCTGGTGCTGCTCAGTGTTGCTCACCCCAGCTCAGCTGTTCTGCTAGGAGCTCTGCTGCCAGGAGCTCCTCTCTCTCTCTCTGGGTCCTGGGGTCTGCCTGACCAGCTCAGGCTCTGGGCTTATATAGCTCAAGCCCAGCCCCCTTCTGGTCAGGTGTCACCTTAATTGGTCCCTGTCACACCTGCAACCTCTCTCCTCTTAAAGTGACAGGTGCACCAAGCTCCCTGTCACATACCCTAACATGCCATAGGGAAAGAAGGTGGTAAGAGCACTGTCAATGTCAATGTGATACTGGATTTACCCAAAGAATCTTTCCTACCAGGATTGTTAAAATATACTTGAGCTATCCAAAGAAGAGGGCCATGCCCCCCACTACAGAGTCCATACTAGTCTGACCAAAGGGTAAAATTCCTTCCTGACCCCCAATGTGGCGATCAGTTGGACCCCAAGCAGAAGGGCAAGACCCTTTAGCCAGGATTCTCTAGGTTTTAGTCCAAGCAGAAGCACTGGCACTTCCCAGTCAAAACACGAGCCTTGGCTACAGTCAACACCTAATGCTTCTGCGGAAGGCGAATCCCCCCCCGACACCTGTACAAACAGGAGAAGGAACCATTTTTTTCCTAGTCCCATGTGGCGACCACTAAAGCCCAAAAGCACAGGAAAACCAAACATGCCCCATTCTGTTCTGCACCCTGGGGACAGCAAACAACTCCATACATCACTCACATCTATGCGGTACACGCAACATTAGGTTGCACCTGTAGCCCTGTACCCCTATTCTCTCAAAGGTCATCTATGCTTGGCCACTAGTATATATAACAGATATGAAGGATACTAGGGCTTATATTACAAAAAAGCCTCAGAGCCTAATCACGTACCTTTCTGCTGTTGTATTTTAGTTCCAGCTCGCCAAAGTAAATGGGCAATAAGCCAACTACTGTCTGTATTAAGCTTTTCACAGACATCTAATCTACTGTATAGATCGTCCTAGACCAAAAGAAGACAGAATCTCATTTTAGAGGACAAATAGAAGTTTGCGCTTTCTAATGGAAGCACGTGGCTTTAGAAATCTTGTGGCACATTTGTGGGATGCACAGCAACCTCAAACAAACAGATCTGTGTTGGTTACCTGCCTTCTTTATACACACATTTGGGTGGTGATTTGGAGCTTATTTTTGTAATGCATTATGGAGAATGCTCTAGCCCTGACAAACAGGAAACCTTCTGTAAAACAAAGATAACGTAAAATAGTAATTTGTTAATGGTTTGATTCACTTGTCCCTATACACAGTAGCAGCCCCTCATCCATCACAGGAAAAGGAAACAGGAAACAGGGGAGTGGGAGGAAGTGGTAATTCTGACTGAGGTTGAATCAGGGGATAGGGTAGAGCTACTATGACCACCTCTCCAGGCTGCAGAATTATAAACAGGTGCCATGAGTCACTCAAATGTCTGCAGTGAGAATGAGTTTGGGGATCTAGGCTCACTTGCTCTGTGTCTTTCCTTACTCAAGCTGCAGGTAATTTCCATCATAGCTTCATTTTTAAAATATAAGATGAAATGAGCATGCAGTACTGTGGTTGAGACCATAAATGCCTTCTTGATTTGCTGGCTAAAAAGAATTAAAACTACACTTTTATTTCAGGTTGAATAAAATATTTCATAAAGGCCAGAACAAATTGTTTAATTTTGTTTTTAGGGGTTCTTTCACCTTTAAAAACAATTACAGTATGGAAATCCTGAAGTACTCTGTTGTTTTACAATGAAAATTAAAAGTTGTTTTGGGTTTGGTTTTTTTTAACTTTTTTTCCAGGATTTTTCCCCCCAAAACAATTAGACCCATCCAATATGAATTTGTGAATTGTTTTGGCTGCTCTGCATACGTAGTTTTCAGCAAGAAAACCTTGCATTTAAGAAAACAAATTGCCCAGTCTAATTCTAAACTCTCCTGTGTAGCTGTAGTAGAAATGAGCAGGATGGCTGAGCAGCTCATATTCTTGGGAACGTCTCTTCTAGCCCCAAGTGTCTGAGGCAGACTAGCAGGACAGTGGGGACATGGGCGGATCTAGGATTTTGAAAAGTGGGAGCAGACGGTGTGGGGTATCATCACATATAACACAACACACATTTTTCTCCAGTTAAAAAATAAACTAAAAGCTTCACTAATCAGTAGGGGCCTAGAGCTATACTATTCAATTTAAGGTTGAAACAAACAAAAAAAAGCCCTAAACTTTTTTGGACTGTGTATTAATTTGCTATATATACACAGATAGACAGCTAGATTGATAGACAAAATCACAACAAACTAGGCAAAAAGAATTCAGAGATGTTGTTTCATTAGTCCTGGAGTCATTATAGTTAAATGTAAGTCTCTCCTTCAGATTCATAAAACAAAATCAAGCCTTCATGAGCATTTGGACAGTGCCTCCAATGCTTCATTGAAAGTGATTTCCACACCTAAGCTAACATTCACCTGAGTTAATATTTCCACACCTGAATGAATGCTTTTACCTAAAGTTAAAGAACAACTGCAGGGCTGTGAAATGAGAGCTTCATTAGTAGGAGCAGTTAACAGACAGCACCCTTGCAGAAGTCAGGATAACTGGAATAGCAGAACCATTAAAGACCACTTTAAAAGAAAGAAACCATTTTAACACCGGTGGAATGAAAAGTTTAGAAGGAATCAAGCAAATTAAAATGAACTATTAAGTCAACTGACTCCCTCACTGCTGCCTGAATAGAAGTGCTACCACCACTGCTAGGCAGCGGGCTTTAAACTTTGGATGGACCAGGAATCAAAGGGAGGTACATGTTCACCAGTGCACCCCCCTTGGATCTGCCCCTAAGTGGGGATAACATACTTTCTATTGCCTTCATTTATAAAGAGGGAAACAGGGTTTTCTGGCTCCAGGCCTCTTCATCTTTACCGTTCATAAGCGCTCTATTAATCGTAAAGTAACACCTGAGAATTCTCATAATATTCGAAACTACTGGAGAATATTTAAAGCACTAACAAAAACAGAGTAGCAAGACTATATTTAAAGCACAGCACTTTCCCCTTCATTTATCACCTTTAACAAATTAAAAAAAATGAATAATGGCTATCTAAATCACGAATCAAGAAAGTATAAACAGCTCAAAACTAAAAATAGACCCTAAAAGTAGATTTTTTTGGGTCAACAATCTGCTCGTTGTTATACCTGTCTACTGTAATAATGATTTCAAAATGTGAAGAAAGGCTTTTCCCCCTAAAGATTTAATATCCCTGTTCCTTCAGTTGACAAAATAAAATGGTTAATGGGCTCTTCTACATTACATTTATGCCATGATTAACTTGTTAAACATGTCATAAATAGCAAGGATGTTACATTTAAATAGCCATAAAATGGCAAACCAGTCACAAAAAATGTTCCACATACAGTGTAAAACATTTGTACGAATGGTTTGCATGGCTGCCTTAAATTGAATGTGTGGCATGTCTGGGGCTGCCTCAGGCTGGTTCTGGCCTGGGCCTTGGGACAGTCTGGGGTCTCAAATTGGGTTCATTAATTATCTTGGGCTCCCTCTACACTGGCAAGAAGAAAGGGCATGTTTGGAATCTGACCTCTGATCCCAAAATCATGCCTCCTGCCATGCACATGTGACCTAGCAGGTGGTGTGATTGTTGGGGTTGGGGATCAGATCCCATGACACTTTTAAATGGACATGTGCCAGGAGCCAAGTGTTCATAGCTGCTGAGACCTCTTCCTCAAATAACTCTGATAAAACCACAGGAACAAGCAACAAACAGACCAAGAAAAATATGTAAAAAAAAAAAAAATCCATAGTCTTTTCAGGCTTCCTGTCTTCATCATACAGAAACAAAAAAGCAAATGCAAGCCTGATTTAACAACAGATGTATAACCTTTGCAAATCACCTTTATAACTGCTGAGGCTTGAATTGAGGAATAACTTTCTTACGAAGTGAATAGCAATTTTTTATCAGCAAATTTAGAATGAGAGCTTTCTTCCATTTACTCACCCCAACCATTTAAAGCAATGATGGAAATGCAGTTCACGTCTCTGCTTTAAAAGTCTTATTATGTCCTACTTGTTGACCTATTTGGAGAGGACCTGTTTTAAACAGAACACTTCTTTTTAAACTTATATTAAAAATAGTCTTTTTGTTCTATACACTGCTGATACTTCAACTTTTCCATTAATTCTGTGAACAATGGTCCACAATATGATATACAGTAAAATGTCACATGATGCTTGCATATATCAGGCACAAGATAGAGCAGAAATGTGGAGACTGAGTGCTTTCAATGAAAAAATGGACCTCTTGCATATGTAGCCAGCTTACCTTTCAAAGCTTTGGCTGAGTCCCAGGCTTGAGATCCTGCTGTTTTGATTGATGGAGCCCATCCACCAATCTGGAGGCAGCAAGAGAAATAACATCATGCCCCTTTCCTGAGGGGAGGGGGAGAAGAGCTCCCCCGGACCTGATTGAAGACTGCAAACTGTCAGGTTGGGAAGACTTCAGGGGCAGAGCCCTGGAGCGTATAAAAGGAGCTGCGTGCCCAGCATGGGGGAGATGCATCGGGGGCAGAGAAGACGGAAGATCAGGGCTTAGAAGACCTGAGGAGAGTTGCTCAGAAGTAGCCCAGGAAGAGCCCCCGAAGACTTCTATCAGCGGGGAACGGGGCACGGCTCCAGCGGTTAGGTTCTCAGTGCGCAGCACAGCAAATTGTGTCCAGACCTTGGGTGCTGCGTGAGGCAGCTTGGTCTGCAACCTCTAGCCTGTGGCCAGAGACACGGTGCACAGGCCAGTGCATGGAGTAGGATCTTTGGAGCCCCTGGGGCAGCTCAGGTCCTCCACCCCCGGAACGAGGCTGGGAGCTTGGTGCAGGAGGTGCTGCACGG
>NW_017729025.1:19745375-19748689 GCF_001723915.1 Gavialis gangeticus | reverse complement strand
TGAAGAACGCATAGCTGCAGGTGGAGGAGGGAGAAGAGAGATAAGAGAGCTATGCCCATCCACCAATCTGGAGGCAGCAAGAGAAATAACATCATGCCCCTTTCCTGAGGGGAGGGGGAGAAGAGCTCCCCCGGACCTGATTGAAGACTGCAAACTGTCAGGTTGGGAAGACTTCAGGGGCAGAGCCCTGGAGCGTATAAAAGGAGCTGCGTGCCCAGCATGGGGGAGATGCATCGGGGGCAGAGAAGACGGAAGAGCAGGGCTTAGAAGACCTGAGGAGAGTTGCTCAGAAGTAGCCCAGGAAGAGCCCCCGAAGACTTCTATCAGCGGGGAACGGGGCACGGCTCCAGCGGTTAGGTTCTCAGTGCGCAGCACAGCAAATTGTGTCCAGACCTTGGGTGCTGCGTGAGGCAGCTTGGTCTGCAACCTCTAGCCTGTGGCCAGAGACACGGTGCACAGGCCAGTGCATGGAGTAGGATCTTTGGAGCCCCTGGGGCAGCTCAGGTCCTCCACCCCCGGAACGAGGCTGGGAGCTTGGTGCAGGAGGTGCTGCACGGAGGGTGAGAGACCCTGGGAGCTGCTTGAGGTGGCTCGGGTCTACAGCTGCTGACATGGGGCAGCAGCTCCGTGTGGCCAACGCTGTCCAGAGGGTCTGGGAACAGACCGAGCTCTGGTGCTGCACAAGGCTGTCCAGGCCTCCAACCTCTAGCACAAGATGAAGTGCTCACTACACACAGCGGTGCATGTAGCCCTAAGCCAGGACGGCATCAGCAGAGTCAGGCGGCAGGAAAACCCAGTGGGCAAGAGAGCTTGACTTGGAGAACAAGAGGCAACCCTCTGGGACTGTGGAGTAGTAAGTTACCCTGGAGAGAGGGTCTCAACAGGGGAGGGATCCCCCCCCAGCAAGGGTTGCGAAGGGGCACCACGTGGGCTGCTCCTGGGTGATAGTGGGGGAGCTTAGGAGTCTTTGGGGTCTTCCTCTCCTTTTTCTTTCCCCCCACCTCCTTTCCTGTAGCGGTACCTTGGGAGTGGGGCCCCTGCCCCGGAGGGCACCCAGGTAGTCTAAGGACTGCTGATTATATTTGTGGGCTGTGCCTTACAGTTTACGTGAATAATTTGAAGTAACAGTTTGTATATGAATAGAGTTATAAGGTTGTCCAATCAATATCCTTTGGTCTGGTTTGTTCCATTGTTCATCTGTATTTTAAATGATAACTGGGTGTGTGTATATCTGTGTGTGTGTATATATATATATATATAATAGGGTTTATTGTTTTGTAAATTTGTACATATATATATATAATCTACATTCTTACCCTTTAATGGTTTTGTTGTAATAATAAATCTGTATATAGTTAAGTAATTGATTGACTGGACCTGACTCTATAGGGGACGGAGGCGGCTGCTGGGCTGTTGTGTTCCCCCGCAGCACGCTTTCCTGCCGAAAATTCCCTCAACTGGAGAGGGAAGTACAAACCCGTGTACATCCGGGCTACACGTAGTAGAAAGACACTTGCATATGGGTCTGATGTTTGAGTTCTGTCTCTTCCTCTAGCTTGACGGGTCACCTCAGGCAAGTCTCTTGCCTCCCAGTATCTTAGCTTCCCCTTCTCTAAAATGAGGAACACAAAGAACACTTGCTTCTTTGTGAAGTACTTTAAGATCTATGGGCAAAGAGTGCTATTACAAGAGTGGTAAATGCTTTGGTATACTTGTGTAAAAAAAGTTGAAGGTCTTGACCCTAGTCAGGGCTGGCATGGCTAAGGCAGGCCAGCTTCTATAGTCAGCAGCCCACAGAGAAAGATACAGTTAGTGTGGCATCCCAGCCACCTTTAATTTGCCAGTCCAAGTGACCCATTCACAGTGGGCGCATCTACACAAGACACTTAACTGCGCGGTAGCCTAGTTTACTGCATAGTAAGCGTGCACATCTACACATGCATATGTTTACTGCACAGTAAAAATGCTTAACTGCACTACCAGTGAGCGGACATGGAAGACGGCATGCAATGTGCACTGTGGAGACCAACTGGCAGCTTCAGGAATGGTGTCTCGAGGCAGGCTTTGGCTTCCTCAACAATGACAATGACCAGCACATCACAACAAGAGACATGCTCAGATGGGATGGGCTCCACCTCTCCCCTAAAGGTAAGTGTGTGTCTTCTTCTAGGTTGGCGGATCTCCTCTGGCGGGCTTTAAACTAGGTTTGTTGGGCGAAGAGGAAGACGAGGGTGGAGGAAACATCGGACTGCCAGACCAAGCAACATCCACAAGCACAGCCCAGCCTACACCGACGAGCAGAACATATACACAGGTAAGTGACAGGGACCAGGGCAATGCTACAGGGGCCAAGGTAATGCTGAAAGTAGGGGGCCAGTGCACACATCCACAGGAGGCCTCAAATGCCTCTACACAAATGCTCATAGTATAGGAAACAAGCAGGAGGAACTCACCCTCCTGCTAGCTGACACCAACCAGACATGGTGGGGATCACTGAAACGTGGTGGGACCCAACGCATGATTGGGCGGTGAATGTCAAGGGCTATAGGCTATACAGGAGGGACAGGATAGGAAGGAAAGGCAGGGGCGTGGCACTCTATATTAAGGAGGAATACCCATCCTCGTCAATTAACAAAGAATCAGAGAAGGGGCACTCTGAAGTGCTTTGGGTTAGAATACAAGGCAGTCGAGGGGAAAGAGACTACAGACCTCCCAACCAAGGGGAAGAGCTAGACCAGGAATTCTTAAGTCAGCTCACAGAGGTAGTTAGGTCAAAGGACGTGGTCGTCATGGGGGACCTGAACTTTTCAGACATCTGCTGGGAACAGCAGTCAGCCAGGTCTGACCGCTCACGTAGGTTCCTAGCCAGAATGCAGGACCTCCATCTAACCCAGGAGGTGCACAGCCCCACCAGGGGAGACGCCTTGTGGGACCTGGTGCTGGCCACAGGAGACGACCTGGTGAGGGGGCTGCGGGTGCTCGACCACCTGGGCGACAGTGATCATCGCCTGCTGGAATTCACCATCCAGCACAGGGTGGCAAAGGCCTACAGCACAGCAGCAGCCCTAGATTTCAGGAGGGAGGACTTCAATGAGCAAAGGAGAATAGTTGGGGAAGCACTGAGGTCCTGGAGGAGAGGAGAGCCAGGTGTCCAAGGAGAGTGGTCGCCCCTTAAGGAGATAATCCTCCAAGCCTAAAGGAAGGTAATCCAAACACGGATCAAAGGGAGCAGCAGGGCACATAAGCCCCCATGGCTCATCAAAAGCATCCGGGAATGTCTCCTAGCAAAAAGGGAGGCGTACACCCAATGGAAG
>NW_017729025.1:19739085-19744382 GCF_001723915.1 Gavialis gangeticus | reverse complement strand
AATGATCTGCTGAGGTCCCTTCTGACCCTACCAACTATGAAACTATGAAACTATGAAGTAAATTTGCTACCTGCAAATACAAGTAGCAAATTTAGGCAGAATTAGTTACTGTGCAGCTATGCACGTGTAGACATGACCCGGAAGCAAGCAAGACACAACCCGAATTGAATCAGGGACTGAAGCTTCGCAAAGCCCTAGTTGCATGAATGACCGCAATCATTAGCTAAGCGGTGCCCATGGGTCTATCCCCTTTATGAGGCAACAGGACACCATCCTTGTGACCCAGGACCCAGGCCACAGCTGTGCTGTCTACAGCAGCACAGGTGGCCTGCCTAAGCCCCTGGCCTGGCCTGGCCCCTGGAAGAGGGCCCCTCAGGTGTTCAGTGGCTCATCCCACTGAACTCCCCAGCTGCAGTCTCCACCAGCAGGACAGGGAGCCCGGGCCAGGGCCTGCCTTGCCAGCTCCTCAGCCCTAGGGCCAGCCATGAGGAACAGCTGGCCATGACACCATTGGCCACCACCAGTGCCAGCTCCTCACCAAAGAAGGCCACCTGCTAGGTGCCTGCACACTGTGCCCCATCATCCAAGGACACTGCCTGGAGCCACATGCCATAGCCACTAGCCAGGACTGAGCAGAGCCACCAGTCATGCTAGCCACAGCTATTTGGTAAGTCCTGCACTGGGGAGAGGACCTCCCTGCCGCAGCCCCTGCTCCTGCCAGGGCCAGCTTGTCCACCTCCCCTGGCCCCAGGTGGGTGGAGCACATTGCCTGTGAAGACACACAGGACTGCACAGACTGGGATTTCTCGGCACAGCTCCTAGCCCTGGAGCGCGAGTGGCCTGACCTGCTCGAGGAACAGAAAGCCATCCTGGCCATGGTAATGCAGGCCACGAAGGATGACCAGTAGCTGCTGGACACTGTTCTGGCCCTGGCAGTCACCTTCATGCCACCTGCTGCCTGGTCCCCAACCCTAGCCCCACCTGCATCCTGGCAGCTGCCCACCCAGCAACAGGCTCCCACCTGTACCTGGGAGGAGGTCCTGTGCTACCTCCAGCAGCCAGGAGCCCCTGCCTTAGACCCCACCGTGGATCCAGCGGTACCCAGGCCCCCTGCCTGGGCCCAGCCCTGCCACTCATCCCAGCTCCATGCGGAGCTGCCTGCAGTGGGGACAGGACCGAACGCTGGCCCTGCTGGACCTGGACACTGCCTGTCAGAAGGGTAGTTGCCCATGCTGGGGGACCAACAAGCACAGTCACCCCTGGGAGAGACCCCCCCTGCATTAGCTGTGGCATCTGTACCCACGAGGGACCAGCCAGAGGCCGGGGTGCTGGCTGCCTGCCCCCCAGGCTCTGTCCACTAGACATCTCCACCCCACACTCCCCCACCCTGGGATGGCCCACAAAGGATATTGTAAATAATTTTCATGTCAAATAAGGTTTTTTTTATTGTTGGTGGATGGTTTGGGTGGTGGAGGGGCTCTGTTTGCTGAGTGGGGAGGGGTGTTCTGCTTGTTGGGAAGGGAGGGGAGAGAGGTGCTTTGGCTGATGTGAGGAAAATAAAAACTTGACTTTGTGAGATGTGTGTGCAATAAGTGTGGTACTGGGGGGTGGGCTGGGGAGGTAGAGAGTCCATAGGCCATGGTGCAGGTAAGCTAGAGTGGAGAGGGCTGGACAAGGTGGTCAGCCAGGGCCTCCCACACCCAATGCCCTGGCCCCCACTGGCAGGTGTATGGATCTTCTGGGGCCTTGGGGTTGTGGGGGGAGAGGCTGCCACTGTCCCTGCTGCTCCAGATGGTGCTCCCACTTCCAGCCCTCCTCTGCCCAGGCCTCCCAGGCCTTGCAGATGTTATGCAGGCCACAGGCTCCAATGCTGACCCAGGTCATTGCTGTTAGGGGCAGGGGCTGGAGAAGCCATAGCACAGGGAGGCAGAATGGGCAAGAAGAGAGTCACTGCATGCTGCTCCTGCACTGCACATGCTGCTCCCAGGCAGGGAAGTGGCTGGCCAGGGAGCAGCGAATGGGGCTGGCCTTGAGAGGGCTGCCAGCAGGTGGCAGTTGCAGCCAGAGCCTCAAGCTGCCCTGGTGGCAGCAGGGATCCATTGCAGGGCTGCAGGAAGTTTGGTACTAAGAGCAGCAAATCTGCTGCCTAGTCCCTGCATATGTAGACATCTGCCCGGGAATGCTTAATCTGCAGAAGTTTACTCCAAAGTAAACTGAGTCCAGATCAAATGCACATGTAGACACACCCAGTGAGGAGCAGTCTTCAGCTCAAATCCAAATACATACCTCTGGAGCTGTAGTGATGTCCCTCTGGCCCCACAGCTCTTATGTTTGTGTAACAAATATGGGGTGAAAGTCAGGATTCACTGAATTTAAAGTTGAGTCCTAACGATTTTAGCCTGGCTAGGGTATCACAGTGCCTTGCCCCATGCACGATTCAGACATCTATACCATCCCAACAGCCATTAGCTAATCCACTTCCTTCTTTGTCATGGCCCAGTTTAGAAACGTGCAGAGACACAGGCAGAAAATGATGAGACAGTCTGATTACTCACTTGCTTTCAGCACATTGTAGAGATACACGACAGATACAAGGGTCAAAGTTAGGGTTGGCTCCTTGGGCTGCTAAGAACCATGTGCCCTAGAAAAAAGCAGCACAGAAAATAGGAATTCTGACCTCTGCCCTGACTACAGGGGATCCCTGCCAGTGGGAGGAAAAAACTGCAGTACCTGTAAAGGCCAACTGGGAAAACTAACACAGACACAGGAGGTCCCAGTTATCTGACACTGTGTCCTGGTTATTTATGCAAATTCTTCATAAGTGCATGTCATTGGGTTTGTGGCCTTTGTGTATGTCAGTGGGTGCTGCCACCAACACGATCCGTGCATTTTCAGATGCCCTCAAGAAATTTGATGCTAAGGCCGATTTCTTGGTCTGCTTCTAACATATTAAGCTTATGTCTGCACACCATGGAAGAGGTATGCCCCCTCGCATGTTCCAAAGGCAGAAATACATAAGCAGGGCTGCTCTGGGATGTGCCTCTATGCCTATTCTTGTCATGTTGGTATCTAGCCTGCTTCAGAACAGCTACCTGGGATCACTCTGGAGTGGCTTCACTAGCGTATTTTTGCATTTGGAGTCAACGAGTGGAAGAGGGTGGGTGGGACATACCTGAGGGATATCCCTGCTGGGATTCACTGCACACACACCCTTAGTGGCACTTATGTGACTTTTAGGTGTCTCGGTCAGCCTTGCCTCCCTGTGTTGTCAACAAAACTAATCCATCAAAATGCCTGATCCCAGATATCGAGGCAGCACAAGGGAATCTTGGAAGGGCCAATTACTGTTATAATTTGAGGCCCGGATGTTGTATTATGGTAACACACAGAAGCCCTGGTTATAGACCAGCACTCCTTTGCACTAGCTCCTGTCCAAACATGGAACAAAAAGATAATTCCTGCTAGGTACCAAAGATGTATGGGCTCCAACTTAGTGTGACACTTTAAGATATGTCCACACTTTATGGTGTGGACATATGAACAAGTTACTTGAAGGAGAAATGGCAGGAAGTGGGGGTGGGAGTTTTAGGAACATCGGCTGCTCCATGGTATCTGCCCATGTACACACTTTAACCTTGTCAGAAGTGACAACTGTGGTACCTTACCCACCTTTCACTGAGGCTATGGGTTGGCTGATTTTCATTTACTGCAGGGTGAGAACCTGTTCATGGACCATTACCATGGAGCAACGGGTGCACAGGGATTCTTCACCCCTTTTCTGCCAACACTGTAAGCCCACTTTAAGCCTGTGCTTAAGTGTTTTACTGAATGGGGACTGCAAGGAGTTTGAGTTGACCTGCCTTACTAAGCTAATTCTCATTAGAACAAAACTGGTGCCTATTAACACATGTCTCTGTAGTTAAAAAATGATTTTCATCCAAGTGGATCTTCCTCATCTATGGAGATTTCAACTAATCCTGCTGCTTTGAACTCTAACAACATAGTGTGCTGCATGTCTATAAAAGTGTCTATCTCTGCTTTCCAGTAGATATTAGTTGTTTTTTTTATAAAATGTGTTATATTTGGAATGCCTCTTCTTCCACATTTTTGTCATAAGTGACGGTTCAGGCATTATTGTTATCAAAACCATATAGCTACAGGTATTTTCTATTACAACACAGTCTTTAATTTATCCACTAGAGGGCTTGTATACTGTCTGTCTTATTTCCAATTATACTAACAGAAACATTCCTCTTGTGGCCAGTGCCAAAATTCTTTCAAAAAGGGCTGGTGCAGGTTTGATACATAGTCTTCCAAACTGAATCCATTATTTAGGGAGTTAAGAGAAGCAACCTTTCATATCTGAAGCCCTACCAAAATTGGCTGCAAAGAAAAAAAAGGAAAATGCAATGCAAAGTGCAAACATAGCACTTTAAAAGTCTACTGACAATGTAACTACTACTATGTTGAATAAACAAATCAGCCAGAATTAAAATACAGGAATTTACTTGCTCTTGGCCTTTTTTGTTGCATCTCCTAGACTACAGAGGATTCTTAATTATTAACTGGAGCGATGTTCAAAGTCTGGCAATGAATATCAGTTCACTTTTATTTTAGCATTTGTTTGGGAGTTGATTTACAGCACAATTAGAGGGACTTTCCAGATGAGAAAGAGTAAGCCAGGAAATGCTCACAAAGCTGGGTTCCAAATAAAGAAAACAGGATGACAGTTCCTTTTCTTAGCTGCTGTTGCAAATTTCTGTTTGACGTTGGGGTGGGATTAAAATAAGATGAAGATAAAAGGAAGTGAAAGGTCTGAAAGTCTACAAGGAATTGGGGGAAGCCCACCTCTTTCAAGATCACATGGTGACCACAAACCAGACGTAGTAATTACGATGACAAGAATTAAAGAAAACCCCTGTTTAGATTTCCAGTACTGACATAAGTGAACCCGACTGTCAGCTAGACTCATGCCCCGTAAACTGAACAGAAACCAACAGAGTTTTTCTAGGTTATTCCCATTAGGATCCAGTTCTGTGCATTTACAAGTTCTATCACAAAGGAAGACTGAATTTCCTTCCTTCCTCTTGTCTCATAGTCCAGTGACCAAAACAAGCTATGTACTCTAATTCTCAGTTGTGCTCTGTTGTGTATTTTGGGATATATTGCCTTTAGATCCCAAATGCTCCACGCTGTGTGACATCATAGTTTCATAGTTTCTAGGGTCAGAAGGGACCTGAGCAGATCATCTAGTCCGACCCCCTGCCACGGCAGGAAAGAGTACTGGGGTCAAACGA
>NW_017729025.1:19734407-19737538 GCF_001723915.1 Gavialis gangeticus | reverse complement strand
TCCTGTACAGCCTATAGCCCTTGACATTCACCACCCAATCATGCTTGGAGTCCCACCAAGTCTCCGTAATCCCCACAATGTCATCCAGGCACTTCCTACACAGTCTGCCGCCTTGTCCCACGATGGTCCTTAGCAGGTGGTCACCCCCATCCAATTGTCTCAGCACCCTGGTTGAGAATCACTGAGCTCGAGCTTTTCCTTATTGTCACATCTAAGACAGTCTCTTTCACATGGCTCTTTTTTCTAATGAAATACTGCTGTCAGCTGATAAGACTACATTTTAGAAGCCAACAGTACTTTTGCCTTGGCTTTCTTGGAGGCCCATGTTTCTGCTGCATGAAGCAAGATTGAGAATATGCATATCTCAAGCAACTTGTCCACCTCTTGAATTCTCTGCCTTGTCCTGCTTGTAGGACTGAGTCGGCAGTTTTTTAATAAATAATAGATTATATCTTATTCTAATGACTGGAGCCAAAAGAAAAAGCAAGAGAAGCTATTTTTTCTCTCTCTCTCACCACATCTCGGTGCGAGTGGAAACAGGGACGATGTGTCATCTCATGGAAAGATCTTTAAACCCAAACAGTTCAGACTAACATTCAGACATTGCTCTGAACGCGTGTTTCTTCTACCAAACATATCTAAATGAAAAATGAAACCTGAAATTTAGTTCATGCCTTGTAACCTTTGCATAAAATATCTGGAGCAGGGGAAATACCTTACCTTGCCCTATGGTATGGAAATTCATAAATAAGTACTTTTTAAATTGTGTCTGAAGGCAGGAGAGAATACAGAAAGAGGGTGCACCCACATAGGAAAAAGAAACCTGTTTCTCAAGTTTCATGCTTGCTAGCCAGAAGGTGTCGATGTAGAGTCTGTGTCCAGCTTTCACAGGTGGAATGAGGGTTTATGTGGAGGATACGTTTTGTCCAATTTTAAAGCCCCTGCCAGAATTGTGTAAATGGCTCTCACAGGAGCTGAGAAATGGGCTCAAGAAATAGGAGACCATCCCAAGAAAAGAAAGAGCAGCAGGACATAGAGTCCAAGGCCAAATAAGGAGCTTGAGAAACACAGGGACCACGTCTGCACCATCTCAACACTGCCCTATCACAAATGCTGCAGTGACCTCTCATGGGTGAGCTGTCTGGTGTGCACCCAGAACTGTGTTAAGATGGCTACATTTTCTTCCATTTTTGGAGACAACAAGTAGCTTGCCTTCCCGTGGCACGCCCTGACACAGCCCTGAGGCAGGGCATATATGCTCAGGGTATGAAGAGGAAAGAAGACGAGTGGAAATCAGTGGTTATGCCAGGCCTTGAAAGTGACAACAAGGAGTCTACAGCCGTGGTAAGAGAGAGAGGTTATCCCGTACGTTTGAGGTGGGGAGTGTGTTGTAATCTGAGGCCATGGGTACAAGAACGGAGAAGCAAGCTTGAGTAAACTATACCATGGAGCTGTGCACAGACAAGCAGGCTGGGACTGAGCAAGCTGTAGAGGTGAGCAGACTCTACCTTGGAAAAAGCTGGCAAGAACAGGAAAACTGCTCTGATTCTACTGGAAGTCAGGTCACTTCTCATTGTTGTAGTGGAGCTACTGCTACAGCACCCCACAGGGCTGCCTCAGGCATTCACAGCTTTATAAAATGAGAACCCACCTTGTGCTAAACTGCTTGTGTATCCACTGCCAAAGTGCAGGGGAAGAGCTTGGCACAGTGGACAGGGAAAGAGAAAGAAGAGTGAGGTGGAGTGGCAGGAAAAGGGGCAGGTGAACACTGCGAGTGTAAGGGATCTGCTAAGGTAGGGAGTGAATGGGGATCCATTTTGATGATATTTAACTGGAAGAAGCAGAAAGAGTTAGCTAGACTGGGTTTGGCAAGGGAATATGAACATGGGAGATGGGAAGGCTAGTGGATACGGATAGTGACGGAGACAGTGAGATACGCACAATCAGGCAGGGATGAAGATGTCCAGGTAGCAAGATGGATTCAGGATCATCTGCTCAGAGATGGGAACTGAAATCATAACAAGCTTACAAGGAAGGGACTGAGAAATACACCTTTAAGGATGCTGACCCATTTGATGTGAGTGGAATGACTCAAGACAATGCTGAAGCACAGCTTTAGGAAGAGAACCAGGAGAGGGGAGAGCATTGGAAGCCACTAGAGGGAGAAATGCTAACGAGAGAAGGATCACATGGGCTGAAGCGGGAGACAAAGCAAGAAAAAAAATTAAGAAATGAGCATAACTCTGTTTGACCACAGTGAGTCACAGCAGGTTTGGTGAGGTCAAGAGGGTCAAAGTCTCATGAAATAAGAATGATAAGAATCACGAGTGATCAAGAATCCAAAAAGCTGGGGGACCATGACAAGGAAAGAGAGAGAGAGAGAGAGAGAGTGATAACTCTGGTCAAGATCCTCTTCTTGTCCACCATCCCAGTTGGAAGTTTTGAAAATAAATACATTAGGAGAAAAGAGAAAATCTGCTATAAGAGGCACTGTTAGGAGTGTAAAGTTAGGAATGAACTGGTATCTTGGAGAAACACCGAAACATTTTTCAATAATAACTTTTTTTTAAAACAGATAATGTATGAGAGGTACTTACATACGATAGTCTATGAAAATCTCTCCCTAGCCCAGTGTTACTAGCAGACATTAAAACAATTAATGCCTCCTGTCTAGCAGGACACTTAGGCTAGGGACAGACATTCAAAAAGCCTGAGCCTGAAGTGGACAGATGTTCGGCAAAGGCCTGCAGTAGCTCAGGCCAGAAGCCCGGGGGTGCTAGAGCAGCCCTCCCTTCCCTTCCACAGGGGAGCTGAGCTGAGGGCGAGCGTGGCCAGGCCCCGGCAGGCCTGAATTAGACTAAGGAAGGGTTTAAACCCCCACCTTGGCCTGCAGGGGTCAAGTATGGGGGAAGAGGAAGTGTCTGCTGGGGGGATAGGTGGGGAGGACGGGGGAGGGAGAGTTGCTCCCCGCCCCCCCCCACCATTGTGGGATGGGGCAGCTCTTGCAGTGCTCCCTGGCCTCCCCATCATTGAGCTTCATCCGCCAGGGGAAGCCCCACCAGGCTGGGCCAGGCTGTGGGGCTGGAGACACCCCGGCAGCAGCAGCTCTGTTAAAGCCTCTCCCATGCCCC
>NW_017729025.1:19727581-19729407 GCF_001723915.1 Gavialis gangeticus | reverse complement strand
TGCCCCTGCAGGGCTGGGCCAGGGAACACTGCGAAAGCCACCCCTCCCCACCCCGCGATGGTGGGAGGTGGAGGAGGAAGCGGGGGAGAGGGGCTCCTCAGCACTGAAGAGACCTCCCCTGCCCACAGGGCCAGGCAACCTGCTCAGAGCCCCCCGCTCCCCGCCCCTCAGCAGCAGGAGTGGGGGCAGGGGGAGGAGGGGGAAGAGTACCCCCCAGCATGGAACAGAGCCCCCCTCCCTGCCCCATGGTGGGGGGAGTTGGGAAAAAGTCCCCATCTGAGGCCAGGCAGCATTGCATGGCGCCCCCTCCCCACCCTGGGGTGGTGGGGGAGGAGCAGGGGGAAGATGGGAGGGGAGCTCTACGTGAATCTGCCTGGCTCAGCCCCAGCCCCAAAGGGGGACTCTTCCCCCTGCTCCTCCCCACCTTCCACGGGGTGAGGGGGGGGCTCTGTGCATGGTGCGGGGAGTGGCTGTAACAGCCAGAGCCGCAGCCACAGGGGGGTGAAGAGCAGGGGAAGAGTACCCCTCAGGGGCCAGGCAGCCTCACATAGAGAACCTCTCCCAGCCCAGCACCCCACAGAGCCCTCTTCCCCACCCAGGGAGAGGAGGAGGAAGGGGAAGGCCCCCCACCCCAGCACAGAACAAAGCCACCCCCCCGCCCTGCAGGACAACTGTCTCAGCATGGCGCCGTTAAGGTGAAGGGGGCAGGGAGAAGTGTTAATTCCTCCCTCTGTCTCTTCTGCCCTGCAGCTGGGGTCCTTCAGCCCCAGGGGCCACTGCTGCAGCCCCCTCCCCTCTGCTCCCTGGCTGACAGGCAGACCCCGGTTGCGGTAGGGGAGGAGGGGAAGGAGGGAAGAATTAATCCCCTCCCTGCCCACTTTGCCTTAACAGGGCCATGCTGCCCAGTGTCTCACCATGTCCCGACCCTGCTCTGGCTAGAGAACAGAGGGGTGAAGCCAGCCCAGCTCCCAAGTGGAACAGAGCTCTGCCCACACAGCATGCTGGGATGCTGGGGGAGTCTGATTTATCTTAAACCAGCAAGGGGTCTGGGACAGATGCTGCATAAACTGGTTTGAGCCAAATCAGTTAAGTCTGATACTACACTCAACCAGGTTTATCTCAAACTGATTTCAGCCATTTTCAAACTGGGTTATGTGCACTGAACATCTGTTCTGTTACAGGTTTAAACCAGTTTCTGATCACTTAAACCAGTTTATGTGTAATGTCTAGCCCTAGCCCTAGCACCAATTCAGAGCACTGTGACTTTTTAAACAAACACTTATTTTCTGCATTCACCAAAGCACAAGATTTCTTTTAGAATTAATAAAACTTTGTAAAACCCCAAGGAGAGTCAACTGGCTGCAAGATACAGAACTGGAGTTTTTTGACCCTACCCACATAGGGAAGTAATGCAAACCACCTCAGTGCAGATTCAAAATGAGCGCAACTTATTTTCCCTGGTTTCTTTCTGATGAAACGGTGATACATTTCGTTTTTGTCACCTCCCTTTCTCTGAAGTCTTCGCTTTCTGAGTGCTCTGAAAACATCTGTCTCATTATTCAAACATTCAAGTTGCATCCCTCCTTGTAAGTGCTTCAGGAACAATTAGGCAAGAGGTAGGTCACAATAAGCCCAATATTACAGAGGATTCTTATAAATCAGGGCTGCCCAAAACACAGCCTATGGCCCACAAGGGATTAAATTGTGGGCCCCAGGCTCCCACCCAGCTGTGCTCCCACCATTGTTCTGGCTCTAGCACCAGTGAAGGGCTCCAGGTTCCTTCTCTGCTTGGCTTCCCCCCCTCCTGCCCCGGGGGGGGGGGAGGT
>NW_017729025.1:19717095-19722581 GCF_001723915.1 Gavialis gangeticus | reverse complement strand
CCATTGTTCTGGCTCCAGCACCAGTGAAGGGCTCCAGGTTCCTTCTCTGCTTGGCTTCCCCCCCTCCTGCCCCGGGGGGGGGGAGGTGGGATGCTGCAGGGCAGTGGAGGGCAGTCTGCAGTGTGGGGTGACCAAGTGGTGCGGTGCAGTGGGGTAGCTTGCAGTCAGGGAACTAAGGGTGAGTCAGGGTACATAGTGTAGCAGAGGCATTGGGTGCAGTGAGGAAGCATAGGGTGTAGCAGGGGTACATAAGGATCCTGGAGTCCATGGCCCCTGCTAGTGTGGTCTGAGAGGTTGGAGGTCCCTGGCCGCTTGGAAGTTGGACAGCCCTGATGTAAATGAAAGACTCAGTGTAAAAATGTTCATTAGAGACATGAGACTCAAAATGGCTCCCCGCATCCTCCAAACTCATTTTGGAGACAGTGTTGTTAAAAGAGATCGCCAGAAGGTTCTTACTACCAGTTACAATTCTGGAGGGTGTCACAAGAGGCAAAATATTTGGTCCAGAATTTGGAAAGGCAATCAGTGACTTGGGATGCCTGGATATTAGGCCTGTGCGAAGCGGCTACTATTCGTTTTGGATTTGAATTCGACTGATTCGGGGGAATCAATTCAAGTGATTTGAATCACTGTCCCAAATCGATTCAGCCGAATCCATTTGGAGATTCAGCTGCTGTCAAATCTCCGAATCACATAGGCCCAGCCCCTGCCCACTCTCCCAGCCCCAGCAATGGCTGCCCTGCCCGCCTCAGCTCCCAGCACATGGATAAAAAAAGCCCCTACTCATCAGTTTCTGCCCAGTGGGTAGGCGATCCCCACTGCCCCACGCTGAGTGGGGGGCTCTGCATGAGCCCCATGACCCACCCCTGCTGTCCCAGCTCCCCCCATGGCTGCTCCCACCCACCCCACCTCTGGCCCTTTAAGAAAAAAAAGCCCCCAAACCCCTAGACTGTGCAGACTGGGACAGCAGGGAGGGTTGTGGGGGGGCTCGTGACAGAGCCCGCCATGTAGAGTGGGGCAGCGGTTGGGAAGTTGGGATCACCCCCACACCAGGCAGCACCTGGCTTTTTTTTAAAGCACTGGGAGTTGGGGTGGGCAGGGCAGCCATGGGGGGGGGGCTGGGGGAGCAGGCAGGGATCCCCCCATGGTCCCCTCCCCACTCCTCCAGCACCCCGTCCCCTGCCCCTACTTACCAGCATGGAGTCCAGGTCCAGCTCCCTGCTGCAGCAGGCAGGGACTGCCCGAATCGTTGAAGCTCTCGGATTCTTTTACAAAGCGATTTGGAAAGCTTTGAATCGATTCAGATCTTTTTACTGGTCCCATGATTCGATTCGGATTCGGAGATTTGGCCACTGAACTGGGCCAAGTTTCCTCCAAATCGAATCAGCACCTGAAGCTTCGCACAGCCCTACTTTATATGTTTGGGGCCTTATTTGCAGAAAGCATGAGCACTCCCAGTCCATGATGAAGTCAATTTTTGCAGCTGGTGCTTGTTACCCTCTAAAAATGGAGAGCTCTAGTGTTTCAAACTGAGCACTTAAGAAAAGGAAGTATCCAGGATCTACTGATCCTTTTTGCACTGTTTGGCTTGAATGGACTTATCTCTATGCTTCACGTGGACAACAAAAGACCTGCTTTACTCCTTGATGGGGAAGAGAATCTTTGGAATTGTAAAGTGATGTAAGGTCGCGAGACACTATATATCAAACCAAAGCAAAACACCGCCCTGCATATGTGACAACTGAGCTTGTGTGTCAGCGCACAGGTTAGGAGGACTAGCCACTGGATGTGGCTTCTGCATCTGTTGGTAGGCTATGAGGACTAGCCATCGGATGTGGCTTCTGCATCTGTCTGCAGGTGAGAAGGACTAGCCACTAGACATGTCATGTTAGCACTTCACTTAGGAGTGCTAACATGGGGTTATCAAATTCATTTGAGCTTCTCAGTTGAGCCAGATGCAGGCTGTGGGGAGTCTTACAGGTTGGATGACTCACCTCTGGTGCTTGGGTGAGCAGCAGTGGTGTTAACCCCATAGCTTTTGAAGCTTCTGTGTCAGTGTGGCTCCAGAACCCCAGGGGGTTTTACCACCACGGCATGCCTCCCTCACCCCCCGCCACTTTTCCCCACTGTCACTGATTTTAGTCACCAAAGACAACCAAAACCTGCCTGATTTCATGGCAGGTAAGGAGCAAGTGGTAAAGGTGCTAACCCCTATGTCCCAGACTTGCACTGATGCAATAGCTTTGGCAGCTATGGTAACAATTCCTGCCAGCTGCATTCACCCTGTGAGAAGCTGCCACATCCATGAGTCAGATGTTTGACACCCTTGACTTAGGGTATATTTATGCCCCAGTTGGGCACATCTACACATGTGCTTTAATGCGCATTAGCTTATTTTAATGCGCATTAAAGCATCACAAAAAACCCCATGTGCTTTCACTAATGCTCATTAAAATAAGCTAATGAGCCTTTTTCTAGTACCTCACAATGGAGGTACTAAATTTAATGTGCACTAGCAAAAGGATGTTAATGAATGGGTAGATGTGCCCACAGGCAACATGTCCTGGAAGCGACACTCCCTAAGAACTCCTGCTCAACCTGAGCTGAGAATATGGGGGGGGGATGCTGCCCCTGTGGTTCCTCTCAAGACCCGGGTGTCGAGTGTGTTTGAAAGTGGCTACAGGGATGATCCTGGAGCAACTTCACCAGCCTGTTCTTAGGTTTGGAGCATATGAGCAGAAGCAGTGTACGCTCACGTGCTGGGACACGCTGCTGTGGTGGGGTAGACACATCCTGCCTGTAGACAGGAAGACAGCTGGAAACGGTGGTGAAGACAGCAGTACAGAAACCAATACTGAAGTCTGCACACTCCAGAAAGCACCCAATAAAAAGCCAGCTACATCTGAACGTCATAGTTTCTCTAGAGACACTGAAGGTAGGAAGCCTCTCTGTGTAAAGAGCCAGAAGCCTTGCATGGTAATTTAAAGCCACTTGACTGGTAAGGTGTAGGAATAACATTATGCATTATACCAGGCATGCTAATCTAATTCTTTTACATCAGCCAGGGTTGCGTCAGTCAGCATGGGCCTGGGAGAAGAAACCTTAGCCCAAGAACAAAGGGACGGTGGCCTGTTCGCTAGCTACAGCTCGGTTTGTGACGTGATTGCTACTGTTACGATTCATGGAGACCTGGGATACTTACATCTGCGTGCAAGCAGGACAACAGATGGACATGAAAGACCAGATTTCTGGTCTGACCATGAGCGTGAGCAAAGCCAACCCCCTTTAGGGGCCATAAGGGTACATCTAACATACCGTTACAGCAGTGACTGCAGACATACCTCAGGTAATGTTATACCATATTTATTTGATTAGAAGATGAGGTTTCCTCCCTCCCCCCATTTAACATAAGGGACATTCCCCCTTACCTTACAATCAAGCATGTGGCAGCAGAGGGAAGGGAGGGGGCAGGCATATGGTGCAGCTCCAGCCCCAACCCCAGCTCCCACACGCTCCTCCTTACCTTTGCTCCATGGCAGCAGGCTCCATCCCTGCTGCAGTCTGGGGTATGGAGCATAGCTCCAGCCTGGCCCCACAGCAGTGGCATGAAGCCAGCACTGCAGTTTCAGCCCAGTCCCACAGCAACAGCAGTGGGGACCCAGCGCTGCTGTTATGGGGCCAGGCTGAAGCCATGCTCTGTGCCCCGAGCTGCGGGAGGGACAGAGCCTGCTGGCACAAAGCAAAGGTGGATGGAGGGGGGAAGTGGGAGGAAAGCAAAGACTTCAGAGAGGGAGATGGGAGGAAAGGCGATGGGGACCTGAGGCTGTGGGTGGCAGAAGTGGTATGGAGAAGAGAGGAAGGGAGAACAAGGGAAGGGGGGAATCATGGCCACCTGAGGCTGCGGGACACACACACACGGGAATAAGTGTGTATGTGTGTGGGGGAACAGGGGGGAATGACACACAGGCAGCAAGGGGCAAGCTGTCTGCCTCTCACTGCCTTCCCCTATCACCTGACCCCCACTGTCTGCCCCCCATGACCTGTACCATTACTGCCCCCTCATCACCTCTCTCCACAAAACCTGCAGTAGTGGCGGCGGGGCATGAATTTAAGGTGATTCTCCAATAATTAGAATCCACACATGGAAAATTCTAAAAAGATAAATTTTCTGTGTGTAGAATCAAATTATATGGGGCTCGTCTTACATTCAGGGTCATCTCGTATTCGAGTGAATACGGTAGGGAGCAGTCATCATACCAGCAATCACAGCACTACAGAACTCAGCACGGGCGAATTCGCTCAGCTCCTCAGCAGTTCCTGCTCCTCGGCAGCCCGTGCTCCAGGCCACTGCAGCTGGACTGCTGTCAGCACCCAAAAGCAATTTCAAGCTATTTGGGGTAGATCTACACCACAGTGTAATCAGAGCAATGTAAGCATAGGAGTTTCACACCTAACGCCCTAAGCATGGAACGGAGATGGGCCATTTCAAGAGGCCTGTAACTCTACTGAAGTTTCTGAATTAGCTTCTGTGAAGCAGGAGCCCTAAGTCAGTGGTTCTCAAACTCTTTTCTTCACAGACCACTTGAGAATTGGTGAGGGTCTCGGCAGACCACTTACACTTTTTTTTGTTCTACAAATCAAAGCACACAACTCATATTTTAATATCAGTAGTCTTATCTTACAAGTACAGATCTTCTCGATTGTGCCACAACCTTTCTGCGGACCACCTGAATGGAGCTCGCGGACCGAGGTGCTCCGCGGACCACGGCTGGAGAATATCTGCCCTAAGTGAAGGCTGAAAGCCCTGGTGATCTGAGTCCCAGTCACTTACGAGGCCACTGCTTATTCTATACTCTGAAAACAGAGCGGCCCTTGGGAACGACTTCTTTTTGGAGTTGAGCTATAGACACACCAGGCCTGCCTGGGGCTTTTAAGCTTTGTATCAGGGAAGCTTAACACTGCTGTTCCAAGCAGAGCACTGGGTCTCAAGCAAATGCAGCAGCTCAGTTGCTGCTGAATATCTTCAGCAAAGAGATAATGAGGAGGGCAACTGCTGCGAGCAACCTCTGTACAGAGGCGGAGGGCAGGAGAACTCCTCGTGTGACCCTCTGTGGCTACAGAGTCTGCTCACGGTTTGGAAAGTCACTGTCTAGTGACCTTCAGGGCACAGTGCACGAGCCAGCTGTTTGGTTTAGCACAGGGCCAGCTGGTTTGGTCTTACTTGTTTTACGATTTTGTTTTCGGTGATTAATGCAAGCAGCTGCTCTGCAAACACAGCCGACCCCGGAGAAACGGGTCAGATAAACTGGAACAGCAATCGGTCACTGGAAGGTGATTCTGCACTGAGCATGAGCAATGTATTAGCAGCTTCTCAGAAAACATCCCTGAGGGTAGGGTTGTCCAACTGATGGCCCACGGGCTGCAGGCAGGCCTCAGGCCCTCCCTGGGTACAATTCCCCTCATTAATCCAGCTGCTGCTGCAGCCA
>NW_017729025.1:19713527-19716889 GCF_001723915.1 Gavialis gangeticus | reverse complement strand
GAGGTGAGGGGGGCCACGGCCACTCACTGGTGCCTCCCCTGCTGCTAAGTTGGACAGCCCTGTCTTAGGGAAACACTTGTGGAAGCCTCTTGCCCCAGTTTTTACAGCTTCATGGGTGAAGTGGCTGCCTTTCTCTCATTAGTATTTGCTCTTTTAGTTCCCCCAGATATACCCTATACTACCCAATCTCCCTAGCCCCCTTTTTTGGCAGTTGTGCTTAAGGAAAAGCACCTTCTGCTATTTTGCAGCAATGAACAAAAGGTGGGTGCACTGGCGTAATACATTCCTAACTGACACATTTCGAGGCTCGTGGCTGGGCTGCCTATCCCCCCCCCAAAAGTCCTGTTTTTTTCCTCGACGGGGAGAGAGAAGGGATTCTTCGGTCAATGTGAGGCTGTTTGAGCAGATCTGCACTTCTTTCTCTCTCATCTCAGGAAGTTTTCCCTTCTCCTTCATTAAATCTTGCCTCTCTTGTTAAATTTCCAGGAGATGGAACCTGAGACCCAAAGCCACAGGGAAGCCCGCACAGCCAGAAGTTGTGACAGAGGCACCCATGCCTGAATACAATCCGCATTTAATTTCTTACTTGGTTATTTATTAAAGAGACCCTGCAGCTGCAGCAAGGAGACTTGCTCTCCCTCGCTCTCTCGTTCTCTCTCTGAGCATTTAAGTTGCGTTCATTTACATTTTGTATGCGTTATGCTAGGCTGGCTGCCTTGATAAATATCTTCAAATGACTGCTCCCCGTGCAGGG
Organism: Gavialis gangeticus; assembly: GCF_001723915.1. NCBI lineage: Eukaryota > Metazoa > Chordata > Crocodylia > Gavialidae > Gavialis > Gavialis gangeticus. Next base: position 19,716,135 of record NW_017729025.1, on the reverse strand, counting down.
CTTGTCTTGTTCTTACATGATTGAAAGCAGCCCACACCTTTTCACACACAGAGGAACTGCAGGTGATTGAGAAAGGCAGCGGCAATTTACTCATCTGAAAGTGGAGCTGTAGGGGAGAGAGAGGGGCGAGAGCCTTGCAAAACCTTATGCAAGCAGGAATAGCTTTTCTGGGTCACTCATCAGAAAACTATTCAAGTTACTCAGGGGTATAGAAAATTATCAAAGAGTTTCCAAAAAAAGGCAGATTCAGACACGCTCAGACTAGGCAAGATGCACATCCAGCTCCTTTGCTGGTAGGAGGTAGCTGGCAGTGCCTGTATTAAAAGAAGAAAACAGCGGGCCGGAACATTTGGGCTCATGCAAGGCCCAGCGCTGTTCTCACTGAGGGCACCAAGTACAAATCTGAGCCTGTTACATTTTGCTTTTAAGTCCGGGGCAAACCGTCTCCCTGGTTTAGCCAAGTTACCCCTCATCTGAGCCCAGTCTGCATGCCCCATATGTCCCTTGACCCATCTGCCAACCACATCATGTTCACAGACAGTCTGTTCCAGACTCTGGAGACTCAGCCGGTAAAGAAGTTTTTCTTTATGTCCAGTCTAAAATGGTCTTCCAGCAGTTTGTGACCGCTAGATCTCGCCTTCCCTTGGGGTGCCCTGGTGAACAGACGTTCTCCCAGTCCCTGATGCAGATTAGAGGCCACTGTGCAGCCGGGATCAGGGAGCTGAAGTGCCTCTTCTGTCACCTACTGGCTCAGCATGCAACAAGGCAAGTTCTCCCCTCCCACTCACATCCCCATAGAACAGCATTTAAGCCAGGGGGGAGGGATCACAAACACCCTGCATTGGTTTATGGCGCACATCCGAAGAAAGCACGTGTCTGTGCATGGCGGTGGGGAAGTCCCACAACTTTGCTCTCATTGCAAGTGGTCATAGCATCAGAACTGAGAACCACTGATCTCCAATATCACATCATGCTAAAGCCCAACTATTAAATAGGCTTGGCAAGGGCTACTAACAGCATCTGGGATATAACACACTGACACATCACTTTTCCCCCTACCTGGTGCTTGAAGACAAGCATCATCATTCAGATCATTGTGCCACTTAGAGAACAATTTACAAGGACCCTTGGCCAATATCTTTAGAGATGGTTACTAATCATCTTGGGAGCCCAAACTGAGATGCTGCAAAAAAAAGAGGTCTGGGCCGGTGCTGATGACTCTGGAAATCAGGCCCCTTTCCAGGTTTCTCCAGATGATCATCCACACTTGCCATTTTGAAAATTTTGGCTAGGGTCAAGAGAGCCCAGTATCCCTTCTGCAGACTGCTTTCTTCCCCTCTCAGGAACAGCTCTTATGACAAAAGAGTGAGCGTGGCCTTCTGTTATGTTCCCACGACAGAGATAAGGCACCATGGGTCATCTTAGACTTGTTCCCACTTCTTTCTTTTTTTGGGGGGGGTGGGGAAGGAACCTCAAGGTTTTTTAAACGTCTCCTGCTGTACCTGCAAACCACCAACCACCAAATGAAAATAGCAACCCCCTGGCCTCCCCGATGGCCATCAATTATTTAAAATGCTCCTTCTGCAAAAAACCTTCAGAGCGGTGACGTTTAGGAAGATGTGGTACAGTTACTTTGCAGCCTCATGAAAAATTCATTCTTGCTTGGCAAGGAGGGCAGTGAGTCAGGCAAGCAGGCTCTTTGCCGTTTCCCTGACCTTGATGCAAATGTGCGCTGCCCCAGACTCTTGTTGGCGGGTTGTCGTTCTAAGGTATTGACCAAAGCGTTCTTTGGAGGAGGAGATTTTCCAAGGAGACTAAAGGATTTGAGTGCCCAACTGTCTTACTATGCCTCTTTGAAAATCACAGTCCTGGTGCTTGCAAAAAAAATCATCTCCAAGACCAACCTTCTTATTTACTCACTCTCTAAGAACAAGTTTACCTGCGCTGCCTCAACCTCATCCTGGGACTCAGTTTAGCTACAAAATAGCAGCTCCTTGGCTGTGGACAGTGCAGCAAACAGGTACCAAGAGTGATGGGAGTTGTGGTGTCTGCTAGAGCCAATGGACCAAGGTAACAATCAGCCTCCAGGAGGCAGTAAGCTCTTTCAATGCCTTTCGCTTGAACTGGCCAGATATTACAATGGGAGAGGGAACGATGGGAGAGGAATGACTGGGAGAAAGGAAAAAGAAGAAATGAAGACAGCTGCTGGAAAGGACTAAGATGCAATACAAGCTGAGCATGGGAAGCGGAAAGGGAAAGAAGGAAGGAAGAAAAGAGCTGACAGAAGCAGCAAGCCTGTTTTCAGCTGTGGTCAGTCTCCAGAGTCAGCCAGACACCAGCAGAGGATGTGACCCATCATGCAATGCGTGTTGCAGAAAATTCTCCGTGTTTGAGACTGGTGGTTGTGTGACTGCTAATGGACACTGTTCCTGTTCCCCCAATCCTCCTTTTTGCCCCCACTCCCACACTCTGCTGTAAGGAACCAATTACCACCGGCTTGCCCACTTTTCCACCTCCCTAATCCAGTCCTGCCAGCACAGGGACAGCTTCAAAAGACAGACGGTGAGGGAAGGCTCCGTCTATACCATGTTTCGCCAGACAGTGGCAG
>NW_017729025.1:19697910-19708527 GCF_001723915.1 Gavialis gangeticus | reverse complement strand
CCCACACTCTGCTGTAAGGAACCAATTACCACCGGCTTGCCCACTTTTCCACCTCCCTAATCCAGTCCTGCCAGCACAGGGACAGCTTCAAAAGACAGACGGTGAGGGAAGGCTCCGTCTATACCATGTTTCGCCAGACAGTGGCAGGCTAACCCTGTGGTTTTTCTTGCAGCTTATCTCCTCAGTCTACAAGCATTGCATTGCACTGCGCTGCTGGGCACCTTTCACCTGGCTCTGCTCCAGGCTGCTACTTTTCTTCCTGTGGAAAGACCTTGGTGGGCACTTTAAAATGTAATGTGCTACAGTAAAGCCCCTCTCTGCAATGCACTTTTCAAGTAGACAAGGTGCTGCAGCACAGTCAAGGCCATGGGACAATGCTTGCCTCTCAGTCTTGACATCGTACCTTACCTTTTGCGCTGGGCTACATATTTTGTGTTACACTTGCAATAAAATTTTAGAGGCAAAATGAAAATGGACCCATCCTTGGGCCCGGTTCTTTTATCATTTCCATCAGAGTCATGTCACGTCATCCTCTTATACCACATTACTCCAGCTGTAAGCTTGCGAGGCTAAAAACAGATGTCAGATTTCTCTCGGAGGAGGCCTTTTATTCTGGAATACACAGGCACAAGCCCATTGTGCCGTGCAAGAGCCTATGAAGTACCGAGATAACACTTTTCCCAGGGACAATCACAGCTAATTCCAGTTAATTGCCATTCAAGCTGCATGTGTATAAACAACTGTCCTGGGACCTGTTTTGATGCGAGTCAAAGCCCGAGACAATCAGCCTTGGGAAAACTCCAGTTATTCTGGGCTGAATTCAAAAGGCAGGACAGGGTGGCACCTTCAAGACTAACTAGTTCAGAAAGGGTGTCACTTTAGGCACCTAAGGGTATGCCTAGACTACTGTAACCACAGTACTGGGTGAACATCCCCATGCCATCACATTAGCTGGATACTGGGTATTAGTAGCTGTCTAATGCTGAGGAGAAGCTGGTCAATACTGGGGCAGGTAGTCCCTGCTGAACCGTGTGCTGTCATAGGTAGACAGCTGCCAGACCATTTAAAGCTAGCTTGCTGCACATCTATGCTATGCTGCAGTCACAGCAGCATAGACAGACACTAAGTCTAACCTTGACACCCCTAGGATCCTCAACCCCCTGCTCGGCTGCCGCCTAACTACGCTGGCTTCCGAGATGCTACCAGTTGGTGTATCCACAAGTGGCTAAGTACTGATGCTACTGAGCCAAAACTCAGTGGGGTTTGCAAACCTTGTATTTCCCCACCCCTGCAGGGCCTGATCTGGGAGATGTTCTCAAAATATGTTTGCTCTGCACAAACTGCTGCTAGGAAGAAGATGGGCAAACAGGGGTGTACCCCAGAAATCCAGTTAGTCCCAGTGCTCTTCTGCGGGGCAGTAGGCCAAAGTCTGCATCCCCACTCTGCTCAATAAGGAGGAGGGACTTAAACCCAGATTTCCCTTCATAGGCAATGTGTGTGGGGGGTCACGTGCCCCCACCAAGATTTCTGCACTGATGGTGGTACGCAGGGCTGCAGCCTGGGTGGAGCCAGGGGGCATCAGCAGCAGGGGCAGCAACACAAAATTGTGCCTCCTCACTGCCAGCACTTACACATCATCTATGCCCATTGTCTACCAAGGGTGCGAAGACCACCGGGCTAGCGGATATTCAGCAGCGAGATGCTGCTCCACTCTGCATAAATAATCATATAATAGAAATCATAGAGAAGTACGGCCTCAAGATTAAATGTACATTGAGACAGACAAAAAAAACCCCCAACAGGCTGAGCCTCCACACCAGTGGTTAGGGCACTGATGTGGGGGAGGCAGGTGGAAAGTTGTTGGCTCTAGTGAATACTATTGATGCAAGTGGAACAAGCTTCAAGAGGCTCACCCCAGAATACCCAACAGCCTGGTGGTTAGAGCTTTCCCCTGGGAGATGCAAGCCCCTGCTCCAAATCAGACTGTATGGAGATGAGTGCTCAGCTGAGTGCCCCTTACTACTGGGGGTAACGGGGTGAGAGTTTTCTCAGTGCATTTTGAGGAGAAAGGGCTGACTTGGCTGAGGCACGTAACCCCAGGAGAGGGATCGTAGCTGAGCATCCCGAGTAAAGGGAGCTGGGCACCTGCCTCTTTTGCATTTCTGACTCTCAGCCCTCTGCTCAGCCTATGGGATTCATTAAATCCCTTAGGCAACTGGATCTTTCCTTTGTATAAAGAGCCTGTGCACATCAGGGACTCAGCACCTAAGAGTTAGGTGTTGCAGTGCCAAGCTCTTAAGTCCCTTTGTGAATTGGGCCTCTTGTCTGATTGTCCGTAGGGCATCTAGCATGGTGGACTCATATCAGGAACGCCCAGGTCGTCAGGACCCCCACACACTGCAAGGTCACAAATATAATAACGAGGAGGAGGAGGTTGACAAAGATGAGACTGCACCAGTGTAAGGGACATCAGAATCAAGCCCCCAGTGTTTTTCAGTGGGTTTGTTGTTTTTAGTACATTACTGGAAAATAGGCTCTGGGTTGACTTTAATTTGCTGGTTCTAGTCATGGGGATTATTAAAAGCAAAAACAAACAAACTCAAAAGAGCTCAGGTTTGTGTTATTTCATACAGGGAAAGGGGGAAAAGGGAAGACTATTCAGTCTCTATGGTCATCATATTTTAAACGCAGTATCTGATGAAGGAGACTGTAGCCTGTGAAAGCTTATGCATTTCTGAATGAGTTGGTCTTGAAGGTGCCTTTGGAAAACTCTTGAAACTTTAGGCAGCAGGTATTTGATCTCCTTGCGAAAATGCAAAAATACAGCACCTTGGTCAAGAAAAGGGAGAGACACCAGGATGATCAGAGCTTTCCTGGGAAAATAAGGTACAAAATACAGTGCCACAGAAGGAGCTGCTTTGTCTATCAGGAAATGGCACCCCCTTTACACACTGTCCAAATATGTACTTATGTTAGTGAGACACAGGAAGAGCCACAAAAGAATTACTGTCGTTATTCACCAGCAAACACCACATACAGTGTTTCCAGCTTATTTGCATGACTATCAAAAGGTGTAAACCAGGAACAAAGCACAAGCTAGACACATCAATAAATAGCAGAAGATTTGAATACAAACCTCAACTGCCCTTTGCACCTCTTCCAGAGCAGTGTTGCTTCCTTCTGCATCTATCATAGTAGTTCTTAACCTTTTTAGATGCAAGGCACCCCTTGGAAAATGCCAGGTCTTTGATCTTACTTATTTTTTGACTCCAGAAAAATGAACACAGCAATTCTCATGTTGCAAAGACTGCACAGGTCAGAATGTTTTTAACACTATGGACTCCTTGTTGAAATCTCTGGGTATCTTGTGGATCATATTAGCACACCTAATAGTGCTAACATTACTTGGCACCCCGTGGCACCCTGGAAAGGATCTCAAGGCATTCTGGTTGAGGATCAATGACCTACAGGAACTGAGTTGCCCCAAAAGCTGTCTCTCCACTCACTGACACTGATCCCGTCAGTGCTGTCTTGTTAGGATGTGCAATACTTCTCTGGCTTGTCAAGAGGGCTATAGAGCATGTTGCATATCAACAATATACGGAGAATGGAGGGGGGGGGGGCAGAGGAGGTAATTTGGTAGCCCGGGGCAAAAAGTAGTTGACCTGAAAGGACCTCAACTATGGACAACAGAATCAGTTTCAGAAAAAATTAGGCCAGAGTCAGACAATAGGATCTCTTTGCTATGGATATATGGCTACAAGGATCTCTCTCTGGCTGTGGACAGACAAATTCAATGGAGTGAAAAATGGGGCTTCCAGCAATTAGAAGCAAGCCCAGGGTGTTTTAGCAGCTGTTCATTCAGGGCTAGGGCACTACAGTTCAGTTTCCATTTAGAATGAGAGAGCAGACACATGAAACAGTTCCCCTGGATATAGCTCTTTCCCGACTGACCTCCTCCTGATTTTGTACACCTTGCCCTCTCCTAAGCACTTTTGGTGACTCAGAAACTGCCGTGCCTCCCACTGACTTCAACAGAGCCAGGATTTCACTCTACAGATTTTTAGGGTGACTTAGGCAGTACCCGTTTTTGGTTTGTCTCTACTAAACTCTATAGGACATTTCCATAAGAGGAAATAAGAGCTTATGCACCCCTCCTCATCTTGCTAAGCTTCCAGTGAGGATGCCAACTGCCTGTTTTTAAGCAATTTGTTTCACAGGGTATGGGTATCACAACCTCCCTCTGCCAACCTTTGCCTCTTGTACCTTGTTTTCCTGTGACCTGAAACAGGCCCCTTACTCTCACCTGGCCTGCTACACCCTGGCTCCCCGCACCTCTACCCAGCTTCTTACCCTTTGGGAATTCCACCAATAAATCATTAACCTAGTCACAAGTCATATGAAAGGCTATTCAAGGTTTAAACCTTGTAAACTGTGTTAATAAGCGTTCCTGTGCTGCGTTGCATGGGCACTCTGCACAGAGAACACTCCATACCAGACACAGACATGCTGATTAAGCAAGCCCCCAGGCCCAGAAAAAAACAGTCAGGAGCCTTGTTTCTTTTGTGGCCTCAGGGTTGAACCTACGGTGTCAAGCGGTTGGAGATACAGAGTCTCTCCATGGTGTTTCGCTAACCATTTCCCTCTGAAATACAATTGTTGTTTTACTTTTATTTGAGTTTGTACTCCCTGCCCCAGAACCAGAACGCAGGCCTGTCAGCTCCCCGATGGACCAGTCCTAACAGATGCGAGACCTCAGTCCTGGATAAATGCAAGGGGGATGAAGACCAGTAGCGTTTTACAGAGAGTATTCTCAGGCTATGTCTCAGGGAGGGCTAGCAGGGTCAGATCTAGCCCTTCGACTGGGGCAGGTTGTTTCCCACTGAACTTCTCTGTAAAAAGCCCTGTGATGACAGACAATCATCAGGCATTGGCAATAGCTCTGGTCTTGGCTCTGAGACTGCTGAGCTGATGTATTCAGAACCAGACACATTTCCATGAGAGGTGAAGTGATGATGTCTGTCACTGGGGCCCATTTAGGGAGACTCTGATTTATTATTGAATGTGAGTTGTTTAAGCATAGGAGACTGGGGGGTGGATGTCTTACCTCAGTTTCTTGCCCCAGATCTCTGCACGTGGGAGGCAGATGCTACTACTACAGCTGCCGCTGTAGGAGCCCTGTGACATGGGGTCCCTGGAAACTGCCTCTCGTGCCCTATTCGCCTCCCCGTCATCACAGATATGCTACTGGGCCCAGGGCTGCACCTACCGTGCGGCAGACACTCCGGGAGGGGGGCACTCCACTTTCCACTCACCCGCCTGGGTGCCCCTCTTGCCCAGGCTTAGTTAAGCTACGGTCTTTAAGAGTGTTTTAGGTTGTCAGCCTCGACACAGAGGCACTCTAGGAAGGTGGCGCAAAACACAGCGCTGCAGCAAATGTACCTTGAAGAAAAATGAACTGCTGACAATCTCATTTCCACGATGCACATATTGCACTACATGCTACACAGCGAAGCACACAAGCCACTTTTGCTTATTTGGGATGAGCTAAAACATTTCACTTGGCTTCCTGACAAGCAGCCTGGGAGATTCTCACCCTTGGGTGCTACTGGAATCTCGTCTTGTTTGGTGGCATCTCCAGATGCCATCACTGCAAATGTGCCCCAGACACAATAAAGCTCACTGTCCTACACGCTACAGTAGCCTACAGAACTCGAGGTTTCACTTCACATGAAGCTTTGCTGAAGCCAGCTGCACTTCTTGAGAAATACAGCACTATTCATTGCAAGTAGGGGGCCAGAATCGTGCCCTGAGTTAGGATACATTATATACACAGCAGATCTATGGTACCGCAGTGATTTAGTCTCCCCTGTTGAAGTCAGTGGAGCTGGGCCAATTTACACCAGCTACAGACCTAGCTGTTCACATCCACACCTTGCTGGTTATTCAATGCTTTTTTTTTTTTTTTTAGCTGCACTGGTTATAAATTCCAATTGCAAAACAAACGAGTGGACAATGTATCAGTTAAAGGGAAAAGAAAAAAAAAAAATCAACCTTGAAAGGTCAAGTGTCTAACCTATCCTAGTTCTCCTGATCATGTTCAGGTTCTTTGAACCAGCTATTTGCATATGGTAAAATCTAATTTTAGTTATTAATCCCATTGAACCATTTTTAAATGGAATATGTGACCTCAGGGTGCTATTAAATTCTAATTAAAAATCAGTCAAAAGCCCCTCTTCCCAGTGTTTGTGCCTGCAGCATTCTTTGCATGGTGCCATCAAAAGCTTAGCTCATTACTTCTTAATTAATTTTGCCTTGCAAAGCTGCAAGTTCTCAGTGGACCTGTTGGAGTTTCAAAAGCTTGTCTATACATTTTTATTTTGTGAACAACAGCCTGATCCAAAGCCCGGTCAATGGAGAGACAGCTGGGTCTGCAATTCTTACCCACGTAGAGTTGACACCTGTGAGCAGCAACATATCAGTGCTATGCTGCTCCTAAATGGCTGTTGCTGTTACAAGAAGCGTAATCTAAATACACAACATGGAAAATGTCTCTGGGTGCGCATTGTTGGGAAGTGCATTGCTGCAAATGGATGTCATCCATAACGCATGTTGTTGCGACAGCTACAACCAGTCATCTTTTTTGAGGATAACAGAATTCACCATAGTGGGGTCTTCCACTGGGAGGGCTCTCATGTAGATTTTCCCCAGTGTAAGTATTACAATCCTAACCCACATGCTTATGCCCAATTTGCATTTATAATACAGATGGAAAACAGCTTTTTTGCCTTTTCCCCTACTCCCAGGAAATGTCGTCATTGGGTTAAAAGAGATTTTCAAGACTGCTAGGCGTGAGAATCAATGGAGCTGTGGTGGTCATTAGTTTTCAGGACAGGAGTCCAGAATTCATGGTCTCCCCCAACACATGATTCATTTCCTCCTTTGGCTTGCATGTGCGTGTGCATGCGTGTGTGAGGCTGGTGAGCCGGAGGTGTGAGTAGGCCACTGAAACAAAGAGAGGAAGAGACAGGACAGAGGCGGGATGGGGAAGTCTGCTGACTCAACCCCAGCAGAGCACTTTTAAAATAAAAAAACCCCAAAACATGGAGTGAAACAGAGTGCGAGGCGGGGGGCATCACGGCTTGGACATACAGCTTCTCTTTCATTGCCATGCAAGAAGAGCCTGACAACATGGCATGTGTCACGCTGTCAAATGGCACTTTGTACAGGACGGAGGGGAATGTTCACGACTGGTCTTAAGCTAAGAGCAACCTGGCTGGTTTCAAGGCGAGTCACGTTTGCCCAAGGAGACACCACAGTTGTCAAGCATAGGTCAAGCTTGCCCTCGTTTACCTCCATGCAGCCTCATTGCAGGGCATGGAGGTAAACTGACTTCTGACTTTGGTACATGAACTCTAGAACGTGACATATCCATGTCATGCAGCTGCTATACCTACTCTGTGCAGGGCTACTACACGAGCAAGCTGGCCAGCTGGAACCAGAGATCCACGGCCCAGGGAAGGGTGGGGGTGGAGGGTTCACATTTCTTGCTGCAGTCAACAGGAATGAGAGTCAATGCCCCTGCCAAGTGAGTGACTGCATGCGCATGCCAATGTGGAATGGCCGGCACTATGCCATCGTGCCCATTTTGGTCCCCGTGGTTGAAATTCACTTGTGTTTTGGCAGCGCGAGTAATAAATTATTTTCCTTATGTGACTAAAGGGCAATAGCTCTGAACTCAACACGACAAGGGGTTCACCTCATCAAAACTGTAATCGGGTGTCACAGGGCAGTTTAGCTTGGACAGAAATGAGGCAGAGGGAGGGGAGTCATATTTGGAGTGTAGGAGCAAATCCCAAATGGCAGAGACTCTGTCTAAAGCTCCTACGTGTGACTAAGTACCATCCCCATCTCCACGGCATAACGACAGAGTTAGATTAATCCAGGCATGGCGCCTACCCCAGCATTTCATGAGCTGCAACTGCTCTAGTTGGGTTAGGATGAGGAAGATCTGGATCTCTGATGAAGGTGAGAAGCAACAGCTTGATGAGGAATGATGCGGAGACAATGGCTCACTAGGAGAGGCAGCAAGACAGCTAGTGGTGGAGAGATGCTGTCTCTTGGGTGTGTGGCTGAATGTTACTACTCTTGACACTATCAGTGCACTTGACTGTTGCATTTTAGGCTCTGGAAGTGCACCAGCTGCCAGTAGGAGGGGGGGCATCAGAAGAGACATGAAGTTAGTGGAAAGTCAAAGGCACATCAGCCAATTGGACATTTGCACAAGCAGGTGGCCAACTGAGGCAAAGGACCAACGACAAAGACACTGTGCCAGGTGGGTATTTTATTTACTGTCCAGGTACCCATTCATGCACATGTGATCTGGTTGTGTACTTCCAAAATGATGGTTTGCCCTTTAAGAAATTTTTCTTTGCTTTCTACCGAGTGCTCTTCAGAGGGAAACCAGCGCCGGCTCAGGGCCTCTTGAGAAGCTGCTCAGTATTTCCCAGTTTTCCGGGTGGAGGGAATATGCCAGGGCATTCATTAAGATCAAGACAAATGCCCTAGATATTTGAACATGGCCCTTTTTGCTGCTGACAATGCCTGGCCAAAGGGTTGCGACTGCATAATAAATAAAACTTCCTGGCAGGGAGATCAAGTTGCTTGTGAAACTACCTCCTACGGGAAATGATAAGCCCCAGAGCCTGGGTCAAAGCACTAGAAAATGTACAGTCAGGAAAACCCATCAGGAAGATGGGATGGATGAGATAACCACACTCATGCAACTTTGTGTGGTAGGAGTCTATTGACTTAGCCCAAGGATTTCCAGTAAGGAAGACGGGCAGCACCCACCTTGGGCACCCCTGGACAGTCCTCGGTTGCAATCAGGTGAGCGGAGCTGTACAGAGCCCCATCAGATGGGTTCTGCCTGCCAGGGACCTCTGCTGGGAGCTGAGCTTTAGTGGTTATTCTTCCTTTCCTCAAACTCACAGCAATTTCCCTTTTCTTCTCTTTACTCCTACCCCCTTTTTCCAATTCAGCATTGAATGAAAGTTAACCCCTGGATGGAGTATGTGCCTGTTGCTGCCCCACCTCAGCTCAGTCAGGATGCCATGCACTCAATGGGCTCACAAAGAGTACTTTTCCAAGGACTTGATTTGTCATTTCATGTAAAAGAATGAACTCTGATAAGGATCTGCATTCTTCTCCCATAAAACCCTATAGATACCATATCTTATGTCTAAATAGTTTCTCATAAGAACATACAAGTCACTCATTCTTCTCCATAAAAGCCGGAAAAGCCTGCCTCACTCAGCTGTTATAGTTAATGCTGGGGAGGGAAGCCTTTGCTCTTTCATTATCAGGAGTAACCATGAAGTGTGGGATGGGGAGGGCTCAGCATCAGGGCAGGAAAAGGATTTCATATCTGGAAATAATCTTGCAGGAGTCTTTCAAGACTGGATTTCTTGGCAAAGGGGTTTCAGCAAAGTCCCCTCGGAGCACCGGGCAGTGTTCTCATGTTTTGGGGACCTGCTGCACTTTTACCAACTCCCCCCCACAAAAAACCCCCAAAACCAAACAACAACCCTTTAAACTCCAAAGACAAAAATTCCAGAAATAGGATGCCTGACCTGTGTTACGACTGGTGTAAACCACGCAATGTGCTCAACACGAGGCACCTCGGCTCTTCTCTCTGGGACCTTGCACAGCTCACATCACCACTGGAGTTTAGACCTGGATTTCTAAAGGTATTTCTGTGCTCACTGCCCACCGAAATGAATGGGAGTAAGCTAGGGGCCTCAAGACTCGTACAAAATCTGGCCCCTGATGGTCTTGCAACCATTAATAAATGTACCCCCACAAAATTCTTATGAGGCAGGGATGTATTTCAGGGTAGGGAATACAAACACAGTACCGAGGGGGCCAGACTTTCAAAAGAGCGCAGTGTGAATAGTAGGCAGTGAGCACCTGAGTGTCTGGTCATATTCACTTTGCCCAGCGTCGCACGCAAAAAGTCTTTGTTCAAGACAGGCATGAAATCCAAATCTCCACAACCAAAGGACAGTCAGGTACAAGCAACCCAACCCCTTTTAATTTCCCATTGCTATATATCTTTTTCTCTTATGGAACTTTTTTAAAAAATCAGGGAGAGGGTGAAAGATCTGAGAGTTTCCAACAGGATCTCACCAGTAACTAAAAAATCCCCGAAGGTCGCCCAAGCGAACATTGTTCTTTACAACATCAGTAACGGGGCAAAAATGGAAGACATTCTCGCCCTGAACCTCTCCCATTGCTGTTTTGTTTGTGCCCTCTGAAGAGTTAATAAACCAACCCGTTTGGGTTAATTTTATCATGTGTATTGCAAGTTGCTAAGTAACATGGCTCCACTCCGCCTGAAGTCTGCACTGTGAGACAACCGAGGAAGGCATTAAAGTGCTATAAAATAAATGGAACGGAGCACGTTCGACTGCACCGAGGCCCAGCTCAACGTCTGAGTCTGTTTTTCCCCCCCCCCCCGCCTTTTTTTTTTGGAAGGGAAAAAAAAAAAAAAAAAAAAGGATTTTAAAACAAACTGTAGTTTTCAGTGGTAAAACTTCCTGTGTGGACAATTTTGAC
>NW_017729025.1:19677716-19692910 GCF_001723915.1 Gavialis gangeticus | reverse complement strand
TTTTTTTTTTGGAAGGGAAAAAAAAAAAAATAAGGTGCAGAGGCAGCCACTATAGTTCCAGAAGGTATTGGTTTGTGATCAAAGGCAAAGCATGGCCAGGAGTCTTCGCTTTTCTGAGGTCACAGGCGGTGAATGTGAGAAAAAAAAAAATGTACAGATCTCGCGGGGATGAGAAGTGCTCACATTTCTGCCCAGATATTACTGTAGGAAATCAGCCTGGCTCGTCTGGAAAGGCACAGCTGCACTGGAGATGACGTTCGGCAGGGTGGTTTCAGGCACGGCTTCCACTAAGAATTGCAGGAGGGGACGATGAAGAGGAGGATGAGGGATGTCACAAGGCTGGAGAGGATTCCCAGTTAGGGAGAAGCAGAACAAAGAGGTCTGGGTGCTCCTGAGGTGGAGGGGATGTCTGGGGCTTTGTACTGTCACAGTTGCTGCAGCGAGACACAGGAGGAGGCAGGGCAGCAGAGAGGAGGCAGGCAGGAGGCAGGGTGAAAGGCAAGCCAGGCTCAGACCCGGGCTTCAAACAGGGATGGAGATGGAAGAGGACTCTCTTATAGGGAAAGTGCTCTACTCCACCAAGGAAACTGAGCTTTGAAGACCTGGGAAGGGAGCCAGAGATCCTGGCTCAGCTTTATAAGAGATAAAGAAAGCACCTCACTTTAAAATGAAAACTATCATTTTTACATGACAGTAAAAGGAGGGCTTTTTCCTGCAGGCAGGTAGGGGGACAGATACTGCCTGGAAAGTTGCATAACAATTGGCAGAGAAGGGAGTAACTTGGATAGTAAGGTGGGGGGCGGGGGGAGAGGGTCTCGGTGGGAGTCCCCAGATGGTGCCGTTACAACGTCATCCGTTCTTTTTCTTAGCTTGCAAACACTGCTTGGTCTTCGAAGGATTGCTGATACTTTTGTTTGTGTCCTACCTTAATCTTGCTAATGTCATTTTTTAGGATTGGGTTGGTCTTGGCAGAAAGAGGCACGGGGGTTTGGCCTGCATGCTGTTTGTGACCCTGTCTGTTCAAGGGGTGGTGTGTACAGTGACAACAGGTCAGGTGGAGGTAGGAGAGTACCCAGCCCCCGTGTCACTGTGGAGGCCAGGGGACCAATCAGCAAGGCTCCAGAAGGGCTCTGAGCTCAGCAGGGCACCTGTTTATTTGATGAAAGTGCTACTGACCTCATGCAGCTGTTTACCAAACAGGAAAATGTCCCTTCGCTGCAGCGGCTGTGGTGGGGCAGAGTGGAGGACAGGTAAAATCCAATGACGTTCAGGCAGGTTATTTGGCAAACAGGTATCGGGTAAACAGGTAAAAACATTTGCAAACCTCTTTTGGGGGGCAGGGCAGGGAAGATCCCAAACTACTTTGTTTTTGCAAAATCTCTCTCCAAACTCCCACCAGGCTGACTGCCCATCAAAATCCCCCACAACTGCCATGGCTGAATGAAAGCACTGGGATTACAAGGCTGTCCCTAGAGGGCCGAATCCTGGACTCCTGAAATGGCATCTGACTTTCACCTTTGGGTAGTAATACAGAAATTTTCCTGGTTGCACAGAAAAGCTTTACTGCTGCAGCTGCAGTCCCGATCTATACCTCCACACTCACTGACAGGGCTACATCAGCTCGGGGTGTAAAGCATCACGCCTGGTTGTGGATGTAAATCTGCCAGCGAGACCCCTGCCGTGGATGGAGCTTTACTGGCAGGAGGTGGCCCCTGCCACCAAAACTCAGCGGGTGCTGCTGCGTGCCACCGCCATTGAAGCAGCAGCAGCTTCCACAGTGTGGGCATAACTATCACGATCCCTGCTTCAGTCCATGTAGTACGATGGAAAAAGTACAAATTGCAACAGTGCCAGGGAAATGGGCATCCATCCTGTGGATAAAGGTATATCAAGCCTTGGCTTTCACCAGGAAGGTGCACACTTCAGAGAGGCAAAGAACCAAAACTGAGGATGAGTTCAAGAAGGTTTTCCGTGAAAGAGGGGCCCTCGCAGAGTACAGAAAAGAGCTAAAGGAGTCCTGCTACTCCCCACCGCCCATCCTTAGGAACCGGAGAGTAGGACTAGAGCAAGTCCCTCCGGGAGGGGCGGGACACCAAAACAGTGGGTCACTGGTCATTGAATGGCATGGGGGCAGCCACAGGGGGACAGAACCATTTGCTTATGTATAGATCCTAAAGAAGGAAATCAGTATGTAAAAGGAAATATTTCCCACTACCTATAAAAGGAATTTTTTTTGAACAATGGCTGCAAAGTCATTTCCATGCTTGATCACCAAGGGTCTGGTAGATGTTCTTAGTAAAAACCAAGCACATATTATGTACATTCAATCACCACCCTTGGGGGGGACAGTTTCCTCTGATAGCCATTTGGGTTAAGTTCAGAGTCAGAGGTGATTCAGTGGCAAATAAAACCATTTTTTGATGGTGAAGGTACTAAGGTCTACATAGGTGATCTGATCTGAGGAAAGGCAGTAGAAGAGCATGACTTGAACCCCCAAGCAGCTTGCAAGGGAATTGGAGCCACTGAGTTAGTGCTGAACAAGCAAAAACAAGTTCTGCATGAAGAAAAACACAGAAACTTGAGAGAGAAGTTAACACAACCAGAAGGCACATAGATCGTCTTAAAGGAGAACTTACAAGCACCAAAATGACCACATCAGACACCGGCTGCCCCCTTCCTAGTGCATCTAATGTAGCCATTTCTCCATTAGGAGGTTTTTCCCCCTTTCTTCATATCTCTGTTTCTCACTTTGCCCCAACTCTGCTCTTTCCTAAAATTCCCCCGGCCAAACCTCTAGTCTAAGAAAAGTGCCGACCAACTAATATCCAGGTCAGAGATTTAACAGTGACGTTCTGAAATGAGTTTTGACATCTCCACTATGCAGACAGAAATAGTCCATAACTGCCAAATCCCTTTGGTTATTCACCTCTCCTTTCAGCTCCTTCTGTCCAGCACAGTCAGTGAACTTCACCCCTCTGTGGACAGCCAGCACAAGACTGTACCTGCCATTTTAGGCTCATTCAAATCAGAACTCAGGCAAGATTTTAGCAAAGGCCTCATGTGGGTGTTGGCTCAGAGTTGCATTTCATTGAGAGAAAAGGTGTCTTTTCTTTCTCCCCCCACCGCCCTGAAGAACAACAATGACTGAATGGAGGGGAAAAGTGCTCCATTATAAAGGATTTAGGTTGATATGGCAACAAAAGTTCTAAAAATGATGAAAAGCAAATGATATTCTCTAACTATATAAATAGCTGTGTCAAGTTGTTATGGAAACTGCCAAGTAAACTGGGTTAAGAAGGGGGCTACTTTTTCCTCTCTCACCAGAGCTTTCTGAAACAGCTTGCAGCAGCATATCCTGGTTAAAAAGGATGTAAAGCAGGTGGTGGGGGGGATGGCTAGGAAAAGAGTGCTGCTAACAGCAAGATGAAATGTGTAGGGATAACAATCTGCAGAAGTCATGTTGGGATAGAAGAAAGAATTGCTTTCACAGTCACCTTGGGATGTTTCCTTACCCGCTACCACTCACTGCTTTGGTCCCTGCAAAGAGACAGAGCTACACACAAGATCCCTAGATGCTTTTTCTAGGGGTTGGTTCCCTCCATTCAGACACTGTACAAAGAAGCGATGAAGCTGTCTTTCATATCCCCTTGCCACCCCCAGCCTGGGGAGCACACTGGAGAGAGGTGGTGTCTGGTGGGTGTCAAAGGTGCGCTGCAGCAATTCTGGGCTCGTAAGGCAAACCCAGATCGCCCGAGGTAGGAAGGGTGGGGCGGTGAGGGGTCTCTGCAGTCCAAGAGCACGCTAGGATGGGGTGGTGCAATGAAGTGTGGCAGAGAAACTTTCCAAGTGTCTAATTCTAGAGTTGTGCTGAATGACAGCAATGAGGAGAGTGCAGCACCGAGTATTCACGGCAGTGTAGTGTATGTTGACACCACCGTCACTGCTGTAACTGAAGCTTGTGCAGAGATACTTGAGCTAGCTTGAATCAGCTCGCCAGGGTGCATTTAGCAGTGTAGTTACAGCCGCATGGAAGTCTTCTGCAGCTGCCGGACTCTCCTGAGAAACTAGGTAACTATTAAGGCAGGAGTCCCCTTCTGACCTCTGTGCGATACAGCTGGACTGTTGTCATTATTCAGTGTAGCTAATTGGTACCTTGAACATATATTGTGTAGACATCCCCAGTTATACTTCTTGCTCTGTCACCCTGTATCTTGCTAAATAATCTCATCTTCCTCGGCATTAATGGGCTACAGAATAAAGGCAGGGTGATGTGGCACTTTGTAGACTAACTCATTGAGACAGGCAAAAACTCTCACAAGCTACAGCCTACTTCATCAGATGTACTGATGAACTGGCAAAGCGGATGTTTGCACATCCTCTGAATGATAAATTTCTTCTAGTTAAATATGAAAAATATGTTGCTCCCCCACAAACAAACAATCATTTTATAGCATTACAGGGTTTGGCACTGCATTGAGAGCCCAAGCGTATGAAGTCTTTACGACTCTACAAAGCACAAAGGATACCGAGTGGGATACCGAGTGACCCACATGCAAGGCTGTCCTTTGACACAGACAGATTTGCTTTCCAAACAAGCAGACCAAACATTCAGGTCACCATAGATTTCATAGACGTTTCATAGACATAGAAGGGACCTATTAGATCATCGAGTCCGACCCCCTGCTCTGGGCAGGAAAGCGTTCTGAGGTCAGGTAACCCCAGCCAGGTGCTTGTCTAAGCTCCTTTTAAACACCTCCAAGGTAGGGGAAAGCACCACCAATTGAGACTGAGTTGCAGATTGAGTTGTGACTAAAAACTAGCCATGCTAGCGGCAAAGAATTTTCACTACCATCCCATGGAAGAAGGTCTCATCAAGGTTAAAAGGCGAGATCCACTAAGCTCTGAAACTGATGAGCCAAGCCAAGGTTGCAGGGCCCATCCGTATAACCTTTGATGAGAACACAAAAGGCTGTGGGGAGGATATTAAAGCAAAGTGATGACTTAACATTGGACACCAAACTTTTGGCCTAAGATTTGCCAAGTGGAGATATACCTGGAACATCCTACAGGACACTTTTGTTCTTTAGTTTAGAGAGAATGCTTTAACATCTAGTTTTCAACCACAGTCCACGTTGAGACACACCAAGACATCCCCTGAATGAACCTCTCCTTAACGGATGTACACCGTGTTGCATTGCCCGATCGCGCATGTTTAGGTAACTGGGTTTGTTCTCAATTCCAGTTCACATCCTTAGGAATCTTCTCTGTGCATTTTCCTGTAACGAAATGCAACTTGATCTTTTTGGAAGCATACCAGGCAGGTAAATGAACTAGTCACACTGGGATTGCTGTCCTGCTCTTGTCGCTGCATCTGGCCATGAAAACCATTGTGGTGATATAATTGTTTATGGTATGCACAGCTTGCTTATCTCTAGTTCCACTGATACAGCTCTCTGGCACCCACTCCCTCTCAACACAATCAAGATTAGAGTCAGATGGAATGAGGTTGTTGAAAGCATTTCCTTTCTTATTTCCAAAGATGCAGTAGCAAAGAAAATTGTAAAAGGGTATTACTACGTCAATGTATGGTGGGTATTCAACCCCTATAAAAAGGGCTCTGTCGTATATTTGATTCACCTTTCTATGGCTTAATGGTCAGTATCCAGAGTTATGCCACAAGGGGTTACCAGAATGTGCTTTGTTCCCATTATAAATAGATAGCTTTTAATAACAAGCTTTCAAAAGTATGCAGAAGTGAACAGGATGTTAAGACCGAGGGATCCTTTTCCTCTAGGGCTGTGCAAAAAAAATTCACACATGAAAAAAGAAAGTAAAAATCAGCAGTTTGGCTTTTTGCCAGCTTTACAAAAAAAAAGGAAGAGGGGGGAAAAATCCTCTTTCACCTTGGGAGCAAGATTTTGCCTTTAGAGCTTCAACCAACAACAGCTTCCATTTGCTTTATGGAAGCATAAAATGTATGCACAATGGGGGAGGGCATGACCTGAAGGTCAAACAGTAAATTCTGCTCCATGCAAAACATTTCTGGAAGCTTAATCAGTTACAGTGTGATCATGTTGGGACATGGCTACTGCAGACATGAAGGAAAAGGCAATGCTGGGGCAGAAAGGAAAGAAATCCACTCGTTTTCTCGGTGTTTAGAGAGTATGATGGAGCTCTAATTTCTCACTCCACTCTCATGCTGCACAGGGAGGAGAGAAAGAGGCCAGGAAGATGGCTTTTTGGCCTGAGCATGTCAGTGCCTCTGCTTCTCTTTACCTCTTTCATTCTCTCCTCCTTTGCTTTTCTGTCCCTTGCAGCCCGCCTGCTCTATTACAGCGTCCCAGGTCCACAACAAATGTCAGGTCCTGAACTTAAAGACTCAGAAGGCCCATCAACATTGGTTACACTCAACTTCCTTGCATGTTGGTAGCTATTATCCACTTTAAAATGGGGAATAATGCTAGAGTCGGTAACAACATTTCATAGCGGGCACAATGATAAATGCAGCCATAGGTTGAACAAGACAGTGTTGGACTCTGTAGTGGGGTTTGATCTCATTTTAAGAGATACCACAAAAGAAGAGCAGCACAATGACAGGTCATCTCTCACTTTGCTACAGCCCTATGCAACTCCAACTGTCATGGCATCATTCAGTGATTCACCTTTAGTCCCTTCCAATTGCTTCATCCTGAGTGGGCTGTGAGGCAATGCCAAGGTCCAGAAAGATGTTACTCTGTTTTTATGCTTCCTACAATTCCTTTTTTTCCCAACTGTGATGTGGATGTCTTCGGGCAGACTGGACAAGAAACTGGACAAACAAATTCATAACATGTTGCTCCTGAGTAGTTCTGGACACGTTCAGTAACTCTAGAGGTACCTGCCAGATTTCTGCCTCTCTACAGAGTGACACACATGTATACTTGCATACATGCATGTACATAGATATACACATGTGTATTTTCATATATTTGCACTACAGGATAGTGAAATAAAGTATTAAATGAGAAGCATGCTCATTCAACAGGTTTTTTGGCAGGTCGGTCAGGAGATAGGGAAAGCTTTACATTGTATTTTTAGTAGCAGCACATTGTACCCAGCCTTAACATCTTTTCTATTTCCACTGCTCTCTCCACCTATTTCTTAATGCTATGCTCCTTCTGGAGCCATTGTTTCTTCCCAAGACCAGGATGCTCTCCCAGTGTCCTGCTGTTTGTATTCCTACTTGCTGCATCTCACTGTAGAATTTAATTTCTGGACTGCACCCCTGACTGGGCACACTCTCAGCATGGGAGTTTGTAATTATGAAACAGCTGATTTTTTTTTAAATCTTCCATAGAAGTCAAGGGAAATCTTTCCCTAGAGAGGAGATCTATGAGCCTGGCTGTTATGCTGCACAGTGGAGGCTAAAAGGTCATCATAAACGATCTCCTGGCATATACCATACTTTTCAAATTTTGCCTTTCTTTGATGCTGGAAATGCTTTGCATAGTTTGCAGATGCATAAGGCTGTTACGTAAAACATCACGAGGGTAAGGACTTTTGCAAATAATAAAACTGCAGACTAGTTGGAACTGGTCCCCTCAGTTAAATTTTGTTAAGCAAAGTGAACTATACACCCACACAAACTATGTGCACTTGGAGCAAAACAGTGTCTCCTACATACTATGGCAGGGAGGGACCTATTCTTGTAGGAGAAGCAACAGCTATGTTACAGTATTTCTCCATTTAATACATGCTTTCCCTTATATAAAGGATTAGATTATTCTGTGCACTGGCCCTGAGTCTAGCACTGACTTTGCCCCTCCAGTATCCCAGAGCTACAGGGGGCAGGAGGGCACTGATTTCCTCAGAATCCACTTACCACGGCCCTCTGTATTTTGCTATGCCTGCCCTGGACCAGACGTGCCTCCCTCCAGACCCCAGGGCAAACTTCCTGTTGGGCAAGTAAAGAGGCAAAGTTGCCAGCTATGCGTTTGCCAACAAGGTCTTCTATGCCAGGTTTACATAAGAAACTGTTCAAAAGTTCACCAGAAGTAAAGGCCAGTACTCATGGATGAATGCGTGCTGCAGCTGCCTCAAAATCAATACCCTAAAAATGTCACAGTAACAGGACATCTTCAGTTTGGGACATTCAGAACCTGCTAACACAACCATCTTCATTCAAATGTTCTGTCTAGGATACAACTAAAAATAAGGAAGTAACAAGACAAGACCTTATTTAATTTATTCCTGTGGTTGGCCTTGTTAATATGCAATATAATGAATCTGGTGGGTTCTTGTCATACAAATTAAGGCTTTGTCCCCCAGGCTACTTGATCAAGTCATTATCTAGGAACAGAGAATCCCACAAATCCATTAACACAGGAAGGACAATAAGGCATCAGATGGAACAAGAGAATTCCCCCTCACTGTTAGATTGCCTAATCCGGAAGAGTAATAAGGTTTGCAGAGAGATGCACACAGCCAATTTATTTAAAACAACTTCCCTTTTCTCGGGCATCTTTCAGAACAACTCATATTTCGTTCCCAACCCAAATTTCTTTACATACATCTCTTTCATCACTAAATGGCAAATCCCAGCAACTGTGATTTGAAGACAATTTTTGACAGTTGTTTCACCATGTAGGTACATTTCCAGGAATTGAAAGTCATTGGGGTTTGCATGCTTACCTGTTTTGGACCTTATTTTAAGACTGCTCCATCCAAGCTTACACAATTCCTTCCAGGACTGCAGGCATTAGACCAGGGCCTCTCTCTAGGATAAGTATGTTGAAGCCAAATCCCCAAGTCCAGCTGAGTGTAGCAGCAGAAGTGCTTGGAAGCCACTTCTCTGCTTCCTTTGTCTTCACACTGACCTCAGGCCAACTGACAATGGTTAGAATGGTCCTCAAGAGACCATGCCCCTTTGTTCTGCCACTTCTCATCCTTAGTCATGCCGCCAAACCTGACACAGTGAAAGAACATGACGCACACCATCCTCAAATCAGCATGTTTCTTGTCCAAACTAAGAAATGTAAAACTTTACCAGTTTGCTATAAGTTGCTTAAAGTGGATTAGTGTGTTTTGGGAGCTGGCTACTGCACTTTTTCCATTTACTGTACAGTACAATGCATAAAGCAGTAGATAATAACAAATAGCTTGGGGCCACTTTTTCAAAGAAGCCTTATACTGGCCTATTTGTGCAATCACTTCCATACGTACACATATTCTGCATTTACAGAACTTGTCTGTACACAGTTTACATGGGCAAATAGTGCTCCTTGAGCACAAACCCTATTGCTCCCACATACAATGTTGGCACATATTATCTGGGTTATGCCAAGCCATAAGCCCAGGGTCTAAAATTTGTTCTCATGCCATTAAGCCGTCTTTGCTAGAGCACCAATGGATTCTAGTCCTCTGTGTCCTGACAACTACAGTACAGCCTCTATCAGTATTTGGGATCATCTCTTATAAGTTCATTAGCTTCACATAACGTTACTATTCAGCTCTGGAGAGTTGTACAATAGAGTCTAAGGTCACATTGTTAGATTTCTGCATATCAGCCAACATGCAATACTACACCACTTTAGGACAATAGATGGTAAACTCTTAGCGTACAATACCCAGAAGAGTTTTGTATAATATTTCATAAGCCATTGAAAGCGCCTGTTTGATATTACAGTAAGTTATAGACAAAGTGCCCAACATAAGACACACTCAGAGGGGTGGATTTTCTGATCTGCTCGGGCCAGTTTTGTTACATGCAGCTGAAGGATGGAGAATTGCCCCTTCATAAGGGTACTTTGTCAGAGGGACAGTACTATCAACAGCCCACCTCTCACAAATAGAAGCGGGAGAGAGTAGCACTTTCACTGGGACATCACAAAAAGTAGGCAGAGCCAACCCTGATGTGGGCAGAGCCAAGCAGCCTGGATTTTGTGCCAATTCAGCAGTGTACTTGTCCCTGGCAGGGAGCCTCTGCTGTACTAAAAACTGCTTTTCCTTGGCAGAAGTCCAGCCCTGTCCACTCCAAAAAGGTGGATCCTTTCGCTATTATGGCACACAAATCACTTCCACTTGTGCTTTGGGGATGAGTCTGGTCCAATGTACATGGGAGGAAACAGGCTTATCTTGTTTCTGCCTCACAAGGACACATCCCTGGAGAGGCGGCCAGTGGGTTACCGCTGAAGACATCAGAAATTAAGGGACTTGCCTGCTAGTTGGCCGCTGTCTCCTTAAACCAGCTCCTGTTTTCACCTGAACCCAGAGGCTGCACTTTGGCATCTACAGATAGGTGCTGTACAAATAGAGATAGCATAATGTGACATCCCGTTGGGAAGCCTGCTAACTGATCGAGGAGCAGCCCGAGCAAAAAACAGAGTCCGGATTGTGGATTAGAGACCTGATCACTGAAGCCAGTCAATGTGCAGGTACAGAGTGTCTCAACCTTGGCTTTACGAGCCAAAGATTCAGGTTTTATAGCAGCTGGTGTTAGCCTCGGCAAGTCTGGGCTTGCAGCTTGACCTCCCCAAGGTGCTCGATTGTGTGGCAGAGGGAGGCGTAAACAAGTGGCTGATGGCAGAGCGCGCCCGGGACCGTTACAGTTGGGAGAACTGTTCAGGTGAGCGATTGCTGTCAGAGCAGACTACAAGCTGCTGCACTGAAAGAGTCTCGGTAGCAGCTTCAACAGAGTATTTCAGTGCAACACAGGTCCATGATACAAAACTGGGGGATTAGTCGTGCACTCAGCCCTCTCTACTTTACCCAGCAGCTGCAGGAAAGTATAGCAGATGAGGGTTCCTCTGCACGGTGCCGAGTACACGTTTCTGGGTTAGTAACACAGATAACAAATACATCCTTCATTCGGGACTAAGGAGTGGTATAAAACTGATATAAAGTAAGGAGTGCATAAGCTTAGCCTCAGGCTTGAGACAACCACTGACCACAGTTTAGAAGCAAAACCATGCTGCAAAGATCCTGCACACTGAGAGACATCTCATCAGCAAAGCTGTCCCTTGTGGGGGAAGGGCGCGAATCGGGGTGACCACCCCAGGCCCCATGCTTTGCAGGGCCCCGAGGACAGTGCTGTACAGGCTCCATGGACAGCACCATTGGCACGTGCCACAGGCGCCACCACTCCGCGCAGCCACCATGCACCACCGGCTTCATGTTCCGGCCACTCGCCACCCCCCTGCCCTCCCCACACAGGCTGATATGCCCTGGGCCCCACACACCCCTAGGGTCTGCTCAGCTCAGTCACGGTTTAAACCTGGATTCCCATAGCCTGACATTTTCAGCTGGAGTCAAAGTCTAGCCTGTGCACCTTGCTGCCCTTTGTGCTTATGCCCAATTTGGTGTGGCTTCAGCCTGCACTCCACAGTCCCTGAACTAATGTATCTTTTGTCCTACAACACATGGTTCCGATGACCTTCTCTGAATTATACTGTGTATTGATTCCAAGATACAGTAAATCAATAAGTGCTCTTTGCAAATTCATTCCATCTTTTCCTTGTACATTAAAAAAAAAGTGTTCCCCATTGGGCATGATATCACAGTTCTCTTGACAGGCAGATGTCTTGTCCCTCAGCTTGCCATCAGAAAGTGTAGATTACCTGTGGTAGCATTAATCTGCCAAATTAGAGCCCTTAAAATCAAGATGCTTCTACTTCATACTCCAAAAGTTAGATTTCTTGTTCTACACAGTGAGTTAAAATGGTTGCCACTAGCTGCCCCATAGAATAAATTTCATTCTAACAAAAACATTGACATTTTGACTTTTTCTAACAATTTTATGTCTGAGACGCACTGGTTCAGGAACAAAAAGCCTAATTCTATCCATGAAATCTATCAATTTTGTAACCTTTCTTATGGGCAGTCACTGATATTGCACATAATAGACATTTAACTCCATTTTACATAAAGATGCTTTCAAGTTTGTGAATTTGTATCTAATTTTAAGACACATCATGTTATATTTTTAAAATAGGTGTTTACATGGTTTTTGCCATAGCTATTATCCTGTATTTTCCCATAATCTGATGGACTCATACAGCATATAGCAGTAATTTTTACCCATATAGTCTACACATTTCCTGAAACTTTCCACTTTAGTGAAGTGAAACTTTTCAGCCAACGTTTTCACTGAATGGAAACTCCTTGACAATACAGATGGATACAAGCAAAAACACAGGATCAGAATGAACGTTCAACTTTTTCAATAAGCTTTGATAGGTGTGAAACACTACAGTAACTTTGTTGACCTTAAGACACAGATGCGACCTGGGTTACCTAACCACACATGGAAACGAGAGGTGTAAAGAACCCACAGACTACCTGCACGGGCTGTCCACATGGCAGACTGTGGTCAGCAGGGAGGAATACTGAGCATCCTTGGAAGTGCTACTCCCCATACAGTACAGATGGATGGGAGACAGACCATAAATGTGCCGATTCTCAACTCCATGCTCCACTTCCGGTGTGCCAGCCAGCACAGCTAGAGGTGTCATGGAAAGGGTTGAATAATCTACACCAAAAATAAGTGAAGCCCAAATTACTTCATACCTCTGCAAGGTGTGGGGGAGGGAGCCAGGAAAGGAGTTATGCTTTGGGGGCAGCACCATTATGGGCTAACTTGGGGAGGTTATAGTAAAAAATAATAAACCACAGTCTAGACCTTGACATCACTCACCTCTACCTGAAACATCTCCACCACTGAAATGGCTTTCTTAGTGGCAACTGAACAGCCATGCATCCAAAGAGTGGCCCCAAAGAGACCCCTTGACAGAAGCGGAGTATTTATTGTAGGATGCAGGCAGAAGTGCAGCTCCCTGCTGTAACTCATGGCTCTTTGCAGGCAGTGCCACGAGTTACAGCAATCCCCCAGGCCCAAAAGACATTCGCTGTTGGGTCCCAGGAACTGAAGGACTGAGCTGCAGTTTAGAGTGGCTGTGAGTCTGCAGCCACTCTCCCCGAGCCCAGGCTGTCCCCCCCTCCCAGCTCAGGCGCTGTTTTCAGAACGGGAGAAGGGACAGAGAGTGGTAGAAGCTCATTCTGGGGGTTGGCATTGGGAGGTGGGGCAGGTGCACTGGAGCCACACCTCCCTGTTCCCACCATGTGCTCTCAGATGTTAATTAAGGCACTCTGCTTTGGAGCACCTTCATCTGAACCTTCTTGTAAAGATTGCAGGATTGGGCCCTTTTAAAGCACTCAGCAGCTGTGCATTTGTGTTAGGTTATGCACTTTCAGGGACCAGATCGGGCAAAAATTGTTACTCCTGCCTGTGCCTTTAGGCACCCATCACTCACTTCCTTGCCCACTCTACCGCTTGTACTTGCCTACTGCTCCTACTAGAGAACTTGGCATTTTCAGGCTTTGTTCAGCTTTTTGGTCACTGGTCAGCAGAGCCAAAGGAACTTAGGGGTGAGATATGTCAAATGTGGCATCTTGTTTACAAGATGTTCGTGTATGAAATTTTCCCCCGTAACAATGGAGTTCACTCCTGCGCAGGGGGCTGTAGGACAAGGATCAAGTTCCCAATGAAGTGCACTCCTTGATCTGTCAGTGATTGGAAATGCTTCTCTTAGCGTAGCGCTTCTCACCAATCCGAGCCTCATTCTGGCTCAGGTCAGGCCAACAAAATATTACAAGAGATAATTAGTTCTTAAAAGAATGACCTTTTCCTTAATGAACTACAGTTGCCACCTTATGTGCCATATATCCCATCAATAGAAATGCACGACAATGGGAACAAATGTGTTTCCTTCAGTAGCATGCAGAAACCCAGGCTAAGCTTTCCTGTTAGACTAAGCAGACTGGGAGACTCCCGCAATTCGGCAATTAAATAGCCTGCAAAACTCTCTCAAGTCACAGCAGCTTTGCAGGAAATGGATACACACCCTGATTATCTGACTCGATTAGCTTTGCGTATCAGCAGAGGGCAGCAGCTCAACATGGATGCTTTCCCTAATGAAAGGGATCAGCAACTTCTCTCCACCTGGGAGCATTTTTTCCTACAGGCTTCTGCAGGCACAAGAAGTCACAGGATTGTTGTGTGTTATATTAACAGCTCATCAATCCCACATTCTTAAAACAAACCCAAGCACCTCTCTGTAACAGGCTGTCAGTGCTTACTTAAACTCCCTATCCTGTTCGCAGGCAATCATACTACTGGGGAGATAGTGCATTGTGCTGACTCATGGGCTGCTGGGAGTTTATAATCTCCTTTAGGAATAAAGGGAGGTGGAAGTGACTGTCCAAAGAGCGGTCCTAGGGCCTGGACCGAGCAGTCATTACGGAGGATCCCGGGGGCAGTCAAAAGTAAGGAGAAGGCTTGGGCCAGAATAGTATTTAATCGGGTTCTTTTTTAGCGAATTACAACCCTGTGCCAAGGACCAGTACAAGACTTAACCATGGTGGCAGAGGGTTTCGGTGGCCCATGTGCAGGCTTTGCACAGAGGTGCGCTTCACACCCCAAGAATAAAATTCAACCACACCACAGGGGTAAGTTTTGATCTGCTACATGGTACGTGGACTTTGTCAGCAGCAGCATAAGGAAACACCTGATCAAATCCTCTTCTTCCCGGGTATAAAACCCTGCTTCCCTAACAGCAAAGACTCAAAGAGCTCTTCCCCAAAAGCTTAGAAAACAGCATTACTCCTCCAAAGCTTGCAGACAAGCAAAAATGACCCCTCCTGAGGAGGTTACCCATGTCAGAAGCCTCTTCAAAACCACTCAGCAAGGACCTTGGGAAATAAAGGGGAGGAAAACCCCCTATCAAAATGAGAGTATCAGAGTTAGGTACAAGCAACAAGCAAACTAATGCACATAGAGTGACATGGCTGGAGCCACGTGCCCAGATGCAGGTATGTGAGTTGCTGTACATTGACCACCTCCCTCTCACAAGAAAGAGCTGCAGAAACATGCTGGGAGCGCTGTGGGGTATTTCTTTGCCACGCCTGCCTTGGCAAGCTCAAATCAGCCCCAGACTGAGTGAAAACTATGCACCACAGCTGATCCCAGGATCTAGAGTCAGGACAGGTAGCATCTGTTCTGTTGTGTGGTTACTTTTCTTAAGTAAACAGCAGCTCAAACATATAAATCTCAATAACTCCTAGCCGCTCCCTGCTTTTTACCAGCTTAAAGCTATGCCACAATGGAAAGCCAGAACACACACACACACACACACACACACACACACACACACACACACACA
>NW_017729025.1:19659781-19677574 GCF_001723915.1 Gavialis gangeticus | reverse complement strand
CCCTCCCCCCCATCGGTATTTTTGCTCCCCTTCTGTTCCACCTGCATTTAGATCCAGTGCATCCCCTGGTTGGTTTAATGCAGCCCTGTGGGCTGGATGAGTGGCATGGGGACAATCTACAGACCGGACTGGGCCCTGCATGGCAGGATTGGGCCCCCATGCTGCCCCAGTCAGCCCCATGCCACTCTATACCACCCAGATCGGCCCCATGAGCTCCTGGTTCAGCCCTGCACTTCTCTAATTGGCCTGATGTAGAGCACAGGGTCATGCTATCCAACCTGCGGGCTCCCCACGGGTCTGGAAATTTGGCAGCAGGGGAACAGCAATTATCTGCTACTGCTCCCCCGCTCCTGAATTTCCAGACACATGGGGAACCCGTAGGCTGGACGACATGGGTCTGTGGGCCAGGGGTTGAGCACCCCCGTTCTAACAGGCCAAAATCCCCTAGACCTGAGAAGAGCACCCCAACTTGATCACCCTGGTAGGTCTCCCACCTACCACAGGACTGAAGAACTATTGGTGAGCATGGGTAGTACTGGTTACAGTCTCCCCATATTTATTTTTCCCCTCTGAAAATGTTTTTTGTGTTCATAGCTTACTCTTTCCTACCTATACCCTTAACCACCCACCTTCTACAAGTCCGTGGCCTTTCTTGCCATCCTCAGTGAATAAACTAAATGAAGAAAGCCATCACACTAGAGTGCTTCCTGTCTCATCCCCTCAGAGAAAGGGCCTCCAGCAGACTAGTCCCCGTTTCAAAATAAGGAACAGCCACCCTAGCATTTCTGCACCACTTGTGCCCTCTCCAGGCCTGGTCATCCTGTTCGTATCCAGATTTTCCATCTTCAGCCGCTTGTGACACATATAGAAAGACAGGATTTATTTTTAACCTCAAGGGAGTCACCAAGGGTAGAGTTTCATACAGAGAACCAAGGAGCAGCCAGGCCAGATCACATTTTCTCAAAATGTTAGTAATGTTATAAATTAATGCATGCTCAGTCTGCTTTCTTCTGTTCTGTCAAAAAAAAATTCCTGTCTGTCTATGGGAGGTTCCAGACACAGCTCAATGAAATCTTCTGCAGCCTCGAAGGCCTATTTTCAGGCTGATCTCCTAAGAACTTTTCCCCTTAGACAGGCCCCAGCCCTGCAAAACAATTACAGGACGATGTTTATGCCTGTGCTCATCACAGTCAGCAGCACTTAGCTCTTCACTCCTGACCTGAAGCCTACTGAAGCCAGTAGAGAAAGTGTGGCTTAGCCCACACAGCACTCTTCATCTCTAGTTCTCAGAGCATTGCACAAAATCAAGTAATAGCTCTTCCCTTTTTTATGGGTAAGGAAAACAAGCACAGATTTGCCTGAGGTTACACAGCAGATGAGTTGCAGGTGTTGGGCAGAGAACCCAGATTTCCCAAGCTTCAATGGCTGATGCACTGGACATCAACAGGTCCCCATATAAGAGTCTGAGGGTTGGGACCTTAGACTACAAGACATTCAGTGGCAGGGTAAGTGGTTTTACAGCTCATTACAGCACGCAGGCACACTCATATGGCTCCAGAAATAATTCAACAAACATAGACCCTCCAACTAAATACTTTCCCAGTTTCCTTTCCACGGTTCAAGCCTTTTTCATGGCATTACTTAGCTTTCGGTTATGTTTTTATTCCTGGCATTTCCCTAGCGCTCACTCTTCAAGGAACTCTTGACATCAAATGGTTGCATGCTTCCTCTTCCTTCTTTCAGAGGTATTCAGTGACCTTGGTCCTCATCCTAATCCCCCCAAAACTGAACTATTAAAGAAGAAATGGACAGTTCGATAGCTTACACTATCACAGGTAAAACGGAAAAATCATCCAGGAGACACGCTGGAACCAGCCCTTTTGGCTCCTAAACTCAGTCTAGGAAAAACTTTCTGCAGGGGTCTCCTTTTATCAGGCCAGACTCTGAAATACTATGGCTGCCTTTATAGACCCCTGTTTTGGGGTGTCCCCCAGTATTTCATGGCTCCACTAGTATAGCAATGACAGGGGCAATAGCATGCATATAGCACTGTGTCATATAACTCTCTAGAGAGTATGTCTGAGTAATCCTGTGGTAGAAACCACAAGCTCTGGTACCCTTTCTCTGCTAATGACTCTATCATTGACAGAACAAGAAGCAAATGGTCTCTGGTTACAGCAAGGGAGGTTTAGGTTGGATATTAGGAAAAACTCCCTCACTAGGAGGGTAGTAAAGGACTAGAACAGGTTACCTAGAGAGGTGGTGGAGTCTCCATCCTTGGAGGTTTTGAAGGCCCAGCTCAACAAAGCCCTGGCTGGAATGATCTAGAGTAATAAGTTTGCAAATGGTGTAGGAAGAGAGCAGGAAACCTAGCTGACCCAGCTACAGATGGTTCTTGTCTGTTGAGCTGGAGGAGTGAACCAGATGGCCTTAAAGCAGGAGCAGGCAACTATTTTGGTTGGAGGGCCACTTTAGGAGAGTTGGTGAGCTGCTGCAATCCAGAGGGAAGGGGTGCTGCTGACTTGGCCCAGCACGGTGGAGAGGGGGGATGCAATAGATCCTATTCAGCCCAGGCCTGTCCGACCCTGTCCTACACCCACCGCTGGGGGTGCTGGACCAAGTGCCCATGGAGACTGGCTGGGACCCCCACGGATAGGATGCACTTGGCCAGGCAAATGGGATGGGGCCACAAGCATGTGGGGAGGGGCAGGTGGAAGTGGGAAAAGGGGGGCCAGGGCTGTAGCCAGGATCGCCGAGCTGCCACTGCCCAGTGATCCCAGCCT
This sequence comes from Gavialis gangeticus, assembly GCF_001723915.1. Classification (NCBI taxonomy): domain Eukaryota; kingdom Metazoa; phylum Chordata; order Crocodylia; family Gavialidae; genus Gavialis; species Gavialis gangeticus. Next base: position 19,674,791 of record NW_017729025.1, on the reverse strand, counting down.
AGGCCCCTGCCTGCCCATCTCACTCCCGAGTGCCACTCCTTGCCTGCCCACAGCCCCATCCCATCTGCCTGGCCAAGCGCACCCTGCCCATGGTGGTCCTGGGCCAGTCTCCATGGAGCCCCTGGCTGCCTGCTTCATCCGCCGGTAGGCGTGGGGTGGACAGGCTGCAGGGCTGGGTCCAGCAGCAACGGAGATGCTAGCAGCAGTAATCAGAAGAAGCCACTGGTGCAGGGGCTGCCAGGCTGTGGAGTCTGGCTGCCATGCTGTCCCTACCCTGCTACACACCCGAGGGTGGCAGGACCAACCAGCCTCACAACCTGGCTCAGGCTGCCCCCCGTGCCTAAGTTGAGCACAACCATGGGCCAGATAAAATACCTTGGTCAGCTGGATCCAGCCTGCAGGCCATATTTTGCCCACCCCTGTCCTAAAGGCAAGAGCATGGAGCATTTTTTTCCCCAGCACTGGTTCTTGAGTTGGGCATGAGCCTGGTGCATTACCTATAGCTTGCGTATAGGTGGCAGCACAGGGAAACCAACAGAGTTACTGAACTCTGCAAAACATGCATGCAGGTCTGTTGATGTTTGCCGGGCTGCCTGAAAGGTTTATTGCATCTAGGACATCAATCACTTTCACTTAAAAAAAAAAAAAAGAAAAGAAAGAAAGAAAGAAAAGAAATATTGGTTATGAAACCAACTGAGCTCTCAGCCAGTCAGGATAGCAGAACAGTCAGGAATCTTGTCAAAGAGCTCTTGTTAAAGAAATAGTAGGTCTCTATCATATAGCAGCAGTTAGGAGATAAATCAAGGTAAGACTGCCACTTCAATAGATGATACTTAGGTTGTATGCGTGTTTTGGTAGACATCACAATTTTATTTTGAGTTGTACAGTTTCAAATAAGGGGACATGGGCTCCTGGTAGCGATTGCCAGACGTTACTCTGATGCCTGTAAAACCTCTACTTCTCAAACCTCTGGACATTATAGTAAAAACCTGGCAGTGTTTTACAAGTTTTCTGACACTTGGGCTTTTTATTTTGTCAAAATAGAGCTGTCAATACTCGTCCATGAAACTGATTGCCTCCCCATGTATGTGCCAAAGTTACTCGATTGCATGGCTGTGTAGCTTGACCTTGCAGTGCAGCAGCATAAGGTTGCACGTGGTGAAAAACGTAACTTCTGTGTCCCTTTGCTAGGAAGAACTTTGCTGCAGAGGAGCCTTTATCTGCTGAACTCACAGAGCTGCTACTTACAAGCACCGATTTCCTATTCTGAATGTAGATCTTGACCCTTCTGTCCCCAGCCAGCATTTTGCGCAAACAAAAGAGCATCACACAAAGAAGTCAACGCCGGATGTACCTACAGCAAATAAATCTCTTCCTTGCTGACAAACAGAGAATAAATTGCCTGCTTGCACGTCATGTCTGGTTGCCTAACCAAAGCTGTCAGTCATGACTTTACCTCTAGAAGCCTGCCCAAGAGAAAGGACAGGAGGGCCGTAAAAGTGACATCACTAATACCAAAACAAGGAAGGACACGATTTCCTCTACCACCTCCTTTGCTTGAATCCAAGACATTCCTATGAATTTTACAACTCCTACTTATCAAATCCATGATGACTGCAGAGAGTATTCGCTTGATTTTCAGCTTATCAACAGCAGAACAATACATTTTGAATCAGGTGTGCTCAAATCCCTATTTCCCTTTCTGCAAATACTGCAGTCCATAAATTCACCAGCATGAACGTCTGTGGTAACAGTGAATTTTAAGTCATCAGCAGGAATATTTGCAGAAACCAATCGCCACCGAATTTTTCAATGAGAGCATTTGGATCCGAAACCCTCGTTCTAATTATACTCATCCAATTAGAAGACAGAGGCAACCCTATGTGACCTACATATCCAATCAAAAACTTGTTCCTTTCTTCAGATTTCAAATGCTGAATACTACAAACTGATCATGAGCAAGCAATGCACCAGGAATTATGGGCAGAAATGATTATGGATTGAAGCACTGGAAATCTGTGCAAACTTTATGCCACTGCATTCAGTGGGTAGAGTATTTTCTGTGATTTATTTGTCAGTTTGCTCTGTGACTTAACAGTACCCCAGGCTACCAACAATGGTTTCCTAAAATGGTTTTCATCATTAGACATGCTGGGCTGCAACTTCACATTTATGCTAGCTGATTGTGCTGTGCATATTTGTACCAGCTGAGACTCCGGCCCACGCAATTTTATTTAAAAACAAACCGATTTTCAGATCAAAAAGTCACAATACGGAGCATTAAACAGGAAGAGAAATTAGGATACGGCATTATGGAATGATTGGGTGAGAGTAGATAGAATAGCTGTGGCACCTCCAAACACATTATTTCATAAAGACTTGCTTTTGATGAAGGATCGTTTGAGGTGTGAGACCAAATGCTAAGAGCCCCCGCCATCTTGCTCCTTATCTTGATCAATGTCAGTGTCCTTTATTAATGCCTTTTGAATGCCCTGGTGCAATGGGGTGGACCACCTAGGAAAGGGTGGGAGGATACGTGTCTGCTTGCCACATGATGCAGCAGGGAGTTGAAGAAAGGGGCGTGTAGCGTATTTCCCTGGGGCTGGCTGCTTGGCTTCTGCAACCTGCTCAGGTCCGAAGAATAGCTTTATTTTATGTTTGAAGAACAAATGGCGTCCCAAAAGAAGGCTTAGGCCAGCCTCTGGTGTGGTATTAGGCTTTCTTGAACCAGGCCAGTAGCTTGCATGTGGTGGAGGTGAATGAGCAGCTGAGAAACTGAGCCCACTGCAAAGGAAGAAGATGGTAGCAGCAGGGCCTGTCTGGTGGGTCCCCCCTATTAGAATAGGGACACTTTCCTATCAAGGAGACCTAGGCTGTCCCTTGGCAGCTGCTGCAGGTTCAGTAGCAACAGACAGAGCCAAAGCAGCAGGGCAGGGGCCCACTAATGCCAGCAATGGAGGGATGCGTGGAAGGGGACAAAAACTCTGGCAAGAAACGGTTAACACAATCAAGGGCAAATTCTGAAGTGTGTAAGGGTATGAGCTTCCGGCCAGGCTTGCTGCAGGAGTTCTGCCAGCTACACAAAATCAGAGAAGTTGGACTGAAAGGGACCTCCATAGGTCACCTAGTCCAACCCCCTGCCTGAGGCAGGATCATCCCTAGCAACACCATCCTATACAAATCCATTGTCTAGCCACGGTCAGCTCTGAAACAACAACCTAACCTGCCACAGGTAAAACGGTGGGCGACTATGGCAGCCAATATCCTTCTTCTGTAAAGTTGGTAGTCTACACTCAAGAGATCCCAGGCAGAGGGCCATGGCCCCCACTACACAGGAAGGCAAAACCCCTACAGTCTGTACCAATCTGACCATGGGGTAAATTCCTTCTCGGGATCGTTCTGACCCTGAGTGGAGGGGCAAGACCCTTTAGCCAGGAACCTCTGGGTTTAAATCTCAGCAGAAGCACTGGCACATTCCAGTCAAATTCCCCAGCTTTGATTGCAGGCAACACCCAATGCCTCTGAGGAAGGCTTACAAAAAACCCCAATGTACCAGAGGGGTGGGAAGAACCAGGGAATTCCCTCCAAGCTCCATGCGGCAACCAGCAAAGCCCAGAAGCATGAGAAATACCCATAGTAGAACACAGGCATAGCTATGCCTAGATCATCCCCAACCAGTGGCTGTCCAATCTCTTCTTGACCGCCTCCAGTGATGGAGAACCTGCAACTTCCCTAGGCCATCTGTTGCACGGTCTCACAGTTCTAGCAGTAAAGTTCTTCCTGATATTTGATCTAAAGCTACTTTGCTGCAACTTCAAGCCTTTGGTCTGTGCTCTACTCTGCAGCAAGAGAAAAAAAAAAAGTGTTTTCGCTCTTAAGGCAGCCCTTCAAGTACTTGAAGACTGCTATCATGTCCCCTCTTCAGTGCTTTCTCCACAAGCTGAACATGCCTAGCTCCTTCAGCCCCTCCTCGTATAACTCACTTTCTAAGCCCTTGATCATTTTTGTTGCTTGCCTCTGGACACTCTCTAGCTTCTCTATGTGCTTTTTAAAATTTGGAGCCCTAAACAGTACACAATACTCTAGATGAGCCTAACCAGTGCTGAGTAGAGAGGCACTATCACCTCCTGTATCTTGTACCTAATGCATGTAATTGATGCAAACCAAAACTGCATTTGCCTTTTGTGCAGCATCATCACACTGAAGATGTGCTGTTCTTCAAGGACACGATCCTCGGAGCCCAAAAGAAGTCCATTCCCATGTGGAGGAAAGGTAGCAGAGGAGCTGGTAAGTCCTCTTGGCTTAATAGAGATATCATGGTCCTCTTGACAAAGAAGGAAGAGGCATACAAACAATGCAAGCTTGGGACAGTCCCCAAGGAGGACTATACGACAACAGCCCATACTTGTAGGGAGCAGATTAGAAAGCCTAAGGCAAAGACTGAATTTAAACTAGCTACAAAAATCAAGGACAATAAGAAGTCCTCCTTTAGATATGTAGGAAACAGGAGGAAAACAAATGGAAGTGTGAGGCCATCGCTCACCTACTTGGAACAGCTGAATACCAACACGCAGGAGAAACCTGAACTCCTGAATGACTACTTTGATTTGGTATTTCACTGAACTAAGGGGAAAATCATACTAGATAAGGTTCAGAATGGGCATGGTGGGAATGACTGCCTTCCTACTACTGATATTGAGCCCATGTGTGATGAGTTAGGAAACTTAGACATTTGTAAGTCAGCAGGACCGGATGAACTTCATCTGAGAGTGCTGAAGGAGCTGGCTGAAGTCATTGCGGGGTCTCTGGTGAAACTCTTCCGAAACTCATGGTAGGTCCCTGAAGACTGGAAGAGGGCCACTGTTGTGCCCATCTTCAGGAAGGGGAGGAGAGAGGATCTGGGTAACTATAGGCCAATTAGCTTAACTTCTACCCCAGGGAAAATCCAGGGGGGGGGAAATCAAGGAGCCTATGTGTAATACACTCACAGAAGGTAGGATTCTGAATGACAGCCAGCATGACTTCATCATGGGCAGGTTTTGTCTTACCAATCTCATCTCCTTCTATAATCAGGTAACTTGCCACCTTGATAAGAGAGAGCAGGTTGACATTGTATACTTAGACTTCCAAAAGGCCGTTGATCTGGTATCCCATGATGCTCTCATGGGAAAATTGGAGGATTGTGGGCTTAACTGCTCGACAGTTAGGTGGGTAGGAAGCTGGTTGTGGGGTAGGACCCAGAGATCTCATGAACAGATCTGTGTCATCCTGGTGAGAAGTGGCCAGTGGCGCCCCATGAGGGTTGGTGCTTAGGCCAGTGCTTTTCAATGTCTTTATCAATTATTTGGATGTGGGGGTGAAAAGCTCACTGGCCAGGTTCATGGATGACACCAAGTTATGGGGGAGTTTGGTCACACTTGAAGATAGGCTGCAGATACAGGCAGACCTAGACAGGCTAGCAAGTTGGGCGGATCAGAACCAGATGAAGTTCAACACTGAGAAGTGCTCCATCAGGGGACAAACAATCCCCAACATACTTACAGGCTTGGTAGCACCAAACTGACTAGCACCATGACTGAAAGGGACCTGGGGGTAATAATAGACCACAGTGTGAACATGAGCTGTCAGTGCAATGCTGTAGTCAGTAGGGCAAACAATACTTTGGCATGCATCAACAGATGCATCTCAAGGAAGTGATTCTTCCGTTTTACTCAGTATTGGTGAGTACTGCATCCAGTTCTGGGCGCTGCACTTTAACAAGGACATGGAGAAGCTTGAGAGAGTCCAGAGAAGAGCCACCCGTATGATCAGAGACTTGCAAGGCAAGCCATACGAGGAGAGGCTGGGGGAGTTGGGCCTCTTCAGCTTAAAAAAATAGAAGGCTGAGAGGGGACTTGGTAGCAGCCTATTGCTACATCAGGGGAATACAACTGTTCACCAGGGCACCCTTGGAGAAAACCAGGAATAATGGCCACAAACTCCTAGAAGACCATTTCTGGCTTAACACCAGGAAAAACTTCTTCAAAGTCAGGGTGTCCAGACTATGGAATAAACTCGCTGCAGAGGTGGTGCAGTCACCTACCCTGGAAATCTTCAACAGGAGCCTGGACAGTCACCTCACTGGGGTCACCTAACCCCAGTTGTCTTTCCTGTCTGGTGCAGGGTGTGGACCCGATGATCTTGTGAGGTCCCTTCCAGCCCCTTACAATCTATGAAGATTCATATTGAGTCTGTGATCTACCAAGACTCCCAGGTCCCTCTTTTTGTCTTGTGTTTTTGATTTTTCTTCCTCAGATGTAGCACCTGGCATTTGTCACCACTGAACTTCATCCTGTTAGTTCCAGCCCAGTTTTCCAATCTGTCAAGATCCTTCTGAATTGTGCTCCTATATTCCAACATGTTCACAACCCTTTCCAGTTTTGTGTCATCTGCAAACTTGCTCAAGAAGAAGCTTCCTATGCCAGCATCCAAATAATTAATATACACATGGAACTGCACCAGGCCCAGGACAGACCCCTGCGGGACTCTCCACTTGAAACCTCCTGCCATTCTGACATGGATCCATTTATAATTTCCCTTGCTTGTGGCTATTTAGCTAGTTTTCTATCCACCTTATAGTCATTTTGTCCAGCCCACATTTCTCCAATTTGTTTATGTAGGACCCTGTCAAAAGCCTTGCTGAAGTCCAGATACACTATCTCCACAACATTCCCTTCATCCACCCAAGTAGTTATTTTGTCAAAGAAAGAAACCAAGTTTGTTTGACATGATTTTTTCTTAGAAAATCCATGGTGGGTGCTTGTGATCAACCGTTCAGATGCTTGCAAATGGATTTCCTTAGGATATGCTCCAATAACTTCCTGGGAATTGAGGTGAGGCTAACCAGTCTGTAATTCCCCAAGTCCTCCTTTTTGCCTTTTTTTTAAAGAGGGGCACTATGCTGACCCTTCTGTAGTCCGCTGGTACCTGCCCATTTCCCATGACTTCATGAAGATCATTGCCAAGGGCTCCAAGATCTTCTCTGCCAGATCCTTTAGTACTCTGGGATGAAGTCCATCAAACCCTACTAACTTGAATTCCTTATCCAAATAATCCTTATTAGGTGTCAGAATACAGCTTATTATTTTTTGTGTTGAGTAGTTCCACCTTCTTTGCATCTTCTGTTAAGAGTTCTCCCTGTCTAGTTAACAGTGAACCCACAGCGTCCTTGGTCTTTCTTTTTTGGCCAACATATGTATAGAAGCTCTTCTTGTCATCTTTAACTTCCCTTGACAGTTGCAGCTCATTCTTTATCTTTGCCTTCCTGATTTTGTCCAGCAGGTTCTTGCTATTTCCTGGTATGCTTCCTTGGTGACCTGCCCATTCTTCCATGCCTTGTATGCTTTCCTTTTGCATTTGAGGCCTCCTAGAAGCTCCTTGTGCAGCCACGTGCTTCACTGGAAATAACCTGATCTTAATGAGATGGCTGGTCTCTGAAAACTGGGGCAGTAGGGAAGGGGGAAAAATGTAGATTAAACTCATACCCAATATAAATCTACTGTGGTCATCATTAATGGGCCTGAGCCATTGTCTTGGTGCTTAGTGGAATGACTGTCCTTTTACAGGAAGAAAGAAGTATTTCCTCTCTCTCTCTCTCTCTCTCACACACACACACACACACACACGGATTTTCAGAAGTGATGTGTGATTTGTCTCATGGTTTCTTGTCATTCTTCTTGTGCTTCCACTGAGTCGGAAAAGTTTCTTGTTGGGCTTCCAATCTTGTGCCCTTTTGAAGCTTCCAGCTCTCCTGGGGCCCTTAATCCTTCAGTCCATCTTCTCACTGCAACATGCCTATTAACTCCGAGTTGGGTGAAATCTGCTTTTTGAAGATCTAGCGTCCTAGTTTTGCTGACCTCATGCTATCCTAATCTTGGGATCTGGAATGCTATCATATCATGATCACTACCTGCCAAGTTGCAGATCTCTAGGAAGTGTCTGGGAGTACAACACAGCAACACTGGGTACATGAAACCTCTAGCCTAGTTTGGAGCCTGATGCTAGCCAGTGCAAACCCACAAGACATAGGGAGGATTGGCTAGTATCAGATAACTTGAGTCAGCCGATTCAAGCAGGCAATTTGTTGCCAGGAGGGCTCGTGGGAGCTAGAGATGGTGTCTAAAGCTGGCCCTCCTGTTGATAGCACTAACACCAATGACAGATACACACTTAGACAGATGCCTGGGAACATGCCCCTGGGAAATGGGTAACAACATCTATGTTAAAGTTGTGTGAGACTCTAGCTAGGGTTAAAGCTTGCAGGTTAGCTGGGAACAGAAGCAGAAGTGTTAGACTAATGGAACCATATATGTAGGAACCGGACTCAGGACATACGTATCTGGGCTGATTCACTGAAGTACATAGGATTGCAAAGGATAAGTTAGTACTGGATTTTGCCCTGCCAGTTAACATCGGAACAAGATATTGGAATGCGCTTTTCCACTTTTTCTACCTTACCAGCTTCCAGGCTGCTAAAAAGCGAGCACCTGGGGAAGAAACCTTGGCTAAATAACCAGCACTTTCAGATGCCTCACACACCCTTCAGGTGCCCTGATGTTTCAGAGAGAAGGTGGTTAGCACTCAATGAAACTCAGGCCTTAGTTTGGAAGGCCTTGAGTTTGGAACCAAAATAATAAACCCTCCCAAATCACTCATCACTTCTGAAAAACCTGCTCTGTGTGCATGAGTGGAGCATATGGCATGTGTACACGTGTGCACACATGAGAGGGAGACTTTTTTCTACTGTAAAAGGACAGTCATTCCACTAAGCCAGGGGTGGGCAAGATGCGGCCTGCCAGGCCATTCTGTCTGGCCTGTGGGGTCCCTAAAAAATTTAGAAAATTAATATTTATCAGCCCCTGGCTGCCTGTCATGCGGCCCTTGATGGCTTGACAAAACTCAGTAAGTGGCCTTCCACCCGAAATAATTACCCGACCCTGCACTAAGCAAAGGCAGTGGCTCAAGACCATTTCTGATGATCAAAGTCGATTTTTGTCAGGAATAAATATGACCCACAATTTTCCTCTCTACCAACCCAGTTTTCAGAGACCAGCTATCTCATTAAGATCAAATTACTTCCAATGAATCACTGTGAGAAAGCATGGTGAGGTTGTAGTCGTGAACAAAATGAACAACTGAAAAATGGGTATTGGAAAAACAAAAGCAGTGTTATGAGTCGAAATGAAGCACTGACTGTTCCCCCAGCACAATTTGGGAAGCTGGGCAGCGGAGAAAGAGGATTGTAATCAGGAGCAAAAAATGGGTACCACATGCACACAGACTGCAACTCTAAAGGAATGCATGATGAAATGCTCAAGGATACGTGCTTCTAACTTATTCACTCCAGAGCTAGCTGGTCTCATTCCTTCTGTCCTTCAGCCTTTGCCTATTCTTGTCTAAATGGGGAAAATATAGAGGGATGAGAAACACTCCACCCTAAGTCCAGCTTCGTTATATCGTGCACTGTTCCATTTTTACTGATCTTTAAAACTGAATTCCTTCTGCCATGGAGTAGGCTTCCTAAATAATGCATATGCAATTTGCTGTTTAGCCCAGTCAGATTGAGAGGTTCACATTTGCACCAGGCAATGGCTTGCAATGCCTCAGTATTTCAGAGGATAGGAAAGGGGTGTGTTTTGTTTTAAAGAGGGAAGGACGAGTATGTGCTGCGGGTAGGGGGAGGAAGAGGGTGGAACAGACAGAGAGAGATGGAGAGACTTGATTCTCTACTTCGTTACACCAGCACAAATGACGGTAGTGGAACTGCTTCATTCTTTGCTATTTTCCTATACCACTGTCCCGTAGCCTGGGAAGTGCTGTTATTCCTTTCTTTTAAAACTTAAATTTTTTAAACACTGTAGATGAAGCCACTGAGATTTGCATCCTCAAAAGGTATGCACCGATAGGTTTCCTCTAAATACCTTTCAGGAGTGGGACCTTAGTACCCCGCCCAACGTCACACAATTATATAGAGCAGAGACTCGAACCTACCTTTCCGAGTCCCATATTCATGCCTCAGCCATCAGAGCCGCCCTCTCTCTTGTACTACATGTGTGGAAAGGAACACGCGTGAGGGTGTTACCTACGTCATGCCAGCAATTCTCGCACATGCATTAGGATGAAGCCTGCTAATATCATATCATGTTGGGCTAGGAATCACATTTACCAGCAAAGTTCCCAAGATAAGACAACATAGTAATTTTCCATCCTGCCATTTCAGTTTCATGCACTTGGACCTTACTATCAATTTTACTGTCCTTTCCAATGCAAACAGCCTCACAGCACAGACCTAATCTGCACTTCCTTATCTGCAGGTTTCCAGAGTGAAAGGGCGCCCTTTGGAAAAAATGAGATTTTTCTTAAAAGGAAACTCTGATTGCAGGCCACTCTAGTCAAAGAGGGCATACAACTTCACGCACATGTAGTATGGAGGCAGATAGGGGAGCAGCACATTTGTTTAATTGGGATAATTAAAAACAATGGGGAAAAGGTACTGCCCATAAGAGCTTTATGGAATGACTCCTCCTCTACCTTTTTCCTTGATGTCTGTGAGCTGCCTGTATCCTGCTGGCCTGAAGATATTGGATGGATCCAGCAATCAGAGATCCACAACACCTACTAATCTTTCCCCCACAAAACCGGGCTCAGATGCAAGTGCATCACAGAACATGCTGGCAGGTTGGAAGAGGGAGAGGGAAAAGGAGCAGTTTCCTACAGACCACACACACATGCCAATGAGTGTCCAAATGCTACTCATGCTGAATGACATCTATGAGGTTGACTTGGAGTAAAGCTGTAGTTGGAAGCCAAATGTCTGCAGTCCCACAAGCTGAAGACTTTATCAAGCACATGGCTTACACTGTTCAGCTTTATAAAAGGAAAAAAAAAAAAAGAGGGTCTGAAAGAGGCAGTGACATAAAAGAGGAAGTGTAGATTGAAACTCCAAGCACTTCCAATTAGTTAAGACCACATTTGAAGGGTGATTTATGCTCAGATATGTATTGCCTAATTTAAATCCCTGTAATGACAGTTGCATTAACCCTTTTGGCATCAAATCTGTTCCCTACCAAAACCAGTTCGGAGAACACACGCAAAGCAAACACACAACAGGGATCATCCGTGGTTTTTGCTCTGAATTGTGCCAAGATCCACTTTCCTTATGAAGAGTTAATCCAGCTGAATTTAGCAATAGCATCAATCCATCCAGAGCTTAAATTCTAGCACTTGGCAAACAGTACATCAGAGAGTGTACTTTTTAAACAGGACGTGTCTTGTTTGATGGAAGAGCTTAAAAATCAACACCTCAGGGTTTGTTTTTTTTTTACTGCAGCAAGCTAACAAGGAATATAAGGTTCCTGATATCGTATAAAAAGGAAGAAAGAGTCTTAGGAAAAAAACAGAGCATTTTCTTAAATCCTGGACTGAAAGAAGCACCTTCTGTGGCATCACCGACTGTTTAATAACATCCTCTCTTTGTACAGCACCTCTCTAAGTATTTTATTACCGTATAAAATACATGAGGCACTGGAGATAAGACAGCAATAACCCAAGCAGTACACAGTACACCTCTGTGCTGGAAAGGAAGCTTTTTCCAAATTCTACCTTCACAAAGGCACAAGATGGTCAGTGTTGAGCATCTTAAGGACTTGGCTGAATCTGTGCTAGAGCAATAAAAAGATTCACTGGATCACGTTGTGGAGTGACAAAACTGTCCTGATTCATCAGGATCAGGCCTCAGATGAATATAAAGTTTCTGGCGATTTGATCTTCTGCTTTCCCAAGACCCAAACCTACTCCACTTACTAGGTATCAAAGTGGTTTTAGATGGCTTGGTGTGATCTTATGCCACCCCATTTGAGTCCCTGAAAATCTACAAAAGCATCCATTCCTGTGACATGCCACCATCTTAGCGTTAAGTCACTGAAAGCAATGAGAAGGACACATTGACCTTTTCCATTAATGTTTTCCCAGGGACTCCAGCAGGGTGGAATAGGATCTGGTTTCATGTCTATTTGCTGTGATTTTCCTGCCATAAGTAATCTGACTGGGACTCTCTTTTGCCAAGGACGTAGCCTGCAAGTAACAAAACGAACACTTCCAATCTTGCAGCACTTGAGTACAGACGAGCAAGTCTGGGATGTGAAACACACTCCCTGACACTCCCCAGATATCCAAGTCTCGGTAGCTGCCTTTTGCTCTTGCTTCCCTGAACCTCAGTCTGATTATCACTCTGTACCTCGCAGAGCCAACTGAGAGGAAGGCATCATTGTGCTGGGTGCTGTACAAAGACATCTGAGCTCCTTGGACCAGGAAGCAGGCCCCTAATCAAAGGGAAATGATCGCTCACTTGCTCTCTCAGATGCACACATATGTGCGCACACAACTTTTTTTTTTCCTTGGGAGAAAAATTCCCAATTCATTTTCCCCTCCAGACTCCAAAGCAGAAGGACCTAAATTGCCTGAATGCAAAACTCACAGTGAAGCTGCTGCTCTGAACACGTACAGACAAAGTGATTTCCATAGCAACAGAAGCTATGTATGAAAGCCCTGGGAACAGCTCCTCCTCCTCCCTTATTCAGGTTTCTTTTCACATTTCTCTCCTTTTATAGGTGCCCATATCAATTCACTCCATGAACTGAACACCTAGGGAGACGCTTTGAAAACAGGAGGCCAGATTAGCGCAGCATGACACCAATTACCACGCTAGCACACCAGCTTTGTGGGTGCACCATATTGGAAAAATACACCCTCCAGTATCTAAGGAAAGTCTTAATAAGGCAAATTGAAAGAGAGCAAGTTGTGGGAGGGTGGCTTCCTTCATTTAAAATTCTGAAGTAATATCCCAAATTCAACCCCCATCAAATCTGCAGAAAACTATTTACTTTCCTGAGAGTTAAGTCAACAGAAGTGCATCAAAACAAATTAAAACCATTTAACATCAAGCTGCTAATAGTGAGAATGCCACAAAATAATTTAGGTTATCAACCCCATAATGAGCAGCTCATTAGAATGTGAATTACAATTAGTTTACGTGGAAAGCGAGGACCTTAAAACACATTAAAAAAACTCTGAAATATTGCCAATTATTGTGCAGAAAGCATTAAGAAGGTGTAATTTTACATGCTGACAATTGTAAAGGAGCATTTTCCGAGTTGATGTAAACTGATATAAACTCCCTTGGCTTCAATGGAGCGCGGTTGATTTAAAGCAGCTGAGAATCTGGTTCACAGTTCCTCTCCTTGAGCCAACTTGTAGTAAAAGGACAACAGTAAAAGGTAAATGGTTCTATGCAATGAGTGTCAGATTTGAGAACAGGATTATAAGTATTATCAATGTTAGCCCCGATTTTGGGTCCACATTAATCATTATGTGCAAAGATTCCAGTGTCTGCTGGTTTAGTCACAAACAAGTTAGTGACTTTAAAAGTTTAAATTTTTAATTTCTGCTTTGAATTTGCAAATTGTGTTTAAATTGGTCTAAAAAGTCCCGGTCTGAATTTTCATCAGAAACCGACTTCCATCAGACATTCTACAGATGGACAACTCAGAGCAACTCTACTAGAAAGTAAATCTATCCATTATTTGTAATCATTTTGTAGGTTACAGTTATCCAACATAGGATGAGAAACACTGTGTGACCTACAGGATCCAATACACACCATGAACAGTGAATGGAAGTGAAGAAATAACTTAAAGCCTTATATACACAAGGATGTTAGCTATCTTGTCTTAAAGTGCCACAAGTCCACATACAAGCTGTTTTTAACTGAACGATTTGGAGGTTTATGTTTCAGTAAGTAATCCTTCTTCAAACAGGAGGAACTCCACCTTTTGGCAAAGTTATTTACTTTAAGACCTGTTCTAACTCTTCCACTTTTGGCAGGCCTCCAATTGCCTTATTTTTTCGCATACAACACATACCTTTTTCTTCAAAATTCAGGTGCTACAAATTGGACACACAAAATAAGCAGGGAAATATGGTAATGGCAGCTTCCGCTTCTGCTGGAGCAAAGCAAAAGTAAATCTGTATTTACTGCACAGGGAGCAGGACAATGAACATGTGGGGCTTCCTAGCTGCTCGCTGTGCACACCCTCTTTCTCCCTGGCAAATGCTCATGCTGCAGAATCATAGAAGTTAGGGTTGGAAGGGATCTCAGGAGGTCAGCTAGTCCAACCCCCTGCTCAAAGCAGGACCAGCCCCAACTAGATCATCCCAGCCAAGGCTTTGTTGAGCTGGGTTTTGAAAACCTCCAAGTATGGAGATTCCACCACCTCTCTAGGCAACCAAGGACCATGATGGGGCATAAGGGAAAAAGTGGTCTCTTAGATAGAATCATAGAAAATGATTGGAAGGGACCTTGGGAGGTCAGCTAGACCACCCTCCTGCTCAAAGCAGGACCATCCTCAACTATTCATCCCAGCCAAGGCTTTGTTTAGTTGGGACTTGAAAATTCCTAAATTCCACCACCTCTCTGGGCAACCAGTTCTAATGGCTTACTGCCTTCCTAGTGAGAGAGTTTTTCCTAATATCTAACCTAAACTTCCCTTGCTGCAACTATACAGCTTTGCTCCTTGTTCTGTCATCTGCCACCACTGAGAACAGTCCAGCTCCATCCTCTTTGGAACCCCTCTTCAGGTAGTTGAAGGATACTATTACATCCCCCCCATAGTCTTCTCTTCTCTAGACTAAATAAGCCCATTTCCCTCAGTCTTTCCTCATAAGTCATGTTCCTCAGCCCCCTCACCTTTTTTATTGCCCTCTGCTGGACTCTCTCCAATTTGTCCACATCCTTTCTGTAGTGGGGGCCCCAAAACTGAATACAGTACTCCAGATGTGGTCTCACCAGTGTTGAATAGGAGGGGAATAATCACTTCCCTTGACCTACTGGTAACACACATACCAATGCAGCCCAGTATGCCATTAGCCTTCTTGGCAACTAGGGCACACTGCTGGCTTATATTCAGCTTCTTGT
>NW_017729025.1:19649254-19654781 GCF_001723915.1 Gavialis gangeticus | reverse complement strand
TGTGCCATCTTCCAGGTCATTGATGATGACATTGAACAAAAAATGGCCCCAGGACTGACCCCTGGGGCACTCCACTTGATACCAGCTGCCATCTAGACATTGAGCCATTGATTACTGCTCTCTAAGCCTGATGTTCCAGCCAGTTTTGTATCCACCTAACAGTCCATTCATCCAGCCCACAGTTCCTTAGATTGCCTGTGAGAATGCTATGGGAGACCATATCAAAACCCTTGCTAAAATCAAGGTAAACCACATCCACTGGTCTCCCCACCAATGTTCCCTCTAAGCTGTGCGGCGTGCATGGCCGCGCAGTCATGCACATGCCACGCTGCCAAGTGCGCCTGTGCGGCTGTGCACGCCGCACATCTCAGAGGGAATGCTGCTCCCCACATCCACAGAGCCAGTCACCTCATCATAGAAGGCAATCAGGTTGGTCAGGCATGACTTGTCCCTGGTGAATCCATGCTGACTGTTCCTAATCACCTCCTGCTCCTCCAAGTGCTTAGAAATGGATTCCTTGAGGATTTGCTCTATGATTTTTCCACGTGGAGAGGTTAACTGGTCTTTAGTTCCTTGGATCTTCCTTTTTCCCTTTCTTAAATATGGGCAGTATGTTTGCCCTTTTCCAATCATCCAGGACCTCTCCTGATTGCTGTGAGTTTTCAAAGATGATGGCCAATGGCTCTGCAATCACATCAGCCAACTCCCTCAGCACCCTTGAGTGGATCCCATTTGGCCCCATGGACTTGCACATGTCCAGCTTTTCTAAATAGTCCCTAACCTGTTCTTTCACCACTGTTGGCTTCTCACCTCCTCCCCAGACTGTGCTGCCCAGTGCAGTAGTCTGGGAGCTGACCTTGCCTGTGAAGACAGAGGCAAAAAAAGTCTGAGCACTTCAGCCTTTTTTGCATCCTCTGTCACAAGTTTGCCTCTCCCATTCAGTAACAGACTGACACTCTCCCTGATCCTCCTCTTGTTGCCAACATACTTGTAGAAACCCTTCTTGGTACCCTTCATATTCCTTACTAGCTGCAACTCCAAGTGCATTTTGGCTTTCCTGACTTCATCCCTGCATGCCTGAGCAATGCCTCTTGTATTCTTCCTTAGTTATTTGTCCACATTCCCACTTCTTATAAGCTTCCTTTTTGTGATTTAGTTTACTGAAGAGTTCTCTGCTAAGTCAAGCTGGTCTTCTGCCATACTTCCTAGTTTTCCTGTGCATCGGGATGGTTTGTTTCTGAGCAATCAGTAAGGCTTCTTAAAAGCACAGCCAGTTGTCCTGGACTCCTCTCCCCCTCAGACTGGCTTCCCAGGGGATACTGCCCATCAGTTCTGTGACCGAGTCGAAGTCTGCTTTTATGAAGTCCAGGGTCCTTCCTCTGCTGCTTTCCATCCTTCCTTTCCTCAGGATCCTGAACTCAATCATTTCATGCTCACTGCTGCCCAAGTTGTCATCCACTACTATACCCCCCACCAATTCATCCCTGTTTGTGAACAGCTGGTCAAGAAGAACATGGTCCCCAGTTGGCCAATCCAGCACTTGCACCAGGAAGTTGTCCCCAACACTCTCCAAAATCTTCCTAGGTTGCCCAAGCACTGCCGTATTGCCCTCCCAGCAGATGTCAGGATGATTGATGTCCCCCATGAGAACCAGGACCTGTGATCAGGAAACTTCCATTAGCTGCATGTGGAAAGCCTCATCCACCACTTCCTCCTGGTCTACAGCAGACCCCCATCACAACATCACCCTTGTTGCTCTCCCCTCTGACCCTAACCGAGAGACTCTCAACAGGCCTTGCTCAGAGCTCCAGTATGAAGCTGGAGATATCATACAGCTCTTTCATGTAAAGAGCAACTCCTCCTCTTCTCCCCTGCCTGTCCTTCCTCAACAGTTTATACCCAACCATGACGGTGCTCCAGTCATGTGAGCTGCCACCAGGTCTCTGTTATTCCAATTGCGTCATATTTCTGTGATTGTGTGAGGATGTCCAATTCTTCCTGCTTGTTTTCCAGGCTCCGTGTGTTTGTGCACAGGCACCCAAGGTAACTAATCGATTGCCCTGATTTCTCAGGAAGTATGAGAAATCAGGGCAATTGATTTCTGTTGCTTCCACCTGCTTGCTCTTCCTCCATCCAGGTCTTCTCACTTACTTCAGAAGCTGCTACTCGGTTACATATTGTTACTTACCTGTATTTTCAAGGAAAGATCTTTTGGCCTTCATTCTGCCTTTCAAAAACAAAGGTGCATATCTTCATTTAGGGATGTAGTATATGTGAGAAAATATGGTACTATTTTATGCTACTTTGCTTCACACCTAAGTTGGTCTGGTTTTGTATCTGTCTTTGTGGCCCTCCACTGCTCAGTGGCCATTGTGACTAGATATTACACCTCTTTTTAAATCCTGGAGATAGCCAGTGTCTCTTTGACACTAGGTATTAGTGAGTGCACGTATCTGTTTGAACGCTCCTCCTGATGAGGCTTACCAGTATTATTCGTTGCATTACAGTACCTGCTGCATATGGGGATTTCAACTATTTTTTCCAGGCATCAGATTTTTGCTCCCATCTTGGGTGAAGCCAACAGTTTGTCTGCCTACTCAGGTTAATGGTCCAAATCAAGCTATAGAGACATTTCAAATTGCAGAGAGATCTTAAGGCATCAGGCTTTAGAACAACTGCTATAAAGCTTGACTAAGTTTGCAGGTCAAAAGCTGTTGAGAGAATTTGATACAGGTACTGCTCTATTTTGGTATGCACACTGCAAGACAGTGGGACCCTGGGAAGAAGTGTGCTTCACCAAATAATAGGAGGTCTAGAAGATGATATCAAATCACTGAAGAATGGTAAAGCAGCAGCCCTGGATGACATCTGGACAGAACAAATCAAGCACTTGATATAAAAAACCTGAGACTGGCTTCATCATCCATGTATCTCTGTGTGGTTATACAGGAGATTCCAAAACTCTGAAAACTGACCTCAGTAGAAGTGTTTAAACCAAGTAAAAACTCACTGAAGGCCAGGAATTCAATGGCTCTTCGTAGAATTAGATGGAAAGCGAAGCTGTTGGCACCAACAGAGAACCTCCCATAAAGCAGGAGCTTGGCGTCTTCACTGTTTAATAAATACATCAATGGTGAGTCAAGTCACCTGGGGATCAGAAGTCTAATTTATGAGGATGATATTTGTGTGACAGCTCAAGGCAAGGACTTTTCACTGTATTGAAACAATCCTGATGGTGACTTCAGTAATGATCGACAGACTATGAGGAAAACCAACCAGAAGCCCACCCAACCGGCACTGCAAGTTGGGCCCTGGAGTGGAGTGTTGGAACTTGGGCGCAAAATGAGAATTCAGTGACACACAGAATGGTATGAGATTGACCCACCATTTGTTACCTTGACATACAACACTATATAAGGAAAAACAGGGTACAAAGGAGTGTGTGACATCCCATCCAAAAACAGGCCAGCTCCAGATAGAGAGTGAATGAATCCATACTACGGTCAACAATACAGGAACTCTGCTATTCAGCAACAGAGTACGGGAGAAATCTGGATAGCCAAAAAGGACAGACCCAGTGTTGAATGAACCCTATAGAAGCATCATGAGCAGCCCAATCTCCCTTGAATATTAGAAGCTCAGTGGTCAGTCATGTAGAATGCAGAGCTAACCCACAGACCCAAAGGCATCTGCTCTATCATCATATACCTGTCGTCAAGCAATTCCACTCATGTAAGAGCCTTATCACCACCAATGACCTCTCAGTTCATCTCCCAAGACAGCCTGGCTAGAAATACAGAATACAGAACTACAAGCAACACTGGCAATTGTTAAGACAGGACTGCAAGCAGCAGACAACATTCATCAGCTGCCTTGGTCTCCAGTTTACATCCTGTTTTATAGATGCAGACATTAGGGCTGAAAGGGACCTTGGAAGATCATCAAGTCCAGCCCCCAGCCCCAGGGGCAGGAAGTCAGCTGGGGTCATAGGATCCCAGCAAGAAAAACATCCAGATTTCTCTTGAAGGTTTGCAAAGTAGGTGCTCGAACCACCTCCGGCGGCAGTCTATTCCAAACCTTGGGGGCTCAGACAGTAAAGAAGTTCTTCCTTATGTCCAGCCTGAAACAGTCTTGCAGGAGTTTATGACCGTTCAACCTTGTCATCCCTTGGGGCGCTCTGGTGAACAAAGATTCCCCCAGATCCTGGTGAACACACCTTATAAACTTATAGGTGGCCACCAGATTGCCCTGAGCCCATGGCTCTCAGCCTGTCATCGTAAGGTCTGTTTTCCTGACCTCTGATCATGCGCGTGGCTCTCCTCTGCACTCTCTCAAGCTTCTCCACATCCTTTTTGAATTGTGGAGCCCAAAACTGGACGCAGTACTCCAGCTGCGGCCTCACCAAGGCCGAGTACAAGGGGAGAATGATGTCCTGGGATTTGCTTGAGAAGCATCTATGGATGCAAGCCAGCGTTTTGGTTGCTTTACTAGCTGCAGCATCACATTGAAGGCTCACGTTCATCTTGTGGTCAATCCTGACTCCCAAGTCCCTCCCATCCATAGTGCTAGCCAACGTAGCACTGTTGAGCCTATAAGGATGCTGCAGGTTTTTCCTCCCAGGTTGGAGAACATTGCATTTTTTGGTGTTAAACACCATCAGGTTCTCATCCGCACATTTCCTAAGCCTGCCAAGGTCAGCCTGGATTGCCCCCCTGTCCTCAGATGTGGATGCTTTACCCCAAAGTTTGGTGTCGTCGGCAAACTTGGCCAGTCTGCTTCCGACTACAACGTCCACATCATTAATGAAGATGTTGAACAATACAGGTCCAAGGACAGAGCCTTGGGGGACCCCACTGGTCACAGTACACCACGACGATTGACTTCCATCAACCACCACCCTCTGGGTCCGACCACGGAGCCAATTCCAAGTTTAAATTTAATCATTTGGTTTTTAATTTAAGCATCAATGTGCAACCCATTATTTTTGTTAGTGGGCTAAATTCATTAGGGATAACTCAGCTGAAAGATTTCATGGAAGTACAGGTCTCTTCATACTATCAGCTCTCAAAAAAATCAAGCTGACATCTTTGTTAGAGTACTATTACCCACAACAACCTCCTGGCCTCAAAGCTGGAGTGCAGTGCATCCCAGACCTCCTTTCCTTGACCATGCATGACGGCTTGCAGAGGCATCTCTTCCCTAACATACATGGTCTTTCCGCTTTTTGTTCTCATTTAGCTTCCTCATTCGTCCTCAAGCTCCCTCCCAGCAGTGAAACAGAATACACAGGGAATTAACACATTAGGCACAGGATCAGATACATCAGCCTTTTCATAAGGCTCTGTCACCTACCTTTTAGTCTTCTGAAGGAACGCTACTGATTCTCAAATGATGCAGGGTAAAGTTTCATAGGTTCATAGATGTTAGGATCAGATGGGACCTCAATAGATCATTGAGTCTGACCCCCTGCATAGACAGGAAAGTGCTGAGTTCAGATGACCCAAGCCAGATGCCCATCCAACCTCCT
>NW_017729025.1:19647191-19648395 GCF_001723915.1 Gavialis gangeticus | reverse complement strand
TGGTCAACCAAGGAAGCCTCTTGGCCCCTTCCCCCTTATCGGAATCGTCTCCCTCTGTGCCCGAAGTTAAACACCTCCTTCCTCGTGTCCAAGACTCCTAGGCTCGGAAGCAGAAAGTAGGCTGGGATTCCTAGAGTGAAAGGATGAATCTTAGCTCCAGGAAGGCCTGTACTGGTCCAAGAAGCAAACGTTACTTCATTTAGTACAGCAAACAGGCGTGAGCATGTACATGAGCTGGCAGAGTGGACTTCTTCAGACTATGCTGTTTTAATAGTGGAGAATCTTCCACCACGATCTAATAGGGACTGCAGGTCCATTATGAAATACTCATTTATGCTGATAAAGTCTTTAAGCTGTTGTGTACAGAGGAGGCAGGGAAGAGTCAAAGAACAGCTGTGCTCTCAGAGGGCTCACAAAGTCTCCTCCAGGCTGCCTGAAATAGTGCTGGCAAAATCAGTGGATGAGGAGAGAGGACATGTAAGAGTCTGTTTGTTAAAACCCCCACTTCCAGACTCATTCCTGCTAGGCAACCCACAGTGCTCCACAATAAAAATCTGAACGTACAGCAGAGCTGCAGATCAACATGCCAGGGAATATCTGCCCAGGGCACCAAGAGATTAATTCAAACACATGCACAGCTGTATAGACATAAGGTCCTCGTACACATGATGAAAATTGCCCATTTTTGTGGTTTAATTGCATCACACTTTACACATACGGGGTTTTTTTGTGATTTAAATGAGTTTTATATGTTGAAAACTAAACTGCATCTCCATGTAGTTTAGTTTGCAACAGCTATTTGTAAAGTTGCAGACCTTAATCTGCCCTTAATCGCCCACTCCCCAGCTGCAAGAGAGGCGGGCTGAAGGCAGAAGCAGCAAGGGGCCCGATTCCTGCCCCCCCTCACACACACACAGCCTGGCCACGTCTCCTGCGGCCAGGGGATGAGCAGCCCCTGAACTGCAGGGGGCCCTGTCCTTCCCTCTGCAGTGGTGGCACTTCCCGGGGCCACCTGGGCAGGCTGCTAGCAGGCTGGGGGCTGCCCCAGTTTGGAGGCAGCTCCTAGCCCAATCCAACTGTTCCCCGAGCTAGGGCAGACCCCTGCCCACTAGCAGCCCACCCAGGCAGCCCCACAGGGCGCTGCTGCCATGGAGCAGCACCCACGGTCCGGTGGGTGGCAAAGTGGCTTGGGGGGGGGGGGGGG
>NW_017729025.1:19640235-19642191 GCF_001723915.1 Gavialis gangeticus | reverse complement strand
GGTCGCATCTAGAGAGTGGTAGTAGACACGGCTGTGTCAACCTGGAAGGATGTGGGTAGTGGGGTCCTGCAGGGGTTGGTCCTTGGACCTGTGCTCTTCAATGCCTTCATCAGTGACTTGGATGTGGCTGTGAAATGTACTCTGCCAAAGTCTGTGGATGATATTAAATTGTGGGGTGAAGTGCACACTCCAGAGGGTAGGGAATGATTTCAGGCAGACCTGGACAGGTTGGAAAAGTGGGCAGAACACAACAGGATTCAGTACAACAAGGACAAGTGCAGAGTGCTGCATCTAGGACGAATAAATATCCAGCACACCGACTGGCTGGGAAGTGACCCTTTCAGCAGCACAGAAGCGGAAAGGGATCTCAGAGTCATAGTGGACTTCAAGATGAACACGAGTCGTCAGTGTGATGAAATCATCAGCAGATGCATGACAAATAGATCCAAGGAGGTGATACTTCCCCTCTATGCGGCACTGGTCAGACCGCAGTTGAAGTACTGCGTCCAGTTTTGGATGCCGTACTTCAAGAAGGATGTTGATAGACTTGAGAGGGTCCAGAGGAGGGCCACTCGCATGGTTAGGGGCTTACAGGACAGGCCCTATGAGAAGAGACTGAGGGACCTGGACCTCTTCAGCCTCCATGAGACAGCTGAGAGGTGATCTTGTGGCTGCCTACAAATTCATTAGGGGGACGCAACAAGGTATTGGAGATGCTCTGTTTGCCAGGGCGCCTCTTGGGGTAAGAAGGAACAATTATTCACAAACTGGCAGACAACAGATTCAGACTAGACATCAGGAAAAACTTCTTCACAGTAAGGGTTGCCAAAATTTGGAATGGGCTTCTAATGGAGGTGGTACTCTCTCCTACCTTGGGGGTCTTTAAGAGAAGGCTGGATAGGCATCTGGCTGGGGTCATGTGACCCCAGCACTTTTTCCTGCCTAGGCAGGGGGTCGGACTCGATCATCTGTTGAGGTCCCTTCCGACCCTAGCATCTATGAATGTAACTCCAATTCTCACCAAGGCACCAGGCCTTGCAGTGGATGCTGATGCTAGGTGTGCCCTCTTGTCAATACAGGCCACAGTCTCTGGACCAAATAACATGGATTATAAATAACATCCGAGGTTCATTCACCTACACCGATGACATATATTCCATCACTTGCTTATAGTGCCCTTCTGGTGTCTACATTGGACAGACAGGGTGATCTTTATGTGCAAGAATGAACAAACTCCAGTCTGAACAGCAGTTCTAGAAAGATGCACAAGCCTGTGGCAAAATACTTTAGCCTCCCTGGACACCCCATTGCTGACCTCAAAGTAGCTGTTCTTAGAAAACAAAACTTTTAAAATAAACTGGAATGTGAAACTGCAGAACATGAAATCACTTGCAGACTCTAGCAGAGTCTCAACAGGGACTATGGATTCTTATCCCATTACTTGGATTAACTTTTGTGATCCCTTTGTCCCTAGGGATTTACCACTTGGTTGCCTCTCCTAGCACTGTCTCTACTCCCCATTCTCTCTTCCTTTCCCTGTCTTTTGTATTTAAATCACTCTATTTGATAGCCTGCTCTGTTCATGACCCTTGGATTGATGTGAGCTCACACTCATGGAAGCCTATGCAAGTCTGATTTAGTTACTCTGTAAGGTGCATCTCTACCCTGCCTTCTGATTATTTCATAGATTTCATAGACATTAGGGCTGGAAGGGACCTCGGAAGATCATCGAGTCCAGCCCCGCACCCAAAGGGCAGGAAGTCAGCTGGGGTCATAACATTCCAGCAAGATATACATCCAATTTGCTCTTGAAGGTGTTCAATATAGGTGCTTGAACCACCTCCGATGGCAGGCTGTTCCAGACCTTGGGGGCTTGGACAGTAAAGAAATTCTTCCTTATGTCCAGCCTGAAACGGTCTTGTAGTAGTTTATGACCGTTCGACCTCGTCATCCCTT
>NW_017729025.1:19632057-19635235 GCF_001723915.1 Gavialis gangeticus | reverse complement strand
AGAAGTATTAGGTTAAAGTCCTGATTCAGTGAAGGACTTAAAATGGAGTTTAAAAATCCATCCTTATTTAGCAAACAGCAGTCAATAGGACAAGTGTGCTTACAAACTTTGCTTATCGACAGCTGCCTTTTAAAAACCAGAGTGGATTCTATAAGAGCTCATTCTGCAGTTCCAGAAGTGATGGCTGATAGGGCAATGAAGTCATGTTAGTCTGAAGTCAGGCAAAAGGCAGGGTAGATTCGCACCTTATAGACTAACAAAATCAGAGATGCATAAGCTTCCATAAGCAGTGGCTTAGTATGTGAAGTAAGCTACTACGTATGAATGCTTATGCATCTCTGATTTAGTTAGTCTATAAGGTGCAAATCTACCCTGCCTTCTCTGCCTGATACAGCACTGCCGCTATTTGTGGAATGCTTTTGAGGTAAGGTGAAGGCACCAACAACTTGGGAAACTGTTTGCTATAAGTGCACTTCAAGGACATCCTCAAGGCCAACTTGAAAAAAAATGCAACACTGACTCATGGGAGGCTATTGCCCAGGACCACCCCAAATAGAGGAAGAGTCTGTTGCAAGGATCTCAGTACTTCGAAACCTCACAATGACAAGAGGAGATGGAAAAGCGGGAATGGCACAAATAGTGTGTCACAGACCGAATCAGGAATCCAGAGCCATCCACTCTGCACAGAAACATGTGTTCAAGTTGCAATAGGACCTGTTGGTCCTAGATTGGCTTTGTCAGCCATTCTTGGACCCACGGATAAGACAACTGCAAAAGATGATCATCCTTGGCTGCGAGGGATGGCCACTGATGGTCATGATGTTTGCTTCCCCACCCCTGCCCTGCAGAAAGGTGAACAACATAATGCGGAGTCCAGTCCCTGAAGCTACCATTTCTATATTCCCAACACCATTTTGCCACAGGGAGTAGGGCAGTGCAATGCAGCACAGTGCAGGGAACTGAGGATGAGGTCCAGGCCAGATGGGGCATGGTACAGCAGAAGTAACGTGTGGGGGGCACATCTGCACAGTGTGTGGCCTGTAGGCCCCACTACTGAGGCCTGCATGACATGTGCCCTCTGGGACGTGTGGCACCTAGCTGCTTAGGAGCTGAACAGCCCTGGCGTAGGCTCCTGCATGATGGAGGCACAGCCATGGCACTGGGTAAGAATTTCAAAAGGAGCCTGAAACAATGGGGTGAGCAATTTCCACTGAGGAATTCACCTGTCCTAGGCCAAATTTTTAAAGGCATTAAATCAGAGGAAGTGAAGCACTGGAATACTTTAAAAAATCCTGCCCCTCATCTCTCCAGGCACATCAGTCTTTATCAGTATATCCAGCAAGTCTACCAGTTTCTCTCTCTGTGGAACCAATCCAAAATCCATTAACCCATTCAGTGGGTTCTAGGTCAGACTTTCTACGAACACTAACCGTAAAAAGAGGAAGCCACATATAGCAATTATAAATCTTCCCTGACAGGCCTGGATGAAGGAGAGCCTGCCTGGATTACAAAGGACTGAGACTTTCCCTGTCATCTCAATTGCTTAAGGCTGTGGACACACGCAACTTGCAACTGCTTTAAAAGGGAAAGGAGTGTTGCAACTTCAGAAGACGCATCAGCTCTTACATCTGCATGATCCTGTCAGGGTATGAGTGAACTATGCTGCTGTAACCTTAACCTCGACTGAAACAGTTCTCCACACCCACCAAACACACATAGAACTTCAGTGCCACAGATTTAACACCCTACCCCCTTAAGCTGCTATAGAAGGAAGGGTGTTGATATCAAGGAGTGCTTTGAGTTGGATTGTGCAGAAGCTGAACACAAGACATGGTTGAAATAACACCTGGAAGAATGGGTTGCTGGCATGGGTGCACCACACTTGTCAACAGGCAGGAGAACTTGAGCTGTTTATAAAGGCAGCAAGTTACACCTACGCCTTGGCCTGATGGAGCAATGCAGGAAAGTAGAACCCGGGTGGCAGCACTGGACCCTGGTGCTTTCTGCCAACTGCACAATTAGCTTTCTTGTACGACAGAGAGGGAAGCGTGAATGGGAGTTTGTGAGGCATTTAGCACTACTGAGGGCTGCTTTAATCCTGGCCAGAGGATTGCACTGTGAAAGCTTCCCCATAGGAGAAGAGCCGGCTCCTTGCTGTTAGGGTCACCAGGTGTTTTTGACCCATGAGTCGAATCATGCCAGGTGACACTGGGTGTCCTCAGTGCTTCCAGGACAACACTAGAAGTGAGACAAAGAAATACAACTCTGAACACAGAATAGTTGTTTCACGCTATAGTAATATCAATGCAGAGAAAGGGGATTCTGTGCTGCCAGCCTCAGGCTGGCAAAAAGATTAAAGTTAAAAGGCAAATAATGTGCTCTCTGTACCACATGATGACTACTTCATACCATTATAATTTGATTTCCTCTGGAAAGCCAAGACGATTAAGGCCAGGAAGGAAGATCATAATTTGAAATTAGACAAGGGGATAACAGCTCACCTGAACAGGGTGTCTAAATACTTTGTCACTGATTCACTGCAACTGGGGCAGAGTACTCTACATCTTCAATCCCACAAAGAAAATGCTTAGCATATATTGAACTGGTAATTAAAAAAAAGGACTTTTATAGTAATTTGCATCCAAATTCACAATTCATTATACATGCACATGATATCCATTCACATCCAATGTGCACTGGGTGTAGTATGAGTAGCTCTACTTATACAGAATGCTGGAAAAACTCAAGTGTCCATAAACACGAAAAGTTGGCCCTCAGCTTCCCACTACTCCTCTTCATCCTGCGATCTGGCCACAGGTGAAAACATCACCTCACTTACATCGGGTAGAGAGATAGAGAAGTCTTCCTTCGACTAGATATCCAATCCCAAAGAACCTCTGGCTGGTTTCACTCTGAAGCAAGGAGGGGAGAAAGTAGGACAGACAATCTCAGTGAGGAAAAACAGGGCAAGGACATCAAGAATCACTAGTTTTTTTCCCCCCCCTCAAGACAGGAACATCCCTTACTAAACTGTCCAAAAGAAATATTTATCTGGCACTTACAGATGTCCAGTGGTCAGATTCCTCAACCGCCCTAGGTAACTTGTGCCAGACCGTAACTGTCTTTATTTGTATTTCACCCAACTAAAACTCAGGTGTCTCACTCTGTTAGGTCCTGA
>NW_017729025.1:19618579-19627057 GCF_001723915.1 Gavialis gangeticus | reverse complement strand
TCTGGCTGGTTTCTCCCCTCCTTGCTTCAGAGTGAAAGTGGGACAGACAATCTCAGTGAGGAAAAACAGGGCAAGGACATCAAGAATCACTAGTTTTTTTCCCCCCCCTCAAGACAGGAACATCCCTTACTAAACTGTCCAAAAGAAATATTTATCTGGCACTTACAGATGTCCAGTGGTCAGATTCCTCAACCGCCCTAGGTAACTTGTGCCAGACCGTAACTGTCTTTATTTGTATTTCACCCAACTAAAACTCAGGTGTCTCACTCTGTTAGGTCCTGAACATACGTATCATAGAGGAATCCCTATCACAACAAGCTTCCAAATAGGTAAGGCAGAAGACACCCTGGGGAAGGAAGCATTATCCCCAGTTTATGGATAGGAAGCAAATGTACAGAAAGCTTCAGTGATTTCCCCAAGGTCAGAGCAGAAGCCTGGTGCAGAACCGGGAGGTGAACCTAGTGTTCTTAAGGTTTCAGCCTCTTGCTTTAACCACAAGAAGGTCATTCTTCCTTTGTGCAAAGGCAAACAACATGAGTGTAATTTTAAGATGAGGCACTTCAACATTTCCATTTAAAAATAAAATATAACACAGTTAACTTGGGACTCAGATAATTATTCAGAAATACAACAGTTGTTCAGATATGAAGTATTCTATCTGGTCCATAATATACCAACAATTGTTTCACTGAAACAATACTTATGTAAGCACCATTTTGTATAGCAAGATTATGAACCCCGGATCCTTAAAATGACCCTTAAAAGTTATTTTCAACAAATCCCTGCTCCCCGTTACCATGACATTTCCCTTCTAACAATGTCTGGAAAGTAGCCATTGGGTGTTAATCGACTGTTAATGTCTCAAACGCATGCCTCTTTGCTTTGGCTACAGTATGGCCCAGCCACATGTCTGAATCCAGGCTGCTAAGCAGAGATGAGTGGGTCCCAAATATTTTGATAGGCACAGCTCACTATTATATCGAGACAGGAAAGCCAGAAATCTGACCTCAGCAATTGTCTTGATCTGAATCCAACCAGCAATGCACAGGAATTCTCATTCACTTCTTTTCCTCTCCCAAGGCTTCCATTACTACTAATATGCACCTAGCACAGCAGATCACTGTAATGTGTTGTCCCCCTCACAGGTGCACATAATTTAAATATTTTAGATTAAACTGAAATCACACACAGATGAAGAAAACCTGGTCGGTGAAGCCAAAACGGCAGCATTTCCAAAGTCTACAATTCTCAAAAGAACTTGGATGAGAAAGTGCCTAGAACACCAGTGCCTGAATGTGACCAGGCACAGGGTTGAAACGGGCTCCTGCTGGATGTGGATTCAATCGTAGAGGGCTTGCTATAAAAAACAGCATGCCTTGGGCTCCAAACTAGAGAGACTCATCTGATGGGTTTTGTTTGCCAAGAACACATAGCTCCAGTCCTCCAGCATCTGCCCTGGACCCCAGTAGCTTTCTGGACACAATTCAAGGTTTTGGTTTTGACCTATAAGGCCTTAAACAGGCTGGGCCCTACATACCCAAGGATGCTGAAGGAGTTGGCCAATGTGATTGCAGAGCCACTGGCCATTATCTTAGAAAACGCGTGGTGATCAGGAGAGGTCCTGGATGACTGGAAAAAGGCAAATACAGTGGCCATCTTTAAGAAAGGGAAGGAGGAGGGTCTGGGGAACTACAGATCAGTCAGCCTCACCTCAATCCCTGAAAAAAATCATGGAGCGGGTCCTCAAGGAATCCATTTCTAAGTACTTGGAGAAGACAGTAATTAAGAACAGTCAGCATGTATTCACCAGGGGCAAGTCATGCCTGATAGCCTTCTATGACTAGATGACTGGCTCTGTGGATGCAGGGAGACCAGTGGACATTATACCTTGACCTTAGCAAGGTTTTTGATACTATCTCCCACAACATTCTTGCAGCAAGCTAAGGAAGTATGGGTTAGATGAATAGACTCTAAGGTGGACAGAAAACTGGCTGGATCATCAGGCTCAAAGGGTAGTAAGTCAATGGCTTAATATCTAGTTGGCAGTCACTATCAAGTTGAGTGCCTCAGGGGTCAGTCCTGGGACAATTTTGTTCAATATCTTCATTAATGATCTGGAAGATGGGATGGACGGCACCCTCATCAAGTTTGCAGATGGTACCAGAAAGTTTGCAGATGACTGGGGGAAGCAGCAGATACACTGGAGGGTACGGCTAGGATTCAGACAGACTAAATAAAGGACTGGACAAGATGAATTCTCAGGAGGTTCAATAAGGAGAAGTGCCAAGTCCTGCACTTAGAACAGAAAAATCCCATGCACCAGGGCAGGCTAGAGACGGACTGGTTAAACAGCAGCTCTGCAGAAAAGGACATTGGGGTTACAGTGGACAATAAGCTGAATATGGCCAGTATGCCCTTGTTGCAAAGAAAGCTAAAAGCATACTGGGCTACATTAGTAGGAATGCTGCCAGCAGATTGAGAGAAGTGATTATTTCTCTCTATTCAGCATTGGTAAGGACACATTTGGAGGACTGTGTTCAGTTTTGGGCTTCCCACTATAGAAAGGAAGTGGACATACTGGAGAGAGTCCAGCAGAGGGCAACTACAATGGTTCAAGAGCTGGGGCATGTGACTTATGAGGAGAGACTGGGCTTATTTAGTCTGGATAAGACAAGATTGAGAGGGGGGTTAATAGCAGCCTTCAACTCCCTGCAGGGTGGTTCCAAAGAGGCTGGAGCTGGACTGTTCTCAGTGGGGGCAGATGACAGAATGAGGAGCAATGGTCTCAAGTTGCAGCAAGGGAGGTTTAGGTTAGATATTAGGAAAAAGTCTCTCACTAGGAAGGGAGTAAGCCGTTAGAACAGGTTACCCAGAGAGGTTGTGGAATTTAGATATTTTCAAAACCCAGCTAAACAAGGCCTTGGCTGGGATGAATAGTTGGGCATGGTCCTGCTTTGAGCAGGTGGGTGGACTTGATGACCTCCTGAGGTCCCTTCCAATCATTTTCTATGACTCTATCTAAGGGACCACTTTTTCCCTTATGCCTCATCATGATCCTTAAGGTCAGTTGGGTATTTTGAACCTCCTGCAAGTACCATCAGTACATCAAGTCTGCTTGCTACAAACACATGGGCAAACAGTCTCATTAGTTTCTCTCCAGCTCTGGATATCCCTCCCCTCTTGAGGCCTGCCAGAGCCTGAGCACCTTCAGAAGCACTGTAAGACTTCCCTTTTTGGGCAAACACTCAGGAATCAAAACTAGGCCTAGATATTGCTTAGTGGGTCCCTGTTAAATCTCCTACTGTAAGCCATGCTGAGCCTTTGCTGGGAAGAGCAGGGTGTAAATAGAATAAGTGCATAAGTGAATAAAAGTGGAAGATATAAACTAAGTCAGAGAGGGGAAAGCAGAGGTGTCTGCTGGGTCTCAAATCATTTAAGGCTTTGTAGATAGTAAGCAGCTCCTTCAGTTCCAGCCAGCAGTTGACAGACAGAGTGCGAGAAGCACCAATGCAGTAGGCTGGTCCTCACCACTCATCAGATGGGAACCAACTGAATTTTCCAAAGTGCCTTTCCCTTTCCCAGCTTGTCTCCAATGAAGTGAGTGGCCACCAAGGTAACAGAAGTGCAGAGAGATGACTGATGATTGGGCTTCTAAGAATAAAGGGTTAAATCTCACAGAGGTGCACCGTGGGTGCAATGAACCCTCAGAATCCACTGCCCAACTACTTTTGCCCTCTACGACTGAAGAGGAATCATTGTGCCCTCAAGTGAAGGGCTGAGAGAAGGTGGGGACACATCACTCCACTCTCACATGTTGGGCAGCTCGCTACACGGGAGGTAAGAGGAGTAGGCTACTCCCTTTACTAAGCTCATCTGTACCTGCTGGTGCTTCAGAAGGGATTCTGCCTTTCCATGCACGTTGTTCCTACTCTTTCCCTTGGCCTGCCCCCAACTCCAGGCTTCCCTTGAGAGGTGTAATCTGGCTCCAAGCTGTTTTAATTCCAACCTCTTTGTGAAGCTGGTCTCACTACTAGAACAGGAGTAAGAAGAATGTGTCCATTTCCATTCTCCCCTTCTGCTGGCAACAGCCCCTGGGCCAAAAAACAATGAGTCTAGACAAGATCCAAACACAGCTGCTGCCAGGTGGCTACCCTGGGACACAGACCAAATGGGGCGACAGTTCTGTTTGCGGCAAATGCTGCTCTCTCTGATGGAAAACACACATCTGCGATTCACCAAGCCACGCCTACAGCAAGTTTATCCAAGTCAGTAGATCTGAATCTTTTTATGCCATGGTTGAAGTACATAGTCCCATCATTGCTAACTAATCGGACTAGATTTTCTTCCTCCCTTATCAGTACTCTTTATGGGCAGGTATGTCTGCACAGCCAATGATCCCCTGTGCCTTCCAGTTTTGCCAGACTGTACAGGTCAGTCCATCCACGCTCCTTTACCCCACAGGAATCCAACATTCCTGTTTACTTGACTCCAGGACAAAAGTTCTTCCCCAAATCAGCACAAGGGATAAAGCTGCCTCATCTTGGATTTCAGTGGGGCCCAAAGCAGGCAGCAGCTCAGTTCCAGCTTTAGCCCCAGCCTCAGGGCTGAAGCTGGAGCTGAGCTGCTGCCTACACCAGGCCACAATGACTCATTTGGCAAGGGAGGGACTCGTGGCTGGGGGGAGCATGGGGAAGACCTGCAGCCTGTCCCCACTATGCCTCTGACTGCACCCCCTACCCCTACACACACACACTCTGTAATCTCCCCTTACCTTTTGCTCTGATCCCTCCAGCCCTGACTTAGCAGTGGCAACTCCCAGCCAAGCCTCTTCCTGACTGGATCAGGGTCACACTGCTGCTGACTGCCCCAGAAGAGCAAAGCTGCTGCAGAAGGTAATGGTGGGTGTGGGTAGGGAATGTGGCAGCAGGGACCAGGCACAGAACGGCAAGCAGCAGAGGGCCACATGGCAGGGGGGACAGGCAAAGCAAGGAAAAGGAGCAGGAAAGCAAGGTGTGGGGTCTGGGTCCTCCCCATCTGCCACCACTTTCCTTGCCACAGTCGTAGAGGGGATGAATTTAAGGTGACCTTCCACTAATTAGATTCTATACATGGATAATTATAACAAATTACATTTTTCCATGTATTGAATCTAATTACTGGGGTGTGGGGAGGTGGGGGGGTGTTAAATTCAAAGTCCCCTTGGATTTGGATAAAACTGGTATTTCCTCTTTCTTCGAATCCTTCCCATTATCCCTGCCCAAAACTGTGCCTGTCTGCACAGTAAAGGACTGTGCACCGGTCAATGTTTCCATCAGCTTTTGGACCCAAAGCCCCTCTCTACGTGCTACTCCCCATAGCCTCTGCCTTCCCATTTTGCACTCTATTTGCAAGGGTTACTACCCCTGTGGATTTCTCTGCACTTCTTTTTTGCTTACTTTCATGGGGCAGGGACAGACATTCAAAAAGCCTGAGCCTGAACTGATTCAACCTTTGCAGGTTAGTCTTAACCTGCAAAGGCTGAATCGTTTCCAACCATACAGACAATCTCTCTGGACTGAGGAAATTCAGGCACATGCCTGCAGTGACTAAGGCTAAAAGCTGGGGGCACTAGAGCAGCCCTTGTGCTGAGCTGGTGGTGGGGCGTGGCCAGGCCCCAGCAGGGGTCTGATTAGGGAGAAGTGTAAACCTCCACCCTGCCTAGCCATCCCAGGCTTTTCCCTGCTTGCTGTTCAACAGGCCAGACCCCCGCCCCCAGCCAGCACTCTGAGGCAAGGGCAGGTGTGTAGCGCATGGAGCTTTTCACTCTCCGTCCCTGCTTCTGTATACTGTATGCAGCAAACTGACAGGCAGGCAAGCTGGAGGGGGAGGGGAGGACTGATAACAGTGTTTATCACCCCTAGCTCAGTGTTTATTGCCCCATTAAGAAAACAGAGACATTACCAGCTACCTGTTGATTCAGCACAGACCCAGCATGTGGTCTGCTGGCTAATACAGGGACACCTCTCTGCAAGGCAGAGGAGAGGGGGGAATTTGTGCTTAGCAGTGGGGGGGTGGGGGGGAGCAAACAGCTTTTTGGAGGAAGGAAACGAAGCTGTTGATTAACTCCAAAAAGCCTGTCTTCCTTGATCATCTCCCAACAGCATGACTGTAGCCAGCATGTGGTCTGCTAGCTAAAGCGAAAGTGTCTGCATAAAGCAGGGGGAAAATCCCTGCTTTGCAAGAGGAAGTCAGACAAATGCAGAGGGGAGGGGCCAGCCCTGCTCTGGAGCAGAGAGCCCCACCCAACCCAGAAAGCATGCTGGGGGTGTCTGGTTTATCTTAAACCAGCAAGGGGCCTGGGACAGACATTGCACAAACTGGTTTAAACCAAATCAGTTAAGTCTGATACTACATTGAACCAGGTTTATTTCAAACTGGTTTCAGCCATTTTCAAATTGGTTTATGTGCACTGAACATCTGTTCGGTTTCAGGCTTAAACCAGTTTCTGATCACTTAAACCAGTTTGTATGTAATGTCTGTCCCTAGCCGTGTTGTTCTCTCTGTCCACTTCCCCCCTTGGAATGCTGTACCTACTTAATGAGTAGCCATCCTCACCCCATCTGGGTGTTCACTTGAAATGTGACTGATGTATTTTCTACCTCTTCCTCCACACTGTTGAACATAATGTCTGACCCAGCATGAGTCCCTGTGGAGGCCAACTGAACACTGCAATATTTACGATCACGCTCTGCTTTCCATTGTCGGGGCAGATTTTAATCTAGTTCATTGTCGTCCTTCTGTATCCACCCTGCACCTTTCTTGTTCCTCTCTGGGCCCAATCCAATCTCTGTTAAAGTAAATGGAAAGAACCATGTTGAATTCATTAGGGATGGATCAGGCTCTGGGAAGATTGTGTCTTAGGAAATTGAATTCAATTCCTTTCCAAAAATCAAGCTATTTAGTAACCATGGCATGGCCTCTCTTTTCAACTTAACAGCTTATCGAAGAGGGAAAGTCTCTTACTTCAATGCCATTTTTTTTAAAGCATCCTTGCTTTATGTGTAATGAAGTTTCTTTTCTTTCCTTCAGAGCATTCACTGGCAGTCCCTGATTATTAGATAGAAATTTTCACCTGGAAAGGATGTTAAACTAATTGGTCTGTAATTCCCCTTTTGGAAAATCAGGACATTATTTTCCCTCTGCCAGTCTTAAGGGGCCTTCTCAGTTCTCCAAGAGCAACTGGATATAATGGATAATGATTCCAAGAGTTTCACAGCTAATTCCTTTAATACCCCTGGGTGTATACCATCTGGCCCTGTGCAAAGATTTAAATGCATTTTCCTCCTGATATTTCTTCACTGGTTCTTTAAATATTTTGCTACTTCTTTCATACGACTACTCAACTGCTCTACTTATATTTGGTTATTAATTAAATAAGCTCTTCTTAAGAGAAGTGAAGGCGAGGCATTGCATTCTTCAGTCATTTCTATCTCCAAAAAAACCTCTCTTCCAAAATTCCTTTTTGTATCAGAGACAAGATTAGGTATCCCTGACTTGAGTCATTGATTTGATTTCCCTACCAAAGCAGGACTGTGCGTATAGTACATTTTATACTGCTTTAAGTGTCCCAAGCAAGAAGATCACCACTTTGTTCTACTCTCCCAACTTCTAAGGCCTGTACGTTCTAGTGCACTGCACTGGCAGGGACTTTATCCCTCTATGGCCCCCTCTACACGTGCAGGTAAAGGCACAATGACTGGATCATTCATCAACTCCACTGTAAGGTAGTACTATCTTATGGCAGAGAAATGAAGTGCATCAAAATGCATCTGTAAATGACGACAGCGGCTGGATGTGGCCCAAGGGTGCTAAAGTTTGGGGGGCAGCTCCACACTTTAGCACCCTTGTGCCCCAGCCAGCCCCTCCACCAACCAACACCATCACCTGTAGCTGCCCCCCAGAGCCTGCAGCCAACCCATGACTGCTCTGCCAGAGCTCAAACTGCTGCTGTCACAGGTGCATGTGTAGACGCTGCACCCAAAAACAGCCGACTCCAGCTCAAACTGATCTGGAGTTTATTGTGCTTTGTTCATTTCATGTGTACATGCACCCACTGAGTGCATTTCAGGACACACTTCTTCAGATGGAGCAGTCCACATTATTCCAGTTTCTTTACATTATTTCCTAGCCATATTTTTAATTTTTGTAGGCATTGTTATTTCTCCGTTCAGTGGAATTTAAAAATTCCTCCCAATTTAGCCTC
Organism: Gavialis gangeticus; assembly: GCF_001723915.1. Taxonomy (NCBI): domain Eukaryota; kingdom Metazoa; phylum Chordata; order Crocodylia; family Gavialidae; genus Gavialis; species Gavialis gangeticus. The sequence continues at coordinate 19,618,815 of NW_017729025.1, read as the reverse complement.
ATGAGCAAGCTGTTTACTACCCTGACATAGCTTATATTTCCTGTCCTTCATTGACAATTTGCAAGTTCTCTTTGCTTTCCTCCCACTTTTTCTTCCTCTTTCACCCCACTCATGTTGGGTATCCTTTTCCTTTTTCATTTGCTATATGACTTCCCTTTCCTCCTCTTATATCATGCCTTCATAGGGGAACATAAAGAAATAATGGCTATTATTTTAGTCTGGGCCACATACAATAG
>NW_017729025.1:19613026-19613579 GCF_001723915.1 Gavialis gangeticus | reverse complement strand
TTCCCCAAATTGGCCAAATCCGAATTCTAGCGAATACCAGCTGCTTTGCAAAGGCCTACGCTTTACCTCCAGATTTTATTATTAGCTATGAGGAATTCTCATGCAATGGCTTCTAGCATCCAGCCTGCCTAGTACTTCCCAATTTCTAGCAAAGCATTTGCTGCATCCAAAGTGGTTTATGACTGTGAGAATACCACAGAAGATGATGGGCTTGTGGGTCGGGAATAGTAAGGTATACTGTAGCTGCAGGGAGCTACTGACCATTTTATTTTCCTAGGCAATCGCAGAAAAGACACAAGCGGTTACATTTAAAACTCTATTAGTTGGAGAGGATGAAGACTGGACAGTTGTGCAGAAGACACTTACACAATGAAGATTCAGACAAAATCCTTGTTAAAAAACACCAGGCATGCCAGGTACTCCATACATCATCTTTGTTTCCACTCCCCTTTCCCACATGGCCAGATCCTGGGCTATCCTGCCATCGACTGCCCAGCCCATCGCATTCTCTGGGAGAAGTCCTAATTACTGCTGCTGTAAAACAACGTTCTAA
>NW_017729025.1:19603845-19607519 GCF_001723915.1 Gavialis gangeticus | reverse complement strand
AAAAAAAAAAAAAACCACACACAACAGCTGGGAGAGCAGGCAGGGTAGCCATTGAAAGCAAGTTGGGGATGAGGCCTGTGAGATTCAGGGATTCAGCCGCAGCCAAATCTCCAAATCAGATTTGGCTGAATTGATTCAGGACAGTGATTTGAATCACTGTTCCCCAAATTGGCCAAATCCGAATTCTAGCGAATACCAGCTGCTTTGCAAAGGCCTACGCTTTACCTCCAGATTTTATTATTAGCTATGAGGAATTCTCATGCAATGGCTTCTAGCATCCAGCCTGCCTAGTACTTCCCAATTTCTAGCAAAGCATTTGCTGCATCCAAAGTGGTTTATGACTGTGAGAATACCACAGAAGATGATGGGCTTGTGGGTCGGGAATAGTAAGGTATACTGTAGCTGCAGGGAGCTACTGACCATTTTATTTTCCTAGGCAATCGCAGAAAAGACACAAGCGGTTACATTTAAAACTCTATTAGTTGGAGAGGATGAAGACTGGACAGTTGTGCAGAAGACACTTACACAATGAAGATTCAGACAAAATCCTTGTTAAAAAACACCAGGCATGCCAGGTACTCCATACATCATCTTTGTTTCCACTCCCCTTTCCCACATGGCCAGATCCTGGGCTATCCTGCCATCGACTGCCCAGCCCATCGCATTCTCTGGGAGAAGTCCTAATTACTGCTGCTGTAAAACAACGTTCTAAGTGAGCCCGATATGAAGCAGGAGCATACTGTATTAAGACAGTATCTCCTTCATCAAATCAAACTCCCTCAAAATTACCCAGACTCTCATTGTTCAGATGAAGGTTTGCTGTTGGTTTTGGAGAGCAGCATTTGGCACAGTTGCAGCTCCCATCCTCCAGTCCATCTCGGCCTCATTCAGTGAAAGTTCTTTTGTTTGTCGCCCACTTCTGTATTGCAAAGCAGATGGAAATGTTGGGATGTGTTATTTTTAACAAAATAGCCCATACAAGATTCAAGCAAGGATTAGGGCCTTACTGTACAACGAACTGTACAAATGGGTTACATGAGACAGCTCTCTTCCCCAAAGAAACACAAGTGTAAGATTTTAACAATGTGACAAGTGAGTAAGTAGAAAAAAAGGGGGTTGGATGACAATGTATTAGCAGCAGCTGATTACAAGGGGCCAATCACCCAACCCAAAAACCAGGCATCACAGCAGAAGTTTCAAGGAGAATTTTAGACGGGGATGGAAGGAAACAACTGGCCATGGCAAAACTTATAGAAACAAGGGACATCATATGCCTACCAGCCCATCTAGTCTTCTTCCACAAGTGTGGGCATTACCTTTTTCACCCAGCTTCTCAAATTCTGGCAGACAGAAAGCAACACCACTGGATCTTACACATTTAAGAAGGTCATCTCTAGGGGTGTGCAAAGTGAGCCTTATTCGATTTGGATTTGCATTCAGGCCGAATCAGGGAGTGATTTGATTCATTGATTCAGATCGCTGTCCCTGATTCGACTCGGGCATATCCGAATCTGAAGATTCAGTGCTGATTTGGACGTGGACACAGCTTTAAATGCTTTTTCTACATACCTCTAGGTATCAGGGGCTTGTGATCGCTGTGATGCTGGGGCAGATGGAGTGTCCCACAGGAGCATGGGGGTCCCCCACGTGCTCAGTGGTGAACCCAGAAGTGGATTGGAAGTACCGCTGGGGAAGGCGCTGGGGGACCCTGATCGGCTATGGAGGGGACCCTGGGTGCCCCCCCAGACCCAGGAGGCACCAGTCACCAAGCCTGGGGGGGCACATCCCAGTGCACTCCCCTGCGGACCTGGAAGTGCTTCTGCTGAGCACTCTGGGGAGCCCCCTGCACTTCTCTGGGACACTCCATGCACCCCATGATCGCAGCCTTCACAAGCTGCCTGCTACCTAGAGGTATGTAGAAAAATCATTTAAAGCTGCGTCTACGTCCGAATCTCTGAATCTTTCCGAATTTCTCCAATTCGATTTGGAGGGTTCCAATTCGATTAGGAGAAATTAAAGGGTCCTCCGATTCAATTTGGATTTGGAGATTTGGCCACCGAATCAAATCAGGGACCGAAGCTTCGCATAGCCCTAGTCATATCCTGTGTCACAGACCCATAATCAAAGGGCTAGAGAGAGTCCTGGCAAGGAAAAATAGCTCTAGAGCCAATATATTTAAGGTCCTTGAATGGTATCTCTGAAATAATTCATCCTAAGACCTTGAGAGGGGAGCAGAGTGTTGTTTGTTAAAAAGAATGTGCATTGGGCTGATAGCGGGTAGTGCTGACACGCAAAAGAGCGATGAGTGATGTTACAAAATGAAAGCAAGATTCAGGTGCAAGAAGAGGGCTGCATTTAGTTGTACTGTGGAAGAGGAATGAAATAACTTCATGATAAGCATAACTGCAATGGGGCAGCCCCTGCTTTTCTTTTCTCTCCCAGATGCAGATTTAAAGAACTCCTACACTGATCTTCCATTTGCCGAAGGTTGGAAAACAATTCGCTATGGTTTTCAGTGTAACATATGGGCTAGAGGCATGAGTAGCAGGGCCTGGAGCAGAGCCTGAAAGTGGGTTTTGTGTGCATTTGAAATAGAGCTCATTATCCACCTATCCAAAGGTTTTCTAAATGATACTTGCCCATCTTGGCTACAGTGCAAGATGAAATTGTGATCAGGAGGGCTCAGCCTGGGCACGAGGAGCTAAAGTGCAACCTTGACAGTGCTGGAATGCTGCACATTGCCAACTGGGCCTTGTACAAAAACACCTGGTTTCTCACCCTCTGCCTACAAACTCCTGGATCTGATTTCACTGACCTGCCAAGCTACACATCACTTTCTCATCCACTAACAAGATGAACAGAATAATTCATTCCCGATTCCTCAGTGTGGTTACAACTTTTCTCCTCAGTTGGTATCCAGTGTCCTAGACAAAGCTACCTTAGTCATAAGCGATTTATTTGCCATAATATTTCAGCTGGAATTTTCCAAAGCCATTCACTACTGGCCAGAGTCCACTCCCACTGAAAATCCCACTCCAACTTTTTTAGCGTTGTGCTCAATAGGAGAGTACAGCTAGAAGAGACCTCACAAGGTCATCTAGTCCAGGCCAGGATCATCCTTGACTAAACTATCCCAGCCACATGGCAGTCTAGCCTGCTTTGGAAAGTTTCCAAGGATGGAGATTCTGCAGCTTCTATAAGCAGCCCGTTCCGATTCCTGACCACCCTCGAGGTCAGAAATTTCCTCCTACTCCAGTCAATATTTCCCCTGCTGCAGCTTTAGGCCACTGCTCTTAGTCCTGTCCCTTACAAATTGCACAGAAAAGCTCATCTCAGTTCTGTAATCACCCTTCAGGTATTTGAATACTCTTATCATATCCCCCCTGAATTCCCTCTTCTCCAGGCTATATAACCTTAGTTCTTTCAGCCTTTCCTCACAAGTCCTGCTTTCCAGGCCCTGGATCATTTTTCTTGCTCTGCACCGGACTATTTCCAAATGGTCCACGTGTTTCTTGAACTGTAGTGCCCAAAACTGGACACAGCACTGCAGGTGAGGCCTCACCAGTGCTGAATACAACAGAAGAATCACTTCCCTTGATTTGCAAGCAACGCTGCTATTAATACCCCCCAGGATGCTGTTGCCTTTTTTTTTTTTTTTTTGGCAACAAGAGCGG
>NW_017729025.1:19601205-19603799 GCF_001723915.1 Gavialis gangeticus | reverse complement strand
CCTTTTTTTTTTTTTTTTTGGCAACAAGAGCGGTGCTGGCTCATATTTAGTTTATGATCTACTCTAACCTGCAGGCCTTTCCCTGTGGTACTGCAGCCTAGCCAATCATTCCCAATTTGTATTTGCGCATGAGTTGATCCCACACACAGCCCCCCAAGTGTGGGACTCTTGCACTTGTCCTTGCTGAATTTCATCCGGCCGACTGCAGACCATTTCTCCAGTCTATCCAGGTCACCCTGGATCCTGGCTCTGCCCTCTGGAGCATCCACAGTTCCACCCAACTTGATGTCACCTGCAAAACAGTTTACTTCTGCAAACCAATTCGTATTTCAATAATAGCAACGTTTCTATGTAGTAGTTCTTAATTCGAAGCTGCAGAGTCCCTGTGGTACACAGAACCTGAAAAAAATAAAACCCTTTGAAAGCCAAATCACAAGGTTGTCAGACCACAAAAGCTGTTGTCCCTTTTACGGTGGTCTTCTGAACGAAAAAGCTGGAGATTCTTCAGTTTCACACAGAAATCATTATTTTCCAGGTACTTGGGGAAAAAAAATAAAAATCACCCATCCCCATGAACATTCCCCAACAGCAGCCGACAGCGGGATGCAGATGCCCAAATCAAGCAGGGACTTGGGATTCAAACCAATGCTCATTAACAATACAAATCAGAGCTCCATTATTTCTGGTTTGGAGCCAGAGCCCACAGAGAAAGAGGACAGAAAAGATGGCCCTAACACAACTGCCTTGTGCTGAGAAGTAAGGCACAGCATGGAAAAAAAAAGTACAGACATCTTCCTGGGTCACAGGAGCTCGAGAACAGGATGGCCTGCTGCGTGTACTTAGCAGGGTGCACAAGACATAAAAGACTTACTGGAGCTGGGTGCTGAGGAAGCTTTTAACATGTGCCTGACTCACAGTTCGCAAGCTAGGACTCGTTTTGCAAGTTCAATCTCTGTTCAGATAGGATTAGGGAATGTCCCTGGACTAGATTGCGAAGGAAGCAGAGTCCTGCCAAATATGTTCTGCCCACGGTGCAGTCCAGACCCGTCGGATGATATTCTAATTTTATTAATGTATGCTTGGCCCCAATTCCATGATACCCGGGGCATGTTTATAATAAAAAGTGCCGCACACACGCAGTGGGTGGGTGTGCACAGCAGTTGGGAGTTGAGGCATGTGAGAAAGAAAGAAAGAAGAAAACGAAGTTCCTAATTACAGTATATAAATCAGAAACTAAATTCCTCTGATTGTCCTCCCCTCCCTCTTTCCGCTTCTTTACAGCGCACCTTCACCTTAGCCCCACTGCTTGCCAGAGAAGACAACAACAGGTTTCCGCCACATCGCTTTATCATCTTAGCCCATGCCCCTCGGGTTACGCAGACTGTGGCAAAAAGTACTGGCTAGTCTGAATGTGCAGTCTCTTGCAACATCTTTGGTTTTTGGGCTTTGAGGTGAAATGAGAAAAGACAGACTGGAGTTTGTGAGGGGAAACAGTGACATGGGACACTGAGGGCCACAATTAATCATAATCTAAAGTAAGGGGAATGTGTAGCATATTGGTTTAAAATTCAGAAATCAAAGGAGCCATGTTGAGACTAGTCTCAAATGAAGTGTCTGGACTTCAACTAAGATGGGCCTTTGGTCAGACATATCGACTCAAAGGAAGTGTTTATTCTGTTTATAAATACTGTCCCATAATTCCTGCTTGATACTTAGCCTCCCCCTAATAAGCAGCAGATGAAAGACCTATAGGAACCTCATAATGAAGCCCTCACTATCATTCACATGAGTTGCACAAATGCATTAGTAGGAGAATGCAAAGTACCAGGCCAAACTGACACGTGGAAATGGCATCCTTACTGCCACCACTGTTAAACTTGACCTTTCTCCAACATCATTTCACCAGCGTACATTCGTGCCACAGGGTGATTGTGGAGTGGAAGTCTCCCTTGTCCTATAATAGACTCTTCCCATTGAGTTTCCTAGGGGAATGCATCAATGATACATTAAAGCAAGCCATGCAGAGGGCTGCAAAAGTAGTCATTGTCTAGAGAAACCTCGGGATTTCCAAAGAGCTACAGAGTTCCAGCCTTTTGCCCACCAGCTTTACAATGAATGATTGAATGCCTGTTCCCAGGGGAGAAAACTATTCAGTGTGCTCTAGGTAACAATTTTATCTGTACACTGCACAGTATACGTCTTATCTACAATGGACTTCAATCACTGCTGTTCTTGCTATGCTTTACTATGGAAGATTCCCTTTCTTTTAAGGCATCTACCTGCATCTCTTTCACCCAATCCAATACTGCTCACCATGCACTTTTGGGAACATTCCTACTTACTACATTTCAGCAAAAAATACTACAGTTGTTGCCCGAACCTGGCAAGATACCAAGTTCAGTCACATTAAAAAAATTCTACATACTGGCCATCAGTACTTCAGAGAAAAACTTTAGTAAAGATAAGTGATGCAACAGAGAATGGCCAACATGCACAGTATCCACTGTCCTCTTCTTTACTCTCATTACTCTTCACTGCAGCTGAAATCATGGTCCCATTTAGTCAGTTATTTGTGGCGGGGGGGGGGGGGGGGG
>NW_017729025.1:19600334-19600937 GCF_001723915.1 Gavialis gangeticus | reverse complement strand
ATCAGAGTTAGAAGACACACGTGTCAAAGTTTTTCCAAACGTGTTCTTTCCCATCTTCTCCTTTTTTATGCCACCAGGCCAAGACATAGGGGTCTCAGGACTTTAGATACTGCAGGATTCACAAGCCCTAATGCAAAAGGACACTTACCAGGTATCAAGCAAACTGAAAGAGAAAATTAAAACATAGCAAAAATAGGAATATACGACCAGAAGGAGGCCATTGAGTCAAAAATGTTTCTAAGCATTCACATGCAATCATTATCCAAAAAGTCCTTAAAATGGTCTTCTCCAGTCTTCCTTGCCTCACAGCCACATAGCTGTTTATGAAAACAAAGCCAAGAACACCAGACAACTTGCCATAGATGGAAAGCATGGGGGAAAAATAAATAAATAAAAAATAAATCAATCAGGGCCCTGGGCCTGACTGCATTGATAGAGAAGTCATTATTATATTGATATAGGCTCAGATAATGCTAGAAAGAGAACTATACCTCAATGCTACAGAGGAAGGCAAAGACAATTGTTTTGGCCCCGCACAGCAGAGCAAGTCCCTCTAGCCAGGTATCGAACAGGTTCTGAAGTGCTGGCAGGAACGACCAGAAC
>NW_017729025.1:19588125-19595334 GCF_001723915.1 Gavialis gangeticus | reverse complement strand
GAGCAAGACCCTCTAGCCAGGTATCGAACAGGTTCTGAAGTGCTGGCAGGAACGACCAGAACATCCCAACCAAGACTCCCACCTGTAGCCTGTCTGCAAAGCTGCGGAGAAAGGGAAAAAACAACCCACCCAAAAGCCAATACAGTAGTCATGAAGGGGGGGGGGCAGAAAACAAACAAAAAAAGACCCCAACAGATGCTCTGAAAAACAAGATTACAAGATGCCTCCCACAGAGATTGAGTTCCTCTAACTCTAACTGGGTATGGCAGACACCTGAATCTCCATGCATCATGTACGCTGATTAAAAGGACCCAAGAACACTCTCATCATCCTTCCACCCACTTGAGCTTCATCTTGAAGTGATTCGGATTCCTTCCCCCACTACTTCGTTTGGAGGAACCACCTTTTCCTTTCTATAAAAGGGCGTTCTGGGTGCTCTGCATGACTGTGTATGCTAAGTAAAGGCTCAAAAACAGCAATGTAATTGCCTCAAGTTACATCCAGGTCTGTTGGTACTAAATGCACCCATTAGCTGAGAAGAAAAAGAAAACTTAAAAATAAATAAATAAAATGTCTGAGAGGCCTCACTTACAACAAGTGCCCTGTTGAGTGATGCAAGTTGGTAATAACTCTCCAAAATTCAAAGATGGACTTTACAAGCGTGCCTAAAGAATTAAGGTCCCACCTGGAAGTCAAGGGCCTTTTTGTTCCTAAATCTCAACTCTAACCTAGAAGCAGTACGCTGGAACTAGCAGGGGTTGCTTCTTTCTTCTCCCAGAACCCCCCTGAAAGTCTCCGGACTCTTTAGTTCATTATCAACACAGTACCTATCAACATCTCCTTAGCTCTTCAAGGCCTCCCTCCAGGCGCCTCCAGCTCATTGCTACACAACAGGCTTCTAAAATCCCATCACCTTCTGGTTCTGTGCCCTACAACAAGTGATGTTTCCCCTGGTACAGAAAAGATCCCCAATTCAGTGACTCAAATGTCAAGGCCACAGAGTTCAAGAAGGACAAAGATGATAAAACCGTGCAACTCCAGAGTAAACAGTGCAGGGTGGGACAACGGGTCTGTCTTTCTGACTCAGATACCTACCATATTTTGACAACGAGGTGAAAATGATAGTCTGACCCACAGATGAATGGCGTGGGTAGTAGCCGAATGCTCATAGTTGCTCCCAGATGCATATTTTCTTTCAAAGACCGCTTCACCTGGAGGACTGTCTGGAACCTGAGTTACTAGGGAAAGTCCTGAGAGTCAAGATGGTCATGGAGAGACTCATACCCGCCCCAAGGGAGAGGAACAAGTGTTGCAGCAGTAAGGCTTGGTTGCTGTTTTTAAAGAATCGGAGTCTCAGAGCTAGACACGGATAAGGAACTCAGACAGAACCACGTCACACACAAGCAAATATGCACAGCCACAGCTGTCAAAAAACCTTGAGTAACAGCTATTACATACCACCTTAGACTGGAGGCATATTCCAGACAACGGCAAGACAGGAGCAAGAGGAAATTCCAAGGAGCTGACAGGCGAGGCACGTGGCCTTCCCCCACCTTTCTGATGTTTCAGACATGGGTCTCCCTAAATGCTTATTGAGGTTCTCCCAAAGCCTGGGCTTCAAAATAAAGGGCTTTTTGTAGACATTAAATACAACTAGACTTCTCATATAATCAGGGTTTTCCCTAAATGAAAACACTCATATACACTTCACTGGCACATCTGCCCCCAGTCCCAGAGCAGGCCTGACATCTAGATCACTCCAGTCCAGAGGGAGCAACTCTCAAGAGCTCAAAGGTCTAGGATAGAGCACAAATCACTCCAGCTGAGCCCCGCTATGTTCCCCATCATGGCTGGGCTTCCTGGTAATCCCCATAATGAGGCCTGATATTTGGTCAGGGAGAGAGAGAGAGAGTTAACCCTCTCTTTCCCAGTCACTAATTGAGAGCTATACCAGTCTTAGAGAGAGGATGGGATACCTTCCCCACTTCTTAGTGATGGTGAACACAACAAGCTGCGCTGAAAGCCCCTAGATGCCAGTGAAGGTGCTATGGGAGCTGCAGAGCAAGATGCTTGCTAAGACAGGGCGAACGCTTTATGGAGATTAAGGGTTAACAGGGCTGATGAGATTTTCCTACATATCAGAGAACATACAAATTTCACTTAAATAACCTTATATTGATCCTAAAGACTTAGGTGAGACCAAAGTCCTCTAAAGATTAGTATGCTGTGTGCCACAACCAGAGAACTGGAGAAACTGAGCTTCCTATCCCCTAGAGAAAGTGGGGAATGTGTCAAGGAAGATCTGCCCAATCTTCCCAATGCTACATCATGTTCTAGACTGCTGAGGAAGATCAAAGCCTCCTCAGGTCCCTGATACTGTGACCCCAGGGAAATTTCCTTCCAAAATTTCAGCCAATCACTTTTGACACTAAGAAAGTGTATATACCAAGGTGGGGGACCATAGCAACAATACTGGTGGACCCTTAGGGTACTTATCTTCTTTGCTGAAGCTGAGGCTGGAATTACAGCTTTGCAGGACTTTTGAATAAGGATTTCACAAAGGTAAGTATTGGGCTATTGCATACAAGATCTGGATAAATAGGTACTAATATCTCCCGATCAGTTTTCAATGAGAGCACCATATAGCTTCTTAGTAAAACATTCAATAGGCACAGAAAACAGTGTAAAGAGTATCTTGATAATTACAAATTAAAACAAACAAAGCCTATTGGCAAGTCAACTGAATGTGCTTTTTCAGATCTTCCTTCTCTTACTCTAATGTATGACATCCAATGTGATAGTTACTGTTACACACATACACACGCATAGAAATACATACCACTCTGTCAGGGATGATTTCTCAGGCTCCGCAGTGTGATCGTGACACATGGCATGTGGCTTGGATTCTCAAAAGCTCAAGAAGTATGGCAGCATCTCAGGGCTTTCCAAGCATTTCAGACGCCAGCCAACAAACAAGGAGCAAGGGCTCTCCCTAGACAACATTTTCAGCCCTTGGGTTAATAAGTGATCTGTCCTCTGCTGCTAGAGAAACAGAAATCAGTATCAAAAGTGGAACAAGTTTTGGGAACCAGGTCTTACAGCAAATAGGTATATTGAGCCTGTATTGATCAGCCACTGGGGTCATGAGGCTATGACCTTCCCCTCATCCTCATCTTCTGATTGGCTCAGTTCTTGGACGGCGATTGGGTGTGACCTGCCAAGTGGATTGCTCTCTATTAACATTTCCTATACAGCTAAAGAAACAGCTCCTAGGAAACTCTGGTAATTGCCACACTTCATTTCAGGATGATTCTAGGCCTGTCTAACCAAGCTGCCCTGCTATCTGCAGTTGCGAGGGGGCAATGGATTGCACCCGAAATTTAGCTTCTCCCCCAGTGCTTCTTGGGGGGAAGTCATATACATCCAGGCATCTAAGAAAGAGGACTCTATACCACTTCAAAGCACCGGTCCACCCCAGCTGGTATTTCACCTCCAGCTGGGAGAAATCTGTCCTTTAATGAAGTGACTGCCTATCAGAATATGCCTGGTGTATTATGCATTGGAGAACAAACTCGATCCTTCCTGACCCCAGCAGAATCCATCTGAAGTCCTGAAGTATGAACTTTAATTACAGTCAAAGTCTTAATGTGAAGCAGCAAGCAGGAAGAATGTATTCAGGGAAACGGAGGCAAAGCAGCTCCCACTGGGGTGAACAGATTCCAAGGCTAGGAGAGACCACCACAGCAGTCAAATCCAGACCCCTGAATTCACAGGCATAGTGTTTCTCCCAGGATCTGAATTAAACCATGCCTTTTGGAAAGCTAGCTAATCTCATCTTAATCCCAGGAATGATAAATCCACCATGTAGCAGGCATTTATCTTAAACTGGATCCACTTCTTTCCCAGGCCTGAGAGTGCATTTTGTGCCCCAAAGCTCATCTCCCATCTTCCTCACTCGAGTTGACCCACTAAAAGATATTACAAAATACACTGTACTGGTAGGCTGCCTTGATGTTTAATTGCTCCTATTCTTAGGTTGGACCTGCACTGAATGCTGTTATGTCCTTGACTGACTCTGCCCCCACAGTCAGATCTCCTTCCCAGTATCAGTAGCTATAGAGAACAATTGAGCACTCCCCCATTTTCTCTGAGAAGCTAAGTAGGTTGTGCTCCTTAAAGCTGTAAATTCTTGTTTTTCTGCATCATTTTGGTAACCTCTCTTTGAACTCTCTTCAGCATCTCCACATCCTTTTGGCACGTGGCTCCTAGGACTGGACAAAACATTGCGCACAGAGGAGTCTCTGCTCCTATTTCCACATCTAAAAGGGCCTAATTAGCCTGTCTTCACCATAGAATTGCTCTGAGAGCTCATGCTGAGGCCTTTAGTAGTGCTTTCCAAAACACTTCTCCCATCCTGTAAGCCTGGTAGAGCCTGTTGGCACAGTGGCAGCTTCCCTACCTCTGAGCACATGTGTTTCACATTGCATTCCTCTGCTCACCTGTGTTTGCTTAAGCAAACAAGAATGTGGAGAACATGCTGGCTCTTTTTAGTGTCTGTCCTCAGCCAAATTCTGCATGAGTCAAGTTTCCTCAGAGGTCAACCCATTTAACTCATTAGCATCCCAGAGTTTCCCTGCTACTACAGGGATCTCCCAGCAGCTTGGAAGCTGCATGCGAAAGTGTATGGTTCATTAGCCCAGGGGTAAGATGCAGCTGCTTGAGGTGGAATGAGCCAACTGTCCTGAGCCAGGAGACAGGGAAACAACCAAACATTTGAAATGACAGAAGAAGAATTAAGTTCCCACAGGCCAGGTCACCAGTGATCATGCACCTACTTGTAAAGATTACATGTCACCAGGTGATTGCACTCTTATTTGAAAGACCGCGATTTCAGCAAGACTGGGCCCCCCGCACCAGGCTGGAGAGTGGTCTCTAGACTGACAGCGCTTCTGACAGCATCTGGGTGTTTTCCAAGTGTCTCATTCAAATATCAGCTAGCCCCAGTCCTGCTTAGCTCATGAGACCCTATAAAATACAGCTGGATGTGAACTGGCTGCCTCAAGAAGTCTCATTTGAACTTAAAATAATGGGAGCTATGTGTCAGCAATAGCAGGTATGCATGAGAATGGTATCTGGACCTGATGTGCTATTGCTTTGGCAAGGACTAATGCACAACTGCCTCCCAATCTGTGCAGTTACTTTGGCTTTACTTATACATGCATCCGACTTCAAAACTTTCTTACGCTATGCCTTGGGAGAACAGTGAATGCTACCTTCAAGCAAGCTCAAACAGGAGCTACTAACTGGAAGGGATTCTCCTCTCCATGACAGACAGACAGACAGCTTCTGTGTACGAGTCTTCCTACAAAGACAAATGAACGAGCAGGACTCCAGTCCCCGAGACGTCACACCAAGAGCCTGAATCTGACCATTTTTACACTACTTCTAGTTTTTTGGGGGGTTTTTGTGCAAAAAACTACCAATGTGCAACAATCCCTACTGAGCATTTACATTTTCCTCTAAAATATCCCACCTGGATAAAGTCATTTCCATCCAGTCACTTCATATTGTGTCCTGTTCTACCATCCACCCCTGACATGGCTGCATTTCAGTGAGGGGCAAATCAAAAATATGGGCGGCAAGCCAGCTTAAAAAGCACTCTGGATAACACTGCCCCTATGCCTTTCAGTCACTCCTGGCTTCTGTAAAAGGGAACAGAAAAACAGTTGCATGAGGAAAGAATCACGGCTGAAATCAGAGCAACAAGCGGCGGGCGTCATTCTTGCTTGAGAAGCTATCAGCAGCAGAATGACCGCAGACATTACAGGTGTTTCCTTAACACTGCTGCTGCCCCAGCTGAGCTGAATTCTTGAAGGAAAAAAAGCAAAGCCCTGGTGGAGTGTTTTTGTGCACGTGGAGGGTGTGCCTCGGAGCCAGAGTGTCTGGGACAGCAGCAGTCAGAGGAAGCTGTTGCTGCTGCTTGTTGGAGAGGAAGTCAGTATTCCAAGGTTGGAAGCAGAGTTGGCAGTGATTTTTCCTGGAGGGGGAGAAGGGAGAGCAGCCTAAGAAAAGCACACGGAAGGAAGAGGTTCAGAGAACATGCCGCTGATGTCATCACGGCAGAGGTGGCCGAGAAAGGACTTTGTTCCTACGGTTTTCTGCTAGAGCTGTGGAGGGTTGCGCTCAGGCAAGAGAGCAGTGGGGAAAAAAAAAAGGAGCGTTGGGGGGTTTGTGTTAAATGGAACAGAAAGAAGAAAGAAGGACCAGATGAGACAGAAGTGGAAGTCATCACTGGGGACTGGAGAAGCACTCCTGAAATAAAAAGAGAGAGCCAGAGAACACCACCCAGGACCACAAGGGCCTTGTTACACCTTACACTGTGAAGCACATGAGCGTTATCAGTGTTAGTGCTGGCTTGGAGTTTGGAGCAGTCACACCTTAGCCTAGAAGCCTTCTCTGACTGTCCCCCACCTGCACAGCTGTGACTAGCGGTAGGGACAGACATTACATATAAACTGGTTTAAGTGATCAGAAACTAGTTTAAACTTGTAACAGAACGGATGTTCAGTGCACATAAACCAGTTTGCAAATGGCTGAAACCGGTTTGAGATGAACCTGGTTTAATGTAGCATCAGACTTAACTGATTTGAGTCAAACCGGCTTATGCAATCTCTGTCCCAGACCTCTTGCTGGTTTAAGATAAATCAGACTCCCTCAGCATCCCAGCAGGGCTGGACCCTCCCCTCTGTTCCCTGGCTGCTGCTCCCCTCCCCTTCACCACTCCCTGCTAAGTAGGAATTTCCCCCTCCCCTCTGCCTTGCCCAGAGGTGTATTACCTAGCAGACCACATGCTGGCCATGGTCCATGCTGAATTACCAGGTAGCTGGTAGTGTCCCTCTGTTGTTTTCTCAATGGGGTGATAAACACTGAGTTAGAGGTGATAAACACTTATCAATTCCCTGATGGGCTAATTAGAGCATCCTGTGGAGCCTGGCCACACCCCCTTCCGCTCAGTTCTCTACAAGGGAAGGGAGGGCTGCTCCAGTGCCCTCCCCAGCTTTTTGCCGGAGCCACTGTAGGCATGTGCCTGTATTTCTGGGATGTCTATCTGGTTACAAAACTGATTTAGCGTAGCCAGGTTATACTAACCTGCAAAGATTGAATCAATTCAGGCTCAGGGTTTTTGAATGTCTGTCCTTAGCCCAGAAG
>NW_017729025.1:19573748-19583125 GCF_001723915.1 Gavialis gangeticus | reverse complement strand
ATGGGCTAATTAGAGCATCCTGTGGAGCCTGGCCACACCCCCTTCCGCTCAGTTCTCTACAAGGGAAGGGAGGGCTGCTCCAGTGCCCTCCCCAGCTTTTTGCCGGAGCCACTGTAGGCATGTGCCTGTATTTCTGGGATGTCTATCTGGTTACAAAACTGATTTAGCGTAGCCAGGTTATACTAACCTGCAAAGATTGAATCAATTCAGGCTCAGGGTTTTTGAATGTCTGTCCTTAGCCCAGAAGGCTGGTGAGCGGGGGCAGAACTAGGATCTGGAGCTGTGAGTTGCCGCTAGAGGGCTGGTGAGCAAGGACAGGTTTCTATCCCAGAGACATGAGAGATCCTGGGATACTGGAGGACTTCAGCTTGGGCAGCATATCTGTGGGAAGTGGCTACACCTTAATGGAACAGGAGCTGGGTAGTGCAAATCAGAGAGAATCCTGCCCTGGAGTCGCATAAAGCTTTGAGCTGCATAATGAGTGCTTAACACCACTTCAAGGTGTCAATGTGTGGACAATCCATTTTTAAGCCCAAAGAAGAGGGGGGAAAAAGTGGGGCAGAGACCTGGATTTTAGCTGAATCCCTTCCATGTGCCTCCGTATAGGCAGAAAGCAGGGTACAGCCACTTAGAAGGGCCTGGAAGCATTCAGAAGTAGTGTGGCAGTTTCTAACCAGGCTCAGCAGTTCTCTCTAAAACTGTGCAAAGTTTTACTGAGGAAGGAGTCTTGAAATTTCCCTGCATCACCCTCTGCTAGGTACAGACATTCAAAAAGCCCGAGGCAGAATCAGTCTAAGTTACACAGCTTTTTTTAGGTGGCGTAGTTTAGATCAGTAGGAAACAGAACATACACTGCGGGGAACGGTGCGGGATGGGAATCTTAGACTGGGTTCCATCATTTTTAAGCAAGTCTGTGTGTGCCAAACCTCTGTTCTAAGTATAGACTAGTTTCCAATCACTTATACCAGTACGAGTGTAATGTCTGTACCTGGCTTCTAACTGCTGAGCTGATCAGAACTTGGGGTGAGGTTCTAACTATAGAAGCTGAAGACTGACCAATATATGACCAAGAGATATGTCTGGTATGGGAGCCGATACAAACTACAAAATTCCTTTCCTACCCACAACTGAAAAATGAATAAAAGTCAAGGACTAGAATGCTGCTAGCTCTGAGGATCTCCAGTTAATTTGCTGACAAGGAGCTGAAGTGATTAGTGGCCCTGAATTACACTTCCTCCTGATCTTCTCTAATGAGTTCTCAGGTGCATGCGTGCGCGCGCTACCATATAATAACTCCAAGGTTACATTAAAACCTTGCTTTTTTTAAAAAAATATATCTTCATCAAGTAGGAAGGTCTGTGTAAGGCACGTGAGTAGATTTACTACCTAGCAGACGGTTTAAGAAGTTGTAAGTATTCCACCTAGCAGCTACAATGCTTGTGTGCCTTAAATATTTACAGAATGATCTGGGACCCTCCACTTGCCTGGCAGCTGTTACTAAACATCTGCTTTTCAGTGTGTGCAGTCGAGGGCTTCAGCCTTCAACTCTGAAAAGCTTTTTGGAAAAGTCCTGGAAGGACAGAACTCTGGCCTGTGCTTCAGCAAAGAACGCAGCTGAGGTGCGCAAAGGAGGGGCGTCTAACCGAGTTTTAATTAATTTTGTTCTCTGTTCCCCAGCCTTGCTGCCTGACGTTAAATGGCCTCAAATTCACCAGTTTGTTTCAAATGGAATATTATCCCCCCCATTACTTGAACACCAGTGTTTTACGAGAATGTCTGCATTATGCATTTTTGGCACTAACCCGCTTGTTGATGTTTACCTAGCTACCAGGAAAACAGATATCGCTAGCTTTTAAATTGGGAAGAAAGGGAATTAAGTATATTCAAGATGTAGGAATTAAGAACTGCTATTGAGGAGTATGAGTAAGTACATTCAAGATGTCATCCCCTAATGGGCTACATTTTGGAGAGTGAGTCTTAATTTCTATATTCCAACCAGAGAATATTAAATATTAATTGAAACCACTCAGTGCCTTACTTTAATAGATCCTACCCTGCTTTGTGATTCAGGAACAGAGGTAGTGGCTAAATTCTGTACATTTGAGACTTTAAAAAGAAGTTAAAAAAACTACTTTGCAGCACTTTTCCTAAGAAATCTAGAATTAATAATAGCACATGATGCATAACCAGTCCTCTGGCTAGATTTAGGCCCCTGGAAAAACATTACATTTATTGTGCAATTTATCACACTTGCTTGTTCATGGGGTCAGGGTAGTATGAGTCCGAGATCAGAAAAAGGCTTCTGATGTCTCACTCACAGCACCCCAGAAGCTTAATAAAGAGTGCATGTAGCCCAACATGGGAGAACAGGTTTCCCCACACTGGGCTGCACAGCTCACCCCTCAAGTTGCTGGTGGGTGAGGAGGCCAGGATCACAGACCAGCTCCGATGCCGAGTGCTCTGCACTGGCAGTTACGCGATTGGGGTCAGAGAAATTTTATCTCCAATCCCAAGAAGAGTACGTTCTTCTATCCATGTCTGGCCTGGCAGGGCATGCCATCTTGGGGTTTAGGGATAAAAGTCCTGCGATCACAATCATGCTATTACAGTAATATCTGCCAGGGACCTTAGATACTCAAGTGTAAGCCTATCCTGTCTTGTTCAAGGGCTTCAAGAAACATTCACGTACCTACTTTTGCAGGTGGTACTGAATCATCTTCCCTTTAGGAGTGTCAAGGAAAGTAGTGGGCAGGAGAAGGACCCACCTACCTTGGGTATCCAGGGGTTTTCAGGCACTTAAGGTAGAATAGGATCATACTTGGGTGCTTAAGTCTACATAAGCACCTTCTATGTAGACTAGGATACGGCCCTGAGCCTCTCCTATCCTTCGAGTCAGGCCTGAGAAGCGCGAGAGGGATGTCACTACAGGTTTCTATTAAATCCTTATTACAAAGCTCTCATCTTTTCACAATAGAGTGGGTTAGGACTTGCAACGTAGTACTCCAGACATTTCTCATGTCAGGGGACTTCTACTAGTGCAGAATGCAGCTGTCCACTTGCAAAACAGCACTGCAAACTGAGAACACAACACCAGCGCTCCTTGCTCTGCCCTCCATGTGATCCCCAATATAGCCTTTAACTTGACCTGCTAACCCATGTGTAAACTACAAGTTGCCTTAACTCACTGAAGGTGAAGTCCTAGCAAAGTCAGCTCATGTTACCATATCTTCCTGTGTAGAAGATACATTTTTCCCCATAAAAGGAGCTGAAGTTTCCCTATACACTGATGCCATGGGGAAAGACGGCCTCTACAGCTTCCTTATCCCCTTCCCCTTTGGTATCTTGAAGATGAGCCTGCAGACTGTAACAGGCTCAAGCCCGTGTGTCAGGCTGACTCTGCATTCACAGTGACCTTACAGGTTTCCCCCTTTCACTTTCCTGCCGCACCTTGATAGAATCTGGATGTCGCGGGGGCTGCCTGTAAATCCTTGGGTGGGAGACATGACTCTTGTGCCACTGGACTCTAGCACACTTCTGAGGTCAGCTCATCCAGCCAGCCCTGCCTCTTTCCTTCTCACTGGCTAGCGCAGCTGTGAGGGTCCGTGCCTCATGGGCCTATAGAGCAGCCTGTAGGCAATAATTGCGGCCTCCCGTGGCCACATCCATGCCTCAGGTATCACTCAGTCGCATCTCCATGGGGTCTCCTGGGCCAGCCAATGAACTCAGCCCCTCAGGCGTTAGATTCCTTGTTCAGGCTTCAGCCTTCCTGAATTTGGCCCTTTTTCTCTAGCCGAAGCCCTCAGCTCTGGCCCACTATTCAGACTTCAGCTCCTCAGTCTCAGCCCCTCACATGCCTGCCTTGGTCTCAAAAAACAGTGTCCCAGGCACCCTGCTGCTTGGCCTCCAACCCACCCCCATAGGCACCTCACAGTTAAACTAAACACAGACCCCAGCAAACTGTTGTCAGCTAAAAAGGTTCAAATCCCCAGTCTAGGTCCTTATGTTGATACATAGGTGATGTCCCAACTTGCTGAAGCCCTCCCAGCCTTTAAGGTACCTTTTTAGCCTTCAGCTTCTTCCCCCTGCTGGCAAGAGCTCGTCCCTTCCCAAGGTCTGGACCCTTCTGCCCTGGGTTGCAAGGATTATACCCCTGGCCTCCACCCCTTCTGGTCAGGTGTCTCCCTGATTGGTCACAGGTGTACTTCTGGCTCCCAGAGCAGTCTGCTTTCATTTACTTCTAGTTGCTTAGCTAGGCTGCCTTAGCTTCCCTACTGTTTGCCCAGGGCTCTGTCCTATTGTAGTGAAAATAGACACTTTTCTCTATGTTTCTTTGTTCCTTGTTTTAGTATTAACGCCTGCATTCTGTAACTTTCCACCCATACGGTACAGGATGGCCCACTACCTATGTCTTATAGGTTGCTCAGGTTTTGGTTTGAAATGACTAATCAAAATGTAACAAGTCAACTGAAAAAAATGCTAGCTCAATAAAAGCCACGTGCGCTCTTTGTTTAGGGTCGACACTGATCTGAGCAACAAGCTCCTCTGTCGGCCTGCTTGCAAGCAATAAAATAGAGTTGGATCCAGCCTGAAAGTGTGACTCTCTTCTAGAGGTGAATTGGACTGGCCTCCAGGGGATAAAAAAAATCAGCAATTTATGCAACACTACTGCCATGCAGCTCACTCTCCTGTAGTGCCCAGAGCCTTGCAGTGCCTCTGCTCAACTCCCCCATGCTGCTTCTTATGGAGTTCACCTTTGCTCTTCTGCCTGTATTTGGCAGCAGGCCTTGCCCTACTGCCCTTTTCTCTTAGAGTAACAGGAGCTCTTGCTCCCCATCACAGGGACACTGGTGAGCATCTGCAGGTCCCAGTAGGTAAAAGCGAGCAGCGACTGCTTTTACCTATCATGGCTGGGTCCTGGACATTGCCATGCTACAATCAAGGAAAAATGGGGGAGGGGGCACTGCTGTGTTCTGCTGCCATCCTTTCCTGTGGGCTTCCTGGGCCAGCTCTCAGGGGTTTGCCCTCCCAGGACTTCTGAAGAAAGCAAATGAGAGATAGCACAAAGGCACAGTTCTTTCAGGAGACGCATCATGTCTATTGTGAAACCCAATAGGTAGAGTTACCTTGAGTTAAAACATCTTTTCTCCCAGTGGAGACAAGTCCTGAATTTCAACAACACTGGTATACTGGAGTAAATCAAGGAAACAGGCTCTGAGGCCTCGCTGTGAAAAGCACTATACAGATGCCAGGTATCATCCAGCAGAACAGCTGCAACCTCACAGGTGACAGGCGAGAGGAATACTGGGATGATGAGGAGGTGACTGGAAAAGGGAGGAGGTCATAGCATCAGCTGGAAACCAACCCATTCTGTAAGCAGCTTACCGTAAAACACGACTGCAAAGAAGGCACAAGAAGAATCCAGTGAAGGGCTGTGGCTACGCCTAACAAAGAGCCTTGAGAAAAAAAAGAGTACTGTTCAACTGAACCTTATTTCAGCACCAAGATCTCCTTCGACAGCTTTCGTGCAAAGAGCTAAACACGAAGGGTATGCTTCTCAGACACTGGCACTCTTCAGCAGGCCCCACCCACTTCCCCTTGCATGTGCCATTCCCAGGGATACAATGGTCAAGCCATTTTGAACCTCCCACCCATGCAGGGTCTCCAAGGAGCTCTGTATCCAGTGCAACTCCAAGCTCACTTCTGGGACAGCTTCACTGACATAATTTTGGGTTTGATGCATGCACATGGGAGCACGATGGCTTGAGAGCAACCTTCCCTGGGAACACGGGGTGCAGACATGCCCTAAGCCAGCTGCAGGGCAGACTGCGCTCAAACTCATTGCTCCAGAAAGCTATTTGGAAAGTATAACCACGCACCCTAGGAGTGACAGCTTTTCAGTGTGTAGTTCTTGGCAGCCTATGTGATGTACTATAACCCAGTTTTGCTACAAGACATATGCACCGTGCTAGCTAGCACACACCTGCCTCTATATAATAATACGTGCTTATCATTACACAGTACATGCATTTCT
This sequence comes from Gavialis gangeticus, assembly GCF_001723915.1. Classification (NCBI taxonomy): domain Eukaryota; kingdom Metazoa; phylum Chordata; order Crocodylia; family Gavialidae; genus Gavialis; species Gavialis gangeticus. Next base: position 19,577,094 of record NW_017729025.1, on the reverse strand, counting down.
GGATAATGAGCTCTGTTCAGTGCTTCATGCATCACTCCAGGTTTCTTTCAGAAAACAAGCTGGACACCCCATCATCATTCAGATCAAGAGTTCTTGCAAAAAATTCCTGTTCTTGTTGGGCTTTCTGGGCAGTTGTGGGTCAGCCTGCAGTTGACTGAAAGACAGGAAGAAGGAGGGCCAGACATGCTTACAGAAAGCAGTAACTTTGTGGGGAACCAGATTTGGGAGTCCTAAGGCACAACATGGACTCTTCGGTGGTATATGGTGGCAGAAGTGCTAATGCAGACCTAAGCTGTGAAAAGGGGATTGTTGAGGAGCTGAGGGAAGTACTTTTTACCTCTGTGTACAGCATTGGTGAAAGCTATCCTGGAACACTGCACAGCATTATGGTTTCCATATCTTTTTTTAAAAAAGTTGAAGAATTTGGAGAGTTTGCAGGGAGAAAAAAAGCCACAAAATGATGGGGGGGGGGGGGTTGAAGAAAATATCTTGGGAGTATGAAGTCAGGGAGTTCAATCTGTTTTATTTATCCAAAAGACGACTAAGAGGTGATTTGATTATAATGCAGAAGAAGCATTTTCAGAGGGAGAAAGGGTCATTAACCTAGTAAGAAAAAAAGGTGAACCACTGGCTAGAAATTCAAGGTAGACCAGTTCAAGTTAAAATAAAATAAAAATTTAGTAAATCAGTCTTGCTGCTAAGCTATCTACCTAGCTCTTCAAGTGGAGACCAGCAGCTTTCTTGGAAGATTTGCTGTAGCCAGAACACAAGCTATCAGTCTCAATACAGGGGTAACAGGAACAGTCAGCCCAGGTGCCCTTAGTGGGCCCTAAACTATGAATCCAACAGGAGGACCAACTGCCCTAATCCCTTTCCAACAAGATGGGAAGATACCAAGCATTTCTCTAAGAGTTTCCATTTCCATTACAGTGAACAGTGCTAGGCTGCTCATGATCATCCATATAGCCAAGTGCATGCCATGCATTTGTCTTCTGCTTCAGTGATAATAATCCCACCAGATGCATTTCCATATGACTGTAGGAAATTCACCCAGCCTGTGCAGTCACTTTGAAACAGTGCATCACATAGGAATTCAATCATCTGAATTTCCTCTCTAATACCAGTATCTCCTATGTGCAGACTGTTTCAGACAAGGAGAGACAACAAGCAAACTGTCATTTGTCATCAAACTTTCATGCCCCCTTCTCAACTTTTCATTGAAATGAAGGATTTTCTTCCTCTCTAGCCTGTCCTTTGACACTGAATTTATAACATCTGATGATACACATTTCCATAGCAATAAACAATGATGGCACAAACACAGGATTATGCAACTTCACTGCAGTCAAGCGAAACATTAACAAGGATACCGATAGCTAATGCCTTACTTTTCCACCGCGCCACCCAGCAGAGGATCTCAGGGTGCTTGACCAAAGATCAGTCCCAATTTTCAGATGGAGAGGCAGAGGCACAAAAGGATTAAGAGCTCAATTCTCTGCCCTGCAACCAAGATCACAAAAACAGGCTTGGCCTAGTGGGTGTAGATGGAAGGGAACAGACTCCCTCTAGCCTCTCACTGTGAACCCTATAACAAGGAGCAGGCTTGTTATAGTGGCAGGCCTCACTGCTGCAGTCATTTGCAGCTCCTGTGCTTTGCCATCTGTTGCATGGTACTCTCTATGGGACAGCACATGCAGCCACCTCTCTCCAGTGCATCTCCATTTCTCCTTTTGTACATGCATGCAGGGAATCCCCACGGGGCTGTGCTGTGTAGCAGACTGGATGTGCACATATCCTGCCCCCCTCCATATCTTGCCCTGCATCCATACACTAAAACTCCACTGCTTTTAGTTTGATACAAACACACTGGAGTCAGGTGAGAGAGTCAGGGTGGTGTCTGTCCTAAGTGATTTGCCTAAAGGTGACACCAGAAGCTTCAGCTAGAGCCCAGATGGAAACCGAAGTCCCTTGACTTCAGTCCTGAGCTGCATAAGTTGCCAATACAATAAATTAACCTTCAGCAGGAAGCTGAAAGCCCCACTACTGTTTGGATTAGAGCTTTTGCAGTAAATCACTGCGCTTGCTGGGCTTCTAGACACAGAAGAGGGGCAGACTGCAAACTACTAAAAAATAGGAACAAGAAGGAATGCAGGGCAGACTACAGAGTAGGGGCTTGCTTTCTAGAAAGCAGCGGCTCTGAAATAGGTCTGGAAGTCATTGGGGACAGGCATGTGAACATGCTTTTGCCAGGGCCACGAGGCAAAAAGAGTAATGCCATCCTAGGTTGCAGAAAAATGCAACCAGTAAGTAGGCATCTGCGGAGAGCGCTGGCGAGACTGGTGCAGAGAAAGCAACTGCATTATTGTTCTGTGCTCTAGCATTGCTTTGCCAATGGAGAGCACCCATGTGCTTGAATGACATCCCAGACACGGGCTGCTCCTGGCAGCACAGGAATCCCTGGATTTCTGGAGTGACACCCGATGCAGCAGAATGCAATCCATATCAAAGGAGCTGTCAGGTGGTGTTCCTGTTCGATCTTGAAACTTGTGCAATCTTAACTTAGCATGCTATTTGATAGAGAGGTAAAAGCATCAATTCCCTCCCCTCCTAGATAACTGAATGTAAATCCTTGTTTCTTTTCATGCGTCAAACCTCTGATCTTTCATCAGAATTGGCTTCATCCATAGTTACTGGCATCATATGGAAAAAAATAGGAGTTAGGATCACGTCATGAAATACCACAAGGTTACTTATTTATTGTTATAAAACATGTCAGAACAGTTTCCAGAGGTGAGAGAGGAAGATCTGAGGCTGAAGCCCCGGGACGCAGTCTTTTGTATGTCTTGGCACGAGTACACCTACATGGTGTTAACAGCCTACTCCATTCTGAAGGCAGAGTCCAGGCACATGCTTAATGGCACAGAAGCATATCTTTGCACTCAAAGTCCACGGGCCTTAAACACACTTAAGTAGAGCAGTGGCCTTCTTGGGTTTGCCGGTCATGCTGCAAAGGGGACGGAGAGCAGAGGTGCCTAACAAAATCTTGCATTTATTGTCCATTTTATTTTATTTCTAGGCATTTTAGACAATTTTGGAAACACAGGACTAGATTTCCAAGGAGCACCATTCACTGAATGAAAGGGACCAGCCTAGCCCAGCGTGATGGCATCCTCCTGTGTTGTGGGTCACTGTAACATGGGGGCCTTCTCTGGGCCGATTTCCCTGTGGCCGGCCCACCTGTTTCTGGGCTAGCTGCCCGCCTTCTCACCCGCCACGCCTTGATGATAATTAATTAATTGTTGTTAATTAAAGCAGGAGGTTGCCCATTTCTTGCCCCTCCTCCCCC
>NW_017729025.1:19571517-19573604 GCF_001723915.1 Gavialis gangeticus | reverse complement strand
ATGCCAGGGGGTGCTATCTGCAGCTCCATACCTCCCCTACACTGCAGCCCATGCCTCACAGATGGTATGCAGCTGTTATCCACATCACCGGCCCTACACTGGGCCCCAGAATCTTCCTATCAGGACCCCTCCAAGATTGCCCCATTCACATAGCCTATCCCACCCTCATTCAGGCTAGCTAGCTCCCTGAAACTATTTTCCCCCCCTCGGGTGTAGTCCCTTGCCCCAGACCTTTGGCCATACAGGCCCTGGCCCCACCTCCAGGACCAGTTGGGCACCCCAGGCCCTCCAAGCTCTGGGCATCCCTCACCATGGCCCTGGCCTCAGCCCAGGCCAATTGAGGGTACTCAACATCAGGCCTCCGAGCCTCTAGCCCCATTCTCACTCCTGGGGTCTGCCTTCTGGCCCCTACTCAGGGTTACCCACCCAGTTGTGGGAGCTGGGGTTAAGGTGCCCCAACCCACCTTTCACTGGGGTGGTAACTGGCCTGGCATTTCCTGTGCCACTGAGAGCCCCACCAGGCCACCCACTCCTGGCAGGGTGCAGTTTTAGGTCATGCCCAGGACCAGGAGCCTCCTGACCATCCCCTACAGCTCCTCCCTTACCTCCAGGGTGTTCCTATAGCCAGGCAATGCTGTTACCTGGCCTTCCAGTAGCAAATGCCCTATTTATATAGGCAGCCCCTGACTCCAAAATGGCTGCCCTAATCAGGCACCTGCCGGCTGCTGGCTTCAGGCCCTTAAAGTGGCAGGCACCAATAGTGTCCTGCCACAGTCACCCGAGTTCAAATTCTCCTTTTTACCTGATTTGGAGCAGGGACTGGTTATCACGTCTCACTCTCAGGTGATGACCCTAACCCCCAAGAAACGCTCCTCAGTAATAAAAAAACTGTATTGCCAGAGATTGAAACCCCCTCCCCACAATGCCCTTCAGGTGTTTGCATGTCCATCTTCTACCTCGCAGAGTACCCCAATGGCCCAGCACAGTGGTGCTTAACCTTTTGGTCCTGCGGGCCAGAGGAGTGGAGTGGGGCTGGTCTGCAGGCCAGATGGAGCCCTGTGTGCTAGGATTGGGCCCTAGGGCCTGACATTACCATCTCTTGCCCCTGCATGCTGAGATTGGGCCCTGGCACTATCCCCCCGTGCCAGGATTGAGTCCCAGGGGCCTGGCACCATCCTCTCCCAGCCCCACTGCGCTGTATGGCCCAACACCGCTCCCACCCTGCCCTGTATGCTGGGTTCAGGCATGCAGGACCCAAGTGTAACTGTTCCTCTGCTGCAAAAACTTCCAGACCGGTGTGGAGCCCCATGGGCAAAAAGACACAGCACAATAGGCTGGATCTGGCCTGCAGGCCAGGGGTTGAGCATCCCTGGCTCAGCATGACTCAACCTGATCTACATTTTGTTGCAAGTTGAAGTGTTCACCCTCAAATGAGATGCATACCTAGTAGGCCTGTGCGAAGCAGCTAGTATTTGCTTCGCATTCAGCCGATTTGGGGGACAGTGATTTCATTCGGTGGTTGGAATCAGTGTCCCAGTTGGATTCAGCCAAACCTGATTCAGAGATTCGGCAGCAGCCGAATCTCCGAATCAGCCAGGCCCATCCCCCACCCCTCTCCCAGCCCGGCAATGGCTGCCCTGCCCACCCCAGCTCCCGGCACTTGGAAAAAAAAAAAGCCCTGGCTCACCGGGTGCTGCCCGGCAGGGGGCGATCCCTGCTGCCCCCCACTGCCTCACGCTGCATGGAGGGGCTCTGCTACAAGCCCCCTGATGCCCCCCCTCACTCCCCTAACCCCCCCCATGGGTCAGTTCTGGCGCTTTTAAGAAAAAAAAACCCAAAAAAACCCTGGGACTCACCACTCCAGCCGGCGTCCCCGCTGCCCTGCACCGCGTCGGGGGGCTCTGCACGATCCCCCTGAAGCCCTGAGGATGCACCAGGAGCAGTGAGTCCTAGGGCCTTTCTTGGTGTTTTTTTTTCTTAAAGGGCCTGAGCTGGCCCAGGCGGGGCACCCATGGTGGGGCTGGGGGAGCAGGGGTGGGGGGGGGAGAATCTTGGGGCTTGCGGCAGAGGCCCACCATTCAGCGCGG
>NW_017729025.1:19550406-19566517 GCF_001723915.1 Gavialis gangeticus | reverse complement strand
GAGAGCTTTGAATCGATTTGGAGAGGGTCCAGAGGAGGCCACTCACATGATCAGGGGGCAGCAGGGCAGGCCCTACGAGGAGAGGCTACGGGACCTGAACCTGTTCAGCCTCCACAAGAGAAGGCTGAGAGGGGATCTAGTGGCCTGTTACAAACTGGTCAAGGGAGGGACCAGCAGGCACTGGGGGAGTCCCTGTTCCCCCGAGTACTACCAGGAGTGACAAGAAATAACAGTCACAAGCTGGCAGAGGGTAAATTCAGATTAGACATCAGGAGGCGCAACTTCACTGTCAGGGCGGCTAGGATCTGGAACCAACTTCCAAGCGAAGTGGTGCTGACTCCTACCCTGGGGGTCTTTAAGACAAGGCTAGACAGTCACCTTGCTGGGGTCGTTTGACCCCAGTACTCTTTCCTGCCATGGCAGGGGCCGGACTTGATGATCTGCTGAGGTCCCTTCCGACCCTGCAAACTATGAAACTATGATTTGGACCTTTAAACTGGTCCCCTGATTTGATTCGGATTTGGAGATTCAGTCACTGAATTGGGCTGAATCTCTTCTGAATTGAATCACCACCCGCAGCTTCGCATAGCTGTAATACCTAGACCAGGAAATCAAAGAAGTGTTGGGCATCATCAGAGCTGGCCCCTTAAGGCAGTTTCTGTGGCTCTTCAAGGTTGACATCTTGGCTTGGCCCAGCAGGAAATAGGTCAGGCAGATCAAATTTTTCTCAGCCACTTGATGTGGGATAGAGAGAATATATACAGGCTCAGAGAGAGCCAAATCCAATGCACCAAAGAGGTCACAGAAGGCAGCAAAGAGTGGTTTCAGTCTGAGGCAGTCCAGGAAGGCGTGGAAGATCATTTCCTCCACCTTCTTCTTGCAGAAACATCAGACCACTGATGCCACTGGATCTAAGTGGCAGTCAAAGATGCTGGTGGCCTGGGCCCCATGCAGCAGCTGCCATGGGAGGATACCAGTTCTCTTAGCAAAGGGCACCTTGTACAAAGGGTGCCAGCCACGCCAGGGGGGCTGGTATGGTGTTGCTGCTGCTACATGCCACCTCCACATCACATTGGGGGTTGCGGGAGGTAGGAACACAGGGAGAATGAAAGAGAAAGAACTTCACTTCAGACCTGGAAATCTGTATTAGAGGATACAGAAGCATGAGCTTAGTGTGCTTCCTATGACTTGTCAAAGGGTACAGCCTAACAGTGAGTGAATGACCGAAGCAGGATCAGCAATTAGCATTCACTATGAAAGATAATATGTGTGCATTACAACATACGTGTGCATTCACTGCACATCTCCGCTAGAGAACAGCTGCAGGATCCCCATTCAGCTACTGGAGCCTCGGCCTCCGACACCTAACCCACAGATTTTAGCTATAGCTTACATACCCTCTAGAGAGAGAGGCAAAAAATGGAGCCAAAAGACTCCTGGTGCTGTCTACGTTTGCCTTAAGCAATCATCCCGTCAAAAGAGAATAATTTTAGATTCCTTGTTTCTGTGGCATATTACACAGAAGAGGACACATCTGTTATTCCTGCAAGATACAGACTGTTGATAGAACTTGCAGCACATGAGGATAGAGACAGGATAAAAAAGCCTCTTATTTATCCATGTGGCTGAGACTCCGTGGGCAAACAGAGCTGCTTCAAATACAGCTCAGTTATCATGTAGGCATGGATGCTAAGCTTCCCCAAGCTTAGTGTGCATTCAGCTCCAGAGACATTTTGTGTCACAAAGTTCTCAGCCATCAGCTTCTCGCCATCCAGAGCAGGCCACTCTCCTGCAGCTGATGCTGTTGGCCAGGGAGCGACCCAAACAACTCCCCCTCTTCACCCCGAGACAAAGAAGACATGACCCACATCTCAACAGTCAATGGAGCAGGCCCAAAGTTGTCCTGCTGGCTGGCAGCTCTCCAGGTATTGTTTTCCCAAAATAAAATGCAGGATATGACAGACTGCATTCTGCCCTGAATTTGGTGGACAGGATGACTCAGAGATTGGGACGGTTTAGGGGGAAATGAAACAGGGAATTTTCGTTGCTGGGATAAGAAAGATCTTTGCAGCCAGGAAGTTGTTGCTACAACCGTTGCTGTCTGAGTGTCATTGTAACCTGCTCTTGGACTGGTGTCAGCAGCCACACTCTGCACTTTTGGCCAAATTTCCCGGATATTTGTTCAGGGAAGTCAGTGAATCCAAGGATGGATTTGGTACTTTTGGTACCCCACAAGTTCAGCCCCACTGGTATATGGTACCAAGGAGATATGGCAGGAGGCATGATTGTGGAATCACGCATTAGATCCCATTGCACTTAATTACTGGCACAGGGGGAGCCTGATTTGAGCTCCCGCTGCACCAGCAAGAAGCAAGCTCCCATGGCTGGGAGCCCCCTCATTTGAGAGGGCTCCCAGCCGTGGGGATGCTTCGTGCACCCCCGTGGCTGGGAGATGCAGCTGGTGAGATCCCCCAGCCGTGAAGGTGTGTGGAAGCCCTATAGCTGGGAGATCACTGCTGCCACAATTTCCCAGCCTCAGGGGAGACCCTGCTATACATACAAATTAAAGCTTGATAGCAACCAGCTATGAAGTTAGTACACATTTTTGAGGTCTAAACTTATAGCTGGTTGGAGCTTTTTATGGCTTGATAGCTACTTTGCACATGTAGTCATTCTCAAGGTAACTGCAATGAACCACCTAACTGTGATGCCTGCAGCGTGCAGAGGAGGCCCAATAGAAACGAACTGACCACAATACAGTGGGCACGCACATAATCCAGGGAGGAACTACATTTTAGGGTGTCCACAGATACCCCAATGGGATAGTGCCTGTATCCTGTAGGGCCACATCCAGACAACTGCAAATGTTTGGTTTCCCAGGGACAAGTAGCAGCAGCACAAGGTGTGCTGCTGCTACTTGTCCCTGGGGAATCCCTGTGACATGCATGCTCTGGCTCACGACAGATTACCCCAGGCAGGGTAGGGGACGCTGGGACCACTGACTGTGTTGGCCCCAGCAGCATTACTTGGGGTCCTGGGGGCCAGGGAAGCTGCAGCTGCAGTGCTTCTGCAACTGTGAGCCTGGCTAGCAGCTGGAGTGTGGCTCTGGATGGCCAGGCTCCAGTTTTGGTTGGTATGCCCTGCTGCCACGTGCACCCACCCCACTTTTCTTCTATGTGTTTTTTTTTTTAGTCCAGGATGTCCCAGGATCAAAAAACACCTGAATGTGTGGTGTGTGGCATTGCAGGTGGGTCTGCAGCGCCTCATACTGCACAGCTGCACTCATCTAGACGTGGCCTGTGTGTCTGCTTCAGAAGCCCGGAAGCATTTCTATGACCTGCCAACCCAAAGCGACGTGATTTCAACAGTGTGCAATTCTCCCCCTGGTTACCATGCTCCAGGCTTCATCTCTTCCTGTGGCACTATAGGATGAAGAACAGAACTAGGTAAATACTGAACATTTTTGGTTTCATTGTCAAAATTAGGGGGGAAATGGAAATGTTTTCAAATTTTTGACAAAACAAACAATATCTTTAAATTCCTGGGTCAGTTTTCCTGAAAAGGACAGGCTTCATTTTGCATTTGGGGTGGGGAGCAGGGGAGGGGGAAGGGCTTATTAGTTGACACCTTTTTGTAAAATGTGGGTTGATTTATAAAGGAACGACACAATTTTGAAACTACTGCAATTAAATATTTTGACATTGTCAAAAATCCCTTCCCCCTTTCTGTCCCCTCCCACACCCCAAAATGCCACTGCTTGGCTAATATACTGGATCTCAAAAAAGAAAAAAAGAAAGAGTCACCTAGCTCTAATGCTGAAGTACGTAGCAGATTTGGATCGGAGGTAATTTTTTCTTCTCAAGTGCACATTAAGCCAATTTGGGAGGCTTGGGTTGTCAGCCAGAGTGAAATGTAATGAAAAGCTCAAATGCAGTGTAAGTTATGACCTTACTATTGTTCAGAAATGAGGCATGTCGCCAAGGAAACTGGGACCAGGCAAGTCTGTTTGCTGCAAAAGCAAACACCGCTATAGTAACCTGCACTCTTCTGCCCAGGCCCCTAGTTAAACTCAATTTCGGAGGAAAGGCACCCGACCATCTGCTTAACTATAAAATATCATCACAAAACTGCCTTTGCTATAGCTACAGCAGTGGCTCCCAAACTTTTTTTTTTTTTGCAAACCACCTGAAAATTGCTGAGGGTCTTGGCAGACCACTTAATAAACTTTTTTTGTTCTATAAATCAAAGCATACAACTCATATTTGAGTATCAGGAGGCTCACCTTTCTAATGTGATGGATGTGCCTGTTTTTTTGAGCAAAGTAGTCGGGTGTAACATGTGTCAGCTTTAGCCTTAGGTCACCTTTCTGCAGACCACCTGCATGGAGCTCGTGGACCAGTGGTGGTCCATGGACCACGGTTTAAAGCCTCTGGTGTTGAGTACCTGACAAGCTAGGTACTAGTTCCTCATGGTTTAATCATACCCACACTATCCCCCAGCTACTTGTCCCAGTCTCCTGGCCTAGCTAGGCGGCTTTGTTTCCTTCCCAGTACCTAATCCAGTTTCTCTTTCTTTGCCCTGTCTTTCTTTCACCTCAGTCCTTCCTCATCCCCAAACTCCCTCCCTGGTCTCTTTGTCCAGTCTCAGTGTCCTCCCTGACTTGTTGCCACAGTTGCTTCACCCAACCAATCTCATTTTCCCCTCATACCCAAGTTCCTCATCAATTAATCTCTTCTTCCCCAATATTTCTTATCCTGATCTCACTATTTCTGTCCCAGTTGCCTTACTTGGCCTGTCCCACTCTCTGCCACACCATGTCCTTCAGCTCTTGCCCAGTCCCAGTTTGCATCCCTCTGAATTCAAATCAGGCAGGTTCCTCCTTACTGCCCAGCAAGGGGAATCAGTGAGGAGAAACAGGTTCCCCGCTGTCACTTCAGCCGCTTGGACCTGGGACAGCCTGTAGCAGCCCCAACCTGGAGCTATAAGGAAAGTCTCCCTCATCCCTTGACTGATGCATGCCCAGGGAAGATTGACTCTTTCTGTAATTTAATTCCTGTGACCTAAGAAGTATCTACTGACCATGGGCAAATTACTATTTTCCAGAGGTTTAAAACTTGATCCAGTTGGGATGGATTTTCACAAGGGGGGCCAATAACATCTCCCTAACACCAAGGACACCCCTGCGGACTAGGGCTGCGTGAAACTTTGGGTGCTGATTCTATTCGGAGGAGATTCAGCCCAATTCGGTGGCCGAATCTCCAAAGCCGAATCGAATCGGGGGGCCAATAAAGAGGTCCAAATCGATTCAAAGCTCTCCGAAGTTTCAGAGAAGATTTGGAGAGCTTCAGTGATTCGGATAGCCCCCGCCGCTGCAGCAGGGACTCCATGCTGGCAAGGAGGGGACGGGGGGGAGCTGAAGGAGGGGGGAGGGGACCATGGGGGGGACCCCTGTCAGGCCCCATCCCCTGCCTGGTTCCCCAGCCCTCCTTGAACCCCGCTCATTCCCCCAGCCCCCACCACGGCTGCCTCGCATGCCCCAACTCCGGCCTTTTAAGAAAAAAAACCCAAGAAAAACTGCAGGATTCACCAGCTTCTGCAGTGGCCTTGGGGCTTTGGGGGCTCGTGCAGAGCCCCACACATGGCACGGGGCAGTGGGGGGCAGCAGGAATCACCCCCTGCCTGGCAGCACCTAGTGAGTCGGGGCTTTTTTTTCCCCAAAGAGCTGGGAGCTGGGGCAGGGAGGGCAGCCATTGCCGGACTGGGCCTGGGTGATTCGGAGATTCGGCTGATTCAGCAGCAGCTGAATCTCCAAATCAGATTCGGCCGAATCAATTCAGGACAGTGATTCGAATCACCGAATCGAATCTCTGTCCCCCGAATCGGCCGAATCTGAATCCAAAGTGAATACTAGCCACTTTGCACGGGCCTACTGCTGACACCCACCAAACAACAAGTCCCTGCTCCAAAATAAGGGGGTGCTAGCACTTCTTTAAGCAAGTTCACTGGGTTTTTTAATATGGGAAAACAATGCATTTTCCTCTAGCCTTAGCTAAACTGCTTTGACTAAAACTTTCCAAAAATAATTCAGCCTGAGGCAGACACCTAGGATGGCAAATTTCAGCCCAAACAGTTACAGCATGGCAAAGTTATAAGCAACTATGAACATCTTATAATGAGAAGTGTCTGGCAAACTTAAAAATAGGCAGTGCAACCAGCCCCACCTATAACACGCAGCCAAATCCTGCTCGCCATAGTCCCTTGAGAAGTTCCACTGAAGTCAGTAAAATTTGACCCCACAGATTAAAAAAAAAAGTGGCAGTCATTGTGCCAATGTCACCTTGGGGTAGGATGCTGAGGAGTGCAAGCTGTCAGACTATGATCCATCCTTTTTTTTTTGTTGCTTTTCCACTGACAGCTAGAGAATTCCATTTTTCCAAGCCCAAGTGTGAGAACCCTGCATCCACCTCATTCCTGCTTTTTGTGCTTGTTGACTCTTAGTATTGGCAATCTCTGCATTTCCTGTACAGCTGATCTCCACGTCCGATGAGAATTCCCCCATGAATTCTCCAGAACAATGGAGCTCTTTACGACTCCTCCTCTCCTCTCAATTTGACACCCCCATCGTTATCTTTTGGAACGGTTGATCTCAGGAAGTTTCCAAAGAGGCAACTAAATGCCGTCAAAAGGTTTCAGGCTCTATGCATTGACAGGGTATCAGGATTCATGTGGCTTTTCTTTCTCTTCACACAGCCAGGGGCCACACAACTTGCAAGCTTTTCTTTTGCTTGGGTTGCACGCACATCCCTTCCCCCCCCACACACACACTTCAGCCATTCCCTGATAACTGAGTTTGCTTTTTTTGAAGAGGAATTTAACACACAGACAAAAGCTGCAGTGCCAGAGAACTCACAAATGAATAATGATGGACTTTTCCTTGCGTTAGCCCAATAAGCATGTCTATTCAAGAAGAAAGCCCTGGTTGAGAGAGAAGATATATGCAACTGATGTTGCAGGAAATCAAGTTTATACCTGCAAAGAAGTTGTTCAAGAACAGCAGAGCCTTGTGCAACTGTTACCCCCACCCCCACTTGCACACCTGCCAAGGTCTTCGAGCACTTACATTGTCTAACGCACAAACTCTGGCCACATATGTTAGGTCTGCTACAGTTCAGCATACCTAGACATTGCTCAGGTTTTTGTGAGTCTTGCTTGCTTCCTTTTGATTCTTGCTTCTTTCTCTTTGTGCTTTGCCTGTTAATATCCCTGGGCCCGTGCGTACAAGTCCGAGAGTGACTTGAGTAGACCCATGCATGAGACTCAAGAATTCCCTACCACCATGATGTGGGCCCTCTGGGTCTTGTGTCAGGACATGCAAATAGAACAACATACCTTTTTGCTCCCACTTTGGAACAGGTAGGTATTGAATAGGTGGGAAGGGGAAGGGGATATCCAGGGCCTTATCTCCTGCTCACCACTTAGCAGCCAACATAACTGAGCCAGCAGCTGGTAGCTTGCTGTTGATGCAGACCAAAGAATATTGACTGCACAGGAGCAAGAGAAGAAGCCGGGAGACTACCAGAGCCCCAAATCCTCCCACAGATGCTCCTGCTGGCCCTCATGCAAGGCTGCACTCTAACCCTAAGCAGTCTGTTAAGAGGAACATGTTGAGGGATTCTGATTGGCATCAGAGATGTATTTTAGGACATTGTCAAACACCAGGCAATATCTATGATCGTTGTTCGGCCGAGACACAGACACTGTTGTGTTGTATTAGACACCACTTTTGCAATCTGATTTCTTGGATTTTCCTTATCCTTGCAACACGTTACAGGATAGTGAAACTGCACCTGGGTCATGACATGTCAAGTCTGGAAAGATTCCAAGAGGCATGGATTAACATGATATAAGTCTGAACAAATAAAAGATTTCTTTAGCCCTCACCAGAAGCAAGAGCCAAGGTGTGTTTACTGAATCAGGAAGGAAGTATGTTAATTTGCACATGTTGGTTATTTTAAAGGACATTTTTTAATTCCTCCTTCCACCCCCATTCCTGCCCCCTTCCCCCAAATTTCTGAGTATGTGTTGCTGCATGTCTAAGTTGCAAGCCAGTCACCATGTAGATGATTGGAGGAGTATGAAAAATACCCTACACAGTAAAATAATGATTCCCTTATAAAATGTCTGCATGAAAATCCAGTTACATGTAGGTCACATATTTTTAGTAAATCAGATCCAAACCATGCATTATTTAGCATATTAAACTTCAACAGCCTGAAGGCAGGCTACATCAAGATCCAGTTTTAAAAGATCAGAATGTAACCGTCAGTTAACTATCTCTGGGGGAAGAATTAAATACAAATGATGTTGCCCAGAGCTATAAAAATCTAATTTTTTATTCTTTTTTTGTTGGGAAACAGAAGAGACTTTTCAATTTTGTTTTGCCCTGCTCCAAAGTTTTGAGATACCTTTGGAACAGGCTGGAGGTACATCAGCAAAACCAAAAATTGTCTTGCCCTTTTTGTATTGTTAATGTGCAGTCAGATAATAATATTGGAAAAGACTTTTCGGGTAAGAAACAACCAAGTCAAAAGATTCACACCTTGGACATGTGTCAGTTTGCAAGAGACAATGAAAGAGTCCAGTCAGTGAGATAAGACCTGTTCATGGTAAGTGATGACTTGTCTACCCATACACCAAGGACAACAGATCCTTGTTTTCGAGGGCCAAGAGCTCTTTTCATTTTCCCCTAGGCCACGTGTTTATGCTTAACGGTTAGATTATTTGACTTGGACTGTACACCCACATGGAGGGATAAGATTGAATGATAGTCAGGTGACAGTCATTTTTTGGTGTGTAACGTGTAGCCCTAAATTTGGTGCAAGACCGATAATGTTCAGATACAGCTTCGCAATATGTGAAGCGTTCCAGACAACAGACTGTTGTATATCATCTTAGCCCAAGCAAACAACACTATGTTTGGCATTCATTTTATGGAACAATATGACAAAGAGAGTGTGAACCCTTGGTAACCCTTGAGCTAGCTGGCAGTCCTGCCTGGGTGCCACAAGAAGAACATAACACAAGAGGGACAGGGAATTAAACACAAAATAGGTTGTGAGAGTAGTGAAGGTATTGTTATGCCATTATTATTTGGAATAGGGCCATTTTAATACCTCTTTAGCCTCTTTGTGATTGAGATTCAAAAGATGGGGTGGAGGGAGCTGCTTACCGGCTACACAAACAAACTCAGCTCTGAATGAAAAGCAAGAGGGATGCTGCTTCCCCAAGGCTGTTTGCATGTATAATATGGGCAAACAAACATTTCCTTTATCTGAACTCACCTAAATAAACTGAGCTCGTTCTATGCCTTTTGGCCTCAGTTCATGAGCTTTACCAAGTGCCACCACACTCAGCTTAATCCTGCAGAAAGTTATAAACAAATAAAGCCCATGAATACATCAATGTTGTAATAACTCTAGGTGTATTAGCAAAGAAACTGGCCTTCAATGGACAGGGAGAAGCTTTCCACATAGGCAGATTGGGCTATTACTGTCCATTGCATTGGTTTTGTGCCTTATTCTGAAGCAGCCAATGCTGAGCACTCTCAGTGAGTGGATAATGGACAGGCAGCCCACTGGAAACGGTTCTTTACCAAGAACGGAGAGGAATCCATATATTGATACACTTTAAGACCAAGAGAGGACCACTATGAACATCTACTCTGATCTTCTGCACCTAGTTTCACTCAATAATTCCCTCACCAAATATAACTTGTGATTAAATTGAAGAATATCTTTTAGAAAGACATCCCATCTAGTTTTAAAGACTTCAAAACAATAGGGAATAGCTTAGCAAGCTCTTCCAGTGGTTTATTGCCTTTACTGAAAAAGTTTGCTTTACTTGGTGTTCGAAAGTTTCTAGCTTCAGCTATCATATACTGGCATGTCTATGTATTTATTGCTTGACAGCAAGTGCTGGTCACAGAACTTCGATGAAATCAAAATGCTTCACAAAATTAAGCTGATTTCAACAGCACTTCATTTTGGGGGAAAAAACAGAGACGTCCAAGCAATATTGACACACCCCATTGTGACATTTTCAGAATGAAATGTTTTGATTTATTGTTTTGAAACAACTTTCTTTTTATGAACTTTTAAATTGTGTACTATAATATATCTAAAGAAAGTACATAGCACAGTACAAAACTTTAATAAATCAAAATTAAATGCCTCAATCATCAAAGACAATCTTTTCCAGCATTTTTCTTTGTGAACAAATTGAAATGTTTAGTTTTCATTCCAATTCAGACTTTTTTTTAAATCCTTCATGAAACAGAACTTCTTTCTTACTCCACTTTATTTACAGCCCGTTATGGAAATAGTCTGTATGAAGAGCAGAGGTTAAAGACATCCTGTTTGACCCTTCCCCCAAGACTTAAGATACATCAATTGAAGAAGTCCCACCAAAGCCACCTTTGCAGCCTTCTCCCAGTGAGGTGGTTTGAGAAGCAGACCAATGCTAGAGCCCTGCAGCATGCAAACTGCAGGTCAGTCAAGACATGATTTAAGAAGGGCTGGTTACGATGGGCAAGATGCATAGCATGGGTGAATGACACATGAATGCACAAAAAACTTCTCTGTGGTGAATTAGGGCATGGAAAGCAGAAGTACGGGTGCTTCGAGGGCATGCTGGATTGGTTAATGCTGTCGAGCTCATAGCTATAAGAAGCAATCCTGGTTTTCTCTAATAAAAAAATCCAAAATTCTCTGATTTAAAAAAACAAAACCCAAATCCACATTTTTCTGTGGTTAAAATGAAACACCACTGACATTTGTTTTAACCACAGAGAAATGTAGATGGGGGGAGGGATAAATCAGAGAATTTTGGAATATTTTTTATCAGAGAAAATCAGGATCCCTGGCTATAAGTAGGCAGCAATGAAGTGCCACAGTGAGGGAAGCATAAACCTTTCTGAACAGCAACAGTAGTCCATTGGGCAGGAAAACTGAGCATCATCAGCATCGGACCAATTCACACATTGAATGACACTAAGGATTTTGTAACAAAGGGTGCTTGCTACATATTAGGCCAGCATAGTCATCTCTACACTCACCCTGCTTGATCCAACCACCTCCACTGAATTACAGCCACCTTTTACTATTAGAAACCTAGAGTAATGACATATAATAATTACTTACCCATGTACACATAGTCTTTTATCCCCATTATAATGTTTACTGTGTGGCTGTTTTTTCTACAGAAAAGAGCTGTTGTTCCTAAACTACTAAGCCAATAAAGATCTTCATCCAAAGAGGAATAGTGTGAAAAGCATCCTTTATGTTCTGAAAAGTTTATCTTGTCCTTTAGGTGATTTATGAAATTACTATGTAACTTCATGTCCAGAGAATACAATGTTCAGCCAACAAGAGTTACGAGGTACAAATACTGGCGCTTACTAAGTGCAACTCAACATACAAAAAGAAACGAAGCAGCAGAAAATATAAAAACAACCTCACAGTTTCATATGGTGGAAGCTCTGTATGCCCTATCACATAAATATATCACAAGTTCAAATTAACTCTCTAAAGGGATGTAAACAGGTATTGAAATACTAGCCATATTGAAGTACCTGCAGTGCAGACACAATGCTTAAAAGTAGGGCTGTGCGAAACAGCACCGTTCTGTTTCGACTTCTGTTTCAACGATTCAACACAACAGTGTTTCGTTTAGAGTTTTGTTTAGTTTCGAAAGCACTGTTTGGTTTGGTTTTGTCAAAACTGTTTTGCTGTTTCGATGTTTTGACCATAGGCTATTATGGGGAAACATAAAATGCAGCAGAAAGGCAGATTGGGGGCTCACCTGCACCCCCAGGACAGCTGCAGGGGCTGTGCCAGAGTCCTCCAGAGGGGTGTAAGCCCCCAACCTGCATGCCAGATGAGAGAAGCCGGGTGCTGCTGCCTGGGACTGGCGCGGGGAAGATCGGTGCTGCTGCTGGTCTCAGGCAGCAGCACCTGGCTCCTCTCATCTGGCAGGCAGATTGGGGGCTTGCCCACACCCTCAGGAGGGCTGTGGGGCCTGTGCCAGAGTCCTCCCGGGGGTGCAGGCACCCGATCTGCCTGCCAGATGACAAACCGGCACTGGGCACAGCCCACACCCAGCGCCGGGAATATTGGTGCCGCTGTTGGCTCCAGACAGCAGCACCCAGCTCCTGTCACCCGACAGGCAGATCAGGGACATAAACTGCCAGGATGACTCTGGCACAGGCCCCACAGCCCTCCCTGGGGTGCCAGCAGGCCCCTGATCTGCCTGCCAGCTGACCAAAGCCAGCCAGGTGCTGCTGTCTGGGGCCAGCAGCAGCCAGGGCCATCCTGGCGGAGGGGGTGAATTGGGGCAACCAGCCTGCGGAGCTGGGCGGAGTGGCTGTGGTGACTCTGTGCCACCGGCGGCTTTGTGTCTGGCCAATTCGCACCCCTTGGGGACAGCCCTGGCTGCCGCTGGCCCCAGGTGCTGCTGCCGCCAGTCCCAAGCAGCAGCACCCGACTTCTGTCAGCCGGCAGGCAGATCAGGTGGTGCAGGCATGCCCCCGATCTGCCTGCCAAATGAAAGGAGGCAGGGATCAGCACCAGGAAGATCGGTGCTGCCGCTGGCCCCAGGCGACAGCACTCAGTTCCTGCCAGCCGGCAGGCAGATCAGGGCCCACTGGCACCGCTGGGATGGTTGCGGGGGCTGTGCTGGAGTCCTCCTGGGGGTGTGTGCTCCTAATCTGCTTGCCGGATGACAGGAGCCAGGTGCTGCTGCCTGGGGCTAGCGGTAGCACCAATAATCCCATCACTGGGTGTGGGCTGTGCCCAGGACCAGTCTGTCATCTGGCAGGCAGATCAGGGAACCGCACCACTAGGAAGACTCCAGCACAGCCCTGCAGCCCTCCCAGGGATGCAGGTGAGCCCCCAGTCTGCCTGCCGAATGATAGGAGGTGGGTACTGCCGGTTGGGAACAGTGCTGAAGCCAGTAGGCCTGGCTTCAAAACTTGAAACAGTTCAAAACTTTCAAAATGTTTTGAGTTCCCTTGTTTCGTTTTGAAGCTGTTTTGAAGGCTTTTGTTTCATTTCAATTTTGCTGTTTTGAGCTTGAAACGCATCAAAACAGCTTCAAAATGAAACGCTGGGCAAAATTTCACACAGCCCTACTTAAAAGTGATTGTAGATCAAACATGTACACTCTGCTTTTTTGAGTATTGAAGAATGATGATGATGATAACATGTAGGCCAAGCTTTGAAAAAGTGACTGGGTTCCATGTGCCACCTAAGACAGGGACCTGGTTTTAAATTGGTAGGCACTGAGCATTTGTTGAAACTCAGGCTCATTCAATTTAGATTTGACAATTTAGGGAATCGATCTAGATACCAACCTCGGAATTCCACGAGATATTATGAAACTCGTGGGCTAGGGACAGAAGTTACACATAAACTGGTTTAAGTGATCAGAAACTGGTTTAAACCTGTAACAGAACAGAAACTCAGTGCACATAAACCAGTTTCAAAATGGCTGAAACTGGTTTAAGACAACCCTGATTGAATGTACTATCAGACTTAACTGATTTGGGTCAAACCAGTTTATGAAACATCTGTCCCAGACCCCTTCCTGATTTAAGTTAAATCGCAGTCCTCCAACATCCCATCATGCTTTCCAGCCCTGGGCTGGGTTGGGCTTTGTTGTCTGCTCCAGAGAACAGAGCTGGTCCCACCCCTCTACTCCCTAGCTGGAGCAGTGAGGGCTGGCTGACAAGGGGCAAGCTTGGCTAGGGATGCAGCACAGTCTGCAGGGGGGGACTGCCCCACCCCAGGCAAACCCCAACTGGTGTCTGGGGCCAGGAAGTGGGGTTAAATACTTCTTCCCTTGCTCAAGCTTACTGCTGGCTGCAACTGCAGACTACAAATCCCAGAGACACCTGGAAGCAAGGAGATGAAGTGATGAGCAACACTGCAGAGTCCTGCTGCTATAATTCTGGACTGCAAATCCCAGAGACCTCCGAGGGACAGGAGGAAGAGGAAATAAACATACAGCCTGAGAGCCGTGCTCTAGTGCCGCCTCCCCCCACAAGCTTCTGGCCTGAGCCACTGCAGGCATGTGGCTGCATTTCCTGAATCAAAGATAAATGTCTGTTCACTTCTGTTTCAATTTAATCTGTGCAGTTTAGACTAACCTGCACAATTGATTGTGAATTGATTCAGCTGTCTGTACCTATATGATGAATCCCTGTATGTGGAACTCACCATCTGGTGTCAGGGCTGTCATGTATCTTCCACACCAGGAAAAATACAAGGTCATTACATCTTGGTGGCTGCCAAATAGGCGTAAGCATTGTGAGAAAGTGGGATGACTGAACCCTACATAAACCCACCTGATAATGTTCGTCTCAAGGGACTGTAGTTTGGAGACTGGGAAATCACGAAGCAAGAGAAAAAGCCAGGTTTTAACACTGGGGCTTCAGGGGTACAGAAACTGGGAGAACTTCAGGGGACTGAGAGGACTCACAGATGCATGAACTTTGGATAGAAGAGAAGCAGATGGCCTTTCTTAGATGGGTCCAGTCTAATTCCGTGACCAGCTGAGAAAGATGGAAACTGAATGCGCAAGAGATGGGAGGCTGGAGGGGTGGGGAAGATGTTTCATGATCTGGAGAAGTTATGTGTATAGGTGGGCAGGACCTGGACCCCTTGGAGGACTCCAACCTAGGCCCAGAGATCTCTCTAGAGCAGCAAGGGCACTGAAATATATGTAAGGGAAATATATGTAAGTCCATTTACAGTTTAACAAGGTTGTATATTTTGTGCACTGGGCAAATGTGTGCCTAGAAGCCCTTGCAGTGTCTGTGTGTCTATCTACTTCCACTGTCGTGTGTCCCTGTAAAAGGGAACTCTACACCCATCAAGCTGGAACTCTGGAAATGGTGAAACTAGTGGTGCACAGAGGAGGCAAGGGTCCAAGCACTGGTGTTAGACCTTGGGACAGTTGGACTATGAAGACCCATTTCCTTTTACAGGAAGCAGAGTCCCTGTGCTCTGGAAGTGTTCCTGAAAGGCCTCAGAGACCTGTTCCACAGGCTAATTAGCTCTTGGGAGCCCTAACAGCACAATTATCCCAAGGTGTGAGGTCGAAGGCCAGCAGCATAGTGAGTGTCCAGCAAAAGGAGATGTGTGACAACAGGCCAAGTTGGGTGCTCCAAAACTGGTGCCTCCAGAGTCATGACTCACTTTGAAAATATTGGCCATGATATGTGTGGAGGGGAAAGAGCCTTAACAGGAGATCCTAAAGGACTGTATTATCAATATTCACCATCTGCATGCTAGGAGCATCGAGAGAACCAAGGTACAGAGACATGAGATAAATGGAAAACAGTGAATAAACACCTTCTCTTTAAATGAGCTGGAAATGCGGGGAAGACAATACATGGCCTGGAGCCGTTGGCTCATAGGGATGAACACTGTTTCAGTAATTTATCCGTGTACGCACTGGGAGTTGTGCCACCCCTCACTTGATGTCAGAATTCCAGTAATTGTGCAGGAAGTCACTGATGAGCAAGTTTAAGCAGCACACAAGGTATGCATACATAGTCATTGCCAGCCTCCTTCTTTGCACGCTCCGCTGTCAGCGCCCTTCTCCAACGAAAACATTAGTGCCCCATCCAGTCTCATGCGGTGGTGGCAGGGGAGGGACAGTTATTGCAACGGCTGCACCTGATGTTCAACGGCACGTTTCCTGCCCCTGTTCAAAGACTTGATTCATGTGAGTTTCTGGATCCAAAAAGCAGCTTGAATTGGAACTGCAGTGGTGTTCAGGCCAACTCACTGCACTTTGGATTCCTAGCTGAGCTAAATAAGCCTGATA
The DNA here is from genome assembly GCF_001723915.1 of Gavialis gangeticus. Classification (NCBI taxonomy): domain Eukaryota; kingdom Metazoa; phylum Chordata; order Crocodylia; family Gavialidae; genus Gavialis; species Gavialis gangeticus. Next base: position 19,550,629 of record NW_017729025.1, on the reverse strand, counting down.
TTGGAGTTACTAAGGTTCATTGTCTGGATGATATCCATTTTCCTGTGAATGAATGGTCCTTGGGGTCGAGTCAAGATCTCAGACAACAACCAGGGAAACAACTGTAGGCGGTTTCTGGTTAAAAAGATCTTTGGGTTTGTCAGGGCCATAGAGTGGGTGAGAATGGTTTGTGTACTCTTCATAGTTTGACCAGGAGCGAGCTTGTCTTGTCCGTCTTTGTGTC
>NW_017729025.1:19549406-19550395 GCF_001723915.1 Gavialis gangeticus | reverse complement strand
AAAATAAATACAAAAAGAAAAACTGGGGGTTTTGCTACACCTTCTCCAATGGATTTTTCCACAGGAAGTGAAGAGTTTTCTGTCTAAACTCATAAAGTGCAACTGAATGGTAGTAGTCTACCCAGGGTTTGAGTATAATATCACATACCCCTGTGCAACTCATATCAGTTTTGTATACCAGAACAAGTTTTGCCAGAATCAGTGTGGAAGCAGGTGATAGCCTCTTTGACTTCACCAAACTGACTTCACCTAAGGCGTATTTGAGTAGATGATAAATTGCTATACACAGGAATAATAGTCTATCAGATTGGACAATGTTATCATGGTTTAGAGCTTCACGTCACCTGTATGCTCACTTTATTTACCATGCTAATGTCAGTTACTCCTGTATAAATATGCCATCTATCTTGGCCCTCAATGACAACATCTTCTGGTGTTAATTAAGTGTGCCAGAGCTACTAGATTCCCACAATTACAAGAAATTCTCAGCTTAATTTTTTTAAAGATTCTAGTCTAACAGTTGTACAGAAAAGCTTGAAGTTGTGATCTAAGAATAGTCTAAAAGCTCAGAAATCAGAAGACAAATTTTAACACCTCCCCCAGCTGATTGCCATTCCTAGCTCTGGGACCACGGTGGAATCTAAAACCAACTCTGGTGTACTCCCAGGGCTGGGACTGATATATCAGCTACTATCACATTCAGCTGGGCTGCAGGTACCCGGGTTTCAACTTGCTGGTGAAAGGGAAGCACAGGATACCAGGGCTCCCCCTGCACTGACAAGAAGGAATGGTGCCATTGAGATCTGACCCTGGATTCTAAAATTGCATATTCTGCCATGCAGATGTGCAGTTGTTGGGATTGGGGGGCAGGGATTATATCTCACCATGCCAGTAAATGAATGTGCTCCAGAAACCTATATGCTTTGCCCCTCTACAATTCCTGAAGAGAACTTGGGGTTTACAGAATGCAAGTAGGGATACAAAAAAAA
>NW_017729025.1:19536732-19544406 GCF_001723915.1 Gavialis gangeticus | reverse complement strand
GTTTGACCAGGAGCGAGCTTGTCTTGTCCGTCTTTGTGTCGGAAGTGGTGCGGACAGAGACTCATGAAATAATTTCTTCTACTGGTGTCTCCTGTGACACCAATAGATCTGGTCAAGTTTCATCTGCCAGAAAAAATACAATAAAGCTATTGATCATTTAGCATGATTTTATAACCATCTTTTATTCAAATACTAGCACCATGGCTACTGGCTGGCCCATCTAAATGAGGACTACGTAGCTGTTGCCTTAATGCAGCTTTATTTGTGAAGCATGGGGAGTATTTTCTAAGAGAAAGTCAAGCACAGGTCTAGGAGTAAGCAGACCTGTGCCCTTTTCCTGGTTCTCCCACAGGCTTCACTGTGTCCTTGGCCAAATGTCTTCACTTCATGAAAATCGTGGTGCTATCTATGAGAATTCTTCGTGTGCAAAGCATGCAGAATATGTAAATGCAATACAGACTGCATATACAATCTGGTTTAGAGAGTAGAGTTTTCTTCTAAAAACTTGATCTACCTGTAGGAATAACATGCATTATCTTATTAAACAAGATGTTTCCATCACCTGTTATCTAGTCATCCATGATCAATTTAAGCACACATTTAACCATGAATTAACCACAAAATACCAACCAAGGTACATTATAAAATCATGATGTAATGGTCGAATTCAATAACCTGACCAAGATAAAACATTAAACATACTGATCCACAATAAAATCTATTAAAGCATGCTGGCAACAATTACCCACCAGAGGCCAAGACTTGGCCTCCATTACACCCATGCAAAGCACTTTAAATCAACAGAAGTAGCTAAGAATAGACCCTCGTCCAATATGTACAGTAACTAAAAGCTGGAAAGAGCTGAGGGCAAATTGTATTCATATCCCAGTTCTGTAAATTAACAATCATATATTGCTATGTGTGTTTCTAAGAGGACACTTAAGCAAAGATAAGCAGTTAAGTACTCACAGCTTTGCTTGTGTCAATGTTATCAGCAGACATTCTTTTTCCACACCACTTCTGGTGACTCTTTAATCTACAGACAACACATTCCTCAAATGTATCACATACATGCATGCGTTTTGAATGGTTAAACCTGCAATAATGCAATTCCATGTGCTTAAACAAACAAATTATCCATTGTGGGGTTTTTCAATATGATTTCACACGAGTCCATTACAGAACAAGTGATTAACTCTCTTTAAACATAGAGTATGTAGTTTATTCATTTGAGTACTTTCATAGTGAATTTCTTTACTGTTAATACACTAGAGACCTCTCTGGCTGTTCAATAAAGTAAATGTTCTGTCAAAACAGATGGCATGGGAGGCCTTTCTCATAACTCTTATATTTGCATTTCTTGAGACAGGCAAAGATAAGAGTTTTATATGAAGAGCTTTTAGAAAGTAAATTATGCAAACTTTGTTTCCTTAGTAGAGATGGAGCCAAATATTGTCAATTCAATCCATATTATGCTTCTGGCGGGGTTAGTGGAAATAAAGTTACTGACGATCTGAGAGCAATTTCTCATTACCCCAGCCATTCTTGTAAATCCATGCCTGAAGTCTCCATCAACATAAGCTTGACTACGAGCAAGGGAAAGCATGAGTTTGCCATTTTCCCTTCCAACCTGTTCTACACCCTCTGTTGTCTGCCACCTTTGACAAAGCCACCACCTTTCCTGTCCCTTAGGCCTGTCATCTGAATATCAGCTTTGACTCTGCCCTTTTCTAGCCCTTTCCATTCAAGCCATGAACATCTGTACTGCTGCTTCAGTAACCTTGTGTCTAAAATGCAGCTCACATTGCTAACACATTTGCCAGGCCCTCATCATATCCCAGTGGGGTACTACAGCCTCCTCTGTTCCACCCTCCCTAACTCCAATCTCACTTCCTTTCACTTCAAAACCCTCCGTCTGAGACCATCATCTTCAGTTTATGCATGTCATAAACTTACTTGGAGCAGCATTTAGACTCAGGTAAGACCATGTCACCGAGCAGCCCGCCATAGAGTCTTTCTTGAGTGCCGCATGAACGATCTACATCGGGGTGCTCCAACCTCCAGCCCACAGACCAAATCTGGCCTGCAGAGTCATGGCATCCAGCCAACAGGGATCCTCATGGGTTGGAAAGTTTGGCAGCAAAGGAGGGTAGAAGATCTGCACGGCCGGATCCAGCCTTATTGACCCATTGCTGCGCAGCAGGATAAAGGCTGGCCCTACCCACTGCACATCTGCATTGGGCCAGGTTGCTCCCTGCCCCACTGCCCCTGCATACATCAGGACTGGGACCTCTTTGCCCCTCCCCCCCTCACACATCTGGATTAGGGCATGGCTGCTTACTGTTCTCTGCCCCTACCCTGGGCGAACCAATTGGGGCAAGCTGTGCATGCTGCCACAGCCGAATCAGCACTCGCCCTGCACTGGCTCTGCCTACTGGATCAAGCCCACCAGCTGGATGCAGCCCATAGATGGACCTGGCACTGCTTATCTGGCCCGCAGGGTAAAAAGGTTGTGCACGACTGATCTATACAGTTGTTGGTACCAAGGCATGTGATGTTATTCTTATTGGCACTGTTTGTGTTAACTGTATTGTAGATCAGTGGTTTTCAACCTTTTTTCATTTGCAGACCCCTAAATAAAATTCAAATGGAGGTGCAGACCCCTTTGAATTCTAAGTGTGGGTATTCACGTACTTTTGATTGATCATAGCCATCTTTCACTGACCCCTTAGCCATAGTCTGTGGACCCCCAGGGGTTCATGGACCACAGACTGAAAACCACTGTTGAATCTGCAAGTCACTGAGTGCCTCCTTGTAAGCAGGCTGGTGAGTCTGCTGCCATGCAGGCTGGCTTTGCTCTCGTAAGGAGCAACTCATCCAGTTCTTTAAACAGGAAATCACAGTCCTTGCACCCAACAAACAAGCAAACAAAAGACTTTAGCCATTTTTCTGGGCAGTAGCGTGGCCAGTAGCAAACTTATTTGTGCTCCAGTTCACCCTTCCTGCCTGCAAACTGCTCCTTAATCCACTTTGCCAGTCTCTGCTCTCTACTTTGGGTTTTAAACTACTAGTGCGATACTCCCTCATTACCTAACTGCCCATAGCCAAGCTCCTTTTAAATGGCCAGACTACCGTGCTACACTCATATAAGGTGCGGAAGGGATTCAGCATACACTGGAGTCAATGAATGCTGCTAGCACTTAGCACCTCTAAGGAATTGCTCATTACTTTGCGGGACTGGTTATTAACCCTCAGACTGGGACACTACATGCACACATACACACACATGCACACACACACACGCCTGTTAAATGTTTTCTGCCAACATCATTCTTTCGTCTGACGTCCCTTTAAGGTGACAACCAAAGGGTCAGTAGAGGAAGAAATACTAAAACAATAGATCACGAACATAATATGATAGTAAGATGATACGGGTCTTGCACAGTACTATTATAGGACTGGCAGGACTGCCAATGAGTGTGAAGGAATGGTGTACATTTCTACATTTCTAAATAAGGCACCAGCCACAGTTCATTCCCCTGTACTGCAGAGGACAGCACTGAAGCTAGCAACGAGGATGCAATGTCACAGTCCTCGTCTTTAGCAACATTCTCCTGTTTGAACCATTAAATCCATCCTGCATGTGCTAGAAAGGTTTCTTTCCCCAACATCAGCTACATTTCCTAAGCTACAGTTCTGAACCCACACTCATTTGGTGTGCAGCTTTCACTGTAATTTGCACCATTTGAATGCTTTCGGTGGTACATGCTACACATGAGCAAGCTGAGGAGTGTTTGTGTACACGTAACATGCGGGTGCCGTGCCACATCGTAGCATCAGGTGTTGAAAGGAGGAGAGAGATTCTTTGTAAGGACATTTTCGATTAACAATAGCATAAAGCATATCTTAGTAGCTCCTAAAAGCCCAGCAAGCCTCAGATCCCATTATTCCAGGCACTGCACAGAAATGCATAATTCACAGCATGCCTTGCCTGTATGATCCATGTAAGCAGGCAAGACAGAGGGTGAAATTATTATTATTATTATTACCCTTGGAATGATGGCAAACAGATCCACAGATGAAGTGACATGCCAAGGTCACATGCAAAGTCTGTGGCAGAGAACAGAATTTAATGCAGATTGTCAGGGCCCAAGCCGGAGCTTTTCCACAAGACTGTCCTGCCTTACTAAACATTAGCACATAAAAACAGGTCTGCATAAATGCTTGTAGTCAAACTATTAGAGTTTTAGCTTTAATTGGGAGACAAAAGCACTTAGGATAAGGTAAGGCAGACCAGGCATAGCTACTGGACATCAATGACTGAGCATACATACCAGAGAACAATAATAGCCAAACTTGGTGCTCAACTAGGTTTAGAGGATAGTAATCACAGTTACATACATTGAAATATTGCCAAATGTCCATTCTTCAACTCAGTTGTTTTCCAGTGCTTTGGAGATGAATTCCACACTAGAGAGAAGCCTTATACTTTGCATAGAAGCAGATTTTCTTCAATGAAGCAAAGTTGGCAAAGTTTGCAATCCAGGATTTATTTGTCAGTGCTTTATCAGATATCCAATCATATAATGTCTCCTTTTTCTGCCAATATAGTCACATGCAGATGTATCTTTGGGTGTTTACTTAGCACAAATCCATTAATGTCTGGGAGCAGCATATGCTGGGTGTGGCTTCAATATCTTACACAAAAAATCTGTATGAGACCAGAAATTGAACAGATGAGAGCATAGCACAGTATGTGCTAATGGGAAAACTCAATAAAGGGGTAAACACAGATTATGAAACCCAGACCCACAAACACTGGACAAGTTTAAATCTGCGGTTTCAAAACCAGCCTCCACTCCCTGCAATTCGGTGTAAGTGGGATGTTTGCTAGAAGACATTAGTTCAAGAACATACATTTAATGTATCCTGTTTCTTTAAAGGAATGAGTTTTCTGTTACAAACTACACTTCATTTGATCCTGAAAGGCAAGAAAGAAATAATTGATTTGATGCAATAGTGAAAATTGACATTTTTAACATTTTCACTTTCAGGGAGAATCTCTTTGCACAGCAAGAAGCTAATTTAAGTATTTATGAAGTTTATATGCCACCTTTCCCAACAAAGGCTATAGGCAGCTTACTATAGGAGAAGCAGAACAATTCACAGGGGCAACTAGCAGAAATACAACAAAATAACAAATGAAAACAAAATAAAGCAGAGATCCATTAAACAGTGTCTTGACCTAGCTTTGGTTGCTAAATGCCTGCCCCAAGGTCTTGCAGTGGTTTCCAAAGATGTCCAGGCTCAGGCTCTGGTGACCCTCAAGAGGGAGGGAGGTCCAGAGCTGAAGAATGACAGCTGAGAAGGACTTATTAAACCAAAAAATAAGGGTGTCACTAACCCTGGAGACTAAATGAACGTCTAAAGCCTGATCCCTGCTACCACTATCAATGCTGGCTTTGTAACTGGTTGAAGGTATGGTCATCTTAACGGGTTAGTAATTCTATGGTTTACTTCGTGTCCATAAAACACTGTCTGCCATTGTAGCTAGGACTTGCCCCTACTATGCTAACTATATGCCTATCAAGGCATTCTGGAAGAACATGGGCATCTACAGCAGAGTTTCTCTGTGAGATGAAAAAGTGCTCAAGGCCAGAGCTCAGCATCAGCAACATGTAGACAGCAATATACTCTGAGATGCCTTATCACAGAGTCAGGAGGACAAGGCAAACTGGTCACTGGGATACACCAATCACCTTGGAATAAGTATGGCAGTCGGATTCAGTAATAGGAGGACAGCCATGGACCTGGCTAGGGATGTAGCAGGGAGAAGCAGCATTGCTACTCCTGACCATGGAGCTTTAACCATATTGGAGCTACAACCCCTGGTTAAGTCCCCTGGCTACAGGTTCAGTTAAGAGTTGCAGCAGGAAGGAGATCTGAAAGCAGGGGCAATCCAAGAAGCATATCATATTCTGCTTGTTCTCTGCCCCCAGTTTCCAGTACTGTCAACCCAGAACCCATCTGTGTAGAAGGTTGGACCAGATGATCCTTGAAGTCCCTTCCAGCCCTATGAATCCATGAATTTTCACCAACTAGAAATTCCCATTAAAAATAAAAGCAGAAAGTCCACTTGCAAATCAAGAAGAGTGTTATGAAAATGGAAAAGAAGCAGCACGAGCTCATGAGCATTCACAGGGGCACTCTGGCTCATTCAAACGCAGTTTGATGAACCAGGAACAAGATTTATGCGCTAGAAACTGCTCTAGGGATGCTGCTTGATGCCAAACTTCTGCACCTGTGTTTCTTTAAACGTCTCAAAAGGGATGAGAATATTTGTATATTCTTCGCTACAGAACATGACTACTATTTTTTGGCAGGAGAGTGGAAGAGTGTAATTTCACCTAGGGGGAGATTTACAAAGACCCAGACAGCTGCTAGACACCCAACTCCCACTGAAAAATCAGTGGGAACTGGACAGTTCATGGCCATTTGTTCCTTATAAAATCTCCCTGCCCATTCCTCCTTATTTATATGGTCTCATCCACTTGAGATGTTCGGTGAAGATCAGAGAGTTATTCCACAAAGTGACCACAGGATTTTTTTTTATCTTGAATTATTACACCCCTTCCTCTTATACACAGTAATATAGAATTACTGTGTGAGAGGCACAACCCATATATTTATAAATTATATATGTTAGAGATAGATATATCCAGTGCTTCCTCTTATAAGATTATATGTAAATACTTACTGTAATTATATGTATATATATAATTACTGTATATAAGAGGAAGCATTAGATATATCTAGCTCTAGCTAGTTAGCTATATAAATTGATTGTGTATAAGAGACAGCACTAGAGAGAATACCATATAAAACAGCCCTAAATATAATATACCCCCCAATTATTATAGTGTATATATGGAAATTTTAAAAATATTTTTATAATAATAAGCTAATATAATAATAATTAGAAATTTGCCTTGAATCTGTCAATCTCTACTGCTACAGAAGGGAAAATAAATCTGGCAGTTCAGGTAGCCCCCTTGTCCTCTGTCCCCTGCAACTTCTTCCTCTTGTAGCTGCTTCTCCCACCATTTATGGTCAGACCCTGCTCTCCCTGAGCACATGGAAATGAGGAGTAAATTTGAAAACACTGACCTGAAATAAGCATAACTTTAGTAATTTGCATATAGTACCCAGAGACTTAGTACATCCAGAATTGATGCATTTTACCTTTTTTTGAAATTGCTGCAAGTTTTAACACAGGTATTCCATGAATACACTTTTAAACAGCACTTTTGTATCTACTTAGAGAGAACACAAACTCTGCATGATGTTAATCCAAAGCCAAAAGTCTTATGATTTACCATATAGCTCTCTGGGCTGGGCCTCAGCAGAGTCAAGAGTATTTCAAGCCATAGTGACCAAAGAGCTCAGCACTGTTTAATATGCGTGTGTACTCCAGATAAGCGCCCCCCTGACAAAGAATCCATGTGCTAATTGACCCCCCAGTCATGACTAGACCCATGTGTTCTCATCATGCATCCTGGGATCCTCCAAAAATGTATATGCAGATGAGCCACTGGGCAATCTGGTTCAGCTTCACTTCATGGAGGGTGGAGCCACAGTAATCTTATGCAACAGGCTGAGAGAGGGGGCGACAGA
>NW_017729025.1:19517213-19531732 GCF_001723915.1 Gavialis gangeticus | reverse complement strand
GTTCTTGTCATGAGACCTGCAAGAATCTATACACAAATGAGGTGCCGGGACCTGTTCTGGCTCCATCTCATGGAGGGAAGGGCCACACTAATCATATGCAACAGGCTGAGAGAGGAGGCAACAGAGAAATTCTGAGTAAACTGTTTGAGGTCACATTTGGTGATATTTGCCAGACAATTAAGGCTGGTGAAGAAACAGGAAGAATTGGAAATGGGAAAGAAAGGGATAGCTCAGCTGTGGGGGTGAGGAGGAAGTCTAAATGTATGCAACAAAGTGGCTCACCATGACTTGGGGAAAAAAGAGTTTGTGTTCACAGGGACTAAGCACAATGGGCACTATTATGTATTTTATTCAGATGGGTTGCACTGACCTATCCTTGTGGTAGGCTCCCAAAAGCATGCTTGCCCAATATAGGTCATCTGTTTTATAATCATGCTCAGTGTTGACTGCATTTAATCAACTTCATAGTTAGTTTTCATTACTAAGCACATGCTGCTTCTGGTAGCAGTTCAATAATAGACAATGTAATGAGGTTTTCTTGTATGTGAATGTAAGATGAGGGGCTTTTCCCACCTTGTATTCAAGTAAATATAGTTATCTGCATCTATCTATATATAACTCATAGAAACTTTTTTTTAATAATAAAAAAGAGCTTCATTTCTCTCAAGGGTGACATTGTTACACTTGTATGGCCCTGCCTCATTTACCAAGTCTTTTGAAATGATCACCTCAAAAGGACCAAAAATGCAGGCATGAATGTTATCAGTATCTTAACAGATCTGGAACTTAATTTTCATCACTTATTATTTTTAAATGTTTTAATGGGCTAAGGTCTTAATTGGGTCTGCATTAAAAATAAATATGCCACACAGCTGGGTTTTTTTCAATGCCTTCTAAAAGCCATCAACAGCATGCAATTTATGGGTACCGTGAAACGTTTGCCTTGAAACCATGTTCTGTTCATGTGATTACCATAAGCTTTAAGTAAAAGCAGACTTTTCCAGTGAGCACTTCAGCTCCTTTCACTTTTAGAAACATGCCAGATCAGTTAACCCTACCTTTGGTCAAGGTTCAGACTGGGATCCAATTCCAGTTGCAAACAGGGTGACTTGGGCATATCTCCCAAGTTGCATGAAGTGGAGTTTGGAATTGCGAGAGCAGCAGTGACTTCAGACACCAAACTGATGAAACCAGCTGGAAGTAAATGAGCCTGAAGGAAGCAGGCAGCTGCAGTCATACTTAAGTTAGAGGGCATAGAGAAAAACCTCATCTAAAGCAAAGTGGATTCTCATGCTCTTAATCTCTCCTATCATCAGTGAGGCAAAGCAGTTTGAAAATGTAAAGAAGGCAGATGGTCTCCATGGAGCTCTGTGTAGCACAGAGGGAGCTCTAATGCTTGTGGAGAGGATGCAATGTGCCTTCCCCTACACACCTGCTGATCCCTTGTGGGGTCAGGACTGAGTACAGTATGGCCTGCTGCACCCTGCTTCTTCTGTAGAAGACAGAGACAACAGCAATGCACAGAGAACATCTCCTTTGTGCACCACTTAGAAAGCCCCAACTATGGTAATCAGGCACCACGAACGCTAGGGTCAAAAACTTAAACAGTGATTTCTACCTTCTGGTCTTCTGTGACAGCTTCTACCATCACCTGCTGTGGCACACACTTGTACACACATTCACACACACTTCTCTTTGAAGACATGTCTCTTTATTTCCCATTGGTGCACTCATGATGGCTACTTCAGCAGCACAGGATACATTTTGAACGTGGTCATTAAAAGCCCTGCTGATCTCCATTGGAGCCAGGCAGGTAGGGACTGGCAAGCTGACACAGCATCACTCTAAGCCAGTTCCCTACCACTAGCTGCATTAGCTTTCCACTTCTCTTACTGATGCATAGTGGGTGGGATATAATTCACCTTCCTTACCCTGCCTTCCCTACATTCCAGACAATTCACCCATTCACCCCTCACTTCTTCTCTCCCTCCTTACACATGGCCAGATTTGAGGGAGCCTTTTGAATGCGAAGAAGGTAAATCCACACAGACAAGATCCCTTCCACACAGCAGTCCTCAAGGCATTGTCCTAGCCACAGCTCTGCCATTTTGAAATCCCCAAAACTGATCATTCCTGGAGAGCCCCACACTGAAAGACTCCAAGACAGAACCAGTGCATTCGATGTATCCATCCCTAAAGACCTCAGTTACAGATCAGTCCCCTTCACGGGTTCCTGCAGGATTCTCTCCTATTGGCTCCCTGTAAGCTACTTTTTATACATTAATTGTAGATAAACCAACTATGGAGTGGGACAAAGACAATTCCTTTCAACCCTGTAACCACCAGGTGGGTTACAACAGTGCTCCCGGGGAAGCACACTGTAAAAGGATGCCTCGGAGCAGGAGATGACAAATCTGTGGTTAGATATGGGCATAGCTGAAGACATTACCGGTGATGCAATAAAACAGTATAACCTGCTTCAGTCTGTGTGAGGATTATAACACTGTTATTGTACCTATCCATATATATACTTCCTCATCATAAGATACCCACTAGGGCTGTGTGAAATCTCGACGGCTGTTTAATTTCGATGCTGTTTTGACTCATTTCCAGCTCAAAACAGCAAAATTGAAATGAAACGAAGGGCTTCGAAACAGTTTCAAAACAAAATGAGGCCAGTCGAAATGTTTCAAAAGTTTTGAAACATTTTGAGTTTTGAAGCGGTAGCCAGGTGGTGGGAGGCAGGGGAGAGCCAGGGCTGCACTCCCAGCGGCTCCACAGCCCCATGTAGCTCAGCTGGGTAGGGAGTGCAGCGCTGGCTCTGCCCACCTCCCGACATTGGGCTGCACTCCCATCAGCTCCACTAGCCCCAAGGAGCGCAGCCCCGGTGCTGCATGCTGCCTCCCTCCACTGGGCAGCAAGCCAGTATGCACTGAGCCCGGTGGAGGGAGGTGGCATGCAGTGCCAGCAGTGTGCACGGCCTTCCTCCACTGGGCAGCAAGCCAGGTGGAGGGAGGTGGTACACAGTGCTGGCAGTGTGCGCCGCAGTGGAGGGAGACAGCCCACACCACTAGCACTGCATGCCACCCCCCTCCACTGGGCTCAGCGCCTAGTGGCTTGCTGCCCGGTGGAGGGAGGCAGTGCACAGTACTAGAGCTGCGCTCCACCTTCTTCCACCAGGCTCAGCATGTACTGACTTGCTGCCTGGTGGAAGGAGGTGGTGCACAGCACCAGGGCTGCGCACCACCTTCCTCCACCGAGCTCAGTGCCTAGTGGCTCCCAGCCCCGTGGAACTGAGCCCAGTGCTGGGGCTGTGCCCTGCCTCCCTCCACTGGGCTCAGCTCCCAGCGGCAGTGGCAGCCTCCCTCCTGCACCCCCAGAAGGCTCTGCTGGACTCCTCTGGGGGTGTGGGCAAAAAAAGGAACGGTGTCAAAACAGTGAAGCTGTATCGACAAAACGAAACAGAATAGTGCTTTCGAAACGAAACAAAACTCGAAACAAAACACTGCTCCATTGAAACGTTCGAACAGAAGTCGAAGTGAAACGGTGCTGTTTTGCACAGCCCTTGTACCCACCCCTTGCCATTTAGGTGTCCTAATGAGTTTTTGGTCTATTTCAAGATGAAGCACATCACACATGGAGGAGCAGAGGGACGTATCTGAATGTGTACCAGTGAAATGGCAACATTTAAGCTAAATAGCCTCCTCAGATGCTGTGAATCAGCTCATTGGGTGGGAGCTTGGGGGCAGTGGTACAGCTCCACGAACTTCCGCATGGATCAGTTGAGAATCTAGTTCACCAATAGCCAGACAGACGTTATTTTCCCCAAATTCTCCTGCCTCCTCATTATAAGTAAAAGCAAATGCCTTTCCTCTCTGTACTATCAGAGAGAGTAATTTAACCCTTTAGTGTTCTCTTGACAGTGCATTACAACCTCGTCACAAGGGGGCTTAGCTTCTGCTGGAGACCCTAAGTTCTTGCCTGAAATCCAATCTCCATATGTGTGCAGCCTAGCCAGGCTATAATTAGCACTTGGAGTGTTTTCTAAACAACTTCAAGTAGCAAACATCATCGGGAACTTTGTTTGTAATTAGGACATAACGAAAAACAAACTCCCTGCTGAGTTGACTTCAGATACCTCGTGAAACCATTTTTTTTTCACACCGAGTAAGGAATGCCTCCAAATATGCAGTTGGCACGTGAAAAATGAGCTGCTGCCTAGAAATAGCTTTCAATTACAAACAAATCCGCTACCAAGAAATCACCCATTGTCAGATCACGTTTTGCCCACCTGTCTGAACAGAACCCGCCTGTTTTAAATGGAACGCACTCAGCCAAACGCAGCCCCCAGCCACTATGCACACAAAGTCACTGTCAAGCCAAGTTTCTTTTCTGGGACCAACGAGTACACCTAAGCGATTGGAGATGAACTGGAAAATGCTTTACGGTGCATTTCCTCTCAAAAAATGGAATTCTTGTGTTTCAGGCACAGGCAAACTATTTAACACGGAGTATGTAAAGGTTATTTGTTTTTGATTCCCACATGCCTGAGATGGTATGTTATATAGAGCTAATCCTTAAGCCGCAAGTGGATTTGATCCAAAGGAGAGGTAATGTAATGTACTGGATACAATACGGGACTGTCGCTTAGAACAGTTAGCACTATTCCCACGCCTGGTGCTAACCTGCTGGGTAACATTAGCCAAGTCACTGCACCCATGTACCTTTATTTTCCCATCTGTCAAATGGCAATAATAATACTGATCTCCTTTTTGAGAAGCTTTGAAATCTACTGATAGAAAATGCTATATAAGAACTGGATATTATTAATACTATTAAAGGAACTGTAATGTTGTGCCCATAATGTCTTAAGGCCTTACTTTAGGGCACCATTTCACGGATGATACAACCCCTTCATGTTAACATCTCATGCAACAGTTGTTCTAAGCCTTTCACTGTTTGTTTATACAACTCCATTTTTTATTTATTGAATTTTTACATGTTTGTTTTCTCATGATTACATTAAAGGAGATTATGGAAGTTCTGAAAAACCAGAGCCAGGCTAGCAAAGAGATTTACAACGTGGGACTGAAGAATAGACAATTAATATTATAAAATCTGTCACTGTCGGTGAAAGGTAGATGCCTAAGGGGAAGAATCATTATCACATGTATTTCAGCAAAAGACAGGTGGAAAATGTTTTGCTGTGGAGGGGAGTTTTTGGTAGCTGTGTTGGTCTGAGACAAAAAAGAAATGCAAAACTCTAGAACTCTTGGTTCAGAGATGAAACCTTTTATTCGGCCAAATAAGAAATCACAAACGAATGATCTTTTTCTGCAAGTTTTCAGGCGCACACACTCTTCCATCTTCAGCTTCCTCTACCTATGGGGACATTTTACCATCTTTAATTTTCCCTGAGCCTGAGGAAGGGCGTGTGTGCCTGAAAGCTAGGAGAAAAAGATAAATGATTTTGCGATTTCTTAGTTGGTCTAATAAATGGTATCCTCTCTGAACCAAGAGTTCTAGAGTTTTGCACTTCTTTTTTGTCTTGGACCAACAAGGCTACCGAATACATCTCTGAAACATGGAAGATACCGAATTTTAGCCAATTTTTGGATTAAACTTCATTGCTGAACAACAAGAAAGATTTCTACACGTCTCTGCCTTTCTGCCACCTGACACCACTAGGGAAGGAATGCTGCCTTATCTGCACATCAAAGAACAACTCACAAAAAAGACACTTTCCTGGACCCAGAGGGACAGACTTCCATCCTCAGCCTCCTTTGTGCAAAAACAAAGTTTATTTTCTACCTATGGGGACTTTTTACCATCTTTTACCGTGAGCCTGAGGAAGGGTGTGTGCACCTGAAAGCTTGCAGAAAAAGACCATTTTTTTGCAATTTCTTAATTGGTCTGATAAAAGGTCTCTCTGAACCAAGTGCTCTAGAGTTTTGCATTTCTTTTTTTGCTATAGAGAAAACAAATACAAGGCCAAAAACATGATACACACCACATTATAGATCCCTCACTAATAAAGTAACTATTAAAAATTAAACAAAATATCCCCAAATCCCAAACAGGCTAAATGTAATATAAAGCAGAGAATATGAAGAGGGCATACGTTAAAAAACAATAAAAGGAATTCACATTCTTCTTTAATAATCCTTTGAAACTTTAGTGGGCACCAGTGGCATAGGCAGAGGGAGAAAATATTATTTAGGGAGGCAAAGTTTATACCTCCCCCGCCCCACACACACCCCTTACCATACACACCCCTTACCACACACACACACACGCACACGCACACACCTCCCAGCAGGCAAGTCTCTGAAAGAGAAGGGGCATGGGGGAGAGGGAAGGGGTATGGGGGGTAGGATTGAGGACCCCACAGTGAGGGAGGGAGTGGGGCAGAGGCAGGTGCAGCAGCGGGGGCCTTGGGGCAGGTGGTGGTTCAGTCAGAGACCAGGCGGCTCTTCCAGGGATGCCGCAGGGCTCCCACCACTGTGCACACCCAGGGGAAGGCAAAAGGGGCACATGCCTCCCAGATCTGTGCCTAGGGTGGAGACGGGTTGCTGCTGCAGGCTGGGCTTTGTGCTCTGCTGCTGCTGCCCAGGGAGCCACACAACACCTGGGCTGCACCTGCATGTTTGAGTCTATACATACCCCTCCCCTCACTGCTGCAGCTGCCCAGATCCCATGCCCAGGCTGCCCTGCAGCTCTCTGCATTGTCCCCCCTACCCCATGTTTGGGGGGGCTAAGCCCTGTTAGCCTTGGCCTTCCACTGCCTATTCCAGGCCGTTTAACTTGTTTGAAAACACTGAGCTAAACTGTGATCCCAGTTATACTAGAGTATGACTGAAGTAACTCAATTGTGTTCAGATACGAAGAGTTAATTCCAATTTTCACAGGCATAAAAGATGATAAGTACTTGGTGCATTGTGTCTCAACATCTGTGATACAATCAAGGGTAGATCCAGAATTTTGCAAAGGTGGGTGCATATGATGTGGCATATTATTGCATGTAACACAACACATATTTTTCTCCAGTTAAAGAGAAACTAGAATATGCTAAGGGGCTGGCACTAAATTATTCAGTTTAAGATCAAACCCAAAACAAATATAATTATTGGAATGTGCATTCATTTGTTAGAGTATATACAAAGTTTTTTAAAAAACACAACAAACTAGGAAAAAATAGTCAAAAGATATTGTATCATTAGGTCTGTAGTCATTATAGTTAAATGCACATCTCTTATTCAGGTTCATAAAACAAAACTAAGCCTTCTTGAGCATCTTGACAGTGCCTCCAATACTTCACTGTCAGTCATTTCTACAGTTGAGTTAATATAACCATACCTGAGTTAAGATTATTAGCTACTGCTAAAAACGATCTTCAGGGCTGTGAAATTCAACAGAGATATTACCTGGAATGGCTAACAGACAGCAAAATTACAGAAGAAAGGACAGTTTGAATAATGAAAAACGAAGACCATTAAAAAGGATAGAGGTTGCGTGTCTACATGAGATGTTTATGGCAGAGTTGCCTAATTAGTTCCACAGCAAACATTGTACGTCTACACGTGTGCGCATATTAGGCTAGAGTAAACTAATTAGCTCTGCAGCAGGGTAGTACTTGTAAATGCAAGTCTTATTCTGCCGTCAAGTTTTTACTCTGCAGCAGTGCATGTGTAGACACTGCCCCAGCTGGCTGGGGCACAAGGGTGCTTCAACATGGGGGCTGCCTGCCGGCTAGTCTTGCACTGCAGCACCCTCATGCCCTGTCAGCCCCTCCGCAGCACATTTTGCCAGGGAAAGCAGCCCCAGACTAGCAGGGCCCCTGGGCCCCTGACAGCTGGGGCTGATCTGACCCAGCTCAACATGCTGCACTCCTGGATGCATGTGTAGATGCAGCTCTCAGGAGCAACAAACTTTGGAGCAATAAGGTCCAGAGTTTATTGCTTCATGTTAATTGCATGCATAGATGCTCCCAGGGTCATTAACATCTTTGATATGGAGAGAGATCAGCAGGATAAAGAGCCATGAGGTCAATGATGATTATCACAAGCCATAAAGTCAATTGACTGTCTCAGCATCACCTGAAGAGAAAAGATGCTGCCCCTCCCAGGCCGTTGGCTTTAAAGTTTGGGTGGAATGAACCAAAGGGGGTGCAGCTCCACCCCTGCACCCCCTGAATCTGCCCCATGGACAAAACTATAGCACCATTTTTTGTGCAGCACATTCTGCATAATAATGTCATGATACTGCAGTTAAAGAATCAAGGAATAAATAGAAAAAAGCGTAACAAATATTAAGTTTTTTATGCTCTCATTCACAAGAGGTCAGTTCATTTAACACTCATTCAAGCAAGTAACTCTAAAGCGTCTATAACACTGAAATCTTTACATTAAAAGAGAAACAGAATCAAATAAAAAAGTCTCACTTTTTGAAAGACCAAAACATGCTTGACTAGTTAACCTCAGGCAGCATAAAATCAGACCGAGTTTGCTTCGAGTTACCCCACACACAATTCTGGGGCAAGTTCTCTAAAATGAAAGGTGTTATTCCATTTTACATGTGCAAGAATGGCAGCAAATTCTGGTCCAAGTCTTTCTTAGATTCCCACTAATAGAAACCATATTGGGAAAAAAACGTATACCCTCTCTTTCACTCAATTCGACCCCAATGGATTTTTGCCTATGGTCTTTATGGAACCCAAAGTGGTTATGTGACAGATACCTATAAGACAAACCAGTTGGATCCCTGGGGTGAAACCCTGGCCCCTAAGAAGTGAATTAGAGCTTAGCCATCAGCTTTGCTGGAGCCACGATCTCACTGCAGGTGAGGAGCCCCGTTCTGCATCCAGACATACCTTGGGAAGTTCCAGCGTAGAAAATGGGCCATACCTGCTACGCTTCAGCAAAGCTGGTGGCCCTGTACTAAGAGTCTAACTCAGTGATTCTCACCCATGCTGTCTTGAGGTCCTTTCAAGGGTGTGCAAACATGATTCACAAGATAAAGGCAAAGATTTAAAATCGAAATCCATAGTTGTGGTCTTTCTGAGTCCTCTGCAACAGAAGAATTTCTCTATTATTTTTCTGTGGTCAAAAAAGAGTGAAAATTCAGCACTGGCATTTTCTGAGGGGTGCCTCAAGTTTAAAAAGGTTGAGAACCACTGATTTAACGCATCTGGGCATTGCCTGTACATCCCAAGAAGAAGACTGGTAGAAGCAAGACCATATTTAAAAACTACTCGCCACTCATAGCAAGGCCAAGCAAAGGTATTTAACTGCACAGAGAGGCACTGAAACTGAAATAAATAAAAGGTTAGTTCTTTGCTTTTAATCTAGCACCTTTGTTTTTTGTACTGCCCAGTAAGTTTCAATCCACAGGTTTTTTTATTCCTAATTTAGAAGTCTTTCATTGGAAACACCATCTCAGGAACTGGATATATCATGCTATGATGTGTGCTCTCCCACAGGGCAGGGTCTCAGTTTGGGTTAACGGAAGCAGCTGTTGACTTGAGTCCAGCTAAGTCTAATTTTATGCCCTGTTAAATAGATTCAGATAAGACCTCAAGCTCGAGTTCTGGGGCTGGGAGAGCTATGATGATTATACATGATAGAAGGGACAGCACATTTTAGGAGTTTGTATTTTGAACTGAGGAACAGCACTGTAGCGCTTGCTTGCTGGCCTACCTAAAGTGCATATTTCATAAGGGAGTAGACTGCACTGTGAGGAATAGGTGATACCATTGCCATGACTCCCTTCAGGGTATCTGAGTCCTGAAGGACCAATATTTCTACCCTTACTCCGATGAACAGTGGGTATGAATCCAACAGAATGACTCGCACAAGACTACCAAGCACAAATCAGGCCCCCAGGAAGAGGATTGTAAGGACCCTATTGACACGTGCCAGTGCCACAAGTAACGCCAAGATGTTTGTCTTCCTGTCCTTACCAAAGAGCACAAACAGGGAAAGAATATTGGCTGAGAAGCCAAGAGCAAATACCAAAGGCATGAATCCTGTAACAACACCTTTGGATTTTTAGAGCTTAATTAAAACAACGGAAAATATACAAGGCCAGGCAAGTCCATTGGCACACACAAAGATGACAATGACTGGTGGGTTTTTTGTTTGTTTGTTTTGCTTCTTATCTTGGAGAGGCATTACCAGAAAGCCAGGGAACTCAACTTCATGCATGGAGCAGGGATGGAATTGGCTGATGAATGAAGGGGGCCTGGTCCTGCCAGAGTGCACCCTACCACATACACACAGTCGACCAGCTGGAGAAATCTAGTCCCCAGGCTCACAGCTCTTCTGCCTCCAACTTCAATAACCACCACCACAAGGCTTAAACTGCTGTCTTCCCACTCCCTTCCTAGCAGGTTTGGAAAAACAAGAACAAAGGGCCTAAAAGCATGTGCATGTGACCTACAAATGATTCTACAGAAGCCCTATTGCCTACTGTTGGCCTCCTTCCTTTACTACCTCAGTGTTTGTGCATAGATGTCTCAGGGCTCAACAGACAGCAAATGCTACTGCAACTTGGAGGTGCAGACATACATGACCATTGAACCAATGTTTCCCCATTGATGTAATTGAACCAATGTTTCCCCTGATCATAGACATAGAAAATGAGGCTTGGAAGGGACCTCAGGAGCTCACATCTAGTCCAACCCCCTGCTCAAAGCAGGACCATCCCCAACTAGATCATCCCAGCCAAGACTTTGTCTACCCAGGTCTTAAAAACCTCCAAGGATGGAAATTCTATAACCCCTCTGGGTAACCTGTTCCAGTGCTTTACTATCCTCCTAGTGAGAAAGTTTTTCCTAATATCTAATCTGAACTTCTCTTGCTGCAACTTGAGACCATTGCTTCTTGTTTTGTCATCTGCCACCACTGAGAACAGTCCAGCTCCATCCTCTAATGATGCCCAATTATGGATTTTACTTTGCAAAGGCAAGACCTCATCTTTTCATTTGTGAAGTCTTGTGCACACACGACACAATGTTATCAATTAGGACTTCCAAAATGCATTTGCTATGCTACAGCCTTTGGTTGTTACCTGTTCTGCATTTGAATTCTTTGCCCATCCAACTAAAGCACTGCCATCTTTCCAACATTAATCAACTACACCATTTTTTGTCTACATGGCATTAAAATATCACTGATGCAGATTGTTATTTTCTTTCTTAAATCATCAGTGCTGCTGCAGGCTGGTATTTACAAGGCACTACAACATTTCCACTGGTCTTTCTTCTCAATAGCACAGTTAAGCTGTTTTGTAGGGGTGTGTGAAGCGGGCCCTATTTGATTTGGATTCGGCCCGAATCAGGGACAGTGATTTGATTCGTTGATTTGGATCACTGTCCCTGATTTGATTTGGCTGAATCCAAATCTGAAGTTCGAGGCTGATTTGGAGAATCAGTGATTCAGACATAGACACAGCTTTAGAAGTTTTTTCTACATACCTTGAGGTAGCGGGAGCGGCTTATGATCTCTGGGTTGCTGGGGTGCATGGAGCGTCCCACAGGAGTGTGGGGGAACCCTCCACATGCTCAGTGGTGAACCCAGAAGTGGACCGAAACTACTTCTGGTCCACTTCTGGGTCTGCCAGGGAGCATGCTGGGGGCCACCCCCCCAAGCCCCTCTGGCTCACTGATCGGCCTTAGAGGGACCTCGGGTGCGGGGGGGAGGGGGGGGGGCCCTGCTCTGCTCCCTGGTGGACCTGGAAGTGCTTCTGGTCCACTTCCAGGTGTGCTGCCAAGTGCGCTGGGGACCCCTCTGTGTTCCTGTGGGATGCTCCATGCACCCCAGCATCGTAGCACTCGTGAGTCCCTGCTAAATAGAGGTATGTAGAAAAAACATTTAAAGCTGTGTCTATGTTCAAATCTCTGAATCTTTCCAAATGTCTCCAAATTGATTCAGAGGGTTCCAATTTGATTCGGAGAGATTAAAGTGTCCTCTGATTCGATTTGGATTCGAATCAGGGGTCAAAGCTTCACACAACCCTACTGTTCTGAGGACTTATTCCATTTACAGAAAAAAGAGAAAGTTGGGAGTTTGGCACTAGGAATTTTGCTGAGAGTCAATGGGGTGTCTAATGCATCCATCAATGTGGTTTTTAGGTGGCAATAATAGTTCTGTCCTCTGACCTCAGGGTACTTCATATGCCTTCACTGATTTACCCTCAGAGCAAACCTGTGTGACAGCAAAACATTATCTCCAGTACTCAGAAGAAACAAAAGCATCAGGGTCTGATCCTCAGAAATACTGCCTACCCACTGAATTCACTAAGAGTGACTTGCACGCCACACAGTCCAACAAGTAAATGCACTCACAATTCTGACATTTGCTCCAGATGTAAGGAGCAGCTGCATACATTACACACCATGTTAAAACTACTCTAAGTTACTGTCCTGCTTCCAAGATGTTTAATTAACTATTTGACACCTACAGTGAAGCTATTCCCCATTAAAGCTCAGAAAATTTTCCTTTGAAGTCATGATACTGAGATGCAGAGGGAAGATTGCTTCCTTGAACAACTCTGCCCCTCAGCCACTAGTACACACACCAATAACATGATCGTATTGCCCTCAAACAGTAGCTGCGTAAATGAGTTGTGTTTATGCTGAACTTTGGGCTGACTTCTGTTTTTTATCACGGACTAGTTTTCAAATCAGTTAACATGCTAACAAAATCAGATCTAAGATAGTTGCTGTTGTAATGCATCTCTAATCTCATGCAGGTAAGATAATATCTCTGCCGAGAGAGACAGAAAATAAAATCCAGTGAAAGAAAATTAAAATATGTTCAACAAGTAGAGACATCTCTGGATTCATTTCTGTGGAATAATTATTACTATACCACAGGTAAATATCTATATGATATTATTGGTAATGTTATGTGCTACCATCATTTTCAGGTAATTATTTCCTCAGATAAAGGTGGCATCTGCCATGCTGCATGAACTGGTGGAAGAAACGCAAGATGAACAGCACAGAAACCTGAGGTCTGGGGTCAGTTTTGTGACCTGCTGTGTTACTTCCCCATGCATCTGTTTACCTCTCACACACTTGACAGTCTATGTGCTGGACTCTTTGAGCCAGGATCCAATTCCTAGGCTAAGGACAGGCATTCAAAAAGACGGAGCCTGAATTGATTCAATCTTTGCAGGTTAGTTTAACCTGGCTAAACTGAATTCGTTTGTAACTGAACAGACATCCTCTCTGGACTGAAAAAATGCAGGCGCATGCCTGTAGTAGCTCAGTCTAGAAGCCGGGGAGCACTAGAGCATCCCTCCCATCCCTTCCATAGTGCTGAGCTGAGGGGGGCGTGGCCAGGCCCTGGCAGGATGCTGTGATTGGGGAGGGGTTCCCCCCCTCGATAACAGAACAATTATCAACTCTGTTATAAGCATTTAGCACCCCGTCAGAAAACAAAGCCTCTCTCACTAGTTCAAGCTCTTCTTAAACAGTTTTTTCCAAGGAAGGAATGGAGTGACATTACCAGCTACCTGTTGATTAGCTCCCAAAAGCCCTAAGATGACACTGTCCTGTCTGCCTTACACAGACACCTCTCAATTAGCTAGCATACCACATACTGGCTACGGTCTGTGATGTGGGAGACAGGATGGGGGGATCCCTGCTTAAGCAGCAAGCAGCCAGGAGGGAGGGAGTGGGGGGGTAGGGGAAGCCAGGCTGAGCCTATAGGTCTATGCCAGAGCTCCAGCTAGGGAGCAGAGGGGAGGGGCCAGCCCAGTTTTCTGGAGCAGAGAGTCCCACCCAGCCCAGAGAGCATGCCGGGGTGCTGGAGGACTCTGGTTAAACTTAAACCAGGAAGGGATCTGGGATGGACATTGCATGAACTGGTTTGACCCAAATCAGTTAAATCTGCTATTACATTCAACCAGGTTTATCTCAAACCAGTTTCAGCCATTTTCAAACTGGTTTATGTGCACTGAATGTCTGTTCTGTTACAGATTTAAACCAGTTTCTGATTATTTAATCTGGTTTATGTGTAACATCTGTCCCTAGCCCTGAAACATGCTTCCACAGAGAAGGCCTGAGAACACCACAGTCCCTGTTTGGGCCTTGAAGTGCTGTGCTAATATAAATTATAACTCTCATGAAAAAGTACTGAAGAACAGGAAAAGGTTTTAGGATATAACAGTAGTACTGAGAGGAGGTGTTAATCTAAAGTCAGGCAGAAGGTAGGCAGAAGGAAGAGCAGGGTGGCATCTAAGGGCATGTGTAGATGAAATGGGGCCCTAAATTGAAGTGATGGGTTTTAAAAAACACTGCTTCAATTTAGGGCTGATTAAACCCCCGTGTTGTGCACATGCTCTGCTGACCTACCTGCCTCCTGTGGCGGGGAGGGGAGGGTGAGCTGCCGGCAGGCAGAGCAGTCCCTGGGCTGTGAGTAGGGGCTGGTGCTTCCCTCTGTGGCAGCTGCGCCTCCCCTCCAGGCAGCACCCACCTGCAGGCATCTGGCTTGGGTGCTCCTGGGGGGCCCTGC
>NW_017729025.1:19509974-19512213 GCF_001723915.1 Gavialis gangeticus | reverse complement strand
ACCCACCTGCAGGCATCTGGCTTGGGTGCTCCTGGGGGGCACTGCAGCCGTGGAAGGAAGCACCGGGCCCCCGCGCAGCTCATGCAGGCAGGCAGGCTCCAGGGGGTGGAAAAAAAAAAGATGAGGCTCGCAGCTTTTCTTGGGCAGAGCTGTTTTCCCGGGCTGCTGCCAGGCTGCCTGCAGGGCTTCCTGCAAAGCCGTGGAGCTGCACAGAGCCTGGTGCTTCACTCCGCAGCTGTAGGAGCAACAAAGTAAAACTCCTCCTTGGAGTTTTAGTTTGCTGTGCCCAAGTCATTTAAGGCACATTACGCCACCAAATTTCCTACAGCAGCTGGAATTAATGCACAATATGCTGCCGAGATGTGCAAACACCAACACCATTAAAGTGGTGCAAAAGCATTTAGCCCGCTTTAAAGTGTCGTGCACACATGCCTCTTGTTTCATCTACACATGGCCTTAAATGCTAAATTGTTTAGAGAGGCCTGAGCTTTTGTAGGTGACAGCCTACTTTGCCAGTTCCTATGAACAGACAGTAGTACTGAGTAATACCGTAATATTGAGATCAGGGGTAATTATGATTCACTGTCCCATAATTCAGTTTATGATTCGTAATTCATCTGGAATAAATGGTTTAACTAGGGTCTTTAAGAGCCCAAGTTTCCCTTTCAAAAGTGAGTTGAGCACTTTGGAGCCTAGAGCCCATTAACTTAAAACTCCAAGTCTGTGCTAAAAAGGAGACTTAATTGCCTAAGTCACTTGAGTGGTTTTGAAGTTTTATCTTTGGGCAAATAATTGATGCCCTGTTCTTCACTTTTTGGTTTGGTCATTTCTTCAAAATTACCTCTGAGTGTATCATGATATCTTCTTTCAGAAATGATTCCAAACTTACTTGCTGAAGATCTTCTATGAATAAGCCACGGTCAATGTTTCATGAACTATCTGGAACTCAACGTTTAACTGGCACGGCCTGAGCTTTATGGGAAGTCTGCTTCCTGCCTGAAGTCAGGGTCTGGTGGTGATTCCTCCTTTCTCTTGCACTCTGCCACTCCTGTCCATCACCCATCCCTCCCTTGTCTCATCAAAGCCTCTTCTCCTCTCTCTCTCTCCAAATTACTAGTGGCGTGGCTGACTGAAATACCTCGGACACAGATGATCTCTTGAAATGGCCCAAGGAGCGTGGCTCATTGGAAATAAGTGCTAAGTCTTGTTTTTCGTGTCACACACAAATAATGGCTAGCATCACTATATCTGTATCTTGTCTTTTCAAAAGCCCTTTTACTGGCTTGGTTGTGTGGGGGGAGCAATGATTATCTCAGATACTGTGGTATCCACAGGACTGCAATGGTGTCTACTCAGGACCAGGCTATGGCCTGCAATGGAGGTTCGATGCTTACAGGGGTTCCTACTTTGTTCCTCTTAGCCCAAAGTAGGCTCCGCAAGAGCCCTGTGCATCAGCAGCCTAGCGAGATGAGGAAGGAGCATGTTTTGGCTCTGACCAAACGGTTCTTGACGCGCTCACACAGGTGCACCAGCACTTGTCCATGCTTCGATGTCACATTCTCAGCTGACTCTAATTAAACAAGCCTTACACGTGGCATCCTCTGCACCCCGGTGGTGAGACAGTGCCATCAGTTAAACCCCTCAGCCCCATACAAGATGCAAACATAAGAAACAGCAGAAGACCCTGGCACCACTTGGAGGGGTTGGGTTTGATCCCAAGAGAGGGATCAGCACCACCTGCAAATAAAGGATCACAGTGTAGAGTCTGACCTCGAAAATATATTCATGCCCAGATTTTGAGTCAGACAGGACTGTCTGCAAAGGAAACCTTAACACTGCATAAAACCACACAAGTACTGCCAGATTAGCCCCAGTTCACCCAACCCTTTAGATGCCTCTTATGAAAATTACTCTGGACAAAATAAGCCACCTTTTATTCCCTGTGCAAATGACTTGCGCATTAATATTGGGTACTAGTGCATTCCTCTTCCCGCTTTTCCTTAAAAGGCATCGCCCACCTGGCCTAATTACGATCATGAACTGAACAGCCTCACACTCACCCCTGTGTAACAACTGCCGGGTAGTGACAGATTTTAAGGGAATTGCTGGTTATCTGATACATAGTTGAGCAGTCATGTTCAAGGCTATATTTGATCCTTGCTCTTTCTTTTCTTTCCCACAAGCCCACCTGCTAACTGCAGCTCTTTCCAGCAGGTTATCCTCTAAAAAAAAAAAAAAA
>NW_017729025.1:19502079-19509859 GCF_001723915.1 Gavialis gangeticus | reverse complement strand
AAAAAAAAAAAAAAAGTCTTATTAATCTTGTAGTGAAGTTCAAATTACACAAGGGTTATTTGACCGTGTGATATCTATCCACTGGACTGAAGAAGTGGCCTGGGAATGAAAAAAAAAAGTCAAGCAGGGTTGTTTTCCTAAGGTTTAAAGTCTACAGACTAGACTGAGTTAGTGAGACAGGGTAGCAGATGATACCGAGAAGGGAACATTTTCATTTCATTTTCTGCTGCTGAATCATATTGCACTTAAAATGTTAATATTTGATCTGGGAGGATCTCTGCAGTACAAGTAAATGATGCTGCAATAATGACTGTTGCAGATTATATGTGGCATTAAAGTTATGGCAAGAGGAAAGCATGCATAATCTATGAGCAGTCAGATCTATATGAAGGTAAATTTTAGCTTGAGCACTAAAAACACAGTCATTTTTCTCCTATAGTTAAAAATATCAGTTCTTATAAATATGCTTTTCACGTAAATTGCTTTACTTTTTCCCCTTTCCACCACTGTGATCCTGAATAATATTCATCAATATATTCATTTTGATAGTAGGCCTCTGCTCTTTGCAGACATCAACAAATGCATTACAATGGCTCTATGTGGCATGCACATAGCATCTGAAACGGACTCAGCGGGGTTAAGGAGGTGCCTTAAATTGCAAAAGAAATCTTCTGGCCACAACAAGATGAGGCCTCATTATCCTGGCTAGATCAACTGATCCTCTGCTTTAACTGCAAGATCATCTGTCCATTAAGAATACTTAAATACAATTGAAAAATCCCCCAAGAGAAAGTACTCCAGAGGGTTTGAGAACTGACTGCAAGTTGTAATACTTCGCAATTTTTGCTGATTCTACTAACCCTGCCCACTCCAAGTCAGGCCCAAAATTCATTGTAACCAGTGGATTGTGTCATAAGCACTATGTGAATTTTGGTTTACGCATAATATAAACTGGGAAATCATGGCACCACCCCATGCTATCTGTAAAATGGGGATAATTTAATAGCTCCCCATCATAAGGACATTGTGAGATTCACAGTTAATATCTGCTAGGGTTCAATGAGCTCCCTCGGATAATTTTGTTACAGACCTGAATAGCAATATCATCGCTTTACATTAAAATGTTTTGTTTTGATGCTTTTGTCTGCTACAATAGTGCCCCTCTCGTTACCATAATGCAAATAATATGAACAATAATTATTAATAAACATCAATGAGCATTTAGGAATGATTGCTTCTTGATTATTTTTTACCTGTTTTGCCTTTGATTCCTTTGCTAGATAGTTTAGGCAGGGGGAAGAAAAAGGGAGAGAATTCAAAGAAAGCAATGGAAACAGTGAAGGATATAAAAGAAGAAGCAGGGAACAAAAGACAGTCAGAAAATCCTGTCTCACATAAAGATGATATAAACAGAAAACTAAAGACACTTAAGTGATGAGGTGGAGTACATACAGGAGATAGGCAACAATCAAAATGTCACTTCCAGATTCATACTGATCTGCTTTTTTGCGGAAGAGAAATATTCTGGAATTTCCTTTTCTCTCCTGTGGAAAACTTCACAATAAGCCCAGAATATCTGGATTAGTTTGGCTGCACTGGTTTTGTAACAGCCACTCCTGACTCCTAGATAAAATGTGTTTGTGATCCATATGTCAGGTTCTCATGTTGTTATTGCAGCTAACACAGTCGCAGTGATAGCATATCTGCCTTCTTATAGAACACATCCGTTTTGTAGCCTGCAACAAGTCCACTTTTAACTGTTTAGAGGCTGTTCTTGCGAACAAAAAAATCTTTATTTCAGGAGCTATTCAAATGTCTCTAGACAAGTTATAGACATGTGGTTGTCCGTATATGTACTCAAAATGGTTCAAAGCATTCTTTTTCTCAAAACTGGAAAAGTGGGAAAAGTTTTGTGTTTTTCTGAATTGTCCCATTTTTTAACAAACCTTCAATTTTTCAAAAGTTACAGAACAGAGAGCTAGTTTTTTTTCTCTCTGACTTTTTTGCCTGTCTCATTTTTTCTTTTTCCCACACAGTATTCCAGAGACGAGGAAATTTTGAAAAGCCACAAAGTGGCAAAAAGGAGAAAGAAAACAAAGGCCAGTGAAAAAACGAAAGGAGGGGAAGGGAGCAAAGGAACCGTGGGAAATGTTTAAAAACTCCCATTGAAATGACAACTACTTGAAATGGTTCACGAATCTATGTTTCCCATTTCTTATTTTTATTTATTAATAAAGACGTGAAATCTTTAAAATAAGCACGCTGGTTCCTTGAACTTAAAAAAAAAAAACTTTCCTCCACATTTATGTGCTTCTCTTTTCTATTTCCTGCAACCACCCTCTTTGCTTGTTTTATACACCAATTTCCCTGGCTGAGAAAGCAGGAAGAGATTCAGTACAATCAGTACACCACGCTGTATTAGATAAAAAAAACCCTGTTACTCTGCCACCAGGTTGATCCTTTTACAGATTTTTGTACATATTTATGGACCCAGCTGGGTTGCCCTTTGTCGACAGGGGAGGTTACTATGATGCTTAGCTCTACGGTGAACTAGAAGCAATTTGTAGGACCAGTGTCTGCCTGGCCTCCTGGCCTGGGGAATGGGCAGGAACAACCAGGGGCTGAATGTGTCCTATAAATGGTTTGTTCAGCCTCCAACAGCTCAAGGTCTTGAGATCCAAAGTCCACTACAAAACCTTGGTTTCCTTGACAGCAGAACAATAGAGTGCGAGGTACTGTACCCTGGGCTCCCTGCTTCTAGCTTGAACTAACAGGCTGGTACATTCAGTTCAGCTCTAGCCAGGAGTTTCACCTTGGGAGGGAAGGGCTTGCGACATTATTTCTCCATGCATACATTGGCCAGTTGGCAGATACACACACCCTTGGCTCTGCAGTGCTCCAGATCAGAGCAGCCCTGCAAGCTGACTGTTAACACTTGATGGTAGCCACTACTAGGTCTAGCACAGCCCCACAGAGGACTGCAAAACAGTAAGGCCGTGTCCTGCTGCCCAGATGGCAGCTCTAGCCATGGAGAGAGAAAATCCTGCCTGCCACGAGGGTGGGGAGAGGCAGAGCCACGGTGGAACCGGCTGGACCTGAGGACACCAGATCCCGTACATGGCTGAAGAGGATTAATTTATTCCCAGGGCACAAGGGCAGCACCAGGGCTCTGTGTGTCAGTGGCGTTTGAGTCCCAATACTATCCAGTCCCACCTTATGCTGCTCCCTTTACCGTCAGCTAGGAGTCTGAGCACAGTCTAACACAGAAACTCCCAAACTAGAGGCCATGCCCCTAAATGGGATGGTAGCGTTAATAGTGCAGTCGCAAGCCCCACAGAAATTCAAATAAAGGAGTCAGACTCGAACCATAAGCCAAGTGGAAGTGAACTGTGAACCTCGCAGAAGTGGGGGTCACAATGGCAAAGGATTGAGACCCACTGCCTTGGTGCTTTCCTTTCACTTGACAAGGAGTCCAGTGTCAGACAAGCTGTCTATTGGCCAGTGTATGCTGGAGACACTTTCCTTCCCAAGGTTTTAGGTAATAACCGTTTTCCTGCCTGACGGTATCTCTCCATTTTTGTTAATTAGAATGACCAGATATCACGGGCGCTCCTGTAGAGTATCTGGTGTTTGATTCAAGTGCAAAGCATCCCATGGGGATGCCATTCTCCAGAGTGAATTCACAGGCATATTTTCAGGTCTAAAAGTCTAAGTATTGCAGGAGACACCAGAGTCCCAGAGACCTTGCGAAAGTGCTAATTTGGAGGCACGTCTCATTTTTCACAGGATACAAAACCTGTGATTTTTACTTCTTTCTTGTGACAAGGAAAAAACAACTCCCATAAACCTTAAATGTGCCAACCTCTGCAGTACAATTAACTGAGAGGGCAAGCATGAAGCAAGGCACTTGCATAAGAAAGGCAAAAATTTCTATCAGAAGACTCAATGGTTTAAAAATGGGGCTGTCTAACCGGTGGCCTGTGGGCTGCATGCAGCCTGCAAAACATTAATTTGGAGTCCCTGGACCCCCACCCAACTGACGCTACCCCCATTACTCCAGCTGCAAGAGAAGCCAGGGTCTCCAGCCTCCCCCTCCTCTCTTTATGCTTCCACTTTCCACCCGACACCAGGTCCATAGCCTGCACTGGTGTGGCCCATCTGGTGTATGACCCTACTGGTGCAACCTGTGGGTACACAACCCCTGACTGCTTAGAAACTGGACAGCTCTGCTTTAAAATGTTATATCTAAAGATGATAAATTTGCCCAAATTTCAGTGTTTCAGCACATTTTTGTCAAGCTTAATAGTGGGTATGAAAAACTCAGAAGAAGGCTGCAAACAAAAAACTGCCTGTATTTTCCCTTAGTTTCAGTTGCTCCTGCAGCATATCTATCAAAGCCAGTTCTATTTAAAAAATGAAGGTCACATCAGAAATGTGGAAATATGCAGGTATTAATGGAGCTATGAGCACTTCTATTAGTGCTGATGAAGATCGGGGTCCCGTTGTGTTAGGTGCTGAACGCAGACATGGTGAGAGTCAGTACTTGCATCAAAGAACTGCCCTAAACAGACAAGCACAGGACAGGGAAAAAAGTAGTCAAGGGTCAAGGCCAAGGTCACACAGCAGGTCAGTGGCAAAGCCAGAAATACAACCCAAGTCTGTTCACTTCTAGGTTAGTGCAGTGGACTGAGTTGCCTGTTAATTTACTTATATGGCTACCGCCAAACATACTTTCATTCTGATCTTCCTTGATTGGAATGGGCTAGAAAATCAAATATCAGTTGACTCTATTGGAAGATTTAGCTAAGTGCCTTTTGTCAGTTCACTGAGTTATTCCCCTGTACCAAGGTGCAGAGCTCTCTAGGTCAAGCACTGACTCATGCAGTTCATGGGAAACTCCTCTTTTGTGAACTCTTTCCCCCCTGCCCAAAGTCAAATGTGCAGAACTAGTAAAAACAACCACAGCATAAAGATACTGGAAATAATCCCCTCTTCATTCAGTCTACATACAAGATTTAGTGTTCTAGTAGCATTGCAAAGATGATTTCCACACATCTGATAATACTGTAACACCCTATAATAAAACCTATACCTTCTGTCTCATTTTATCCATTTAAGCCCTTTGAGCAACTAGCAGTTGTTGAGTGCCTTGCTCCTACTATTAATAGCCAGGACAGTCCATGTCTGCCTACCTAGATTTATTATGTTTTAACTAATCTTGATGGAAGCCCTCGTATGCATTGGCTCCAGAATAGTCACTAAGGTTACTCACATGCAGGCGCACATTTTTCCTGCAATTAGAACATTTGAACTTATACAAAAGTAATTTCATGCTACAAAATGATCCTGATTCATGTCACGTCATCAATTCTAGAGAATTCAAGTCACCCCTCTCCCTAGCATGGCATAAGAGCTGGATGTTTTTCCAGGGAAAGAATGGGGAGTTTTTGCTAAGTAGGAAGTACAACACCAACCCTTTTATAACAAGTAAGCAATACATAGGGCTTCACAGAAGAAGAGGGCACATACCAGAATAGAGAAGTCTCTGTTAGTGCTGCATTTTAGCTGAGCATTCTCAATGCTTTATGTCCAGGGATCACTCACATGGAAAGAAATCGGCAGTGTAGTTTCACCGTTTACACATATGGGCCAGGTACAGACATTACACTTTTTCTGGGTTAGGTGGTCAGAAACCAGTCTATACCTATAACAGAAGTCTGGAGTGCACAGACTGCTTTAAAAAGGGTAGATCCTGTTCTAAGATAGACCTGGGCTGATGTGGTATCAGACATAATTGATCTAGGTTAGACCAGTGAACTGAACTTTAGTAACCACAGTAATTCACTGTCTCCTGGGATCCCAGGCGTTTTGTGGGTCCCCACTAGCCCCCCTTGCAGGGAGCTGGGCCAGCAGCAGAAGCTTGTTACTGACACTCACTGCTGATGGGGAAAGGGACTACACTGTGCTGGCTTGTGGGGGGCACGGTCTCTTGGTGGGCTCTTACACACCCATGGAGAGACACGCACAGCCCTGCGAGCCAGTGCAGCGACAGGGAGCAGACCAGTGCCTGTCACTGACTTGGCAGCCCTTGGCAGTTTCTGGCAGTGCCCTCAACCTGCTGGCCTTAGCCAGTGCAGGCATCCTCTCCTCCCTCCGGCTCCTGAAATTCAAACTCCCATTTGCTTCTGATCTGAATTAGGGTGCATACAGAAACCCGTGTAGGTTTGAGCGATTCCACCTTGGGCTTTTTGAATGTCTGCATCTAGCCATCAGCTCCAGCAAGCCACATGCAGTCGTAACACAAAAAGCATTCAGTGTACAGCTCTTCCCATACAGAATCACAGCATCATAAAAATAAGGGTTGGAAGGGACATCAGGAAGTCATCTAGACCAACCCCCTGCTCAAAGTGGGCCATCCCCAACTAGATCTTCCCAGCCAGAGCAATGTCTAGCCAGGTCTCAAAAACCTCCAAGGACAGAAACTCCCCAACCTCTCTGGTGAGCCTGTTCCAATGCTTTACTACCCTCCTAGTGAGGGAGTTTTTCTTAATATCTAACTTCAACTTCTCTTGTTGCAACTTGAGACCATTGCTCCTTGTTCTGTCACCTGCCACCCCTGAGAACAGTCCAGCTCCATTGTCTTTCAAACCCCCCTTTAGATAGTTGAAGGCTGCTATTAAATCCCCTCTCAGTCTTCCCTTCTCCAGACTTAATAAGGCCACTTCCCTCAGCCTCTCGTCAGGAGTCATGTGCCCAAACCGCCGAACCATTTTCATTGCCCTTGGCTGAACTCTTTCCAATGTATCCACATCCTTTCTGTACTGGGGGGTCCAAAACTGGACACAGTACTCCAGATGTGGCCTCACCAGTACCAAATAGAGGGGAAGAATCCCTTCCTTCAATCTTCTGCCAACGCTCCTTCTAATGCAGCCCAGGACGCCATTAGCCTTCTTGGCAACAAGGGCACACTGTTGGCTCATACTCAGCTTATTGTCCACTATAACCCCCAGGTCCTTTCTGTAGATCTGCTGCCCAGACAGTCAGCCCCTAGCTGGTACCAGTGCATGGGATTGTCCTGTCCTAAGTGCAGGACTTGGCGCTTCTCCTTATTGAACCTCATGAGATGTTTTTGGTCCAATCCTTCAATTTGTCTAGGTCTCTGGATCCTAGCCCTATCCTCCAGGTATCTACTGCTCCCCACAACTTGGTGTCATCTGCAAACTTGCTGAGGGTGCATGCCATCCCATCTTCCAGTTCATTGATGAAGGTATTATACAAAACCAGCCCCAGGACCGACCCTGATATCAGCTGCCAATTAGACATCGAGCCATTGACTACTATTCTCTGATCCTGATGATCGAGCCAGTTTTCTGTCTACTTTACAGTCCATACATCCAATCGTACTTGCTTACCTTGCTTACTTACCTTCAGGAAGATGGAGAAAGGAAATTGTCATTGCATCATTGTATCTACTAAGATTTAGGACTGGGTGAGTGACTGACTCTCCAGTTCGGTAGATGAGACAAATCAGAAAAAAAGAATGAATTTTGAGTCAAACAAAATGTTTCATTAAACCTCAAGCAAAACATTCAGTATCATTTTGGGGTAGGCTTTTTTAACTTAAAAAAAATCAGTCAAACCAAATTTCCAAACAAACATTTATTTTGAAATGAAAAGTTGCAATAGTCCAGAGAAGTTGAAACATTGTGTTTTGATAATTTTAAAACATTTTTTCCCCTGACACAGTTTCATAGTTAGTAGGGTCGGAAGGGACCTGAGC
>NW_017729025.1:19500773-19501928 GCF_001723915.1 Gavialis gangeticus | reverse complement strand
GGTACCTTCTTTTTGCCCCCTATGTATTTAAAAAAGGACACATCTTCTTGGCCAAAACTATCCACTGAATTCAACCCAGCCACAAAACTGCATTTTCTAGTGATTATGTGTTTGCCAAAATATTTCACCCAAGTCTAGCCAAAAATGTTGTCTGTGACTTTGGAGATTGTTGGATGAGGCAGACCAGGGGTTGGCCACCTATGACCTACAGACTGCATGAAGAGGTCTCACAGAGCAGTAGCACAGAGCCGTGTGTTGTACCATCCATTACCTCCACAGCGCTCCTCCCCACGGAGGGCCCTGCTGCTCAGCCACATCTGGGCCTATCCTCATTGCAAAGGGGACTAGTTGATGTCTGATATCTTTGTGGGTTTCCACTAAAAATCTGAGGGCCACCACTGGGTGGGTGGCCAGTGCCTTAAAACATCAATCAAATGCTTGGGACAACAGAAGAGAAAACAGGGTGTGCACATGCAAGGTCAAAGGGCCAAAACAAGTGCTCCCAGGGGGAACACTGAGCAGAGCACGTCAGACAGTGCCAACCAGCTCTCAAACTGAGATAGAGTGCCGGTGGCTACTGCCCAGCGATGCTCCGCCTAGAGACACATGTGAAGGACACCAAGGAAGAATGCCCCGAGGTCACCATGAGTCTTCCTGGCCAGAGCCTCCCTCCTGGATAGCCAGATGGTAAGTTTGGCCAGAGCCCGGAGGAGGTTGACTAGGAGGTCCTGGGCCTTGGTGGGGTGATGGATGGGGTGTGCATAAACAAAAAGGTGCGGGGAGAAGTGCAGCCAGAACTTAAGCAGCAAGTTTTGGAGGAGGAGGTGCAGGGTCTGCAGCCTGGCGCACTCAATGAACATGTGGCACTCAATGAACATGTGGCACTCTCTTGACAAAAGTGGCACGGGTCGGAGATCGCTTCAAACCATGCCAGATACACGCCCGTCATGATGGCCCCGTGAAGAAGCCGCCAGCCTAGGTCCCTGGTGGCTCTCAGAATGAGGGTGGAGTACAGACTCTGCCACCGAGGACCGCCAGCATCGCCTTTGCCAAAGTAGTCCCGCCATCTGGTGTCCTGGCAGGATGCGAGGGCAAAATGGTGTATCGTTCTGCGAATGAGCTTGTAGAGCTGGTGCCGATGGATGGTCAAAAAGC
>NW_017729025.1:19490241-19495773 GCF_001723915.1 Gavialis gangeticus | reverse complement strand
GGATGCGAGGGCAAAATGGTGTATCGTTCTGCGAATGAGCTTGTAGAGCTGGTGCCGATGGATGGTCAAAAAGCGGACCAGTCATGTGTCCCCCAGCTTGCATAGGTGGTGTGTTGGTGAGTGCATCGGGGCCCGCCACTGTGCGGGCCCTATTAGTAACTCCACCAGACTGGGGGACTCGGGAGCGTGGGGACTGCCCTCTTGCAGGACCCATTCTAAGTAGGCAAGGGCGTCTGCGGGCAATGCAGCTTTCACCTCCTCGACTGGGCGCGAGCAAGTTGCATGACTTATGGCCAGGCCTGTGTGCCAGGCCAGCGCTGCGGGGCTCAGCCATTCTTGCTCGTCGTAGTCCAGGAGA
Organism: Gavialis gangeticus; assembly: GCF_001723915.1. Taxonomy (NCBI): domain Eukaryota; kingdom Metazoa; phylum Chordata; order Crocodylia; family Gavialidae; genus Gavialis; species Gavialis gangeticus. The sequence goes on along the minus strand of NW_017729025.1, from coordinate 19,495,415 downwards.
TCTCCAATCCAGGTGATTCCCACCTGGGCCATTCTCTGGGAGGCCTCAGGCGAGGCTGCTGCCAAGACTGCCAGCTGTGTGTTATAGAACAGCGGCTTGGCCAGCAGGTCACCCTCCTTGGCCACCCTCAACAGAGCCCTGGAGGCAGAGAGCAGCCCCCAGGCCTTGAGAAGGTCTCTGTAAAAGACTGGCAGCTCCCCCCAACCCGCATGAGCTCTAGGCCATGCAGGAAGAAGAGCTGCCAGTCGTATCAGAGCCCCCGGAGGTGGCGGAGGAAGGCTCGCCCCAACAAGCTCCATGCCATGTGGCTACCATCACTGTACAATAGTCTCTGCACGGCCTGAAGCCGGAAAGTTAGGACCTGGCTGCGGAGGCAGACCAGGCCCTGCCCTGCCTCTCTCAAGGGGAGGGTCAGCACCCGTGCAGAGACCCAGTGCCATGTTGGCCAGAAAAACCCCAGCGCCCATCTCTGGAGTGTGGCAAGAACCTTAGGGGGCACAGGGAGGGTATTGAAGTGGTACCAGGGCATGGACAGGACTAGCTGATTCAACACCAGCACCCGTCCCCGAAAGGACAGGCACTGCAGTAGCCCCGTCCATGCCTGGAGCCTCCTTGCCACCCTCTGTTCTAGATCTGCCCAATTCTCTGGAGGGGAGGGGCCCATGGGGGACAGATACACCCCCAGATAGAGCAGCAAGCCCGCGCTCCACCGAATGCCCTGGAGCGTGGGTGGGAGCGAGCCCATCTGCCACCCGGCATCCACTGTCAGCCTGGAGCTTTTGGCCCAGTTGACCTGGGTGGAGGAGGCCACCGAAAAAACAGACTGGCAGGCCGCCACCCACTCCAGATCTTCCAGGCCGTGGACCATGAGGAGCACGTTGGCAGCGTATGCTGAGAGCACTAGCCGCAGCACCGGTTCCTGTAGGACCAACCCAGCCACCCGCCTCCACAGGAGGCACAGGAAGGGCTCCAGGCCTAGCGCATACAACTGGCCCAACATTGGGCAGCCTTGACGCACCCCTTACCTGAATGGGATGGGCTCCATCAGGGGCCAGTTGAGCTTAACCAGGCACACTGTGGAGGCGTACAGCACCTGGAGGGCCCAGACAAAGTGCGGTCCAAAGCCAAACGCCCGCAGAATACCTGAGATACCTGTGGTCCATCCTGTTGAATGCCTTCTCTTGATCCAGGGAGAGGAGGCTGAACGACAGGTCCTCCTGATGCGCCAGCTCCAGGAGGTCCCACACGAGGTACAGGTTGTTGAAGATGGAATGACCTTGCACTGTGTATGTCTGGTCGGGATGGATCACATCCGTCAGCACGGACCGCAGGCGCAGCGAGACGGCCTTCGCCACCTTATAGTCTGTGCAGAGGGGGGACATGGGATGCCGGTTCCTCAGGTCATGGAGGTCCCCCTTCTTCAGCAGGAGGGTCAAAACTGACCTCCTGCATGACAGGGGGAGGTCCCTGTAACCCTTGGCCTCAGCCCAGACTGCGGCAAAGTCCGGGCTGAGCATGTCCCAGAAGGCCTGGTAAAACTCCGTGGTGAGCCCATTCAGCCCCAGCACTTTGTTGCCGGGCATGAGATGGAGAGCGAGCGTGACCTCGGCCAAGGTGAAAGGAGCCTCTAGTCTGTCATGGTCACCCGCACTCACCTGCAGCAGTTCCTCCCATAGTGTGCTGCAGGCTGCAGCTTCGGTCAGCTCCCAGGAAAAGAGCCTTCCATAGAAGGCCCTCGCATGATCTCGCAGCTCTCCCAGGGCTGAGAGGGGGGGTGCCATCATCCGCCAGAAGGCAAGTGATGTACTTTTTTGCCCCCCTCCACTTCTCCAGGGCATTGAAGAAGCAGGAGCCATGGTCCATCTCCCAGAGGAAGTGGACATGCACGAGGACGAATGCACCGTGGGCGCAGTGGTCCTCCAGTGCTCTCAGCTCCTCTCGCCTCTCCCTGCACTCTCCACAGAGGGACGGGTTCTGTGGGTCAGCAACCAAGCGCCTCTCCAGCTCCAACACTTCCCACTCCTGCTGCTCTCTGGCTGCCTCCCACTGCCAGGTGTGCCCCCAGGTGTAGCTGCAGCAGAAGAGCTGGATGTGGACCTTCCCCCTGTCCCACCATCTCCGAGCCAAGGGGAAAGACTGCTGCTGCCCACGCCAAGCCAACCAGAACTCCCAAAAGGACGTTCCGAAGCTTGGGTCCTCCAGTAGGCTATTGTTAAAGTGCCAGTAGGCTGACCCCAGCTGCCCAGGGCCAAACACAACCCGGGCGGACACCAGATGGTGATCACTGAAGGGGGCCAGCCTCACTCTGGAGGACATGGCTTGGGCATCTATGAGGGGTGAGATGTAAATTCAGTCCAGCTGGGAGTGGCTTGCCCGCTCCCCCCGCACCCGCACAAACGTGGGGGCTGGGGGGCCGTTGGGGTGACAGACTCGCCAGATGTCCACCAGGGAGTGGTCCTCCAGGATCTCCCTGAGGGCGTCCGTGGTGGACCGGCACCATTGCCTACCTGAGTGGTCCTGGTCCTCAAGGGTGACGTTGAAGTCCCCACCAAAGACCAGGCTCTCACGAGGGCTCAGGGTGCCCATGTAGTTGGCCACCTGATGGTAAAACTCTGCTGCATCCGGATCCTGGATGGGGGCATACACATTAATGAAGTTAACTACCACCCCCGCCACTCATGCCCGGATGTGGAGTAGGCAGCCGGGCACCACCTCAGTGTCCTCTAAGATCTTCAGCTGCAGGCTCCGGGAGAACAAGGTGGCCACCCCACAGGAGGTGGCCAACAGGTCACTGAAGAAAACCCTGTCTCCCCACTCCAGCCTCCAGGTGTTGTCGTCAGCTGGAGTTGTCCAGGTCTCCTGGAGGAATACCACCAAGTACCCCCCCTCTCCTGAAGGAAGGAGAGCACCTGGCTCCTCCGTAGACCCTGCCTGCAGCCATGGACATTGAGGGCTGTGATGTCAAACAACTTCATGGCTGGGAGGGGGTGGCCTCATTGCAAAGAGGATAGGAATATGCAGCAAGACTACATGCAGGCTGCTTGTAGTGGGGAGAGGGGTTGAGACAGAGACAGCTAGATGCCAAGCTCGGCCCATGCCAGCAGAAGGTTGCTGACCCCTGAAGTAGACCTCTATCACCTCTATCCTTATGCAGTGAATCTAGAGCTGCTTTAACTTTTTATTGACGACTTTTGTGTGTATCTGAATAGGGCTTCCATTGCAACCATGTTATCAGGAAGATGGAGGGGAGCAGAAATGGCCCTAGATGCAGAACAGAGACCTAGGCCCACTGTTCATCTCAGGGAAACTGTGGAAACTTTGGTGACGGGAACATAATGGAGGCTTGTTACTCAACTGTGCCTTTTCACTAGATTTTCTACAGCATGGGGCGCATCCAGACAAGCACGCATGTGCGGTTTGCAGTGCTTCAAAGCTGTTTGAGGTGCTGCAAACTGCACATGGCACACATGCACCCATTCACCATGCTGCTTTTGCAGCACAGTGCCAAAATTTGACACCGAGAGATCCTGGTGTCAAAAAAACTGCTGTCAAAAAAAGCAGAGCATGTGGCAGCAGCATGTGCTGCTAAAAACTGGAGCCTGGCTGTCCAGGGCCAACCTCTGGCTGCCGGCCAGGCTCCGTGTGGCTGGATCAGCACCACCTCCCCTACCCCTCCTGGGACAATTTGGCATGCACTGGAGCACATGTGCAGGGGTGTGCCCTGGGGCACAAAGCAGCAGGACAAATATGTGCCACCACTATTTATGCTGCGGCAAATGCATGCCCCTGCACATGTGCACTTCATCTAGGAGGCTAAATGAAGCTTTTCTCAGGCAGGTCTACCAGGCTGCTGGAGTTTCTTACCTTTCCTCATTTAACCTCCTTTCCTCCATTTAACCTCCTAAGGCTAGAAACAGACATCCCCAAATGAAGCCAATTCGCTATGCCAGGATGTGTCTCAGGAAGTGGGGAAACTCCAACTTTCCCTGCTTACAGAAATGCACCCCAAAGACTTTATGGCAGCCCAAAGGCAAAGTCTGTTTCCATAGTCTGTATCCCTCAAGGCAGGGAATTACCAGTATCTTTGCTTTACAAGGAAACGAGGCACAGAGAGAACAACTGACTGACCTGAGATCACCCAGAAATTGAGTGCAAACCAAGGCTCCTTGAGTTTCAGGCTAGGGCATTAATGCCAGAAAAGCCTTCCTCTCCCCTTGGCTAGTATAAAGATCAAAGGGTAAGCCCCATCATGCTGATGAGCCTGCTGGCTATGCTTTCCACCTTCAAAGCCCTTTGCAATAAGTAATTCATCTTCACAGCCTCCACATGAGGCAGGTAAACTTTACGATTCCTGCTATGTAGATCTGGAAGCTCAACAGAGGCTTTTCAGGGGACTTTCCCAAGGAAATGAAATTGAATTTAATGGAGCAATATATATATTTTTTGCCACTAGAATAAGGACTTGTCTTTTCTATCAGGTTATAAAGCAAATTAAGGCAAATCAAATTGTAGATCTATAACCTTGACTTTCTCACAGTATCTCATTCTTGCCTGCCAAGGTATTTCCTAGAACATCAGAGAAAAGGCATCTTTATACCAACTGCACATGTTATAGAACTAGATCAAGCAGAAAAACTTAAAAATATGGGTTTTCTTAATTATAGCACTTAATTGAAATAATTGTGTAGTTGGTTTTGGTTACCTTTTACAACCAGCTCATGCACTGTTCAGTTCTGGGATGTGTTTAGTTGTACTGAGCACTTATGTGGCTAGGAGAGTTTGTACACCCGGAAGGAGTTAATAGAGTCTCTAGCTCAACCTGCAATGGTGGTTTAAATCTCTTGTAACTCTAGAAACTGGATTCCTCAGTCTTTACTCACGTGAGCAGTCTGATCGGAAAGAGACTATTCATATCATTAAGGACCTACTCGAGGCTTTCTTTCACTACCCTGTCTTTACTCTTTGGGTGCATTCCCCAGTACTCACAGGGGTAGTTCTAAGAGCTTCAGAACATCATTATTATAAGGTATCAGGTTATATCAGTGCCTAGGGAAACCCTGTGGAGCGATATTCTTCACAGAACATGGATAGTCCCTGCCTCATGAACTCAACAGCTGGGGAGAAGTGGAATCCACAGCCTTGGGAAACCCATGGATGTATGTTTATCACTCAGT
>NW_017729025.1:19465350-19485241 GCF_001723915.1 Gavialis gangeticus | reverse complement strand
GTTCTAAGAGCTTCAGAACATCATTATTATAAGGTATCAGGTTATATCAGTGCCTAGGGAAACCCTGTGGAGCGATATTCTTCACAGAACATGGATAGTCCCTGCCTCATGAACTCAACAGCTGGGGAGAAGTGGAATCCACAGCCTTGGGAAACCCATGGATGTATGTTTATCACTCAATCATCATCCTATAAGGTTTTCATTTATGATCATTAGTGATGGATACATACTATGAAAGGGGACTAGGCAGTTTGGGATTTTGTAATGAGATATGGAGTCCTTCTCTCCAACTCATCTGGCTGCAATCTTCTGATGACCTGGCCCAGCCAGGGAATTGAGCTCCACTGGCAGGGTACAGATTATCAGAGATCAGAACCAGTGCAAACTGGACCATACTTGTACAAGGATTTTTTTTAGGAAAGAGGCTTAAAATTAGCAAAAGGAAGTGGAACTTGCTGCCACAAGAGGTTGTGCAGGCTGACAATTTAACCAGGTTCAAAAGCGGATTTGATAAATTCAAGCAAGACATGTCCATTTGTGTGGATTAAACACAACAGCAGGACTGTAGCCTCCAAATTAAGACTTCCTAGTCCTTTGAATGCTGGAAACAGTAAGGGAAGAGGAGCGGGGGACATTTCTGGCTGGGCAGGCTCTGCAGAAGTATTCTTTTCCATAGCAGCTGCTCTATGCCACTGTAAGATGCAAAATACTGGGCTAGATGGACCTGTGGCCTGACCCAATACAGCACCTCTTATGTCCTTATGACCATGGTCAGATCTAAATGCAACACCTGCCAATTTGTCAGGGCCGATGCCTAATAGATACATTCCCTGATTTCTTAAGTTCTCTGTATACACTTAGTTGCCAAAGAGAAAATGGGAATGAAATGAGGTTAAAAAAGAAGAAATAAAAGAACTACAAGAAAGACCAAGGAAGTAATGAAAAAGAAGAAAACCTGGGTATGGGAGAAGCAGAGAACACAGACCCATTGGGGAGAGCAGGGATCTGAGCATGCAGGGCATCTTGAGGGATTAGAGTCTTAGCTAAAAAAAAAGGGAAAGGCCCCAGAAGCAGGTTGAAATGGCACGTGGTGGTTATAGGGGCCAGATGTTGTATTTTGAGTGCGGTGTGTCAGGGTCCGGCAGAGGTAGCTCTTTAGAGCCACAATGTCTCAGTGCAGTGTCTTGATGCTGTTGCTCCAGGAGCGCATATTGCAAAAAAAGCCATTATCTGCTAAATAAAAAAGAAAGGGTTTTTCAGACACCATAGATGACATAAGGCTGATGATTACAAAGCACTTTGCAGTCTGCTACCGCGGTCTCTTCACTTTGTTCTGGTCTGCTTTTCAGTGCACTCTGCTTCCTAAATAAGAGGAGTCAACCCCACGCAAAAAGTAGCCTTGGAACTTGTTTCTGGAAACAAGAACCCCCAGGCTAAAAATTCTGCCCTGACAAGACATGGCGGACTCATGGCAAGAGAGAGGTTTGCTTCTCCATGCGGGTTCTCTTCCTGGGTAGCATTTTGAAAGAATCCCTTGTGAGGAATTGAATATAGAGCCCAGCAAGCCTCCAGTCACTGGATTTGCCTGTCTTAAATATGATACCATAGCATTGCATCTGCTAATGCATTTTTAGGGCCCACTCCAACACCCAGTGAAAATCAATGGGAGTCTCTTTGTCATCTTCAGTGGGCTTTGGAGCAGGCCCCAGTGCAGTTCTGCTGATCCTAACTTGACTTGAATTTAAAAAATATTATTTGAATGCCTTCCTTGAGCCTTCTCAGGCTCTCCCTCCCCCTGCCTGACATGCTATAGGACCTTGGAAGGCTGATGTAGTCCAGACAGACTTGAACCGGTTCCACAGAAGTGATTGATGGGCACTCTGGTTGTGGGAGCTCCGAAAATAATCCCAACAAATGTTTCCCAGTAGCACCTGGCAGCCAACCAGAACACTGCATTTCCTAAATACTGAAAAAATGACTGTCACCACAGATGCCTCCACTAAATATAACCCTGGTGAGGTGGCAGGCTGTGAAAGGCTGGAGAGGGGCTGTTACTCAGAACCTACGTCCCCTACCTATCTGATCTTTCCACTACACCCACACCCCCAGACTTAATAATTTCCAGACTGGTTTGTTCCTTAAATTACAGAGCCAGACCAATTAGACTACTGGGTAACGACCCTCACAGGCACCAGTAACATTTTGGACCATATTCTTCCATTTTTCCTTCAGACTCTTATTCTGTAAGGGACTCCACTGATTACTCAAAGAGTAAAATGCTATGCACAGTGAAGAAGAGTACTAGAAAACAGTTCTCAATCGACAAAGGATTTTTTTTTGCCAAAAGTAGCCTCAAAAATTAATTTACAAGCTGAATCCATAGACCCCTTGGATGACAGAGATTCAAGTTATTATTCAGAAGGAGATCAATAGATGCAGAGCTATTATACATGTCCACGACATTCATCGTCATCTGACTTTATCCCATCTTGTAGTTGTTCATGGGATCCACCATATCAATTCAGATATGCAGCTTTAGCTCTTCCCAGTTGTAATCTGCCTAGACCTGGAGGGACCCTATGACTCACTGGGTCCAGCCCCTTAGTATTAGAGGCAAGCACATTACATACATCTGTTCATATGTCCACCTGAGAGTCCTTTGTCCTCTCTTATCTCCTGTACAACTCCCACCCCCCTGTCCAGAGTGCTCAGTACACTGTAATTCAAGCTACTTATTTTTAAGAGACTCAATATGAATGTAGGTGTCTTGCTTTCACCTTTCAAGTTCAAAAACTTTGTTCTCTAAGTGATTATATTGGCTTTTCAGCCTGTGAGCATGTATCAACATAAAGAATGCAAAATTGGCTTTGAGAATGTGTGCTCAACTGCAGGGGATAACTGAACAAGACACAATAAATCAGGTCCCAAAAGGAAAAGAAAAAAGAGGGAAAGCATACAGTAAGCCCCCAAATAGCACTTTAATAATATTCCATGGTGAAGCAAAAACAGCTTGAGCCCCAGTGATGTAATTTTCATTCTACGAATAGTAATGACTAAGGTAACGGAAGCAGAGATCAGTCTGCAAATATGTGAAAGCTCATAAAACCTAAATAAGGGAGGAATTATTTAGTGCATTGTAGAGGAGTATAGGAGAGGAGATAAGAATAAGGACAAATTAGTTTAAATGACAAGAAATGTTTTCCCATCTATGCTATCTAGTATATTGTGGCATAGTCTCTCTAGGGAAGCAATGGAAACCACAGTGTGCACTACCAAGCAGGAAGAATTGCCTTTTCGATGCCTAGCTTGTATACCATAAAAGTGCTTGGCTGCTAGCCAAACTGTACTCAACATGGGCTAGAACTGGGACTAAGGATGGGAAATCTCTTGAATTTCAGAAATGGTCAGGAATCCCATACATGGGGCCCTGACTCCCTGGATCTGAACCTGCCCCTTTCATTCGATTCTGGGTCAGAGCCAAGGTGTAAACAACAGCCCTGAAAATGTCTTCTCACCTGTTCCCATGGACATACTCCCAACCTGGAAATGCACCAAGCATGTGCGATAGCAGCCAAGGGAGACAATCCTGAGAGCCCTCACTGGTACACTTTTGGGGTTGGAGCATGCCCGCTGGCAGTGCACGCTTGGCCTGCCATGGCCAACACTTCTACCATTGTGCTGCAGACACACCTCAAGGGGCTCTTTTCCTTATTCACCGTCATCTGAATATGTTATGGTTAGACTATATGCTCCTTGGGGCAGGGACTAGCTCCTTCTTATATGTCTACAGTGCCTAGAACTGTGATGGTCAACCAGGGTACCATGGTGCCCTGGGGCGCTGTGAAATCCTTTTAAGAGGCCGCAGGGTGCTGTGCAACATGAGCACTGTAAGGTGTGCAAACACTTATGCAGGGTTCACAAGATGAACCTATAGATTTCAACTAGGAATCCAGTGTCAAAACCAATCTGACGTGTTGTGGTCTTTCTGAGGCACCACACTTTAACAAGGACATGGACAAGCTTGAGAGAGTCCAAAGAAGAGCCACCTATGGGTGGTATGATCAGAGTCTTCAAAGGCAAGCCATCCGAGGAAAGGCTGAGGGATCTGGGACTCCTCAGCCTGAAGAAAAGAAGGCTGAGAGGGGACCTGGTAGCAGCTTACCGCTACACCAGGGGTTTGGTCAGCAGCTGTTCACCAGGGCACTTGTGGGGAAAACCAGGAATAATGGCCACAAACTTCTGGAAGCCCAATTCATGCTCAGCATTAGGAAAAACTTCTTCACAGTCAGGGTGTCCAGGCTGTGGACTAAGCTCCCTCCAGAGATTTCTATCCTGGAAATCTTCAAGAGGAGACTGGACGGTCACCTCGCTGGTGTCACTTGACCCCAAATTATCTTTCCTGCTTGGCGCAGGGGCTGGACCCGACGATCTTCCGAGGTCCTTTCCAGCCTTATACTCTATGAATCCATGAGTTCTTTGCAACAGAAGAATTGCATTAGTATTTTTCTGTAGTCAAAAAGTGAGTGAAAGCTAAGAGCTAGCATTTTCGGGAGGGGCTTACAGTCTAACCAGAGATGCCTTGAGTCTAAAAGATTGAGAACCGCTGGCGTAAAAAAAACAGGGCTCGGCCTCTACGTGCTACCAACGTACAAATAATTAAGCAGAGGAGACAACAGTGGAGACCGCATGTTCGCGTGCTCGGGTGACTCCTGGCCACACGCTAGAACCCTGAAGAACGTAATGCCCACCCGCGTCCCGGGTGGGACCAGCCCTACGTGTGCGTTTGAAGCAATAACCAATTTCTGTCTCCACGTCTCAAACAGAAATACTTGAGGCGAGCAAAAAGAACGAGGCATTTCAGAACTGGAAATCCCGGGGTTCCAGCTTGCCTGGAAGGTGTTCGACTGGAGAACGGAGACTGCCATGGGAACTGTTCCTACAGCAGACTAGGTAAACAGACCAATATAGAACATATTACTCCACAGGACAGCTGGGGAGGAAAGCTGCGAGGGCAGCAGTGTCGTTGAAACAAAAATATCCAATTTGGGACCTCCCGTATAGGACAGGGGCTCCTATGAGTTGCCTGCATTGGTTTATTATAGAATGTGTGCTTATAGCTGTTCCATTTTTAACTTCCCACAGCCTCACCTCCTAGGGGGAAGCATGTGACTCTTGGTTAAAATGGAGACCTGTTGAGCTAGTTGAAAGGAAATGGAAAACCGCAACCTCAGTAAGGAAGCAAAGGGGAAAATTAGAAATTCTGTATACATTGCTTGTCGCGGTGTTTCCTTGTGTGTGTCCTCCCTCCACCTCATCCCTCCATCTACATTCACCTCCTGGCTCTTGTCTTTTCCTTAGACTGGAAGCTCTCTGGGGCAGGGATCAGCGCTTCATTCTTTGTGCAGTGCAGGGCCCTACGGCCCATGTCTGGGGCTCTTAGGTGCTCCTGCATTCCCTGTAATACAGAATAGGCATCAACTATATTTCTGTAACAGCATGTAGGGGAGAGAGAAACTTGAAATGTATTATTCCTCCAGAACCTCTCATTCTGTTCAGTGCTCTCGATATACCACTAGTTTATTCAGAGGGAGGAAGGTAGTCTTTTGATTAAGGCATTTAGCTTGGACTCGGGAGATTTAGTTTGACTCGTCACTCTGCCTTGGATTTTCTGCATCTCCTTAGGTAAGTCACTTAACTTCTCAGGCCTAGTTCCTACCTTTGGGTCTATAGCTGGATCTATTTCATTTGCCCTACTTCCATTATATGCTTTCCAGGGCAGGAACTGTTTCTTACGCTGTGTTTCTGCAGTGCCAAGGGAGTGAAGGGGACAACTCCTTTCCTGTTACCTGAACACTGCCCAAGAAAAGCTTCCCTCCCGTCTCTTGGGGATGCACATGGGAACAGGACAACACCCACACTGATGCTCCAGTCCCTTGCAAATCTCGTGATATTAGCCTGAGGCACCGCACAAAACAGCTGACTTTAGAAAGCTTCTTGGACATTAAATTCTACCAACATAACCCATAGGAAGGTCCTTGGGGAACTGTTGTCCCCTGACCCATGTCAAACCTGAAAAAGATCACTGGGTCTCCCAGCTTCCACCCTCAAGTGTTCCCTCTGAGGCTCACCAGGGTGCACACCTTGCTTTTGCAGAGTATTAGAAGATGCTGGAGTTATTTGGCTTATTAAAGACCTTGCCTTCCAACACCCACATACTTTAAGTGAACCTGTAGGAACTTCATGTTCCAGACAGACTTCCATGGGCACCTCATCAGCTTTAGGGTTGGAGGATCCTGGTTCACTCTGACAGTTCCTACTTCCCATCTTCCCTACACCATTGCATCCAGCCATAAGATGAAAATGGATATTACCTTGATCCAGAGGCCTCAAACCACCGCGTAGCTCTGTTTCTCAGAGGGTTTTATTACACATAATGCTACAAAAGCAACTTGGCTGAGAGGCTCTGGTGCTTAAAATGACCTCTTGGCAAAAAAATATTCTGTGCACAGCTACTTAAAAGATTATTTAAAATAATAATAATAATACTACAAGGAATCGTAAAAATGGCAGGGGCTGCGTTAAGTAGGCTAGAATTCTAGTTTAAACACTCCTTAAAAGAAAACATGTAACACCTGATAAATACAATATGAAAAGTTCACTTCACTACATTGTTGAGAAGGACTCAACCTCCGGCCCATAGACCAAACCCAGGCCATGAAGCCATGGCATTCCCCACAGGTCGGGAAATTTGGTGGCAGGGGAGCAGTGGAAATTAATACCTCCACCCTTCCCTGCTGCCAAATTCCCAAGCTCTACACAGTGGGTTAGAGCCAGGCCATGCCCCTTCCCTACCCGAAAGGAGCTGGCTGGACCAAGCTCCCTTCCCCCATGCAGCTGGTTCAGGGCTGGGTTTCCCCCCTCACCCTCCACCCAGCTGGATGGGGTCTCTTTGTGTCTTCCCCGGGTTCCAGATTGGGACCACTGGCCTTATCCAGCCTGAGGATGGACCGGACACTGCCCATCCAGCCAGACAGACAAAGAAGTTGAGCACCACTGTTCTGAAACCTGCTATTTCCTTGAACAATTCAACCACTTCCCTTGATGACACTCCACCATAAGCCTCAGTGACCCTATACCACCTTCCTTGCACTTAGGTGTACAAACCAATATTTTTCCCAGGGTTTATTTTCATCTTTTTGCCAGGGGGCTTAAGTTTTATGTGTTGAAAAATAGCAAAGTCCTATTCTTTTATGCAGTGACAGCAAGGCAGAATCGGATGTGTGCATTATGTGTGTCACAGTTTCTAGGGCAAGGAACATTCTTTGTTCTCAGATAAGTCTCAAGGTGGGAAGCAAAAAAAGTGGTACTTGGCTTTTGATGTCAGATTCTTCATCGCTTTCACTAATAATAGCTCCTCAATAAATCTTCAATTCAAGGAAGTTCTTTGCCATTCAGTACTGGGTTTAGTGCCTCAAGTATGTGCATATGTGTTAAACTGAGTAGGTTGTTAATCAAGACCTAACCCCTTCATCTACTTTCAAAATGGGGTGTTGCTCTGTGCTGAAGGTCTTCACCTTATATCTATGCCCTGGCTAGGTGGGTGCTTACAGCAAGGCTATTATTCCACAAATCTGCACACCCATGCACACACACAAGCAAACTGTTATGGCAAAAATGTTTGATATCTGTAGAGACACTCAGTTGATGAAAAAGAGTAAGTACAGAATTGGCAAGAGAACTGTCCAAAAATAATAAGTACTGTTTAAGGTAGGCTTGAAAGCCAGCTGTAACATGCCACACAGGAAAAAACAGAAGACAAAAGCACTGTTATACTTTCTTAAAAACACAAGAGAACAGGAGACATGTTTCCTTCGCCAGGTCACTGACTTGAGCTATACAGAGCAACAACGAATGATGACAGGTGCTATGTACAATATGTATTTACACTTCAGTTAGAAATGAGGTGCTGGTACCTGTATTGGTTGCTTCAGAGTGCAAAACACCATGGTATTAACCATGTGGTTTTCTCCATGCGTGGTAATGTGGGTAAACCCACCTTTTTTCTCATCCAATTTGTTTGGAAAGACAGGCATGTTTGGACTAAAAATTAATTCTGCCACGTGATATAGCAACTTGTTTTATTTTGCAGGCATTTGCCACTCAGGGAAAAAATAATTAGAGATGCAGCTAATTTGATCTCTCAGTAGGGAAAAAAATTATGAGTTAAAATGAAAATGGTGTGCTCCTTAGGAAGCTTGCCCCCTCCTCTTCTGGTAATTCATTCAGCCTCTGATGGTGATTCTTCCACTGTTAGGAAACAGTGAGTATTTATTTTAAAGTAACCTCCTGAGTATCTGGGTATATTTATGATTTGCACTATCCTATTGCATTTGTCTAGGAACAAAAAGTCCAAGTCTTAGATTTGTGTGTATGGGACTCTTTTGGGTACATATTCAAGGACTAATTCACATGCATGCCAAGGACCTCAGCAGCATAAAAATGACACTTCAGATGAGCAGAAACAGGGACTCAGCCTGCTACGCAGCTCTGAGAAATGGTTTTGTCCTGGCACTGCTCCTTGCCCCTAGAACTGGGGCACGGGCAGACAGCAACTGGACAAAGGCTGTTCTTTGCTTCCCCAGACCCTAAAAGGCCACGAGAAGCAGGAAGTAGGAAAGAGCGGCTGGCTGGCTGCTGTAAATATGCTGGGAACCAGCCAGGTTCATGTGTGACACCAGAATACAAGCAGTGTATTCTGTGCCTGCACCTTTGCTCCCTACTGCCAGCCCCGTCTCAAGTGCTAAGCGAGCACCTGGTCTGCAGCGTTCTGGAATATAAAACATCAGGGGCGCAATCCTGTCAATGGCAAAATTCCCATCGACTCCAATGACACATCGCTTGTGACACAACTATAAGGTACCGCTGCAGCTAAATGCTTCTGTCATCCTTTAGTAAGAGCAGGCTTTAATATCTGCTGCTACTATGAGCTAAATTCAGATGGTCACAAGGGACCAGGGGAGATGCAACATAATGGGTCTTATTACGACTGGAGCAATCTCCAGTGCACAAACCAACATTATTCTGCACCAATACCGACTGTAATGTACTGAGGACCCCACCCTCTTTGTGGTTATAAGCAGACAGTCTAGGCCACTGAAACCACATTTTCCGGAAGCAGGGTTTTCAAACCGAGTCACTTCCTGACAAAGCTTTTTGTCTTTTAGCGGGAGGAATGTAACCCTAAAAAGACTAATTATTTGCTGAAGAGATTTTTTTAAAATTTTATTAAAAGGACTTTCTCTTTTCTTATTAGTGTCCTTCCTGTTTTATTACTCAGCTGTGGCTTTTTTTTTTTTTTTTTTTTTTACAAGTTGTCTTTCAGGTGAGACAAAGCAAAGTGGTGTTACATTCCATGCATGTAGAGACTTAGCAGCAGTTTAATTGTGTAGTCAACCCTGTAATTAAAACGCAAATGGAAGACTTTATGCCTTTAAAGCACAGAAATTCAAGTTTCTTTGGCAAAACACTTGACTAAGTACATAGAAAGCCTTAAGTACTTAAATAGTCTATACATAAGGAAATCTGATGCCAGCAATGATGTACCTTAGAGGCAGGGGGAAAAAAAACAAAGTGAAAACTCTTGATGTTTCAAGATGAATTCTGTCTTCATGTATTTTTTTTTTTTATTGTGGAGAGATGCTCCGGGAAGAGTGAACATGTACTTAAGAAGGTCTTATTGCCTGCACTGGCAATAAGTCTGTTAATCTTAGTGGCCTAAGCAGCGGTAATCAGCAAAAAACCTTCAGCTGACATTCAATAAATTATGAAGCACTCAGCCCTCTGGTCTGTGGAGAGAGCTGTATCTAAGCAAATCAATACACCGTTATTGTAGTGAGCAAAGAAAGCCAGGCTTTGGGAGAAGAAACCAAAGCTGTAGGAAATTACAACACAGGACCACCCAGCTCAGTCGGCCTTGCTCAGGGGGATGAAAGGTAGAACATCAGGACAGCAAGATGTGCATGGCCCTGGGGAGATATTCAGGCTGCAGGTCACCACAGCTACAGAGATGCATTTGCACAAGTGCGGCGGAAACCCTGCACAGCGAAATGGATGAAGCAATAAGGATTCTTCAGGCTGGATTTCTGCCAAATGCCACTCTGTGCCTGTTCGATGACAGTAGAAAGGATCTGGGAGGGATAAATCCAAGATCAGAGAAGAAACTTCTGTCTCTGTGATGCCCCTTATCCACTGATCTGCCCTTGCAAGAATGCTGATTCCTTAGCCCAGCATCCTTCCCTGCCTCGCTGTGCAAGCAGCCCTTTGGTCCTTTGTATCAAGGCCAAGCACTCAAACCTAGACTCTCAGCTGAGGTCGCTTCTCAGGAGAACCGAGGCCACAGATCAGCCGTGTGATCCAGATCTGAGCGTGCTGGAGAAACTGCTGTGGGACCAGACACACCTGCAACTTTCTTCCTTGCCCCTGGAATTATATGAGTAGCATGTGAAGAGCTACGTAGAGCAACGTGTGACTCTGAAGTGGACTTTACTATGGCGTGACTGTAAAAGGCATTGCTAGCACCCACATATACCCTTGCATCGCCAGGTAAAGAGATAAATTCAAGAGTCACTGAACATCAGTTTCAGCGGTATCAGCCAAATCCTACTAGGCCGAGGCCCTTTTTAGCAGATCAGTACATCTGGTATTCAGATACCGAAATGGTGGGTGTAACACATGTACTCAACTGGATCAACATCTATTATGCAGCTGTGATGTCACCCTCCATAAGTAATGTCATTTGTTTCATGGGCTTCCCCAAAGCTGACCAAACAAACAAGTGAAGACAAAAGTCAGTCCAAACATTTTGGGAATGAATTAATTTCCTAAGGAGATGTTTTGCACATCAGAGGCAAACATAGCCTGTGCAAGTTGCTATAGTTACTGTTTTTCTTATTAAGCATCAGAGTAAATAATTGTATGGCACCGTCACACGGTATCTTGTTGGGGCATACACTGTGGATGCTCCAGGGCTCAAGTATTTTACACACCCTCCCTTTTGATTTTTTTAATAGAATATGCAAATGTTACATGTTTCAGCTGGGATTGTCTCTCTTTGAACTCATTACTCTCCATGTTGGAATTTTACTCAGGATGAGACATAACTGAGAACGAGAAAGAAAGGGAATTTAGTGTCTTCCTTGCTTCTTGTACTCTTCAGTGCTTTAGGGTCTGGACTAACGCCCATCAAAGTCATTAGAAAGACTCTCATTAACGTTTGGGGGGTTTGAATCAGGCTCTTACAAAGTAATGACGACTCAGTAGCTTTCCAGACTTAACTGACAGATGTACATAAAAAGTTGTACCCCTTCCTGGATTTATAAAGGCTACATTTACAAGGGGCTTGGAAGAAAGCATATTCATGATTCTTTGAGAGCCCAAATGCCCAGCTCGAGCATGAAGATACCTCAGAGCTGTGCATAGTCTAAGACCCCTAAAGGAACAAAAACGGATGAGAACCAGTGACCATCTGCCGCCGAAGGGAAAGCTCTGCCTAATAAGCTAGTAAGACTGAACAACCTCTACTGATGGTGTCATCTGGGGGGCTGCTCATAAACAGAAGTGCTACTTACTGCAGAATCTGCCCTTAAGGTAGTTAAAAAAATGCAAAGTTCAACTGGAAATACCTCCCAATTAGCTTATTTGTACATTATGCAAAATAGGAAGTGAGTAGCTCCAACACACAAGTGAGTCAAAGGAAAATTAACATCAGCAAAAGTAAATCCAAGGAAAAGCTTGGATGAGACCCACCACAGTCAACCCACCAACTATTCAAGAGGTCAGTGGAGAAGACATGGAAGAGATCAGCTGAAACAACAAGCAATGCCGAGGTACTGCTGCCAAAAACAATTCACTTCAGCACTTGAGTTATTCGCCCTGTATATACACCAACGGTAGTGACAACAACCAGCTCTATTTCTCTGCTGTAGCAGATAGCAGGGAAGAGGAACACACAGAGGGGGAGAGGAAACAGCATATGGTCAGCCCATGTGCCTGGTTTGCCAGTTAGATACACTCCTATTCCCATTGAAGCCAAGGGGAGATTTTTCATTGACTTCAGTGGGAACAGGCTGAGAACCTAAAAGAACACAGTGCCTTATGCAAGTCTTTGTTATACATATGGAAATTTGCTTTTCATTAAGTACATGCAAATGTTCGTTAAAACTTGTGGCCTATGGGGACCTTCTCCAGAGACGGCTGCAGCAAAAACACCAGCTTGAATGCATCTAAAAAGGATTACTTGAGGTAGTAGTATTGTGTTCCCTTATGTAGAACTGTTAAAATATATAATATATTATGGTGCCTCCTTTTGACATTTGGACACTATTAGTATTAAAACTCCTTTTCCCATAGGAAAAAGGGGGAAACAGGGGTATGTAATGAATCATTTAAATTACAGAAAACCTGATCCAGAATTTCAGCTGAGCAAGAGCTCAATTCTCCAATGCTCATAAATGCTCACTTATGCTTTTCTTTCCATTTTTGAACCTGTACACTTCCAGGTTTCAGAGACTGAACAAAAAAGCCCCTGACAAATGCTGTTATAGAAGGCCTGGATCCTTGAAATTTCCTGAAGCCAGCTGACACCTGCTCAGGGTTGGACCCAGTATATTTCTACCACATGCAAAACACAGGCCACACTCTGTATGGGTGCAGGACCTCAAATATTGGTCACCTAGCTACCTCACATGCCCCCAGTGCTGTTTGGCTGCACACATTCCAATTTTGTGCGCACAGATAATTGCGGGTTGCTACTAGAGGTCATCTCGGGGCTAGGCGAACGCTTGGCCGATGGCGTCACAGGAGTGATCAATGCGATCTTTGTTCACATCTAAATTCCAGAGCTCCTGAGTCACTACTTTGCATATGGTACCAGGTAACTGAAAATCATGGCTGCAAAGCCTCCAACACAGCCTGTGATTTTGTAATTCCTGGCCTGCTGCAGTTAGGCCTGTTCACAAACACCAGGAATAGCCTTTTCCCTTCTGCCTAAGCCAGAGGTTTTTGAGCTCTGCTTTGCAGACACTTGCTACACAGAAAACCAGCTGGTCACATAGGGCTGTTTCCCCCGCCTCATTTGCAGGTGTTAAATTGCCATAAACCGTCTAGAAGAACAATAATACTCCCCCACCCCATTACTTTTCCATGTAAGCAGTTCCTTTGCAATCGTGTGGCAGCCACCACAGTCATGAATGGGAGGAAGAAGCATCCATGGCACCATCACTACAGTGAACTGTGGTCCATGCCCCAGGAAAGCTTGCAGGGGCGTTAACTGCCCACACCAACTCATGCTGGCAGGACAGGTGGGGGGCCTACAGCCACTGGGTGAGTCTGTTGCTGTCGGCCAATTCCAATGACTCCCAAGTTGGGTTTGGGGTGAACAGGTCATCTTTAAAAGCTGAAGTCTCTCTCTGCTGTGACCCTCACAGTCACCTAAGTGTGTCAGAGAGCAGTGGTTAAATGGGCAATGCCAAGTTCCAGTGCTTTGCTCCACAGCGGTGCGTGGATGGGCCACGTTCCAAGTTCTGTCCTTCCCCACCCAAATTCAGACGCTTTTTCAGATTGCTTTGCAAGGGCATAAGCTTCCTAATAAATGAACCCCGGGCCACAAGTTCACCATGACTAGGTGGTTTAGAAGCCTTCTGCTATGTGCCCCTCCCTTGCCCTGGTTGGATCAGCACAGGGTGGGTAGTTGCCGCAACCAGTGCTCGGTAATAACTTCTGCACTCGCTTCACGAGGGGAGGAGGGGATTAGGATACACAGGGAGCTAATTGATTTACATGAGCCACAGGCTCCTTTAAACCAGCTGCGGATGAAGCAAACCTGCCCCAGGACCACTTTGTGTAGGTGGCTTAAACTGGTCTATAGGTTGTACAACCCCAACAGAATCTGGCACTCTGACAGCTGGAAGGATCACAAGGCATCCCCACTGCCAGGTCCTCTGGCTAGCCAGAACTCGAAGGGCTTTGTCTTTTACTATTGACTCGTGAGGCACCACGCTCACCCTCCGTCCCATCTCATTGCTAACATCGTTTGTAAATGAACTCTTCTGTTTTGCCAGGGTATACAACTAGCGAGGTCAAACCGTTATCCTTACAAAGGTGTTCTACTGTCCTTTCCATTCAAGCCATCAAACCAGTGGCTGCGAGGGTTACCAAGTCTGGTTTTAACAAAGCTGAATCTGACATTTTCTCCTTTCAAATTCACTGAATCCTCTTTCCAGCTATCGTCAGCTTGTCTCTCTCTCTCTGAGCTCGCTTAATAATGCATGACTAGAAGCTCAGGCAGTTTGATCTGCTACACCAATAATAACACCGGGCATAGCCTCTCCGTTCGGAATCAAGTTACTGTCATTTGGGAATTCAACAGATGGAAACTCTGGGATTCTTTCCATGTCACTTCTGCCTTAGAGGTCTCTCAGTATAGTAGAAGATTACAAACATGGCATATCCCAATACGGATGCCAGCCCGAGACGGGGGAAGAAGGACATTACTCATTATACTGATGATCCACTATTGATGAAGTGAAATGTTACTCCAAGTGCTAAGTAAGTCAGTGGGTGCATTTATAATTGCACTTCTAATCAGAATGCTGGTTTTTGGCACACTGTTTTCCTTTATGTTGTCCTTCTCCAGTTAGGTTTAGTGAGGCAGAGCTATTCCTTGAACATTTTTATTCAGATCTCTTCTGATGACTTCTTTGCATTCAGTTGAACTAGTAGAAAGTCAGCAAGAATCGCTGAAACATTTCTCCCTAGCCTCCAAAATGATACTGGCCTTTATTCCTAACATTCCTGCAGCCACAGAAGAAAAATCACATACGTTGAAGATCCAGACACAGACTCCCAAGCATCATGGCTGAAATATATTACTACCATTACCACCACAACTACTGCTGATTGCTTAGTCGATTGACTATTTTACAGCAGTAGGGCACTTGTACACATGACGGGAATTTAATCCCCAAGGTTTTATTTTATGCCCTCTAAATTGAAACAGTAGGTTTTTAATTGAAACCCACCGCTTCAATTTTCTGTCACATTATGGTAAAGGGCCCGATCCTTTACTTTTAATGTTTTTTCTGTGGAGCTGTAGCCTGCCCACTGCCAGGGGGTGAGCCACTGGTGGACCGAGTGGCCCCTAACCCGCAGGGGGTCCCAGTCCTTCTCTCCACAGTGGCAGTACTCCCGGGGCCATCCAGGTGGACTGCTAGCAGACCAGGTGCTGCCCCAGCTCAGAGGCAGCACCCGGCTCAATCCAACTGTTCCCCAAGCCCACCCACTGGAAGCGCGCCAGGCGTTGCTCCCTAAGCAGGCTCAGGGAAGAGTTGGATATGCCCAGGTGCTGCCTCCAAGCTGGGGCAGCACCCACTCGCTAGCAGCTTACCTGGGTGCCCCCCAGGGGTGCCACCACCATGGAGGGAAGGACTGGAGCCCCCCACAGCTCAAGGGATGCTCAGCCCAATGGCAGCTTGAACCCTGGCTGTGGGCAGGCTCCGTTAGGGGGAGGAAAGGATTGGGCCTCTTATTGCCTTCACAGCAAGTGCCTGATCCTTTTTTTTCCGGAGGAACCTCCCTGCCTCTTCTGTGGCTGGGGGGCAAGCTGCAGGTGGACTGAGGGGCCCCTGAGCTGTAGACAGCCCAGGTCCTTCCCTCCATGGCAGCAATGCCCTCTGGGGCTGCTAGTGGGCTGGATACTGACCCAGCCAGATCCAACTCTTCCTCAAGCCTGCTGGGGCTTTCAGTGCCCTGTGCACTGTACCCACCACCTTCCTGCCACTTAGAAACAGGCTGACTTGCCCCTGGGGCAGTGCAGGAAAGTAGAAGGAGGCCGGCTGGGTTTGCTGGTGGCTAGAGAAGGTGGTGGGGACAGTGCACAAGGAACTGCAAGCCCACCAAGCCCACGCTTCCTCAAGCCCACCTAGGCTTCCAGCGCCCTGTGCACCATCCCCACTGCCTTTTCCAGCCACCAACACACCCAGCTGCCCTGCTGCCACCTTCCTGCACTGTCCCAGAGGCAAGCCAGCCTGTTCCTGGACAGTCCCAGACAGTGGGAAGGCAGCAGGGACAGTGCATGGGGCACTGGAAGCCCCAGCAGGCTAAGGGAAGAGCTGTATCAAGATGGGGCAGCACCCAGCCCCCTAGCAGCCCACCCAGGTGGCCCAGGGGGCACCGCCACCATGGAGGGAAGGACCATGACCCCCACAGCTCAGGGGCTGCTCGGCCCACTGGCAGCTCACACCCTGGCCACAGGAGAGGCGGGCAGGCTCTGGGGGGAAAAAAAAAAAAGGATCGGGCTGCTCACCCCTTTTGCCTTCAGCAGGTGCCTGTGGCAGCCAGGCACCTGCTTAAGGCAGAAGCAGTGAGGAGCCCGATTCTTTTTTTTCCACGGAGCCTGCCTGCCTGTCTCACAGCTGGGGGTGAGCTGACAGCTGCATTACTGCACTTTGCAACATTGCAAACTGAACTACGTCTTGGTGTAGTTTAGTTTGCAACAATGTAAAGTCATTTTAAAACCCCAAAACTGGTGCATGTGTAATGTGTGATGCCATTAAGCCATACAAATTACATTTTTGTCATGTGTTCATCATGATGACCGTCACATGTACCAGCATGCCTAGATGTCAACACACTTTTAAAAAGGAGGTTTGTGTCATTAACCTTATTTTACAATTGGGGAAACTGAGGCCCAAAGTAGCACAGTAGCTTGCCTGCATTCACTCAGAAGGCCAGTGGCTGACCCAATTTCCTGACTCCCAGCCTGAGACAGTATCTACTGGACCACAAGTACCTGCTTGTGTTGATACCTTATATTTCAGGTGCTCTGGCTGTGAGGCTTTGGGCCTGCTTTCCAGAGCTGTCTACCATCCACAGCCCATTTGTTTTCAGCTGGATCTGGAGGCACAAACAGAAATGACAATTTTTGCTTGATCTGGCCCCTGAAAGTGCTCTACTTTCATGTCCAAACAGAACTGCATGGCTGCAGAGCACTTTAAAATGGTCCAATCCTTCAAAAATCTGAGCCCTCTTTGCAAAATGGAGCACCGTCAGTAACTTCTGTCCACATGCAGGACTGGGTTGACTGCAGTTCAGCCCTGCTCTGATGCTGTCTTCAGAACGGGAGAGGAAAAGGGGGCGGAGGGAGTTGGGTCTGGGTTTTTTTTCAGACTGTGCTGGAGGGTGGAGTGGGTGGATTGGGGCTCTCTTGAAGTGGTATGGGGACCCCCCCAAAATGAGCTCCCTCCACTCCACTTCCCCTCTCCCATTCTGACAACCAGGGCTGAGAGGGGGAGGGACACTGCTATGGGGAGAGCAGCTGAAGGCTTGCTGCCTTAAACAACAGTTGGATTCCCCAGCCCCAGGATCCAATAGTGAACTTCTGTTGAGTCCAGGAGATCGTTGTAACTCATGGCACTTCCTCCAAAGCACCATGAGTTACGAAGGGGAGCTGCTCTTCTGTCTGTGCCTTAAGAGTGCTCAGCACCTCTGAAAATCCAGCCCAAGCAGTCAAGTCAGCAACCCAAAGTAAGTAACCCTGGGTAAAAGCTTTGTCCTATTTTTAACTCATCGGCAGTTGTTCTAATAAAGGCATTTGAGAGCTACAAGCACTGTTTCCCCTAAAGATACACATAAGGCACAAAAACTGGAGCCGGATCTCAGCCAATTGCCCTTCCCTTTCCTGAGAGGGGAAATCAGAAGGTCTGAATTTTATCCCTAGGTCGGCTACTGGCTTACAGTTTGACTTGGATAAAAATCACTTAGCATATCCATGTTCTGATCCCACCCCATTTGGAATGGATTCTGCCATCCTCGTCCAGTGCTGCGACATCTAGAGAAGGAAAGGGCTCCAAGCAGATAGTTCAAGCTGGTGCTAAGATTTCAGTGGTGCCTATTCCTTTTACTGGTGTCACTGTGAAAAGCAGGGACATTGAAACCAGGGAAACTTGTATGAACGGTCAGTGGGAGGAGAAGATTTTACTCCCTGCAGCCTTGGAAGCCAAACTATCGTCATGTCTATGAGTGTGAAGGGAAACAAGTAGGCCAATGCTCCAACTTCACCAGCTCAGTCCCATGATGCCACTACACAAGACAGCTGTACTTCATGAATGAAAGTGCTCTGTTCCTGCCCAGTCACAGACGGCAGAGATCATCCTGGCAGCACCTTTGGGAAACAGGCAAGTTTTTGCCACTCAGCTTCAAGGAACGGTCAAAAAGCGGAGAATCTTCCCTTGTATTTATGACTTTTCCCAGGGAACAAAGGGTCAATTCTCTTAACCCCATTTACAATATGGCATATGGCCCCAGTGGACAGCCTACATGCAAGGTGTCTTACAAGAAAGGAATGAAAGGAAACATAGTCCTGTGTAATTCAAGGTATGCATCTGGAGCCTGGAAAAATCCTGGAGTCACAGCTGTGCAAATCAAGCACGCGTTTATTTCCTGGAGCTCGGTTACTGCTCTTCTTATAGGACTTGTCTCCACTAGACTTTTTTCCTGTGGAATTTCCCACTGTTGCTACCAACACCACGCTGGCACTGTAATATGAACAAGATGCCAACAACCCCTGGTGTTTTTCCCACAACATCATCTAGACCTTGACCCTCTAAGTGCCTAAGTCTCCAACTTAAATCAGGACCCATTGTGTTAGGTAGGGTAGAGACACAAAAGCAAATACCTGCTCTGAAGAGCTTGAGACATCAATGGCTAATTCAGATGATGGGCAAAAAAGAAAATGGAGCCTTCTTAGGTGCCTTGAGTTGCTCACCCAGGCTTACAGAACAGGTTAGAGTGGCAAAGTCTTGAGGAGAGCCCAGGGATCTGTGCTCTCAGCCTCCCTCATGTTCATAGTTTCATAGTTTCTAGGGTCGGACGGGACCTGAGCAGATCATCTAGTCCAACCCCCTGCCATGGCAGGAAAGAGTACTGGGGTCAAACGACCCCAGCAAGGTGTATATCTAGCATCTTCTTAAAGACCCCCAGGGTAGGAGCCAGCACCACTTCGCGTGGAAGTTGGTTCCAGACCCTAGCCGCCCTGACCGTGAAGTTGCACCTCCTGATGTCTAATCTGAATCTACCCTCTGCCAGCTTGTGACCGTTGTTCCTGGTCACTCCTGGCAGTGGTCGGGGGAACAGGGACTCCCCCAATGCCTGCTGGTCCCCTCTGACTAGTTTGTAACAGGCCACTAGATCCCCCTCAGCCTTCTCTTGCGGAGGCTGAACAGGTTCAGGTCCCGTCGCCTCTCCTCATAAGGCCTGCCCTGCTGTTCCCTATTCCACAGTGGGGAATAGGCCTAAGAGCCCATTCATGTCTCGCTTACACCAGCACTCCCACAATGGCCACGCCTAGCTGAGTTGCACTACTGAGACTAACAGTGGGAGATGTCAGAGAACAAAGGAGAAGGTAGGCACAGCCTCCATCTCTAAGATCTCCTTTGGGTGCATGCTGAGCAGTGAGGCTCCTGTGCATTGTACATCCCAGCTTCCTTTCTGTACCAAAAAAGGAAATCCTCACCCCTTGATGGGCAGTTTCTTTCTCATCTCCCTTCACTACCCACAACATCTCACTTCAAAGACTCTTTCGAACCTGGGTAGGTGCTACACGTAGACACAACCCTTTTTGCATAATCCAACATGTATTCACACTGGGGGCTTCAAGCAAATACCCCCTTCATGCCTGAGGTCTTTTTGAATGCTAATGAGCTTTTCCCCAGTCCTTTCCTGAAGCATGAAACCAAAAGTACCTCCCCTCCTCCTCTTGTCATACTTTCCAGAGTGGACTATAATTTCAATTCATATCATTCCAATTCATATCAAATGTTCCTTGGATGGACCACTC
>NW_017729025.1:19436585-19460350 GCF_001723915.1 Gavialis gangeticus | reverse complement strand
CTAATGAGCTTTTCCCCAGTCCTTTCCTGAAGCATGAAACCAAAAGTACCTCCCCTCCTCCTCTTGTCATACTTTCCAGAGTGGACTATAATTTCAATTCATATCATTCCAATTCATATCAAATGTTCCTTGGATGGACCATCACAGCAGGAAAGGGACTTTGTGCATGATAGCACAGTCCTCAGAGGCGAAGGAAGCCAGCATCGTCAAGCAAGAAATTGCTTTTTTCTTTGACATGTTCATCTGTCTGTTGCTTTTGATAAAGATAATTAGGGAAATTTTTTTCTGACGGCATGAGCAAACAGGAATGGGAGAGAATGCTTCAACCATGAGAAGCAAAAAGGTAGATAGCATAATGTAACCAGGAAAAGCTGGGATGTTAAAGGAGGAACACAAGACAAATAAGCTAAAGAAGGAACAGGGCACTTGGAACCCAGTTCCCTTAAAGCAAACAAACAAGCTCCAGTGATTGTATGTCCACGCGTGAGTCAACACCAGTGGAATAGCTTTTTTTAGCGTGCTAGGGCCACAGGTCCTGCAAAGGCTGACTGATACATATACATAACTTTGGTGCACTCTGAATAGTCAGGCAGACTTTCAGTGGATCATTCACAGAGTGTAAAGATAAACCCACATGTTTATTGTTTCAGGACTGAGGCTCTGTAAAAGTGACCTGATTTTCAGAGAAGTTAATTAATCAGCAAAAAGGATGAATTAATGAAGACTTCAAGAGTTAGCCTGTTGCGCACCATTCAGAAAAGGCCCAGTTGTCTTTTTTGTTGTTGTTGTTTGCTTGTCTCATAGTGTGCGCCATTCATGAGAAAAACAGAGAAAGGCTGCCATCTTCCAAATACAATTGCAACATGGGCTGGCAGGTTACGATAGCAAGAATCACCTCTTCTAGGATTAGGACTTGCATTTTTGCTGTATTTTTAAAATGGAAAAATCACAGCCCTCTATACCCTATATCATCTGCTGTGCTGTTTTGGGATTGCATTTTTTGTTGTTAAAAAAGAATTGCAAGCAAATGATACCACAAATGAACCAGGATTTGAAATGTTTATGAAATTGTCTTCCAGCACAGTTCACCTACTAATACATTTATTTTCTAGTAGGAAGGTGTCAAAGAGGAGCCTGGAACAGATTGGTATCATGTAACTAGCAGAACCACAAAATGCAGGAGGCCAGATTCGTAGCTGGTGGAAAGCAGAGTGATGGCACTGAAGCCGGTGCTGGTTTACACTAGTCCCGGATCTCTCCCTGCAGAGGAGGCCAAGTCTGGGAAGGAATAGTAAGCGTTGCTGAATGATAAAGGGGTAGATCCTCAGGGATCAGATCCTCAGGCATGAACTTCAACAGTTCTGCTTCAGTTGTGTTTCCTGAGCTCTGGCTCAAAGGTTTTCAGCTCTCAACATAACTGCTCACATGATATACAGTGAAAGGCTGGCAAAAATTAAGGCATGACTAGCTTGTCAAAGGACTGTGCAATGAGGGACAGGTGTGCATGCGCCTGTCTGCTACATCCGGAATTGCTGGGCATACAGAGGCCTTAGAGCAGCACCCCATCAAGCAGATTTGATGGTGTAGTCATGCCCTTTTCTTTGGAGTTGTGGCACAGATTATGTTTTAACAGAGATGGAAAAGAGGGTGGAAGGAAGCGGAGCAAACCTTCAGGGAACCCCCTTCTACCATAAGGAGATAGCCTGGATGTAGAGTGGGTGAAACTATTCTGTGCTGCCCTCCCCTGGCCTGGCAACACCAGGGGGTGCAGGAGCAGGGACAGCATGCCAGGTACCCTAGCTATTCTTAGTTGCTCACCAGTGTCTGGTGGGTGATGCAGTACAATGCAAGTCACCCTTACTTTACATTAGGGCTGAAGTGGTCCATGGTAGAGAGGCAACCCAACAGGCACGGGCACCATTAGCTAGCACTGCTAGCCCTTCCCCGGAGCAGTCTTGCACACTGGAATAGCCAGAGCCTTGCGGAAGCAGGCATATAATGTCACCTTATCCCTCTCTGGAGCCGTTTTATGCTTTGCGACAGCCCTGGGATGACTAGAAACAGAGCTGGGAGCCAGCATTTGCTGCATGTCTCCAGTTTGCCTGGGTCTGCCTCATAGAAAGGCTTAAAGAGCCCTGAGAACAGGAGACAGCTACAGTTACTGCACCAAAATATGTCACTAGCCGGCTGATGCAATACAGCCAGAGACAAGGGGACTTAAGACAGCTCATGAAAAAAATGCCATTAGATTAGCCTTTAAACCCGGCCTTCAGGCTTTCAACCCCAAAATAACCCACCGCTGGCCGTTTATGTTTAGCTCTAGGGGGCTTTTTTCCCTGAGTGGTATGTGAGGATTATGTGGTCTTGCTCACTTGTGGGATCTCTATAACAGCGCGGTACAAAGCGATCATATTATCTTCTATTAAAGCCTCAGATACATTGGCAGTCGGGGAACAAGAGCACACACATGAATGGCATTCCAAGGTACAGTCTGCCTTTGCTGACATTTCACCAGCGTGGCGAAGACAGCGTCTCCATCCAAGGGGGTGCACTCTGCAACAGACTGTGCGAGCGAGAGCAGAACGTCTGTGCTGAGCAATGGGCACAGAAAAACATCACACCCGGGGGCTGGCCCAGATCTGTGGGCAGAGGGAAGAGAAAGGAGCGTGCCAGTGCTAATATACCAACATGTCTGAGCGCCTGATCCAGCCCTCAGCGAAATGGATGGAAAGTTGCCCACTGACTTCGGCAGACTACAGGCAGGCTCTTAGTGATGCTAGGAGCCAGCTGCAGAGGATTATTAATTAGCAACAGCCCTGTCCCTTATTATCATGTTGGAAAGGCGGGTACCTAGTGGGAAGGCAATAGTGAGAAAGGAGTAACATAAGGAGAGAGCAATAGTACACAGCAAGCTAGAGGTGGGATTATTCCAAAAACCTGCATCCAAACTTTGGTGGATTCAGAATCCAAAGCCGGCTCCAGTCTCTGTGAGACAAACCAAAGCAAACCAGCTCTTCTCTACGTGAACAAAAGAAAACACAAACTCTTGTGGAGGGGGATAGACATTTGTAACCCCGACCCATCTCTATATATGAGCTTGCTATTCACAAAAGCAGTCAAAATGCCGTTTGGGGACACAATTGCAGGGGCATGGTGTCATGGATCAGGCCAGCAATAGTTCCTCTCCAAGATGCCAATGAGACTGTATCTGGAAATAGGAGTTCAATTCTCTGGCCTTTAGTGCCTAAAAAAGCCAACAAGTTATACCGCATTCAAAGCAGCCACGCTGAAGCGCTGTAGAGAACAACCATCTAAAAAGGATAGAAAAGACAGCTATGAATTCTTTAGCTAAGTAATCATCTTATTGAAGTGCAGTGGATTATCTGCAGGTATTTAAAGGGTATTGCATGAGAGGAAGAAGAATTGTCCTGGGAAGTGTTAAGGGATGTCACTAAGAACAAACTTAAATGAAGAAAAGAAAAGCCTAAGTTGTAAGATCAGGAAAATAAATCTTACTGGCAAGGTCTACTAAAAAAAGGAGGGATAAGGGAAGACATATGATCCCACTACATGAATCATTTAAAACAGGATTAGACCAAGCATCAGAGAACCACTCTGCATTGGCAAAAGGGACAGATGGAAGGACCATCTCAACTCTCTAAGGGTTAGTGTGACATTACCATTGGCCTAGAGCAACTGCTGGTGCTTTGCTGAGCAGCCCCAGAAGCTGCCCAGAGACTGAAGGGTGCCTCCGGCTTCTGAGTCTTCCTCTGGGGATGAAGTAAGATCTTTCACTAGAGTTTGTGCCCACTCCAGAGCAGGCTGAGGCCATAGTGAGCATTGCCGTGTGCTCAGAACACATTCAAAATTGAATACAGATCGGCAGTGCTCCTTATGATCTCAAATAAAATGTGTGCTAAGTGTCCTGTACAACAAAACCCTTATTTTGCCTGTTAGGATGTTTAGCACTGCATTTGCAAAGTGCTGTGCTTAAAAAAAAAAAGAAAAAAAAAGATGTCAGGTGGGGCAGTAGGGCCAGTACTAATTGAAAGTGAAGTCTGTGCCTGGGGACATGAAACACACAGTCATGGGATTCAAAGGGACCTTGAGATGAAGGGATGATTGAGGGTCACCTAGTGCAGCCGGCCGCATAGATGCAGAGTTCCTGGACCATCCTAGACTGAGAAGAAGAGTCTACAGATCATTAGGCAGCTTCTTCCATTCCCCAGTTGCTCCTTCAGCAAGAAAGTTATTCTGAAGCTTTGTTCCACATCTTCAGTGCTGTAGTTGAGGTCCACAGCTGCACTTGCTGCTCCCTGTGGCAAGGCAAACACGGTTCCTCCTGCCTCTTTATGGCAGTCTTCCAAATATTGGAAAATTGCTGTCATGTCCTCCCTTACTCTCCTTCTCTCCAAGCTAAGCACACATGGACCCTCCCAGCCTTTCTTCATAAGCCTTGCACCCCAACCTCTTTATTATCTTTGTCACTCCCCTCTGAACCCTCTCCAGCTTCTTTACATTCTTCTGCAGACTGGAAACAGTCCTCTAACTAGTGCCAAGCAGAGCAGTACTATCTCCTGTCTGGCATACAATATCGTATTATTTCAAACCACAGTTGCATTTGTTTTTCTTGGGACAGCATCACATTGCTGGCTGGAGCTGAGTTAGTGATCTATCATAATCCACAGATTAAGCTATTTCCTAACTGGTTATGCTCCATTTGGACTCCTGCATTCCCTTTTCTTCCTTTGTGTAACACTTTACATATGCCATTTTTATAAATGCCATGTTGTTGTTTATTGCCCAGTTTCTAATTTTTCTAGATGGGGGTTAGCAACCTATGCCCACAGGCCAGAGCCTTTGGAGCTGTGGGGATGAAAGATGGGGAGATCCTAGTGCCTCAGACCCGAGTGAGGTCATTGTGGCCCACCGCCTGTTCTCCAAAGTGTTTTAACCCCTCCCAGTGTTATGCCATCTGCAAATTTGATCAGTATGTTCTCTATGCCTGCAGCATAGATTCATGGATGTTAGGGGCTGGGAGGGACCTTGCAGATCATTGGGTCCAGCCCCCCCTGCTCTAGGCAGGAAGACAACTGGGGTTAGGTGACCCCAGCAAAGTGACTGTCTAGTCTTCTCTTGAAAACCTCCAGGGGAGGTGACTGCACCACCTCTGAAGGGAGTTTATTCTACGGTCTGGACACCCTGACTGTGAAGGAGTTTTTCCTGGTATTAAGCCTGTATCCATTGGTCCTGGTCTTTCCCAGGGGGTGCCCTGGTGAACAGTTGTTCACCGAGCTCCTGATGCACTCCTTTGATATAGCTGTAAGCCGCTATCAAGTCCCCTCTCAACCTTCTCTCCTTTAGGCTAAAGAGGCCCAGGTCCCTCAGCCTTTCCTCATATGGCTTGCCTTGCAAGTCCCTGACATACGGGTGGCTCCTTCCCAGACCCTCTCAAGTTTTTCCACATCCTTATTGAAGTGCAGTGCCCAGAACCAGATGCAGTACTCCAGCTGCAGTCTCACCAGTGCTGAGTACAGCAGGAGTACCACTTCCTTAGTTTTCCATGAGATGCATCGGTTGATGCATGACAGCGTGTTATTTGCCCTGCTGGCCACCACCTCGCACTGATGGCTCATGTTCATGCAGTGGTCAATCATTACTCCTAGGTCCCTGTCACAGGGCACTAAAATACCTGCTCCTAGAAGAGCAGAAACTGCCTGTGGAGAGTCCGAAGAGACAGACAGAAGTCCAGGTGCAGGTTATCAGGGCAACAGGCTAGAGAGCAAATTAGCCTGCACCTGGACTTGTCAGCTGACCGGGAAGGGCAGGGCCCGGGGCCTTTATAAATCCCCAGGCCGGAACTAGGGAGGGCAGCTTGCTGCCAGCGGCCGAGCAGGAAGGAGCCCTCCTGGAGGGAGCTAGGGGAAGAGGCCTGAGGGCGAGTCTAGCTTCTGGGAATGCCTGGGGAAAGTTTGATTCTTTTAAAGGGGGAGAGAATGATGGGCACGTATGTGTTATGTTATAGCTCAGGGACTTATGTTTTGTTGGCCGTTTCATAACAACCAGTGGTTTGGGTGAGGCTATTTGGGGAAGGAGGAGGCCTCATTGGCAGAGAAGGTGCGGCATGAGGGGCGCAGAGACAGGGCTGCGGAGAGCCCAGAGGACAAGGGGGCCAAATCACATCAAGGCCTAGACCGGACAACATCAATGCCATCTGCGAGGCTTGGGGCATGGTAAAGGGGCAGTTGGAGCCAAGCATATAGCCCATAAGGCTGGGGTGTCCCCAGGACATCAATTTTTAAAATGGGATCCACAAGCGGTCCGGGACCCATGGGGTTCAGGGAAGTCCGACAGGACCGTGCTCAAATAGGCTTAAAGGCAGCCTCCCTACTCATTATCATTACATCAAGACGTGGTGGGCGAGAATAGAGGGTGCCCAGTGGGCCATATTGGCACAGTCGAGGGGCCTTAGGGATAACACGGCCATCCTTGAGGACCCCATCCCATGACAGTCCCTTTCGACTGTGGTGCAAGTCAAGCTGTCACCACCAAGCCTGTATGTTGGGGGTTGTTTGCCCCCAGATGCAGCACCTTACACTTGGAAGTGTTAAACTTCATCTGGTTCTGGTCTGCCTGACTCTCGAGCCTGTCCAGGTCTGCCTGTATCTGCAACCTGTCTTCTGACCACGCTGCCCCGTATCTTAGTGTCATCCACAAACTTGGCCAGTGAGCTTTTCACTCCTCCATCCAAATCATTGATAAAGATGTTGAAAAGCACTGGTCCAAGCATGGACCCCTGAGGGACACCGCTGGCCACTTCCCGCCAGGACGACGCAGATCCATTCATGAGAACTCTCTGGGCCCTACCCTGTAGCCAGTTTCCCACCCACTGAACCAGGTGGGAAGGGACCCTCCAGATCATCCAGGCCATTAAGAAAAATATTAAACAGTGCTGGACCCAAAAGAGACCCTACAAAACTCCACCTGAGGCTTCCCACCAGTCTGAGGTCAGTTCAATTATAAGTACTCTTTGCTTACAATTATTCAACCAATTGTATGCCCACCTAATGGTAATTCTATCTAACTCATTTCCCCAGGTTACTTATGAGAAGAGCATGTAGGATTGTGTCAAAAGCCTTACTGAAGTCTGGGCATATTATGGCCATTGCATTCCCTGTATCCACGTGATTTTCCTTCTTTTACAGAGTGAACATCAATAGGGCTGTGCAAGGCTTTGGTCCCTGATTCAATTCAGCAGAGATCTGGCCCGATTTGGTGGCTGAATCTCTGAATCCGAATTGAATCGGAGGACCCTTTAATCTCTCTGAATCAAATCAGGACCCTCCAAATCAAGTCGGAGAGATTCAGAATGATTCAGAGATTTGGACACAGACACAGCTTTAAATGATTTTTCTACATACCTCTAGGTAGCAGGGGCTTGTGAATGCTGTGATGCTGGGGTGCATGGAGTGTCCCACAGGAGTGCAGGGAGCCCCCCGTGCGCTCGGCAGCAAACCTGGAAGTGGACCAGAAGCATGACCAGTCCGCTTCCGGGTCTGCTGGGAAGTGCACTTGGGCCCTCCCCCCGTCCCCTCCGACTTGGTGCCAGCGGTCTGCGGGGGGAACCTGGGGCCCCTCTGTGGATGATTGCTGAGCCAGGGGTGTGGGGGGGGGGGGGGGGGAGGCAGCGCACTCCCCGGCAGACCTCGAAGTGGACCAGAAGTACTTCTGGTCCACTTCTGGGTTCACTGCCGAGCATGTGGAGGGGCCCCTGCACTCCTGTGGGACGCTCCATGAGCCCCAGCATCTCAGCAATCATGAGCAGTGCCTGGTACCTTGAGATACGTAGAAAAAACTTTTAAAGCTGTGTGTATGTCCGAATCACTGATTCTCTGAATCAGCATCGAATCTTCAGATTTGGATTCGGCCGAATTGAACCAGGGACAGTGATCCGAATCACTGAATCGAATCACTGTCCCTGATTCAGGCCAAATCCAAATCAAATAGGGCCCGCTTTGCACACCCCTAGAAATCAAGTTGCTTTAGCAAGATTTTTTTTTGAAGAAATCCATGTTGACTTCTACTCCAGATGTTTACTCTTTTATAATCTGCTGTAGTCACTTCACTGATATTTAGATCAAGTTACCTGCTCTACAATTCCTTGGGTCCTCTTTCCCCTCCTTCTTCAAAGCTGGATATTATGTTTGTCCTTCTCCAGTGTGCTAGGACCTTGCCTGTCATCCATGAGTTGCTATATGTCATTGCCAGTGGCTCCTACTTCAGCTAGTGCTTTCCTCCTCTGGGGTGAATTTCACTAGTCCCTGTTGAATTGAATTGATTGAAGTTTTGATAATACTGAGTGTGTCTACATGGGACGCTACATTGCTGTGGTGATGCACTACAGTGATCTAGCAACCACAAGTGTCTACACATGACCAGCAGCCACTTTGCCATAGCGGTGCACTTCCCCGTTATAGTGTGCTGCTACGGCAACATAGCTGCTAAAAATAACAATGTCCCACGTGTATGGCGCAGTACAAGCAGTTACTGTGCCATGCTTTAGTTCTTCCAAAGGGAAGCACAGTGCAGCAACAACATTGTTGTAGGGCAATGTGTAGACGTGCTCACTCACTGTATAGCAACTAACACAATGGACTTCTGGTCCATGACTAGAGTTCCCACATACAACCATAACAAAGAAATTAAAGAGTTAACCACGATGGGCTTGCAGCTACCAAGCCCTCTGTGCCACATGAGGGATTATTTAAGGATAAATAATTTAAGTCTGAAGTACAAGTCCTCCATCCTCTAACAAGAACAGCACAATTACTCAACCTACACAACATAATAGCAGTCTACTCTGAAAATGGCACAATATATTACAAGACATGAATCACAAGGAAGTTGGGCTTTGCACACGTTAGGGAAATGACTTCTGCACTTTTAATGTTTTTTCCTGTCTCATCCACTAGAAATCTTTGGGATTTCACAGCGAAGTTTCCATCGCAGGCTAACAAGTTCAGGACAATTCCTGCTAAGACATCTCTCTTTCCACAGAATGCTTTAGCCCTTCTGGTGACTTCTGGCTGGATCGCCCAGGACTGTTTTTTAAGGCTGAGCCTAAAATTCTTCTGTGGCCCCTGTCACTGTAACATCTTTCATAAACTGAAGCTTCACAAGAGCCCTGTGAGGTAGGGAAGTGCTATTATACCTGCTCTACAAATGGGTGTCATCCACCACGCCACTATGCAACTTTAGGAATGGAAATTAACAAGGAAATTTGGTAGAAAGAGGTTATTAGCATCAGTCAAAAATGTTAAATGCAAGCAACCTGGAAGCTGTTTTAAAAAAAAAATCAGATTAGAGGCTCACTTGGAGATGACAGGGATGTAACAAGAGTAGGTAAATGAATCCTTTGCATCAGTCCTTACTGCAAAGGACACTGGGGAGATCTCGACACCAGACCAATTTTTCCTAGCAGACAGATCTGAACAGCTGGATCATATTGAAGTGACAACAGAGGAGGTTTTAGAACAAATCAATAAATTAAACACCGATAAGTCACCAGGACTGGAGAACATTCACCCAAGAGATCTGAAGAAACTCCTATGTGAAATTGCAAACCTGTTGGCAATAGTAGGTAACCTGTGGTTACAAATGGCCTGTGTGTCAGAGAACTGGTGGGTTGGCAGCATGACGCCTATCTTCCAAAAGGGCTGCAGAGGTGCTACAGCCTAGGAAGTCTCACTTCTAACTGTGGCAGATTCACAGAATCGATAAAGAACAAAATCAGCAGTCATATGAACAAATCTGATATGCTAGGAGTTATCTTGGTTTTTGTCAAGGGGAAATCCTGCTTCACCAATCTGATGGAGTCCTTTGAGGGTGTTAACAAGCACGTGGACATGAAAGGAACTATTAATGTAATATATTTCAGTTTACCAAAAGTATTTGACAAGGCCTCTAACCCAACAGCTCTTAAGACACTGAGTTGCCCCAGGATTAGAAGGAAGGCTCTTTCACGGACTGAGAGCCAGTTAAAAGATAGGAAGAAAAAGCAGGGATAAATTGTCACTTTGCAGGACGGGGGGAGATCAATAGTGGAATCAGTACTGGGCCAGGTTTCATTCACTCTTTTCATCAATGACCTGCACAGTGAAATCTCCACATCTGCATAGGGTACTAAATTAATCCAGGTAAAGTCCCAAGCTGATGCCAAGGAGCTGCAGAAAGATCTCGCAAAGCTAAGTGAGTGGGAAGAAAAAGGGGCGGCTAAACTTCAATGTTCACAAGTGCAAAGTAATTCACAGGTGGAAAAATAACCTCAGCTACACATACTAGATGCTGAGTATGAACTAGCTGTTACTTACTCAGGGAAGAGGTCTTGGAGTCAGCGTGGATATTTCTCTTAAAAGATCAGCTCAAGATACTGTAGTGACCAAAAAAGCTGATTAAAAAAATGTTAGGCATCATTAAGGAGAGCATTGAAAACAAAGTAAGAAACACTACCATACCACTATATAAATCCATGGTGTGCCCACATCTTGAATACTTTGTGCATTTCTGATCTCCACATCAAAAAGAAAGTGGTAGAATTAGAAAAGGAACAGAGAAGGGCAACCAAAGCAACCAGGGGTGTAGAAGAGTTGCCCTACCAGAAAAGACGAAAAAGGTTAGGACTCTTCAGTTTGCAAAGGACAAGGCTGAGGAAGGATAGGACAAAAGCCTATAAAGTCACAAAGGGTATGGGAAAAGTGAACAGGGAACTGTTATTCACCACATCCCAGAATACTAGACCTAGGGGCACCCACTGAAATTAGCAGGAGAGGTTTGAAACTAACAAGAGAAAATACTTTTTCACGTGGTGCATAGTTAACTGGTGGAACTCATTGCCACAGGAGGTTGTAGAGGCAGATAGTACAGCTAGGTTCAAAAAAGGATTAGAAAATTCATGGAATACGGGTCCATTCATGACCATTAAACAGGACAGTCAGGGGTGCCACCTCTGACATCCCTAAACCAATGATGGTGGATGTCAGGGTTGGTATAACATGGGATGGATCGCTCTAGACATGCCCTGTTCATATATTCTCCCTCTAAAGTAAAAAGGTCAAAGATCTGGCTCATAGGCTAAAAGCTGGACCATCAAGCTGTATCATCTGGTCTGTGGGGTTCCCCCCAGGGCAGAAAATTTGGTGTGGGACAGGCAGCAGCAGTGTTAATTGCCATGACTCCAGCTACCACCGCTCATCCCGTTGTCAAATTTCCAGTTCCTTTGGGAGCCCAATGAGTGTGGAGATATTTCATCTGACCCACGGGGATGGGAATCTGGCACAGCTCCAGGCACCACAGCAATTCATGCTGCTGCTGCTGCCATATTTCCAACCCCATGGGCAGCCCCATAGGCCAGATGGCACAGCCCTGCACTCCAGATCTAACCCATGGCCCAGCCTAGTGCAACTCATCCAACCCTCACATCACAGCTAGATGTTTGACACCCCTGCTCTAAAGAAGCTACTACAGCCACTGTCAGAGACATGATACCAGGCTAGACTGCCCGTTTGGCTGACCCATTTTGGCACTTCTTGTGTTGTTATGGGGAGCTGAGGCACAGGGAGACTAAAGCTCTAGCTATACTGCCATAGGGAGGCATACTTGCAGTAGCTATAGAGTAGACACACTTGAGCTAGCTTTGATC
Organism: Gavialis gangeticus; assembly: GCF_001723915.1. Classification (NCBI taxonomy): domain Eukaryota; kingdom Metazoa; phylum Chordata; order Crocodylia; family Gavialidae; genus Gavialis; species Gavialis gangeticus. The sequence goes on along the minus strand of NW_017729025.1, from coordinate 19,448,652 downwards.
TGCCTCAGGTACCAATAGCCGTGGCTGCTGTAGTCCACATAAGATCCTGGGTACGAACGCTGCACATGGAGCCTCTGCTGTCAGTGCCCGAGTTAGCCATATTGAAGCAATGTCTATATGTCCTTCAACTACAGCTCTGACTGCAGGATGGATGTACCCTTATGACTTGCCCAAGGTCATGCAGGAAGTCTGTGACGGAGCAAGGACTTCAACCCAGGTCTGAGTTCAAAGCCAGATACTTCACCGCTGGCCCACCCTTCCTCTCAGCCACCTTCCAAAGCAAAGTCTATTTAAAGCAGCAGTTTTATTTTCCTCTTCCTTTCTCTATTCTTCCAGTTCTTGCCCTCCTTTCAATAGGCACAGGAACCTCTTTTTATTGCTTTAAATGCTTAAAATAGTCTTCCCAGCTAAAAATGCACTTCTAAAATGAGACCAGTCCAGAAGGCTGGAAACTACTGTCTCTTTCTTTTGCCTAAGAAAGTCCAATTTATGAAACAGACTTCTGAAAATCAGGATAAAAAACTTGATGCCTTTCCATTGGAAATCTTAGGTCCAAATTGCTTTAAAAACAAAAAACCAACCCCCCATCCCCAAAACTTGGAAACATCAAGGACAGATCACTGAATCAAAAGGACACCCTAGGCATCTCTTTCAAGTAAGTGGCACTCATTTTGGTTTCTGATGTTTGCTTACGTGGCATTTTACCCTGTTGAAATTTTATTTTATGTGAACAAGCAATTCACTCTTGCCTAGTTCTTAGTTAAAAACCTCAAGCTAGCCCTAGTGCAAGAAAATAATGCTGAATTATAAGGCCTCCATCTGGTCATCCACCCATATCCCCATATTTTTCTACTAGATCTAATAACCTACCTTTCCTAGCCCCTTGTCTTTAGGCTGGTGTGAGAAATGAGTTCTGTTCATTTTTCATTTCTTTTCTTGACTCTAACAAAGTGATTAGTTTAGGAAGTGGGCACGGAGCAGGCATGTCTGGAAGAAGATCAGACGCCGACTCCTCATTCTGCAGCAGTGGTTCCTTTGCAAACTCTCGGTTCCTCCTTTGCCGCCCGTGTAGCAAGGAGGTGGCAAACCACATCATTGCTTCTCATGGGGCCCTTAGGATGCTGTATCCATCTCTGCTTCTCTCTCCTCTGAGCACTGAGAACATCCAGGGTGCAGTGCACTCCTGCCAGGCCCATAGCTCGGCCCCTGCGCAGGCTGAAAGGCCAGCGGTGTAACATTTATACCTTCCCTGCACCAGCCATGGGCAGACCTTAGGCAAAAGGGCTGCTCAGGAGACTCCTTCCATAGCTCACGGCCCCTTCTTGGTTGCCAAAGAGTCTTGGGATACCTGAAAATCAAATTGTTCTCCTAACAAAATGGGAGCACTCATCCTCCTGCTGAAATCAATGGGAGCTTTGCCACTGAGCTCATTGGGAATAGGCCTAGGCCCAAGGCAGGCAGAAAGACAAAGTGCGTTCGATGGGCTCATTTACACGCTGGCCATAGTGTTTCTGCAGTGCTACAAATGCGCTGGCTCTCCTGATGGTCCAGCGATCTGATCCAAGTGCCCCGTGCATGTGGAAAAGGCCCCAGCATTTCTAACACACTCTTAGCTGCAGGTGATGTGAAAGATTTCCATCAACAGCTCAGAGTTGAGGTGTCCGACTCAGTTGGTCCCCAAGGGCTGGATCAGGACTGCTGGAGCAGCTCAGACCCAGGAGGCTGAATGCCACTGCCACTCACTTCCCCTCCCCCACTAGTATTTCGAGTCACCAATGATGACCAAAGACCCTAAATTCGGAGCCCACCCTGAGGTCCAGAGCCACACCAATGCAGAGGCTCTGATAGTCACTGTCAGACACTGCGGGTCACAGTTTAACCACCTGCTGGACAGACCAAGCTCCAGGCAAGGGGGAGGTAAGGCCTCTAAACCGAGAGGGGAGATTTTCAGGAGGGCTTACATGACTAAGGAGTGCATTTACTTCCAGGGTACTCCTGCTTCTTTGTCATGAAACTCCCACCCTGCTTATTTGTATGTGGACTAGAGCTGAACAAACCCAGGCAGGGACAGATCCTGCCTCTGCTCCAGCGGTGTCCTGCCTCTTTTTGAGCAAGGCTTTGCCTATGCTGTTACTGCTTGGTCCAGTTTATTTTACTTTAAAAAGAAAACCCTCTTTGCTTCCCCTCTCACTCCCTGCTTTACCTAGGTCAGGAGATGCCATTTGGCAGCACTGTTATCTTGGCACTCTCCTGCTATCCCTCACTGCCCTGTGACCCACAACAGCACGGGGGTACATAGCAATGCCATGCATTCATGACACACCGACAGGCGCACGTCTCTCATTTGCTCCTACTTGCCTCTGCATTTCCTGCAGGGATAACAGTATTGTCTCAAGGAGTGGTGTGTGTAGGTGAGGGATCAGGTAACCTGCCTGGTCATGTCACGCTGACAAAAAGAGCTCTCTTATCTGCTAGGAGCACCCAGCCTGGCTTCCCGAAGGGACTGTTTTCTCCAAGGCTTGTGCAGTTAAGGTCCTGCGTACACAGAATTTGACCTGTCTGCAAGGGATGAGAGACTCATAAACTACAGAGTCACTAACCACTCATTTTGGTGACAGGGGATATTCTTCCTAACGTGCAAAGGGGCTGATAGCCACATCCTGTTCCCCAGAGGCTGTGTATTTACGCCAAATGGGATATGTGCTTGCTTGTATGTTCATTGCAGCACTTCCAAGTGCCTAGTAGCTGTGCCCCAATTGAATCTAAAACAGAGCCCAGCTAGGCGGGTACAAGTCCGGGTTCATAAAAACACAGGGCACTTGCTTGCCATCTCACGCTGAGGCAGCTATAAGCAGCCCACAGACCCCACTCGCAAGCACGTGTGAAAGGCCTTCCTTGGGACTGCCACACAGACGACAGGGGTTAGCGCTCATTTTTTAACGTAAGCTATAGCAGCACACAGTTTTAGCTCTGGAGGTCCCCGGCTCAGTGCCTCACCCCGTCAACCAGGAGCAGGTATCACACGTCACCCACCTGCCTGCTGCACAGACCGAGCTTTACTACCATCTTCATGCTGTCCCAGGTGAGGCCAGGCGGGGTTATGCGCAGCTCACGGGCAGCAGAAACCTGTATAAAAATCACACTCGAGTGCCCCTAGAGACGCAGGCAGACTCCCTGGACACGGAAGAGGGTGTCACGCTTATGTGCCAAAGCATCGCCTCAAATAAAAACCAATAGGCACATCCCAGCCTCTCCCGCAGCAGGCTGCGACCTCACCCGATGCTATTTTGCAGGTGTGAGTAAGAGGAAAGCAACTGAGCACCCTACTTGGGTGGGCATTTCATCTTTGCCTGGTACCAACCGAGATAACCCCAGCCGGGTGCAGCACAGGCTAGTGGAGATTTTCCTGAGCACTCTCTGCTCCGAGGGAGGCAAAAACAAACACTCGAGCTGTTGTGCAGGGGCAGTGCAAATACACAGGAGGCTCGTAGCATGGCAGCACCTCAGCACAGGAGACTTAAGTGTGGCATCCCACAGGAGAAGGGCAGCTTGGGAGTCCTCCTTGTGTGGGGCGGCACACTGTGCTATTAAAGTCCTAGAGCCAGTGTTAGTCAAAATAGCCCCGTCAACCCCCTAAGCTGATATCCAGCCACTGAGGAATTGGCTCGCAGCACTGGCCACGTGCTTGTAGGTTCCCCTCTTGCACCTGATGCTGAGCAGTGGGGAAGGAGCCTCGGGCTTTCACAGGGCAGAAGAACAATAGCAGCAGCAAAAGGCAAGGGAGCGCTTCGGCTGCGGAGAAGAGATGTGCGGCGTGCCAGACTGGACGCGTGAATAAGGATACACCCAAGCAGCAATGACAAATCCTCATGTGCGGTTGGCTGCTTGGCTTTACGGCCCACCTTGGCCATCTGCAGCATCTGGTGCTGTGATGGAAAGGGCCATGTTAAACCCCAACAATGTTCCTGATGCAGTTCCCAGACAGCGGCCTTGATTCCTCAGAGCAGTCCTGGGACCGAAAGAAGCCACCCCCCCGGTCACAGCCCGGTGCTTCACAAGTGCCCTCACGCTGTTCATGCAGTAGGGAAGCATATGCTCCAGCAGCAGAGGCACCCTTAAATGATCTGCAGTTGTGTCCATCTTCCACAGCAACACGTCATAATGATGTAACAAGGCCAGCAGTTTGTTCCTGGGTTTCTTATTGGGGATTTTATCACTGGCACCTAATGGATGCATCTGCCAAGCCTCCGAGATCTTGCAGAGGCCTTGAGTCAGATACGAGCCAAAGTGTTTATTTGATGGCATGCCCAGCTATACAACCTTCCTGAAACTCTGATTGGGGACTGGCCTGGTGATAGGCTTGCTAGCCACATTTCAGCCCTTTGGATTGAGCCCTTTGTGTTGGACCATAGACACACTGTGGCATTCAAAACCAAAAGAAAGTGAATAGTCACCAGCCTCAGACAAGTTTGGTTCAGGTTCAGGTCTGGGCAGAGGGGTTTTGTACTACAGTACTGCTGTTTCTCTTAGGAGCTTCACTCAGATTGGATCTGGGTGCCATAGGAGGACTATAGCTAAGAGCACTTGCCCCTGTCTGTGGCTGGCAAGGGGAGCGCACCATTTTTCCTCTGTAATGTTGCTCTTGGCACCAGGGCTGGTCCACAATTTTGGGGGCCCCCCTGCAAGATATAGTTTTGGGGTCCCCTGATGTGAGGAAGCTGGCCACAGTGGGGATGGGGGGCAAGCAGTGAAAGAAGCTGGTGGCATTGGCAATGAGGGGGTGGCAAGCAGACAGACGCAGGGGGCCTCTTGGCTGATGGGCCCCCTGCGGCCACAGGTTTCGCAGGATAGGACGGGCCAGCCCTGCTTGGCACTCATTTCCATGAGACTGAATTAGGACCATTTAGAAACTGAAACTACCGTACAACACCATAGCCACTTATTAACTGGAGGCTCACTTCAGGAGGGTAGGAACAGCCTTCATGTACCTGAAAGGTGACTGCAGAGAGGATGGAAATGAACTCTTCTCTGCGGCCATGGAGGACAGGACTAGGGATACTAGCCACAAGTTTCTGCAGGCTGGAGATTAGGAGGCACCTTCTGACTATGAGCATGGTCAGGCTACCTAGAGAAGTTGTTTGAATCTCCATCCCTGGAAGTTTTTAAGAGCAGGCTGGACAGACACTTGGCCAGGGTGGTTTAGTCAGGGATGATCCTGCCTTGATCAGGGGACTGGCCTAGATGACTTCATGAGGTCCCTTCCAACCTTTCCTCTGATCCTATGTTTCCAGATAGAGTTGAACAGCTGGTTTTAACCTCCAGCCGTGGACCTTCAGAGTTCCCAGAGAGCTGCACATTTCTGAAGTCATACCCTGCATCTCAATTCTCCACCTGCAAAACGGGAACCACAGTAGTTTCTCTATCCTCTGTCTGTCTTGTTTTTACAAGGCAAGCTCTTTAGGGCACAGGGCTGTGTCTTAATATAAGCAAGAGGGATGTGGCTAACCTTGAGGGGGTCCAGAGGAGGGCCACTCGCATGGTCAGGGCAGTGGGCCAGGCCCTACGAAGATGGACTAAAGGGCCTGAATCTATTCAGCCACCACAAGAGAAGACAGAGGGGATCTGGTGGCTGTCTATAAACTCACCAGGGGGGACCAGTGGAAAACAGGTGAGGCCCTGTTCCCCCAGGCAGCACCTGGGATAACAAGGAATAACGGCCACAAATTGATTGAGAGCAGGTTCAGGCTTGATATCAGGAGGCATTACTTTACGGGCTCTGGAAGGGGCTCCCAAGGGAGGTGGTGCTCTCCCCTACCTTGGGGGTCTTCAAGAGGAGGCTGGATAGATATCTGGCTGGGGTATTATGATCCCAACACTCGCTCCTGCCCAGGGCAGGGGGTCGGACCTGATGATCTGTTCAGGTCCCTTCCGACCCTAGAAACTATGAAGCTATAAGCAGGCACCGCTCCTAGCATGCTGGGGCAGCACCTCCTGCGAAGTACAGACATTCCTGAAATACAAATAATTACCAAGGGGCCAGGGTGTTGCAAGAGGCCTGGTGTGAATATGCTTTTTTTCAGAGGATAAGCATTGCCCCAAAGGTTGTTGCTTTCAATGGTGGTTTCACTCCCCAGGATTTGGCCGGCTGTAATTACATATATGGTCAATAAATAGTTTCAGAGACTCATTCAAGGTAAAGGACAATGGCTCTTTGCCTTTCCCACTCCACCGCACAAGGAACTTCAGCAAACACAGCGATTCCTCTGAGGAAAATGCACATTCATTCCTACGCTGAGTGTGTGTCTGAGGCAGGGGCAGTCGTCCATGCAGGAATCTTCTGCATTTTAAACCACAGGAAATCCCGGTGGATTTTACAGACCTTCCCATTACGGAAACAACCGCTTTGTTCTCAGCGGCTAGCGGCTGCAATGGCAAGGACCGAAGAAGTTTGATACGTCATTGTGCACTGCCTCCCCCAGCCGAATTGAATCCATGTCAGTCCAGTGATGGATGCACTGCTGACCCTGTGTCTCCAATAGCAGGAATCATTAACTAAATTGTACTGGGGTGAGAGGTCAGGGGGCTGAACACCATTTCTTTTCCCCCGCTTTACAAAGTCCTATTGTCAGTGTGTGTGTGTGTGTGTGTGTGTGTAAAGTAATTTACTCAGGAGAAAGCAATTCCAGAGCCACATAATCGCACCCGAATCGTGTGGGGATATAGCGCTGAGTGACCAGCTCTTTGCTCAGACAGCAGAAGAAAATGCCGCGGCAGCAGGATTTATATCATTTAGCCACTGGACGTGCAATATCTTTGGATATTAATGCAGGATTTTCCTACTGCCTTGGCTTAGTTTCCAAATCTAGTCTAGCTCTTTCTCTACATAGAGGGCCCGTATTTCATCTGTTCCCCGTGCAACACAGTTAAATGCCCTCTTTCCTCCTCTCTTCCCCTCCCTGCATCACCCCCGAAAAAAGCCTATCCGTAGGCTGCACATTTTCCCTCCAGTGCCTCAACTTCTGCTCTCTCACATACACGGCACAACGTCCCTAGAAAACTGCCTTGCACTCCCTTGTATCTGACACACCATCCATGCACCAATCCTCGGAAGTCAACTCTTTAATACTAATATAGCCTCTTTTCAATATTCAATTCAAAAGAAAAATACATCAAATTCAATAAAAATAAAAATACAGTCCAAATGAAATGTTCTAGTCAGGTTGCTCCTTTTTTTTTAACTGTGAAAACCAAACTGCAAGAAAGTGATCAAAAAGTGCCCTCTCCATTTTGCTACTGAACTCCTTATTTAGTATTGACTGATAAGACCTTTTGAACAGATCCCAGGTAAGACACTGGTGGATTTAGGTGCCAGATTGCAGTCCTGACATCCCCTGCTCAGCTGCTGCATGATGCTGGGGATGCCTACAGCCCAGAGATGCTTCTCTTGTTGACCGGAAAGTTTTTCAGGTGCCTGGAGTCGAGTTCTTAATAGTTAATAGGACTGAGTCATAAGCTAAATGCTGAACTGCTGAATGTAATAAGGATTCAGAAATTAGGCATTTCCCTACCACCAAAATCCTGTGAGGGGCCTTACCTGGGAAGTGCTCTCAGATCACACCTCACACGTGCCACAGGATGGGGCTTCTCATAAAATCCTTTCAAAACAGTGAGGCCAGAAGAGGAAAAGGAGATAGCAGGGGTGGTGGGGCCAGTGCTCTCCTTTGATGGACAAGCCTTGCCATTAAAATTCTCAGCTAGGAAGTGGGAGACCCCTAAAACTCCTCAGCTGGAGGAGGAAGGGTGTTAAACCCACATTTCTTACCTCCCAGGAGAGGACCTGACCACCAGGCTACAGGAATGGCTAGGGTAAAAGGGCACTTTTCACCCTTACTATTGGAGCTGGGTCACCATACAGAAAATAAGTCAAGATTCACTGAGTCAGAGATGACTCTATTGCCTAATGGTTAGAGCAGTCACTTAGAAGTGATGGAGGATTTGTTTTCTTTTAAATTGCTATCATGAACCAACTGCAAATGTTCCAGTAGTGCAGCACGTCTCCTCACCGGCAAAGGCACGGCAGAGACATTTTGCACCTTCCTCCCTTTGCCCAAATAGGGATGCTTGCTTCTTAGCTGCTTGCAAGGTGGGAAGTGGTGAGAAGAGCCTAATCCGTCTGATGGGCCAAGAAAACTCTGCGCGCTGCTTGGGACATGTATACTTCAACTCTTTCCGCATGCTCCACGTGGCAGCCACCCCCTAAACCCAGTCAGCCTAAGCAGACCCAGAGCCGAGGCTACGGCGGCGCAACAACCTGCAGATGAGAAAAGTGTCTCTGGGATGCCCAAGGCCTAAACGAAACCATAAGGAAAAACAGCAATGCAAAGAGATTGCCACTAGATACGATCATAAATTAAATAATTTTGCAGGGAACTGAAACACCATTTTCACTTGGTTTATAGAGGCTGGCTGAAAATATTCTGACAATGCTTCTCTGGCAGAAAATGCCATTTCTTCAGAATCACAGGGTTTTCTGTGCGACCGTGTTGATTTGAGAGGGAGCGAGGAGGCATTGCAACAAGGCTGGACCGTTCTGGTTTGAAGCTCTCGGAACGATACACTTCAATACTTTCTTCTGAAACAACTTTTCAATTAAGTTTTTAATATTATTTTAGAAATAAGACTACAGAAAAAGATTAAATCAGAACCACCTTCATTGTTCCAAAACATAATCATAGTCTGGCAAATCCAGGTATTTTCCCCTCCCTAAAAGTCCATTTAACAGAAAATTTTATTTTTCCCCCCTCACCTAGATTAGGGACAAAATTTCAAAATCAAAATTTCCCTAAAACAGGATGTCTGATTCCCATGCAACGCTGGTCACTGATAGCAACAGATGGCAACAGCAATAGGGCAATGTGGGATGGGGGGGAACTTAGGCTAGGTACAGGCATTCAAAAAAGCCCAAGGCAAAAATCAATCTAAGTTACAGTGGTTTTCTGTAAGAAGCACAGTTTAAATCGGTAGTGAACAGAACAGTAATTGTAAATTGTGAAGGTTGCCTGGAACGTCAAGAGAGATTTCTGACCTCTCCCCACAAAAAAGCAGATTTCCTAATGTCAGGGATGCTCCCTGCAACATGTTGGTGTCAGGGCACACAGCAAAGACCTCGCTGATACCAGGGAATTCAGATGAGAGCGCTGAACCCTACACCAGCCCTTCTCCTGGCATAAAATGAATGAGGGAAAGATTTCTTTTGCTTCCCTAGAAGCAAATGTACTGCAACCTCTAAAATAGATCAGCTGGATCAGCAAGTTATAGCCCTGGGAGAATGATCAGGCTGAAGTGAAAATAAACTAAATACTCTAAAGGAAACCAAAAGAGACGAGGAGCAGGAGGACTCTGCTGCTATACAATCAAATGAAATTGGCCAAAAAAAAAATCCCTTGGAAGCTGCAAGCCCCTGGAGTTTAAAAACACAAATTATTGTTCAAGGACGGGATGTTCAAAGGCACTTGGTTTTGCCTAGCATTGGCCCAACCCTGCTCCCACAGAAATCAGGGAGTGTAAGACCAAAACCAAGCACTGTTGAAAATTTTGCTCACACACAAAAAGGGCCCTTTTTCTATGGGATGCTACCAGAACCCAATTACAAGACCAGTGGGGCATGCAGTGAAGACTTAACCAGCAAGCGAACCAATTTCCGAAGTCTTGATCCATTCACGTAAAACATCCTTTCACCAGCACATCCAAAGTACAAGTTCACAGGCTATCACCATTTTGCTTTTCTACAGTATCTTCCATGTGAGGATCTTGTTACCATACAACTGTCCCTTTGCTCCCTAGCCTGAAAATATTATTTAAGAAGTTGTCATGTAAGTCTCTAAACAAAATCCTGGAAATGCCAAGAGGACTTCCTCCACTTTCAGCACCGCAGGCTTTGCTTCCCTTGCTTCCAAAATAGCATTGAAATCCTTCAATGAGTGGCACAGAGGAAGGCTACGTGGCCCCTGCTACAACTTGTAATGTGCTTCTTGCACGTTCACACTGTGGGATCTGGGCCTGTGCTCAGACCCAAGCAAACATCAAATGGGTCCCTTTGTATAACTGGGGAAAAAACAGGTAGCCTCAGACCCTATGCAGGATCTTTAGGTGACATTTTCAATGACGCTTTTTGTGGATCAGATTTAGAGTTGAACTTTGTACAGTTTGTGTGCAGAAGCATGGGCTCCAAATGCTCCGTGCTTGACCTACTGTTTTGTGGGCTATCTTGTGGTTGCTTGGAAAATACGGCGCCCCGGCACCCGTTCCCGCCTGAGGCAGGGGGTTGGACCTGATGATCTGTTTAGGTCCTTTCTGCTCCTAAGTACCATGATACTATGAAGGGGTTAAAAAAATGGTAGTTGACTCAGATAAATACTGACAGTGTCCCTGTTAGCAGCTGTCATCAGGCATTTCACTCCTTTTCCATGTAGACTTTAAAGAAATTGGTTTGTAAAACGAGATGTAAAATGTAGAAATCAGCCCAGACAGAAGAGCTAGTTAAGTTGATCTAGTTCATCAGGTAAACACTTGCTGATTCACAGCACTGTATGCCTGAGATGGCTTTTTTTTTTTAATTAGTCCTATGAAAGGCAAGCTTCTAAGGTCTACAATCAGTAGATTGCCTTGCACTGTCACCTTATCTTACAGAGCTAAGCACACAGCCTCCTGCTGTGATTAAATCAGAAAAATATAGGGCACGGCTTCTTACATGAATAAGCTGCAGAATATTCACGACAACATAACAGAAAATTAGTAGAGTCCAACTGAGGGCAAAGGCTTTAAAATGTAAGGAGAAACTGAGTTTATTACGTGTAGTAGGGTGGGAATGTTGTTGTAGTTACAATGGTCCAGGAAATGTCGAGAAGCAAGGCTTTTTTGGAATCACTTTCATTGGACTAGTTGGGAGACCTGTTGGACAACTTTGAGGGATCAGGTGCCCTTCCTCAGCTGACGTTCAAAAACTTGTCCAACAGTTCTCCCACCAAGATGGTTGGTTCAAAGACATCACAAAAAGCCTTGCTTCTTGAGGTTATAAAATTTGACAAATGTTTCCCTCCATATAGCGTATGTTGGCTGCAAGTCATCACCATCTAGGTAGGCTGATGAAGTGGTAAATGGCTTCTCCTTTGGAGTCAGTCTTGCATAGACAAGCAATTCTTAAATTGTGGCTGAAACATAAGCCTGTGAAGCTGGTAGGAAAGTATTTACTACAGCTGAGTGAATAATTTGCAGTAAGTAATTTATCTGGTGAATGTATACTTGCCCTTTGTCTTCTAGATTTTTCAAGTTACTCAAAATGATTCACCAAACTTTTTTGACAAATCATTCTTAATCCATTGCAATGTGCAAAATTGAAGTGGCACTGATAAGCGTTGATTGGAAATCCAAGCCACATGTGGTATGTTTCTGTTCCTTAAACAGTAATTCTTAGAAAAAAGGCTTCATTTCAGTATGAGCGCTTGTGTCGTTAGGACTACCCGCAGCCAGCATATGGGCTGCAAAACTGAGCCAAGCTTACATAAAATTACTTTATTCCAAGTACAGAGATAGTTATCTGAGGAGACCTAGGTGATACATCAGGGATACCCTGTATCAAAGACCTGCTTCCTTTTCCATACATCAGCAACAATGGGATTGAATGAAGCTTTGCCATTCACTTAGTCAGTAGGGTCTATTATTGACCAGTGTTTGATCCATTGACCCCTAGGGCTGTGCGAAGCTTTGGGTGCTGTTTCAATTTGGAGGAGATTCGGCCTGATTCGGTGGCCAAATCTGCGAATCCGAATTGAACCAGGAAGCCAATTAAAAGGTCCAAATCAATTTGAATCTCTCTGAATCGATTCAGAAAAGATTTGGAGAGCTTTGGCCATTTGGGCAGTCCCCGCTCATTGCAGCAGGGAGTTGGACCTGGACTCCATGCTGGTAAATAAGGGGCGGGAGGGGAGGCTGAAGTAGGGGACCATGAGGAGACCCCTGCCAGGCCCCATCCCCTGCCTGTTCCCCCAGCTCCACTGAGTTCCCCCCC
>NW_017729025.1:19432708-19436455 GCF_001723915.1 Gavialis gangeticus | reverse complement strand
CCCATGACTGCCCTGCCTACCCACCCCAGCTCCCAGCCATTTAAAAAAAAAAAAAACAACAAAAAGCCTGAACTCACTGGCTGCTGCAGCAACTTGGGGCTTCTGGGGGCTCATGGAAGAACCGCCTCCCCACAGCATGGGGCAGTGGGGATCACCCCCCGGCCAGGCAGCACCCAGTGAGTGGGGGCTTTTTCTTTTCAAAGAGCCGGGAGCTGGGGAGGGTGGGACAGCCATCGAGAGTGGGCAGGGGATGGGCCTGTGTGATTTGGAGATTCGGGACAGTGATTCGAATCCCCGAAATGAATCACTGTCCCTCAAATTGGCCGAATCACTCTCTCACAACCGGCCACCGCGTCCCAGTCTGTAGGTGGGAAAGAGTTGGCAAAGAATATAGGAACCTGCCATGGTAACTACATGGATACATAGGTGGTACATGCTGGCACCATCTAAAACATATAGTTAGTTAGGCTAATAGTAATATTAGGCCAGAGTAAAGAGATTAAGATGCTCCAATGCTGTACTGGATTGGAAGAGAGGGAAGACCCCATGCATGGTAACCACATCAGTACAGATTTGTAAGATGGCAAGGCGTTCTTAGACAAGGGTTTTAGCACGTGTTGTACAATTGCTGGGGCGTACTTAGTAATGTGGCAGGTTTTCCCTGTATAAGTAGCAAAGGCCAGAACAGTTTATAAAATGAAGACACAGGCACATCCCAGGGAAAACAGCAGCACACATGGGTAACCAGCCCTGGAACTCACATGAAGGAGGCTGGCCAGAGCGGCCATCTCCCCTTTCCCCATAAAGACAGAGCAGGGGATTCTGTCCTGCTACAACTCCCAGCCCTAGAGCTCACACTGCAGAAGTCAGGAGTAATTATCACACATACTATTTCATCACAGTTCAGGACCTTGTTCAGTTGTCCATCCTTATTCAGCAAAGCACTTGAGCCCATGCTCACTTTAGAGAAGTACTTAAATCCTACGTACTTCAAAGTTAGCCTGAGCTTAGGTGTTTCATTGACTAGAGACAGATTTCAACACAGGTCTAAATGCTTTACTGAATTGGGACCTTAAGACATGACCCAAAACAAGGGTGAACAATAAACCTAAGAACATAAAAAGTCCCTGACTGGGTCATTCCCATGGTCCAGGTCAGTATTCTGTCTCCAACAGTAGCAGAAGCAGATGTTTTAGACTTAGAGGGAGAGCATATGCACAGGGTACATCTAGAATGAACTATTCCATAGGATCATAGAAAATGAGGATTGGAAGGGACCTCAGGAGGTCACATCTAGTCCAACCTCCTTCTCAAAGCCCCCATTAGATCATTCCAGCCAAGGCTTTATCAAGACGGACCTTAAAAACCTCCAAGGATGGGGGGGTCCATAACCTCTCTGGGTAACCTTCTGCAGTGTTTAACTACCCTCCTAGTGAGAAAATTCTTCCTAATAGCTAACCTAAACTTTCCTTGCTGCAAATTGAGAGCTTTGTTTCTTGTTCTGTCATCTGCCACCAGAACAGTCCAGCTCCATCCTCTTTCAAACCACCCTTCAGATAGTGAAAGGCTGCTATCGAATCCTCCCTCTGTCTTCTCTTCTATAGACTAAATAAACCCTGTCCCCTCAGCCTCTCCTCATCAGTCAGTAGCCCAGCCACCAGATCATTTTCACTGTCCCTCACTGGACTCTCTCCAACTTGTCCACATCCTTTCTGTAATGGAGGGGGGAAAGGGAGGTAGGGCCCCAAACTGGACACAGTACTCCAGATGTGGCCTCACCAGTGCAGAATAGAGGGGAAGAATTACTCCCCTTGATCTTCTGGCAGTGCTCCTACTAATGCAGCCAAGTATGCTGTTAGCCTTCTTGGCAACAAGAGTACACTGCTGACTCATATCCATCTTATAGTCCACTGTAACCTCCAGGTCCTTTTCTGCAGAGCTCTTGCTTAGCCAGTCATTCCCCAGGCTGTAGCAGTGCCTGAGATCCTTCCGTACTATGTGCAGGATTTTGCACTTGTCCTTGTTTAATCTCGTGAGATTTCTTTTGGCTCAATCCTCTGATTTGTCTAGGTCACTCTGAGTCCTAGCCCTACCCTTTAGTATACCTACTACACCCTCCAGCTTTGTGTCATCTGCAAACTTGCTGAGGGTGCACACCATCCCATCTTCCAGGTCATTAATGAAGATATTAAACAAAACCTTCCCCAGGACCGACCCCTGGGGCACTTTACTTGATACCGGCTGCCAACTAGACATCAAGCCATTGATTACTACTCTCTGAGTCTGAAGCTCCAGCCAGTTTTGTATCCACCTTACAGTCCATTCACCCAGCCTGTACTTCCTTAGCTTGCCTGTGAAAGTATTGTGGGAGACACTGGTGACATGTAGGGGGTGCACCCCATACGAAAAGGCGCTGCCAACACTGTTGGCAGTGCCTGTGGGTGATGGCCGCTCGCCACCCCTGCTGCCAACACCACCGGCAGCATCTACGGGTGGTGGCCAACCCCTGCTCGGCACTCAACCTCCCCGCCACCATCTGTGGGAGCTCCCAGCTTACTGCTGCTGCACTCCTGTTGCCGCCACCATGCTCCCACCACCGCCATGCTGGGGTCATGCGTTGTTCATGGTGGGAGACCATATCAAAAGCCTGGTTAAAGTAAAGGTATATTATGTCCACTGCTTTTCCCTCATCCACAGAGCCAGTCACCTCATCATAGAAGGCAATCAGGTTGGTCAGGCATGACTTGTCCCTGGTGAATCCATGCTGATTGTTTCTAATCACCTCCTTCTCCTCCAAGTGCTTAGAAATGGATTCCTTGAGGATCTGCTCCATGATTTTTCCAGGGACTGAAGTGAGGTTGCCTGGCTTGTACTTCCCTGGATCCTTCTCCTTCCCTTTCTTAAATATGGGCACTATATTTGCCCTTTTCCAATCATCCAGGACTTCCCCAGATTGCCAGGAGTTTTCAAAGAATATGGCCAGAGGCTCTGCAATCACAGCAACCAATTCTCTCAGCACCCTCTGATGCACTGCATCTGGCCCCATCAACTCGTACACATCCAGCTTTTCTAAACAGTCCCTAACCTTTTCTCTCACCACCAAGGGCTGCTCGCCTCCTCCAGAGACTGCAGTAGTCCAGGAGCTGACCTTGCCTGTGAAGACCAAGGTAAAAAAGGCATTGACTACTTCAGACTTATCCTCATCATCTGTCACTAGGGGCATTTTTACATGCGTTTCTGATGTGGCACTGGCTGCTCTAATTAGTGAGCCACGCTAATTAAAAACACCCACACATCATATGCATCAGCATTGCTGCGCATCCCCGCACTGAAAAAATGGTGGCGGGGCACTTTGAACTACAGGTCACCAGACACGTTTTATTTCAAGGTGGCCTGCTGCCATTTTGTCAGCGAGGAGATGCGCATCAACACTGATACACATGACGCGTGAGGCTGCTGAAGCTTGTAATTTCCATGCTCCAGTAGACTCAGAGAATCACAGCAGTCGGGTCGGAAAGGACCTTGTAGATCTTCAAGTCCCACCACCCGCCTGGGCAGGAGAAAAACTGGGCTCAGATGACTCCAGCCAGGTAAGCATCAAGCCTCTTCTTAAAGACCCCCGGGGTAGGAGCTTGGAAGTTGGTTCCAGATCCTAGCTGCCCTGACAGTGAAGTAGTTCTTACGGATGTCTGATCTAAACCTCCTCTCCAACAACTTATGGCCGTTATTCCTTGTTATGCCAGGGGG
>NW_017729025.1:19428246-19431679 GCF_001723915.1 Gavialis gangeticus | reverse complement strand
CCTGCTTTTGAGAACCCCAGCGCCTCTCCCACTAATCTCCTCAACTCATTGAAGTTGGCATCTAGGGCTACCGCCTTGCTGCAGGCCCTTGACACCCTGCGCTGGATGGTGAATTCCAGCAAGCGATGATCGCTATCACCCAGGTGGTCAAGGACCTGGAGGCCCCTTACCAGGTCATCGCCTGTGGCCAGGACCAGGTCCAACAGCGCATTTCCTCTGGTTGGACTGTGCACCGCCTGAATTAAGTGGTGGTCCTGTATCTCGGCCAGGAACCTCCTGGAATGGTCCGACCTGGCTGACTGCTCCTCCCAGCAGATGTCCGGGTAATTTAAATCACCCGTGACAACTATATCCCTTGCCTTAAGTGCCTCTGCAAGCTGGCCCGAAAATTCCTGGTCCAGCTCCTCCCCTTGGCTAGGGGGTCTGTAGTAGACCCCCACCGTTAGATCCCTCTCCCCTTGGCTCCCTTGTATCTTGACCCAGAGTACTTCAGCCTGCCCCTCCTCTGACCCCATTTTGCTTTCAGAGGATGTGTATTGCTCCTTGACATAGAGCACCACACCCCCACCTTCCTTCCTTCTCTATCCCGCCTGTAAAGCCCATAGCCCCTAATGCTAACTGCCCAGTCGTGGGATGAATCCCACCACGTTTCTGTAAGCCCTATTATGTCTGGGTCTGAACTGGCTATTCTGAGGGCGAGTTCCTCCTGTTTGTTCCCCATACTACAAGCATTGGCATATAGGCATTTAAGGCCTTGCCTAGCTGTGTGTGCCCCCCCGATTTGGGAGACTGTCTAGACCCCTGTTTCTTACCTGGGCACTCCTTGCATTTGTCACCTGTCTTGCTCCGGTGGTGTCTCCTCGTCTTCCTGCAGCCCCTTCCCCCCAGTGAGGCTAGTTTAAAGCTCCCTGGCCCCCCTCAATTAATTAAATCTGCTCCAATGTGCTAGATATTCAGCACATCGGAGCAGGCTCCTCGCATGTGTGTAGGGGCCCTAGGTTGCCTCTCCCATTCAGTAAAGGACCCACACGTTCCCAGATCCTTCTCATTACTGATATACTTGTAGAAACCCTTCTAAGTAATTACCCTTCATGTCTCTTATAAGCTGCAACTCCAATTGCACTTTGGCCTTCCTGACTTTATGCCTGCACGCCCGAGTAATATTCTTATACTCCTCCTAAGTTGTCTGTCCAAATTTCCACTTCTTGTAAGCTTCCTTTTTGTGATTAAGCTCACCAAAGAATTGTTGCTAAACCAAGCTGGTCGCTTGCCACATTTGCTATTCTTCCTGCAGATCGGGATGCTTTGTTCCTGCACCCTCAGTAAGGTTTCTTTAAAATACAACTGGCTCTCCTGGGCTCCTTTCCCCCTCAGTCTGACCTCCCAAGGGAACCTGCCCATTGGGGCTGTATGAAGCCTTGGTCCCTGATTCAATTAGGTGGAGATTCAGCCCTATTTGGTGGCCTAATCTCCAAATCTGAATTGAATCAGAGGACCCTTTAATCTCTCCAAATTGAATCAGAACCTTCTGAATCAATTCAGAGAGATTTGGAAAGATTCAATGATTTGGACGTAGACACAGCTTTAAATGTTTTTTCTACATACCTTTACGTAGCAGGCGGCTCGTCAACCCTGCGATGCTGGGGCACATGGAGTGTCCCACAGGAGTGCGGAGGGGTCTCCCCAGCACGCTGGCAGTGAATTCCTGGCTGTGAAGCAGAAGCACTTCTGGGTCCACCGGAGAGTGCACTGGGGGACCCCTCTGCACCCTCCAGTTTGGCAACTGGTGCCTCCGGGGTCTCGGGGGGTACCCAGGGTCCCCCTGCAGCTGATCACCGAGTACCAGAAGTACTTATGGTCCACTTCCAGGTTTGCCGCTGAGCACATGGCTCCTCCTCCCCCCACCTGCGCTCTGGTCCTGTGGGATGCTCCATCCTCCCCAGCATCGCAGCATTCACACACCATGCTGGTACATCAAGGTACATAGACAAAACTTTTAAAGCTGTGTCTACATCCGAATAGCTGATTCTCTGAATCAGCATCAAATCTTCAGATTCAGATTTGGCTGAATTAAATCAGGGACAGTGATCTGAAATCAACAAATCGAATCATTGTCCCCGATTCAGGCCAAATCTAAATCTGAATCGAATAGGGCCCGTTTCCACACCCCTACAGCCCATCAGTTTCCTGAGGGAGTCAAACTCTGCTTTTTTGAAGTCCAGGGTCTATACTGTGCTGCTCTCCATCCTTCCTTTTGTCAGGATCCTGAACTCAACTATCTTGTGGTCACTGCTGCCCAACTTGCCATCCGCTTCTACGTCCCTCACCAATTTTTCCTTGTTTTTCAGTAGTAAGTCAAGAAAAGCATGGCCCCTAGTTGGTCTCTCCAAAACTTGCACCAGGAAGTTGTCTCAAACACTCTCCAGAAACTTCCTGAATTGCCTGCACATTGCTGTATTGCCGTCCCAGGAGATGTCAGGATGAATGAAGTCCCCCATGAGAACCAGGGCCTGTGATCTAGGAAACTTCGGCTAGTTGTTTGAAGAAAGTCTCATCCACCTCATCCTCCTAGTCTGGTGGTCTATAGCATACACCCACCACAACATTACCTGTATTGCTCTCCCCTCTAACCTTAACCCAGATATTTTCAACAGGCCTATCTCCAGTTTTATTCTGGAGCTCTGAGCAATCATATGGCTCTTTTACAAACAACGCAACTCCTCCTCCTCTTCTTCCCTGCGTGGCCTTCCTGAATAATTTATACCCATCCATGACAGTGCTCCAGTCATTCAAACTCCCACCAAGTCTCTGTTATTCCAATCACATCATAGTTCCTTGACTGTGTGAGGACGTCCAATTCTTTCTGCTGGTTTCCCAGGCTTCGTGCATTTGTGTACAGGCACCTGAGGTACATTTCCTGTTATACCCTCCCTGACATCTCCAGTCATGGGTTTAGAGGGGCCAGAGGATACATCCACGACCACCCTATTTAATAGCTATCAATGGACCTGCATTCCATGTATTCCTAATCCCTTTTTGAACCTGGCTGTACTATCTGCCTCCACCACCTCCTGTGGCAATGAGTTCCACAAGTCAACTCAACGCTCTATAAAAAGTACTTTCTCTTGCTAGTTTTCACCCTGTTTGCTGCTAACATTATTGGGCAGCCCCTAGCTCTAGTTTTTGGGACATGGTAAATAACAGTTCCCTATTCACTTTACCCATCCTCTTCATTATTTTATAGACCTTTATCATGAGCCTTCTCAGCATTGTCCTTTCCAAACTGAAGAGTCCTAGCCGTTTTAGTCTCTCCTGGTAGCAACAGCTGCTCCATGCCCCTGACCATCTTGGCTGCCCTTCTCTGTACCTTTTCCAAATCTACTACAACCTTTTTGAGATGTGGAAATCAGAACTACACACAGTATTCAAGATT
>NW_017729025.1:19411713-19427897 GCF_001723915.1 Gavialis gangeticus | reverse complement strand
GGGCGGGCACCATGGAATTGGATAGTGGCATGATGATATTTTCCATTTTCTTTCCCATTTCCTTCCTAATGATGCCCAAGATTTTATTAGCTTTTTTGGTCACTGCAGCGCATTGAGCTGGCATTTTTAGAGAATTAACTACACTGACTCCAAGGTCTCTCCTGAGTCATAACAGGTAGTTTAGATGCCAGCACTGTATATGTATAATTGTCAAACCCGGCAGATTTTATCTCCTGCTTAAACCACATGCAAAGAACGTTCAAGTAACTCCTGGTTTAAGTAGCTCTGTTCTCTTTGCCTGGTCTAAGTCCACATCCTGCCCTCTGTGCACAGGCAAACACAACATGCTGGTTTCCACCGTCTCGGAACATTCTTTTCTATGTCCCGGTGAAACGTGTCCTGTCTGGCCTGACCCTGGTATCACCAGGGAAATTGTTCTTTGAATGCCGAGCAGCATAGCCAGCATCAGCACAAGCCCCCTCAGCTCACTCACTGCCCTCATGTTGTGTTTCCATCTCTTTTATCACACATCACCATCTCTAACAGTAATTGGGTGCATGGTCAGGCTTTGCATTGATACGGGGTTGTTTCTTTCTCTTAGAAGTCTGTTTGTTCTCGATTCACTTCCTTTGGCTGATTTAATCTTGTAAAGAAGCTGGGCTTTGAAACAGGCCCGCAGTTACTAGCTTCTTGAACAGCCATGGACTTGTATGAGATCCAGCTCCAATTCTTTTCATTTGCCCTGTTGAGACAATTAGGTGCTTGTCTCCAGGAGGCAGCTGGAATGCAGGGAGGTGCTTTCCCAATACCTTCTGGGGAGGGGGTGCCCCAGCTGCCTGGGGTTGGTTCTGTTAATTAAAAATCACCCACCAGCACGTGGCTGTGTCTCATGGCTTTTCCATGGCCCAAGGAAAGCTACATTTCCCCAGCTTGGGAAATTCATGTGCGTGGGAAGCAGACTAGATTTTAAGTGCTACATACCATGAACTAACATTATTTATGACCTATTTAACAGGCACTGAAACCATTCTGGGACTGGAGGAAAATGCTTTATGGGCAGAGGTGTAAGGCATTCAATCACTTTAGCGTATCCAAAGGAAGATTGAGTGGTGACTTGATTGTCCTGTATATAAGATACTCTCCATTAATGGGATCTTTAACCTAGCACGGAAAAGCCTAAGTAGCAGCTGTAGATTGAAAACTAATTCCAGACAACCTCAATTCAGAAGTAAGGGGCACATTTTTACAGTGAGGGTGATTATTACTTCTTTGAACAAACTCTCAATGGAAGTCTATTCTCCAGTTCTTGATGCTCTCCAATTCAGACTGGCTGCCTCTCTAGAAGGCATTCATTAGCCTACCAAGCTATCAAGCTCAATGCAGCCAGTAGGGTATACTTCATTTCCCCCTCTACACATCATTAATGTGTGGAGCCACACAACTGCTTTATCGTTGACGCTTGCCAGGTCCTCGCTCTGTGTGTGTGGGTGGGCTGCACACAAGGAGGTGGTCAGCAGTCTGCGATGCATCACCACACTCACATATTGAACTGTCCTTAATGCCAATCTTCTAGAGTGTGGTCTTAAAGTGTCCAGCTCCAGAATGAATCCTGTTTAGTTTAATACATAAGTTATGGGGGAGCTCATACCTGGGTGGATAGGGTATTGGATTGCTTATGAAGTACCTGAGAGAAGAATCAGTGTCATCTCACTTTTTAGCCTACCTAGTGGGTAGGGTGAGATTCTAAGACTTGCATTAATCTAGAACTATTGATCCTTTTGGCTATAAAGCTATGAACATCTTGATCTTATTTTCCCCCCTTGGAGTTCAAAGGGTCAATAATAAAGGGCTGAATTTAACATGCAGGCAGACTTGAACGGTGCTATACTTATTTAAAATCAGCTGAAGTTCTCTCCAGCTCTTTCCTTGTGCATAAATAAGTGATACTCATTATTAAATGGCAAGGAGGGCTGCTCAGGGATTGTACAGCTGCCTTATTGATAAAAACTATGAGGGTAGATGTCAATAGCCTGGACACCAAGGGATGATACTGGCTTGCCCGTTTGGCATGTTGGTTGGTTTTCAGGTTACTGCCATTTGGGAACAGAGGGACTGGTTCCCCCTAGACTTTGTGGAGTGTCCTTAGTGACTGTAACCTTCCAAGGTAACTCTATAAGCACTTAATGGAGACTAGAGGCTGCCTCTTGTCCAGCTGATGAAGAATAGAGCATGAAAAAGATGGCTTCCCTTCCTGTCCTTGATTGGCCACTCAGGGTTAAGGAGAATGGGATGGCATTTACTGTAAGAAGTCCTCTTAAAACATCTGTAGGCATGACCATGCTGCCTGAAGGCCCAAAGAGTAATCTGGCCAGCACGTGCTGGAGTGCACCAGAGTAAGACGAGAAGAATTGCGTTCCACCAGGCTGCCACCTTCAGAAGCCTGTATGGCAAGAGGAGGCTAGACTGCTCACTGGGGTCTAGACAACTGCTAACCCGACTAAAATGAGCATTTTGCCTTCGATGAAATCAAATGCAAACAAAACTCTATAAGTTTCACTAGGGCAGGTGCAGATTTGTTCCATGTGAGCGTAAAGACCTGTAAAACCTTACTCTAATCACATCTATTACTATTCACAAGATCCATGGCCCCAAATGGAATCAGGTTCAACTGCTACAAGAAACAGAAATCGATAACCCCCCTGAATGTCTAATATTTGCCCAGCAAGCTCCAGGCCACTGCCATAAGATGGAAGGCAATTTTCATTTTTGTAATATTTCCACGACAGCTCAGCACTGTTTGGTCGAAGGACAAAGTCTCCACCCACCATGCAGAAAGTCTCCAGCATCAAGTCTGCATCCCACCCAGAAACAGAGAGTCTTATCATTCATTTTACATGTCATTTACAAGGTAAAGCAAAACCCAGCCAAAGTCTCCTGAAGCAGATTGTTGACTGATCCCTCAGAGCCCAAGGCCAAGTTCTAGCCAACTGGTCTTACTTAATACAAACCTCTTTGCAATATAACTGGTAGCAAGAGTTGAAGACCCAGCTCCCTACAGCAGACACTGACTTTGGTTGGGGTGATAGGAACATAGGAGAGTAGGGCTAGAAGGTACCTCACAAGGTCCAAGCCCCTGCTCAGGGCAGGATTGCTTAGTTTGAACCAAACCATCCCAGCCAAGCATCTGCCCAATCTGCTTCTGAATATTTCCAGGGATGGAGAGTCCACAACGTTTCTAGGTAGCCTGTTCTAGTGCTTGGCCACCCTCACAGTCACAAAGTTCCTCTTAACTTCCAACCTAGTTTTCCTCTGTGGCAGCTTGAGGCCATTGCTCCTAGTCCCTGTCCCCTATGGCCCCAAAGAAAAGCCCATTCTAATTGCTCTTCAGGTATTTGAAGATGTAACAAATTATGTCTTCTCTCCCCCAGACTACACAGTCCAAGTTCCCTCAGCCTTTCCTCTCAAGTTGTGCTTCCAAGGCTTCTAATCATTTTTGTCACTCTTCTCCCGACTTTCCAATCTGCCTACATCCTTTTTGAAGTATAGAGCCCAAAACTGGGCATAGACTCCAGCTGAGGGTTATGTGAAACTAATTAACAGAGAGCCCATGACATACAGGTGCAGGTGTCAAGCGAAGTAGCAGTTAAGGAGGAAATCATAATCATAGGAAACAGCTCTTTCTGTGTCATTGTTCCAGAAAGCATTATGTTCCTGGTGCAAGAGAGACCCAGCAAAGCTATCTAGGTCTTCTGCTGTTTTGATGAAACAGCCTCTAAAGCCAGTTCCTCTGCCAGTATTTCCCTGCACTCCAAGAATCTGCACTGTTGCTATCAGTTTAGAAAACATGCTTTAAAGAGAAATTCAGTATATGCTTGCCCTGATTCTCTCAGGGCTGTGGCTTTGAAGCCAACTCATTGCAGATTCCCAGCTATGGTTTATCTTTCTCAAGGGATTGGGGCCTCCATTGGCCTCTCAGACTCCTTCATCACATGTGGGTATGTTTAAGATGTGCCACTGAGCTATATTCTGGAGCTGTCTTGGAGTGCGCAGCCCCGTGTGCCCTCTGCAAACCCTACTCCTTGCCACACTCGTGGCTTAAATGGAGTAGAATGATAACGCTGTTTCTAGACTACTCTTTCCACTGATGGAGAAAAAGGACAGCGCTTGGCTTTCTGGGCAGCAAGACCCCAGTTACTCATCACCATCATTGTGTTCAATTATTCTAGGGCTGCCCAACTTACCTGGCCCCATGGGCTGTGCAACTCAACTTTGGCAGTGGGGCAGTGGCTTCTCTATATGGCTGCTGGAGCCACTGCACTAGCCCAGCTCCAGAAGCCAGGCTAAATGCTACCCTCACTCCCACCCCTGTTTCTCCTGCCACCATTTTGGGTTGTCAGAGGTAACCAAAGACCCTCATTTTGACAGTGGCCAAGCAGGTCCAGGGGCAAGCAGTAGTGCTCACCCCCTGGGCTCCAAAGCTGTCTCCATCCAAGCGTGCTGCTAAGTCATGGGCCACAATTTAACCCATTGTACAGCCCTGGATTACATGGCTTGTATTGGCAGAGCACTGCCTGTTATGCTAATTTGGGCACAGGAGAACACAAGTAGATTCAGATTAGCCATCCTATGCCTTACCCCCTGCCAAGAGTTGAGCTAGAAGCAACCGTGGCACTAACCCACTTCAAAACCCAACAATACAACCTCCCCGGACTTCTTTAGGGACGAGCCACTTCCGCCTGACAAGGAGAGGGCTGAAAGCAGATTGTCCTTGATCCTACGGAGAAGTTCTACACAGGCTTCATTTAGCACAGGCAGATCTATTAATGTTAACGGGATTATTCCCATAGTCTTGAAACTAAGCATTCTTGCTAGTTTTTCACTAGGACCAAGGCCCTAGTGGACTTGGCAAAGAAGAGACATCAAGAGGAATCCTAGTAGAGCACTTGAACACAACAACACACGGTGCCACGTCAGCCCAATCTCTGAGACTATCCAGATCAGCACTATCCCTATGACAATGGAGAAAACGATGAGCGCAATACTTTTATCTGCACTTACACAGTGATTCCTTTCCAGCCCCAAATCAGAATCAGCCCAGCTGAAGCCCAGTTCATATCCCTCCAAAACGACACCTTTTAAAGTCCACCTTCATCACAATGGCTCCAATATTTCACTCTTGACTCAAAGGCAAGTTGATGCGGGGAGCAGGATATGCTCCAGGGTATCTCTGCTGCCACACTACTTGTGTTATTTTTCAGTTCCTCGCTCCCCGGTTGATCTTGGCAACAGATCATAGAGCATGTAAAGTGCAATGTAAACTGCAGCCATTGTTACTGCGGCTGACATTCCTCATTTCAGGAACAGCATTTCCCCGAACACCTTCAACTGAACTGCTACTTTGCACCCCCTCCCCCCCACAGTCTATCATTCTACTGTGATTTAACTATTCACCTGGCCTCTCTGGAAGAGGCAAAGCAAAACGTTTTCTTACTTTATATGGGGATTTACTAATACTCTAAGTGACAGGGCATTAACCAGCCAAATTGCAGGGCTGGCTAATGTTTAACGCAGGGCAGGGTTGATTTGCACCATATACACTAAATTATATAACGTGCAAAATGAACCTGCCTTCTACTCGACTTCAGACAACCATGGCTAACTACAGCTCTGCTTATGTTGAAAAAGCCTGTGGTCTGGCTGCTGGTATAAAGACTTGGAGATATTTAAATGCCATTGCATTTTCGTCTTCTGCCACCCAGTAAAGCACAAAAGGGAAATCCAATTGGATTCCTGCAGACTGCATGTTTAGTATCAACTTAATTTTCTTTGCTCTTTATGGAAATGATTGCATTTGGAAAGGCAAAGAAAGCCACATTTTTGCTGCTGTCATGTTTCAAGGGAGGTAGGTTTTTTGTTTTTTTTTTAAATAAAGGAGGCACCAGAAATAGGCCTGTTGTCCACAGAAACATGTTGACAGGCTCCATCTCTTCTGTGGCTAGAATTCAATGGGTGCTGTGGAGGTCGGGCAAGACACTGGCAGCTCCAAAACCCTGGGATCAGTCTGGGTTGCTCAACTGTCAGAGTCGAGGGAAGCTCGAAACCAGTGGGGTCGAGCTTTTTTGCAGGACTGCCACCAATTAGCCCTGCACCCTTCCCAAGTGCCACGCCAATCCCCTGCCCAATCAGCTGCTCTGTTCTGCTTTCTGCTCCCTGCTCTGTGCTCCTTGCCCAATCTGCTGCTCTGCCTTCTGCTCCCTGGCCTGGGGTCCCTACCCAATATACTGCTCTGCTTTCTGCTACCTGCCCTATCTGCCACAGCGCTGCCTGTCCCCTCCTTGATCTGCCATGTGAAACACAACTAGGCTGCCTGTGCCACTTGTAGCACACCTGCTACAGGTTGGCCACCCGTGCTCTTAGCCATGTGATGGTCAGAGTCATGTCCTAGGCTCCAGCAGGGGCTTACCCAAGTGTAGCAGCATTCCCACCACTCTCACCCCTTTGAAAACTTCCTCCTATGTGAATGAGGAGAGATGCTGGCATAGGATCTATGCATGTGCTGCAACTTTTTGGGAGGGCCTGACACCAGGAGAACCCTGACCCTGACTCCTGTCTGCCTCTTCCAACTGGGGCAGGGTCCAGCGGGCTGTAGATCCTTTGTTATAATTCAATTCCTCTTCTGTGAGAACAGGGCTTTAACTATTTAACCACAGTCACTCTGATGAAGCACATCAAGTTAACTCTCACAAGTTAGGCACAGAAAGGAAAATACCTAAGAAGCACTTGGAGAAAAAGCCTCCAGCATGGACTTCAAGGAAACAGAATCAAGCCCCACGTCAGCTGACCACCCACTTTATCAATGCCTGCAGCAATTTCTGGTGCTAGTGATCCAAGAGCTATTCATGGTTCACGCCTGAAGACAATACCAGTCCTCTCTTCACTCACCACCACCTAGTTATCTCCTGTGAAGTGGTACGTCCACAGAGAAATGTTTTCAGAGAGGAAATGCACTGGAGATGGAAATAGTACAGGAGATGCAACAAGTTATTGTTTAAAGTTTCTCCAGCAGACTATGCTTCCTGAGGGCATCCCTAAAAGAATTAGCGCTGACATTAAACCAATAAAGGATTTGGGGCAATCATGCTGTACCAAACTAACTGCACTGACTTCAAAGGAGTTGCACGGGAGTAAATGAGACCAGCATTTGGTTCCCGACAATCGCACATCATCAATTTAAAGGTAGAGGTAATGGAAGAGATAAGTGCCATTCCCCAAGCACTAGCTTCCCCGCGGAGATTATGGTCAGGATTCATTTGGGGGTCTCATTTGTAAAATCCACATGGGATACAGGGCGTCCAAATCTTCTCATCAAACTTGTGTTTAGATGCAAATGTTTAACACAATTAAGATCCAAATAGTTAAAAAGGAAAAAAAAACCCCCAGATCACGCAAGCTCACAAACCAGATTCTGGAAGAAGGGGTTTGGTTAATTTTTGGGGAACTCCCTTTACAAATTCAAAAATCAAATCTAAAGCTCTCAGTTTCAAAGCTGCATCTTCAGCTGATGTGAAACAGCACAGCAACACAGACCTTAATAGAATGACCTTCGTTTAGGCCATTTATATCATCTTGAATTGAGAGAAGTTAATATACTTTGTCAGAGAGCAAAGACTCATCTCACCCCCAATAACCAGTAATTTCTCACTTGGGCATTTGGTAATTGGGTGGTGAAGGGCCCTGGTGGACTCTGAACAGTTTTGAAGAGTTTTTAAGTATGCACAGGAAAAGGTAAATGAGCTAAAAGTGCAGCAATGTCTAAGAAAAGATTTCTGTCATATCTCACTCTCTCCATCTGCGTGATATCATTTTTAAAAGGTATATCCAGGCAAACTTTACTTTTCTTTACATGTGCTTTTACATAACATACCCAGGTGTAAATCATAAATGTAGAGTTAATTTAGCAAGAGCCCGTGAAAGAAAGAGGTACATCGGACAAACTTGTAAATCTTAGGCAGCTTACAAAATGTGTGGGTAATATAAATCTGACTTTAGATTATGCTTTTATTTTTCTCGTAGAGCGGGAATGATCAAGGATAAACTTTACCCAAACCACTTAGGACAAAGCAGGACAATGACTTCAGAGAAATTCCCTATGGACATTAAAGAAGAATAATCTAAAGTGGAACCCATCTCAATTCAGGACCAGGCTTTTTAAATTGGCCCTAGCCTTAATCACCAGTCATTTTGGTTTAGGCCTGGTTATGGTACAGACTTTGCTGAATGTTGTTGTTTTATATCATTATTGTAAAGAGAGGCATATCATAGGTGGCATAGGGATCATTTGACCCCTGCTGACTCGCTGCCCTTTGGAAAGGGGGCTGGACCTGAAGACCTTGCGAGGTCCCTTCCAGCCCTAGTGTCTATGAGATCTATGAAATCTACTGAAGAATAATTCACTTCTGCTGTGCATTCAATGATTGATACGGCAGTGAAGAGCTGTAACTACCAGACCCAATTCCCAGCTACATAAGCCATCACACCTGTTTCCTCCCATTCCCCACTTTAAGGCCTTTTTACGCTGCCAGAGTGGCATAAAGTGGCCTCAGGGTGAACAGCGCATGGTCCTGAGTTTTATGGTGGATGGCACAATCTGGAATAGGAACGCATTCACTTTGTCTTGGTCTCTGCAGGCCTGGGATTGTGAGAGCCACGATTCTGCGGTATCCCAGTCTGAACCAAAGCAGCAAGGGGAGATCCAGTGGTGGCACTGTGCAGGACAGCAGGGCTTACCTCCTCACACTTTGCCTCTGATGCCCCTTCTTCCCTAATGAAACAAACTTCATGTTGTTCTTGTTGTCAATAGGCTCCTCCTGTTCGGAGAATTGGGTTCATTAACCCAATAAGCAAGCAACGAGACTTTGCTACAGGGTTCTTAGTCCTCCTAAGGAGGCCGGGCTCCTAGTCACAGGCTGCTACCGGTGGATGGCAAGCTAAGTTAGCACGGCTGAGGCTGGACCCAGGACTAACGGAAAGAGGCAGCTCACCCAACATGCTGGGAAATCACAAAGCAGACCTGGTTGGGAAGACGCCAGCAAAACAATTGCACCTGAGTGGCCCATTCCAGTGAAGCGGAAGTGTTTTACCAAGATGGTTAGAGTTCATAGCAATGACTACAGACCCATGGCCGGCACCCATGGGAGCCCTCTCTGGTTTCCTGCCATGCTGACCCCGACCTGGGGGACTGCTGGGGAGCTAGGCCCTGTTGGCCGCAGCTCCAGGGCAGCCTGGCGTCAGCCCTTGCGTGGTGAATTTGAAGTGGTTCGTTTTCATTCTAAAAGACAAGTGACACCAAATGCCCTAAGCGCTGTATTGCGCAGGAAGGGGCGTTCCCTCTGGGCAGCGTGATCACAGAGCACGTCCCCCAAGGAATCCTCCTAGCTAGAGCAGGGTCTGAAAAGCGAGAACTACGCTCTTCATTTCCAACGCCAAACAGGGCCCCGGGCCGTCTTCATTAAAGTGCAAGATGCCCATCCCCATGAATATAAACTGTTTTCTCATTAGTTGTAACAAAATGGGGGATTCTCTCAAAAAACATGGAGAAAAGAAAAACCAGCAGGCATCTGTCAATCAAATCATTAGCACCAATTTACCTGGAAGTTTCTAAGTGCTGGAGGTAAGCAACAAATTCACTTCAAGTAGGGAAAACACTTAATTAATACCCCTCATCTAGAATGGAGCACAGAACTGATGCTTGGCGCCGCTTGTTAAGTTTATGATGCCTTTGGAGACCAAAGATTCAGAATGTGGAAAAGTAGGAAATTTTTTTCTTGTGAATGGACGCCAAGTCAGGAGCATTATGGAAAGCAAGGGAACCAAAGGTCCTGTTTATATGGCTTAGAAGCTAGAATCAAAAAGCAGTTAGGAAAACAGAAACAATCCTATGGGTTCAGAGCAGAGATCCAACTCATCCAAGACCCTGTGTCCAAATCAGACCTGTGCTTGTCCACACGTGGTAGAAAAGTGCCAGAAATTTTGCAGCTAGCAAGGATGGACTGGTCAGCTCCTCTCCAACTACATCAGACAGAGGTTATGTTACCCCCAGAAACACAAGACTTTATGGTCCCTTTCAAAGGTACATGAGTACTTAAAACCCTGTGGTTTTACATCTGGGTGCCCGCTTTATTCATATGAGCATCTCCAGCCGTAGTCTGAATCCTCCTCTCGGTAAGGTTAATTACATCAAATGTCTATCCAGACCACTATAGAGCATCTGAGTAGCAGCCACAGTTCAGCTTGTGAAGCAGACACACAACAGTAAAAGCAAAAAAAAGCCCAAATATAATCCCAAGGATATGGTCAGAGGAGAGAGGGCTGTTTCAGCAAAATTTGCTCTCTCAGTGCAAAATCATATCCGAGTCATCTGTGATGCAAGAACAGTAAAGCCTGAGCAAGCCAGGAAACCTCTAAGTACATGCAACCAGGCTGAAAACACAGCAGACCATGGAAAGGAAGTAACCTTGAATGTCTGCTGGTATTTTTCATTGGAAAGCAACAACAGGATGTGACAAAGGGACAGAAATATGGAGATGGCTGCCAGCACTTACCTAGATCCATAAATTGCCTATAGCTATGCCAAACACCGGAAAAAAGGGCTGGGAGAGAAAGAGAATAGCTTGTCATGGTATATTCCCAAAAAAGGTGCCTTTAAAATGCCATGTTCCAGGGTGATGTTTCAGTCAGCTGGAAAGCCTGTGTTGTGATGTTATCATCAACAGGATGCTTGTTCCAGAAATGGGCACACGGATGAACAGCTCCAGCGGTTCTTTGGCGCCCAAAACTCCCACTAGCTTCCGAAGGAGCCTGGGGCAAAAAACACCCATCACTCTCTGTAACCAGGTTTGCCTTAAGGCTTGAGCCACAGGGCTTGACAAGCACATATCTTCTGGTGACAATTATTTGACCTTATTCCCCATTTTTTCTTTTAACAGCTTTAATAATTCTTTGTTCTGATGAACATTTTGAAATGGCCAGAGGAGAACCTGAAGTGACACCCTGAAAAAAAAAAAAAAATCAACATGCTCCCTGTTCTAGATAGGATATATTTTTCTAGATGGGATCTATCTATCTAGGTTAAAGATAGATAGATAGATAGATAGATAGATAGATAGATAGATAAGATGGCTCTGGAGAGAGAGATAAGCCTCAGGGATGCCCTATAGTAAATGAAGCCCAGAAGCAGGCATAATGACCACCATTTTTAAACCCAAGTACTGAAATCTAGGCACCTCCACAGAAGCAATCTGAGTTTTAGATAGGTTAGCATCCAAATATCCCACTGAAGTGAGGGAGAGGAGCAGGGACTCAGCATCAGCACCTTCAGAGATCAAGACCTAAATTTAGATGCCTGTGCTCCAAAATGCCACCCTTATACTTGTCTGCTTCATCTTGTTATAAGACAGATGCACTTGAGTGGAGGTTGTATCTTGCTCATGTTCAGATGCCTTTGGAAGGTGTTGGGTCCTGGAAGGCACTGGAGCTAGCACTGTCACTCACTAAAAGGTTTTTATCCAGGGTGCCATTGTGTAAAGTAGATTCTCCTCCTCGCTTTTTTAAAGGATATCGCTGCACTTGAGATAACCTCGTGAGCTTATCTGTATTGAAAGAAATGTCAGCACGCTGTCAGAACACCTCCTTGCAACTCGGCGGAGTTGGTGTCACCTTATGTATGCTGTGCATGAGGAATGCCAAAATGTGTTAGCTGTGTCGTTTTGCAGCTGTTCAATGGGGCCCTTTCAAGGAAGAGGTGCGCCCTTCTTTACTTCCTCAGGAGAACATGGAGACGTACGGAAGAAGAGGCAGGCCGACATACTGAACCTCGACACGTGTGCAGCAAAGCAGAAGGCAACTCAAATGAACTTCGGCTGTTGCCACCAACTATCGAGCTGTTCTTTCAGGAGGAGAAAGAAGTCAGTGCTCCACAGTCAACATTATCCTTGCCCCCCAGTACTAAGCAGTCTAATCCCATCAGTGTTGAGTATTTAGACTGTAGAAAATTATCCTGCAGATAGAAACTAAAAGCACACAGGCAGGTCTGCCCCCTCTTCAGAAACGGTGATTGAAATCCTCTCAAGTCATGAACTTGATGTAGAGACAAACAGGCCTGCAGATTCAGGTATGCGCTATTAAAAAGTGATAAAGCACCGCAGGAACAAGCACCTGCAGCGTAGCCTCAGATCCGTGTGATCCAGCACGCTCACAAATCTTATACCTACTACCGGGGTTGGCAACATGTGACCCATAGGCCAGATCTGGCCAGTAGAGCCACGGATGTCCAGGAAGCAGGGGCCTTTGCCCATACCCACGTCCATATTGGACACTGAGGAGCTGTCACCAGGGCTGGGCAACTGGGAGCTGTGCCCACGCTGCTGCCACTCCCCAGCTCCAGTGCAGGGGCAGCTTCCAGCCACCCAGCCCTGGCGCAGCACCCCACCAGCCAATGTGGGCACAAAGCCCCCTGCTGCCTGAGCCCCACCAAAGCCCCCATCACTAACATGCTGCCAGAGCCCTCTGGCCCTTGCTGCATTGGAGCCAAGTTGCTCCAGCCCATGGTTTAGCTGGACGAACTATGTCCGTGATTCTCAGCTGGGATGCTGTGGCACCCCGACTTGCCTTGAGATTCTTTCAAGGGTGCCACAGGGGCCACGCAATGTTATCTGTGCAAACGTGACTTACAAGATAAATCCAGAGGTTTCCAACATGAATCTAGTGCATCACTGATCTGTTGCTGTGGTCTTCCTGAATTCTTCACAATGGAAAAATTGCTCCATTATTTTCCAGTAGTCAAAAAATGAGTGGAAACAAAGAGTTGGCATTTTCTGAGGGGTGGCTTGAACCCACTGAGGTTGAGCACCATGGTACTATGGTTAGAAAAGTACAAATGGGATGAAATGTAATAGTACAGAATGCAAGGTCATGCATTTAGGAGATAAAAACAAGGATTTCTGCCCTAGGCATGGGCTCATCATTTAGGAGCAATGGTGGAGGAGAGAGACTGGAAAGACTTACATAATTATAGGGTAATTATGAGCCACCGACATTTTGCAGCCAGGAGAAGGCTCCACAATCTCAGGGTTGCTTCTGCCCAAGCATTTCCATTTGGGGTAATGAAGTGCTGATGCTACTGTCCAAGGCAATTGCAAGATCAGCCTGGATTTACTGGAGCCAGTTTTGGTCATCCTTGTTCACGAAAGATGAATTCAAACTGGAGCAAGTGCAGAGACAGGTTGTGAGGATGAGCAGAGGAATGGGAAGCCAATTGGATGGGAGAAGACTAAAAGTGCCTTGCTTAACTAACTAAGCAAAACAAAGGCTGAGAGGGGCTAAGACTGCCCTGGCTAAAAACATCGGGGGTGGAAGAAGTATGCTCTTGTTAGAACCAGGACAAATGGGTGCTGAATACATCTGGGCTAGAAATCAGAAGGCTCCTCTCCAGCCCGAAACATGAGTTTCTGGAAGAGCCTCCCAGCAGGAGCCATGGGGATGAAAAACCTACCTGGTATGGAGATGGAGAGATCCCCCAATGCAAGGGATCGGGGCGATGCATAGGGGGTGCACACAAGTACATGTGCACCCCCTGTGCGTGGCGGCGGCATCTGCGGGCAGCCCATGATCACCCCTGGCTGCTGCCAACAGCATCTGTGGGTGGTCGCTGACCCCTGGTTGGTACTCACTACCTCTCCCCACATCGCTGACAGTGCTGGCAGCGTCTGCGGGAGCTCCCTGCTCACCGCCGCCGGGCTCCTGCCACCGCCGATGCAGCTGTGCCCCACCAGCCCCCAGGGGCATGTGCCGTTCACGCAAGGGATTGTCTGAGCAGGTTGTCTGTAGGGGACAGATGGCCCCTGCTAGTCTCGTTTCCTAGGTTTCTTAAAACACTGTCATCTTCGACCTGGGCAGACTGTTAGTGATGCACATGATGTTCCTTAGCATGAGCAAGCTGCAAGGGCCTGAGTTTTGCTGGCTGTTCCTTCACTGCTGCGGTTTGAATACGTTTCTGCCAATGCCTTGCTCACAAAGTGCTCCGTGGTTGTCTTCATGCGGCCTTTGCTGCTGCTTTTTTTTTCTTTTTTCTTGGCCAACCTGTGCATTTCCTAAAACCACATGTAGCTTGTCCATGCCCCGAATTGTGAGTTTCAGATGACCACCACATTGTGAGTTTCAGGGGACAGCATACCAGCAAGCGTGTGACTACACATAGGACAAGGGGGCTCCCCTGCACCCCCAGTGATAATCCAGTAGCTCCAGCTGCTGCACAGAGGTTACACAGCGGTTTGAAAGGCTTTCAAAACCCTAAGAGGGTTGAGATATTTTTTCTGCGTATTAGTCAGCGTGCTCCTGTTTATTTACTCACCGCCAGATGAGGCACCAACGTGCTTCCTTGTTTTTCCTGGTCCTGGTCAAGCCACCCCTGCTGCACACTCGCAAGCCTGCTGTGTCAGGGTCTCATGCTGGGCCCAGGTGCCTCTGCTTTGAGTTGGCTCAGTTCAGCAAAGCCTCAGGACCTGTGCCGACCCCTCTTTCCCCGAGACTCCACAGTAGTTTAGGCTCCTTCCTTAGATATCTACCTTGCAGGTTGTCTGGCCTGCAGTTCACCTCTCCAGGGACTCGGGACAAGGGTTGTGCAAAGGTTTCCAAACCCAACCAGCCTTCGCTTTACCCAGCCTAAGAAATACACCACCACAAACAAAACAGTCAAACTCCTGGACATATTTTCCTGCCTCAGGGTCTTCATTAGTCTCGGGCGTTCTTTGGTCAGTCACCCAAAGCAGCGGGTCTCAATCCCTTCAGCCCTGGTCCAGTGCCAGCCCTCCCTCCCCGCTCCACTGACAGCACCAATTTTGGCACCAGCCACAACCATGTTCAAGCAAGTATAGCAAGGGGAGAGAGAGGAGGCGAAGCAAGAGCTGGTGCTGCCAACCTTTTCTACGGTCACCTAGTGGTTAGAGCAGTTGGCCAGGAAGCAGGAGACCTAGGTTCGAGCCCTCCTCTGCCTTGGCTTGCTAGGCCAGGTAGGGCACCCCCACCTCTCCATAGTCTAGTTGGCCAAGAAAAAATGATCAGGAGAGGGCAGGCAAGAAGCAACTTGACCCATAGTCTCATGACTAGGCTCCAGTCCCTGCTCCTTGGGCTTTTTGTGCCCTCTGCTTTTATATCACTGGATCAAAAACAAGAAATAACCCGATCGGGGACAAAGGCCAGAAAACCCTCTCTGCCAGCGCCCCAACCACAACACTAGTCAGGCTCTCTCTTCCTCTGTCTCCCCGTGGCCACGGGACTCCTGTTTTCTTTGCTACACAGCTGCCCCTCTCCTTGTACCACTTTTGCACTGCACTGTCTGCAGCAGGGCATAGGGGAAGGGGCAGGGGGTGGGGAATGGAGCCAGATGTAGGGTATCAGTCACACATTACAAAGCCACGTGGAGCTCTAAACTCGATAGACTATGCAACGGGGAGACACAATGCCCCCAGCCCATCCCTCCAAATCAGAGACCCCCAGGAGAGACAGGGGGAGTTTGTTTTCCCTCCTCCTTTGGGGATGAAGAAACCAGACAGCGCAGCATTTCTCCTCAGTGCTCCCTGTCCCCCTCCTCCCACC
The DNA here is from genome assembly GCF_001723915.1 of Gavialis gangeticus. NCBI lineage: Eukaryota > Metazoa > Chordata > Crocodylia > Gavialidae > Gavialis > Gavialis gangeticus. The sequence goes on along the minus strand of NW_017729025.1, from coordinate 19,412,246 downwards.
CCAATCTTTTACCCTCATCCAGCATTTCCCTTCTTACTCCCTCTCTAGTTTGCACATCCCCTGTTTTTTACCCATTTCCTGATGATACACACCACCTGGAGCAACTTTTGTTTGCAGAAAACCCAGCATGGCAAGACACTGAGAAGATGATCATCTTCCACCCACATGGCACCGATAACGAAGGAATAGGTGGGAATCTACTGCAGACTTGGAGCTTCCAGCCCCAGGACCCGGTCCAAGGGGACCTTAGGTAGCCGGCTACTGAATCACTTTCCAAACCTGGAAAGTTTGTGGCACGAGGCAAACACTGCGCCATGTCTTCTACTCATCCTACTTCAGCAAAAACCAAATGTCTTCCCACCCCAGGGATATGTAGACAAAGCTTCTCTAGCCCTGAATCCAGTCTCTGCTTCAAATCACAAAGTGCTAATGGTTTGCAAGCTCTCCCCCACCCCCAGTCTATTCAATTGTGGTGCTGGGGTGAGACTTGCATTTGATTTCTTGGAGACGATGCAGCAGCCTACCTGTTGCTC
>NW_017729025.1:19397305-19406713 GCF_001723915.1 Gavialis gangeticus | reverse complement strand
TTGCATTGTCCATCTTCCTCACACCGGTTCACAGCTAGCATTTGCTGAATACCAACACATCACACTGCTGCAAGAATCCAGCACTTGTAAAGCTGAATCTCTCCAATACTAAACTCACAGGCCAGATACCAACCAACCTCCCTCTTTGCTCTAATACCATGAGTTTTCTCCCTCCACTCACTTAAATAGCTTAGGTCTGCCACGCTGCAGTTTGCTTGTTTGTGACTTTGATATTGCAGTATTTTATTTGCCTATGAGTCTTGGCTGAGGGTCTAAATAATCAAATCAATAGTCAAGTTTTTCCACTAGAGAAAAAAAAAAAAGTAGTATTTGCTAAAGGCCAACAACAGTTGTGAAGCCTGCAAAATGCAACACCCACCTTGGGAGCCTTGTACAATGGAGGACAGGCATGTTCTGCAATGGATGGGCTTACAGCAACATTTCACAGAAACACAGGAAGACCTGAACTCTGCTTGATACGTTACAAGCAGCGCAGCCCCCCGAACTCCCAGCAAGGACCACAGCAGACTCTTATTGAAACCTTGCTGTCAGAGAAGAACAACATATCCCACAGGACTAACTCATGCATAAGACATTTGCAGCATGTTCCTTTTTATTTTTTTTCTCTTTTCTCACAAAGCATCATCTCTGCTGGCCAGGAGATGGTAAGAGGTTTTGATTCAGAAGTGCTCACACACACACACTGTTCCTATTATCTGAAATAAGAAGTACATGCAGGTCTGGGTTGGGAGGAGTCGGGGGCTGTCAAGACAGACCATTACCGCACAGCACTATATGGCTCTGCCCCGAGAAGCCTGGGAAGATGTTTCACATGAAGGTGTTCAGGTCTAATTTATCAACCACGCCCTTCAATGATGCTTTAGCACCTGGGAAGCTTGACCAATTTGCTTCTCCCACTGTGCTAAGCACTCTACAAATCGGATGCAAGAGTTCCTGTCCTACTATCTGGGATATAAAGACAGATGCAAGGGGTGGACATTACAAGCCAACAGGTGAGGACTGGAAGAAAGTAGGAGTGAAACAGTTAAAAAGGAATAGGAGGTTTCTCTTTAGGCCAGCGATGTGTCCTATTTGGTGTCATTAAGGTCATGCTCATTGCTTGTACTGGGCTCTGAAACTCTGGGTTAACAAGCCTTGGAGAGGTTATGGAGTCAAATGTTGTGTGTGGGCCCTACTGCCATGTACATGTGTGTGTATGTGGCCTCAGTGTCCTGCTTGCCCGGGCCAGGATCTAGTCCAATATCTCAGCCCTCTAAGCAGCTTCAGACAGCTGCCACTTTTTAAATCCCTGAGTCTCTCTGCAGCTGTGTGGCCATCCAATGATGTTTGCTCCTCAACCAAAAATTTAATGTTCAGAGTACACATCTGTCGTTACACCTGGGGCATCTAACTATGCCCAAACTACACATTATAAACTCCAGAAATTCAGAGTTAAGGTTAAACAATAAAGGAAATCCAAATACGTTAGGTATGGAAATACATAATTAGGGGAGCATTAGGATTATTTTGCTGGCCTGTAATTGTACCATGCAGCAATTGGAAGTTTGTAACAGAAGCAAAGTAGCGTTGGGTCTGTGGCCACAAATTGAAATTAAATTAATTTCCACAAGTCTTTCAGTCAGGAAAAGCAGACAGGAGGAGTTACTACCTAATACCTCTTCAGACATATCCTATGCACAAGGCTTCCATGAGTTTTAAGCGTGATTATTCTGTTAAGATCACTTAGGAAGTGGGGAAAACAGTCTGACACTAAGTAGTAAATTTCTTAAGGGCCGAATCACGTTTAATTCAAACTAACAAATTTGTCTGCTAGTTCTTAAAATGGTCATTCCTTATTCAATGGGTTAGATTATTTGGGAGCAGAATCTCTTATATTCTTCATACCTAAACAACATTTACCTGTCTAGGGTATTGAACTATGAGATATAAAACTACTATTATTTAGGGAGCACCCTTCACGTGCGAACATCTTAGACCACAGGAAAAAGGAAAAAAAATTCAGAATTCATATTGTTGGTTTGTTAATTACTTGACAACTTCTTATTACAATTAAAGAAACAGGTGTCCAGGGACAGAGAAGATCATGGGATCCATTTAAAAAAAAAAAAAGAGGTCGTATGAAAACAGTTATGGTCAATCCACTGCTGTTCTCCTGGTTTCCTTCTCCTCCTCCTACTACTCCATTAGTCACTGCTTTAGTCTGAGACTTATGATCAATAAAAAAGGCATTATAAGGCCAGGTGGATGTTTCATAAGGCATCTCTCATTTAGCCTCTTAATGCCACAACCAGTTACCCAGCAGCAGGAACTTGTTTTGTACCTTATTTCTGCCACTCTGTCTCCGAACAGGGAGGGCACAGGAAAGACACCACCGTCGTCCTGCAAAACAGATCAATAAGCCCACCTGAACAGGGCAGGAAGGGTCACTGCTACAACCTGCAGCCCCAGGAGGACTCCCTGCACAGGACCTTGGGAGCACGTTGTGAGTCTACAGCGCCCATACGTGGCTCACCTGTTATCAGGTGCCGTGATGGTTTCTAAAGACCTTTATCTTAACAGGCAGAAAGGAAGCTAACCTACCGAGGCTCTGCTACTGTGCTGCACCCCACTTCCCCAAGAGGTATGCAATTACTGTATTTTTTCATACACTATATAACCTCACGTTAAGCATGCCTCTTGTTTATGGAAGGGACAATGTAGGAAAAAAAGATATGTCCAGTGTCACGGCTGACTGTGCGACTCAGAGTAAGCCATTCTGGAAATAGAGACTGCCCAGGAAATACGGCACCAGCAAGTGCTGCTTCACCCAGACTGTCCCCTGGTGCGGCACACTTTCTGGACACTGTCTCCAGGACAGCTTACTCTGTCACGCAAGGGTAAGCCCCAGACCCTTGCCAGAGCAGAACAGCATCATTATTTCTTTCCTCTAAGTAGTTTTATATAAGTTTCTATCAATAAAGTCTTGTTTCTATATCACAAGCCTCCCCAAGGCGCTATCAGCAGCTCGCTTGCTGCTTGAGGCATGAGCTCCAGTTCTCAGCCAAAACCTGTGACGGTGAGAGGGTTAATATAGGGCTCTGCCATCTTGGCAGCTGCATGGCACACAGCACCTCCAGAGAAGGAAACAGCTTCCTTGCTTAAAACACGCACTCCAATTCTTGGGGGCTGATTTTGGGGGGAGGGGAGGAAAGGTGTGTGTTGTATATGAGACAATATGGTATATAAAACTATGCCTATCTTCGAGCCATAAACTATGCCCAGCAGTTACCCTATTCATTTATTGGGAAATACCCTTCAAATTCCAGGTAGTTCACAAATGTAGCACAGGGCAGCATCAAGTTATTTTGCTACAGGAGCTTTTCACTCAGGCACAGTTTGCTCTCCAGAGGATTAATTACCTGGCCTGGTGCAGAACAAAACAAACAGAGAAGACGGCAAGTGGCCAAAAGAATCACAAGCTGCAGAACTTGATGAGAGGTTCAGGTCAGCGTGGGACTTTGAACAGCGCAGCAGAGCAGAAAAATGAACTGGGGGCCATGCAGAGGGGGAACCCGGGGATGGCCATCTATTCGGCTCCTCCTGGGCATATTCTTGAAAGACTATATTAAGACAAAAGTCACGGTGTCCTCATTGCACAGCTAAGCTATGTAACGGGAGGATTTGCATATTTATTGGAAAACATTTACTGCAGCCAACATTAATGGTGTTTTGCAGAAACACACACAATCAGCGACAACGGTACAGGATAAGGAGGGCAGGAGTTTAAGAAACAAGTGTGGAGAAACGCAAATAGAACAAAGGGTAAAAGCAGCTGAGCCTTTCTGCTTCATGCAGACATTAGTTTTACAGGTTTTTTAAACATTATGTAATATTTATACGTTATTAGCCCTCCAGAAGATATTCCTCCTCCTCTTCTCTATCCGGGTACCTCAGCCTGCCACCCTATAGGCAAACCATGGAACAATACCACTGACACCCTAGACAGTGCATTGCATGCCATTAATACCAAGATTTTGCAAACTTGATTTCAGCATTATCTCCCGACAGGAGTGCTCCTCAGACAGGATTGAGAGAAAAACCAAAACAACAATGATCTGTACAGTATACTCTAAGCAGAGAAAAGGGGACAATCTTTCTACTAATACTCATTTGCAGATACGTTCCTTCTCAAGGTCATGTCTAATGAGGGCATGTAGCAGGTTGTTAGGGTAAGCCTCATGGGTGCAACGAGTCCTATTCAGGTTTCATTCTTTATGATCCTGGTTTCCATGTCAGTGATACTAGGGGGGTTTTGGCACGGATTCTGTTTTTAATTGCAGGGAGCGCCAAGGTAGCCCTGTCCCAGTGAACGGGATGACAAAGCATTAACACTCTCTCTACTCCTGGTAGACCCACAAACTACCTGAGGATTGGTATTTCCTGTGCACTGCTTTATCTCCCAAAGACAGATCTGATAGACTTCCAGTCCCAAAAGGGAGGTACCTCTGAGGGCCTGAAGTGTCTGTAGGAGCACATTCAAGAACTTCCCTGGTGCAAATGGCTCAGCGCCCAGCTCCTGCCAAAGCCTCGTCTGGATTCAGGAACTAGGTGGAGCAGCACCTACCTCTTCTGTTGGGCCCGATCAGCTGGGCATGCTCTGACCACACCTCCTAGCATCCAGGTCAGCACACAGCGGAGCAGCTGGGGCCACTTCCGTTAAATACCACTAAAAGTCAGCATGAGATGCTGGTGGTGATGGTGCCTTTTACAGAGTAGCTTAGACCACTCACCCACAAAGCTGGAGACATTGGTGCTTGGTCTCCCTCAGCTTTTAGAGGGGGTTCAAACTCACATCTTCTACTTGCAGAAAGTAGCCCACTCCCTAGTGGCCTAGGCTAGGCCTAAGCTGGGTAGGACCCCTTCCTGCAGCAGTGGCCATGGTGTAAATACAAGAAAGTGGGGTTAAGAGAGATTGCATCCTGCTGCTTTTCAGTCCTGGGTTCCAGTCCCTGCCCTCAGGATTATTTCCATCTTCTATCCAATGTCCAAACAGGGTAGAGGAGACTAGATACACCCCACATACCTCCTCCTTTGAGGGCTGCATGCTTGAGAGCAAGCCCTGCTCAGTAGTTAGAAATAATTTGTAGAGCTGGGCTCCGAATTGATCCCAAGTGAACACAAGGGCCTCATCTGCAGTCTTGAACTACATGGAAGCTCCTGGAAGGAGGTAGGGAGGGCCATGGAGGCACACAGCCCTGGGCTTAGTATCCCCTATTGGCCTGGTGAAGGAAATTCTCCACTCCCCTTACAGCCTTCTTGGATCCCCCCTGAAGCGCCTAATCCTCCCCACAGGCCAGACATGGAGCATGGGCCTTTCCTCTGGGCTTTGGCTTCCATTCCAGGGCCAGGTACTTAAAAATGAGTCACAGCAGCACCCGGCTTATAGATATCCAAGTTCTTCATATATCTAATTGCTCTCAAGCATCTTGCTGAGTTAATCTAGGTGAGCAAAGTAATTAAGTGCCATGGAAAGTTAACTTTATAACAGGCCAGTGAAAAAAAAATGTAACTCTTTATTTTATATGGCGATTACCATGCAGCACAACCATTGGCCTCTTATTTCTTAATTCCTGCAGACGGAGGAAGATGCGATTGTTCATAATTGCTTGCGTCAGTCAAGCACGTTACAAGTACCAACTTTGGCGTTGGACCCCTTCCTCTACCCCAGGCAGCAGGCTACCAGACGCGATGGAAATGGCTCTCACCAGGGTTGAGCTTCTACAACCGATTTTAAGGATATTTTCTGATCTGACCGTCTGTGATGCAGCTATGGAAGAACACTTTGTTGTTGTGGCTGTGTCTGGTAGCACATCATTTCTGCAGTTTCCTACAAATATTTTACAAAGTGAAAACAGAAAAGAAGCCGAGTGTCTGCACATTTCCTCTCCCACTTCCTCATTAGTTGCAGAACCAAAGCAGTTTGCTTGGTACAGCCAATGCACTTAATTCCTCAAGTCATATTTGTGTGTCTTATCTGACCAGTCAGAAACAACCCTAGGTTGATAAGGTACATCAATACCACAGTGCTTAATTCCTCAGTGAGAAAGTGATCTGCAGGAGCAGATCACTGAATAAAGAGCAGGAATTTCCATGATCCAAAAGCTCTATAGTCCATTCTCTACCTACCTTAAAGCATGTACCAGGGCAGTGCTTCTCAACCATTTCAGCATTGAGGCACCCCCTATCTATCAATGCACCCTTGTAAAAAAGGGAAAACTAAGAGCTGGCATTTTCAGAGTACTGAAAAATAATAAAGCAATTTTTCTGCTCTAGAGAACTCAAGACGACCACAGCAAGCCAGGATGTTTTTAACACGATGGAGTCCAGTGTGAAAACGCTGGGGTTACCATCTCCTGAATTATGTTTGCACACCTATGCTAGAACTGTACAGCCCACCATGGCACCCCAGTTAAGAACCACTGTAGAAGGGCAGTGGCACCTACATGACAGGAGTGACTCAACAGAACATCAATTTAGTGTGTTAAAAGCATATATTTAAATTAATCCAGGTACGTCTTAGAAATGATCATACCACAAGGGAACGTTTACCTCAAGTGGATCCCATAGAGCAGAGGTGGCCAACCCGCAGAGTCCAAACTTCTGAGTCCAAATTGAGTAACGTGCTCGCCACGAGCATTTGTGTCACTTGACGTGGTGTTAACAGCCATGGAAGCTGGTCACCGTGTACTCGTGCAAAGATTCAAGGAGATGCACATTAACTTCTGAAGCGCTGTACGTGGCTGTGGAGCCATGGGTTGGCCACCCCTGCCCTAGAGAAGCAAGGTGCGGTGCAGAGCGGTAGAGGTCTAGTTAGCAAACTAGTAAGCAACCTACATTCAGCGCTTAGATCGTGGTGTAGAGCATTTTAATATCTCCCCTCAACATAGGAGCACAAGGAAGGGCTCTGATGGACCTCGGAGTCCAACTGTTTGTGATCATAGGCAACCTCTCATCCAAAAGAATGCAGCCCACATTCAAAGCAATTTGGCTCTCAGCTAATCTCATTCCCTTACGGACTCAGATTTGCTTCTGCAGCAGCACACTTCCAAAGCAAAACAGACCCGTGGAAGCAGCCACTGAACTCGCTACTGGGCACTTGTCTTCCAAATTTGCTGGTTTGATAGGACTGTCTGGAAGAGTATTATATTAGGCGCCTAGAAGGCAATTTGAAAGCAAACACAATTTGAAATATATAATTACACACAATGAGGGAATCATTTTATTAGATTATGGAAGACAGCAGCATTACAGTACAAAAAGTTACAAGGGTAGCAGAAAAAAGTATTTTTGGTTTAAATACTTAGGATTATACAGGGGAACAGGTGATGGATAGTAGTACCCTTTCTAGAGCTAACTCCTAATCAGGTTATCAAAATAAGTTCTGAATATTTACCACAAGTAAAAAAAGTTACAACAAACATTGTTATAAAATGCTTTAATAAATAATTTTCTTCTGAAAGTTATTTAAGAACATGTCAAACAAAATGTACTAAAACAGAAGATCCTGCAAAGCAATTCCTGCATTCATGTATAAAATAACTGGTTTCAAAACATTCATGTTTATATTGTTCATTGGCCAGAGTTTATACTTTCAGATAAACATCCGCTCTTCTTACTGGTAGGATAACTAGGTGTATGTAGTGTTATGGTTTTCCAGTAATTAAAATAAACTTATAGTTTGCCCAGTTAATAGCAATAATAAAGCCTCAAAGTCAAAAAACAAAATGCGCAAGCCATCCCGTATGAATAACCATTTCTACCAAGGTACTCCATCTTCCAAGTTTGCCAACCTTTTTTCTTAGAGCGATAGATGAATAAGCACAACAGAAACAAGAATGAGGAAATATTGTTCCCTTCATTAGGCCTGTATTTAAACGCAAAAAATATGTAATACTACATGTAATTAACATATTCACAAAAGAAAAACAATGCCTTGCTAAGTTGGTACTGTACAGTAGATGCATCCTCTAGTGTTCTTGAGATGGGCAGAACCTGGGAATAAACAAACACTTCTGGATCTATTTACATGTAAATGATTGTGTTACAAGGTAAATACAAATGACCAACAGATTCCTAACATTGTATTAACGTCATTTTCTAATTTGGACATAATACCAAAAAAGGGTCTCAAACTGCCATAAAACCTCCCTTTTCTGCAACATAAATTAAAAAGGAATGACATGTAAAAAAAGACAGAAATATTTTAAGTTATTAAATCAAATATACAGAGTGATTCATTTAATATGTACATATTTACAAAAAAAAAAAGCATTTTCACAATTAGAAAATAAACCATGTCAGTTACGGGAACCTTCAGTTCTCACAATTTAACTATATTGGTATGGCAGTCTTTGACAGTTGCTATAGAAAAAGTTTAAATCTCAAGGCACTTGTCACATGCTTCAATACTGCAATTCTAAAGTAATTAAAAACAAAAATAAAAAGGCCACTTTTAAACCACAGTTGAAAGATCTCTATAAATTTCTGTTCTTGTTACGAAGTGTGTAAGGCAAATTTGGGAAATAAAAAAGGAAAACGGAAAACAAACAAACAAACAAAAAAAACTTACAGAAGCTACTAACGTAACAAGTGCTGTGAGCTGCCATTAATAGAGATTCAAAGTCAAGAAAACAGTTTAAGTTTACACAATTTCCTCAACCAGGAGGTTTTAAAGCCACCATTAAATTAGAGCAAGTAATAAAAAGAAATACATTCTGTAAACAGTGTATAGTCTTTTGTAATAAACTTTACACATATTGAAAATACAGCCTCTCTCCTCTGCCATACAGCGAGTGTATTATAAGTAAACTTTACAAAAATAGCAACTATCAAAGATTACTCATTTTTTTTCCATCTGACAGTCATTGAATAATTTATACAAGGCTAAAGAAACAAAATAAACTTTTTTTATTTTATTTTATTATTATTTTTATTTATTTATTTATTTTTTTACTCAAAATAAAGAAACTATGAACATTTGCCTCCAGATATTTGTCCTTGATGCAAAATGGAGATGTCATTTTTCCCCTCCCTGTTAAGTGCAGGCACAGTGTGCCTGTGTTCTGAGTACAGGTTAGTCTCTACCGCCTTCAAAGTTTGATGCATTCACATTTTTTACAGATCTGTTGTCCATTTTGACTATCTGATAGGCTTTCTTTACCGGACTGCTCTCAGACGTGTCGGATGCCTTTGCTGGCAAAGGCTTTGGGTGTTTGAGAGAGAGGAATTTGTCCATTTCCATGACCTCTCTTTCCTCCTCCTCCTCATCCTCTTCCTCATACTCCACATACTCCTCCACCATATCACAAGTTCTTTTTTGAGGAGCAATGAAATTCTTGCATTCATAAC
>NW_017729025.1:19386271-19392305 GCF_001723915.1 Gavialis gangeticus | reverse complement strand
ATTTGTCCATTTCCATGACCTCTCTTTCCTCCTCCTCCTCATCCTCTTCCTCATACTCCACATACTCCTCCACCATATCACAAGTTCTTTTTTGAGGAGCAATGAAATTCTTGCATTCATATCGAATGTCTTTGTTACTGTAAGATTTGTCTATTGGGTTTCTTATTGGATTTAAAGGAGCCCACTGGTTATTGGTACCCTCCTCTCTAGGTGGGCGGCTTCTCTCTCTCTCTTTTCTTCTCTTTCGAGTCCACCACACACAGATGATTATGCAAGTCAGCCATACAATGCTACAGACAGCACAAATAATTGGAACCAAATAACCTAGAGGACAAACCAGAATAGAAAAGCTGGTTATTGATACTGGACATTTGCACTAGGAACTGGTCACACAAATGCTCTAAGAGCTCCCATTTGAAGCCTTTTTGGAAAAAAAGTGAATGTGCCTAAACACTGAGATACTATATAGTATTTCTGCTTGAAACTCTAGTCCTCCTTTTGAGGATTTCTGGCCTCTTAAAACACTGCAATTGAGAGGCCCTAATGATTTGGGAAACAAAACTTCAGTGAGTCCACCTGACAATTAGGATATGAACTAACATTCATTTCTACTGGTGGACATTTCTGAGAAGATTTCATTGGTAGAAATCTTTCCAGGAGAGGGAGCCTACAGGCAGGCTGCAGACGCCCCCACTCCCTTTGCTAAACTAGGCAGTGACCAGTTTGGGGAAGAGGCAGGGAATTGTGGTGGCTGCTACACTCTCCTCCTGGACCAGTTCCTGAGCAGCTGCTCATCCACTCTGCTTCTGGTCTCAGGGGGCTGAGCAGAGGCAGCGAGACAAAGGTGTCTGCTTCTCAGCGCCTGAACACCAGGAGCCAAGCAGACTGAACCCAATGGCAAAGCCCTTGCACACTCCATATACTGGAGATGTCAGTGTGTGTAGCAGGCAGGTGGTTTGCCCTACTGCCCTTGGGAGAGCCTTCCTAAGCCCAATTCCCATCCCACTAGCTTCCCCTTGCTACTTGTAATTCAAGAGACAACAGGGTTGGCCCCTGGGCTTGGGGAGGCTTTCACCAATTCCAATTCCATCCCCCCTCATCTTTCAATAAACTGGGTAGCCGAAGCAGGGGCAGGAGTTGAGGGCAAAGGGAAGATAGAGGGAACTGGCAAAACCCCTTGCATCTTCCCCAAACCAGGGATTGCCTAGTTTGGAGAAGTGACTGCTGCTAGTCTCCCATCCTGGTCTATGGGAGAGGCTACAGTAGCATCCCTCTCCCCTTCTACCTGGTTGGAGTTGGCTTTTTTTCCTCCCAGAACCACTCTTTTTGGTCTAGGAGGAAGAGCTTGAATGCTTCTGGTTTCTACCAGGAGAACAGAGATTCTCCTGGTAGAAACTGAACATGGCCATCTGATTTACCTTCACCAGCTGATGTCTGCACTGGACTCTTTTTCTGTAGTTAAATTTACAAGAAGTAAATTTACAAATGACTTAAGTGTCCACTGTTTCTTTCCCTCTTACTATTGGTGTATGTACTAGAGATTGCAAACACGTGCTTGCTCTTCAGAGATTGTTACTACAGGCCTCTGTACTGATAAGGCATAACATGAGTATCAATGTGCGAGTTCATGGAAATGTTAATATATATAATACACACCGTTTCCTCACAGCGTGCTTGATTTAAAACTTTAAACATTGATAATAATCTTGAGGATTAAAAAATAATACCCCTCGTACCCTTAGAAGTAAAACTGACAAGGGAAAAAAAAAAGGGAACAATTTGCCCTTTGCTTCCTAAGAAAAATAATGACATTTTGCTCAATAAGCCAAGTCATAGCTTTTTCCCCATTTCTGTGCCTGCCTTTCCTAGTGAGCATTTCCACAGCTTGCATGGCATACAGCAGATTATTTCCTCCTCAAGTTATACCCTTTTAGGATGTTCTGGGACACCATTTGCACTGGATTTGGTTTTAATTGGTTTTATATGATGGCCCTATTGTCAGTGCATAATGATTTTGTTTTCTTTTCTGAAAATTGGGAAAGAATTTCTCAAAGGAAAATGAGTGCAGGGAAGAGAAAACTGCAAAAGGAAATTCAAAAGATGAGGCACTCTGCTTTTTCCTTTGAGACTGGAGTTAGTGCTGGGGAAGAGCACTTGGCTGATGTGAGTGATCAATCAGCCAACACTAGGATCAAAATAAGTGTTCCTTCTCCACATTCTCAGATGAGTTTAAAAGTAAATTGCCAGATGATGCCTAGTTCTGTGGGATAAGCACTACACGGCTGCAGAATCTAGCTGCACACAGATATAGAAAAGACTTCCATTTTTGCAGTGTTTTGTTTGTTTCAGAAGGATTTGCTTATTTCTCCTGACTTTTGAGATATTATCTGTCTTGTCAAAAAAAGGCCTCTGAACAAGTTCCTAGGTAGAGGGCTAGGGAAGAGACAGCCTATGAAGATGATTTATGGAATCTGCCCTGAGCCTCAGAGAAAATCCATTTGGGACTGGCGGCTAGGGGAATGTGGGTTATTATTAAGGGATCCTATTTGGAGAATGCAACGCTCTTACAGAAGCTTGTTCCCCCTGCACCTAACAGTAAAGAGAGCTCCTGACAGAGGCAAATGTAAAACTTGATTAGACTAGGACTGAAAGGCGGGGGGAGGGAGCAGCCTTCAAGGAAGGGCCCACCAGTCATGCCATCTTCATCTCCAAGACGACATGTGAAGCTTGCATCTTCATAACAACCAGAACCCAGGGCTACTGTGCACGCAATACTTACATAGGTTTTCGACCAGGGACATGTGATTACAAAAAAGATGAGTCCTTATTCATAGCTGGCTCTCTCCAAAAGCCAACTAATGGATACTTTGCTTAGATGTTGAAAAATGAGAGATAAGCAATTAACACTAGGGTCAAAAGATGTTTGACCATCCCCTACAATTGTGGAGTCAGATGGTCATGGATAGAGATTACTAGCTTTCAGAGGCAGTTCAGGGAAGGAGTGGGATGCTGGTTTGAAGTTAGTCTTAAAACAAGGCCAAGCTGACACCATGGTAGGCAAGGCTTAAATTACATATTTTGCTCATTTTTAGGGGGAGAAAAAATGAAAAAAGAAAACACGGGGAAAATGTTCCTTATTGACTGCCTATTTGGAGGAGAAGGACGGGTACTTATAGGCCTAAAACAGACTGGCTAGCTTCATCTTCCATGGCATTTTACGTTATTGGATAAATCCTAGGTTGTTTCTGAAGTGGGAGACTAAGCATTTCTGTTCCTCCAGAACAACTCTTGTAGTTCTGTGTACTGTGAAGAGTAGAAAGGGTATTACACACAGGATCAGAGCCTTGGCCCAATTCTCCCTTCTCCAGAAAACCCATGTCCAGAGAAGAACAAAGCTGGCAGATATTTCTTCTTCAAGTTGAAGACCGAGTGTGTGGCCACATCTCAACGAGACACTGACTGCACAGCAGCCTGATACTACTATGCAGTAGCATTGTGGGGCAAAACCGTGATACAATGCTACTGCGCAGCAGCATCACAAAAAAGGCGCTTGCTGGCACTACTGCACAATAACTCTGGTTACTGCGCAGTAGCACCTCATGTAGACATGGCCCGTGTGTGTTACGGATCTTGGAGGATGACAATGGAACTGGACATGTGCCAACCTACAGTATATGTGGGTAAGTGTTTCCCCAGACAAGATTTTGGAGAAGTAGAGCCACGGGGTTTCTCCTGCTAATCTCAAGCCCCTGTTCTAGGATTTCCCAGTGGATTCCAAGTGAAACTAAGATTTCAGCAACCACTTATGTCCTCTCTGCTGAGAAGGGAAGAAGAAATGCTGATGTAAAAGACCTGCCTTATAACCATTTTTGTACTTGCTCTGGTCTTGGGTACTTTGAGGGTTGCATCTAAATGAAGTACATCTAAGCGCATCCTTTAACTATGCCATACCCTTAAAAACAAAGAACTGCTGTATGAACCAGATATGTACTAGCAAGGGACTGCTATGAAGCCACGTGAACAACGACTAATTAGAACAGGCCAAATATTAAGGAAGTGATAAGCAACCTTAACTCTTATGGATGCGAACGGGAACTCAGCATCTTGCCAGATTGATTATATCATTAACACCATTTCTGACACAGAAACTCAAAGTATAGCACCTCCCCCCCACATTGATTTTCATCATCTCTCTAAATGACAAAATACCAGTTCCAGTTACCATTAAAGCATGAAACTATTATTTGCAACAAGTATAACATTAGAATCTGCTCTGGGAAAGAGAACGTTGACCAGCTTCTTTATGATCAATGCTGCCTTTTTTGCAGCGCGGGAGAAAAGCTGAGAGACTGGTAGCAACAGAGCCACAGAATGAACACAACATGCCTGTGCATCCACAGCCTTACCTGAGGATGAATTCCCAACAACTATGGTCTCCACTTTGACTTCAGTAACTGCCAGTGTAACGGTGCTGTTTTGCCGTTTGGTGATTGCATTTACTATAATATTAGAAGCGTTTTGTATTAGGCTGTTATCTTGTTCATCTTGGTGTGGGGTAAAAGACTAGAGAGAGTCGAGAAAGGAGGGGAAAAAGGTTACTGCCTTTACTTAAAAGAAGTACACATCCAAAATTATCAATCACAAGTCTTAAATTAGCTTTACTTGTTGATAATTACATTAATAATAAAAGTTAAAAGCATCACCCTTATTTAGTCTTCCAACAGGATAGCTGGTTTGGTTTTAACTAAATATACAAGTATTAAATTAGTACCCCCTTTCCAACTCTTTCACATGGCAGGAAAATTGCCACTACTACACAACAAAAAACCCCAGCGCACTTCTGTGTTACTTACACCACGAGCTAAACATAGTCAGTTTGAAGGACTACAAAACATTACCTAGAAGTGATCTTATACAAATATCATAATCTGTTATATTTAATCTGTACAGTCTGTCAGCTTGCACCATAACTCAATATATTCTTTACTGGTACTTGCGAGCAATGAATATCGCTAAGAATATCTGTTTGATGCCACACCCTCTGGCTCGTAACGTTTTACTACTTCTGGAAGCCTGGTTAGACCAGCTAACTTACAAACAAACACTGACATTTCCCATACAGAAACTCTTCTACAAGAGCCAAGCAGTTCAGCAGTCCAAGAATTATTTTCATGTACTTGAACTAGATTTCCCTTTCCCCTCAACGACATTTTTGGCATGCTTATTGAGCACCCTGGAGGTTGACAATCTCATCACAGTGCGTGCACAGCATCGAACTAAAATGTTTCCATTTTCCTGATGTGCCCCAACCACAGCCATTCACTCCTCAACATCAACCACCTAGTCTCTCTGCTGGGAGAGTTAATAATCCTGGATTTTGGGGATGTGGGCAAATTTAGATTGATATTTGACAGACGACTTCCCATAAACATTAAGATAGCGGCAATTTTCTACCAATGTGAACTATGCATTTCAACAGTTAATAAAAAGAGCTAAAAAACATTTCCATGAAATCAAAAAGTTATGCTGAAATCAAAACTAAGCACAAGTTCCAGCATTTGCTTTTAAAATAAAACAAATATTAACAGTTTTTCCCAGGTCCAATCTAGCAAGAAAACATGTTTATGTTTGTAAAAATTATCTAGTACTTACAATGGCAACTTCCACTGCATTCTCTGTGGAGTATGAGAGGTCGCACAATATTATCAGAGTCCTCTCTTTAGAAACAGTCCTCGTAGCTGGTAAATAGCGAATTTCAGAGCAGATATTTTCAATTGTAGTACCCTGTTGGAAACAAAATGGATTGTATCTTGGTGCTACAATGGGCTTCTTGAGTATGTGTGTAACTTAATCCATTTGAGAGCTGGGAGCATTCTGGGCAAAATGGTAGAGGCCCAGGCTCTTTTGGCTCTTAGTGTTAGGACACAACCGAAGTGGTTTGAACCAGTAAGTATTACCTCAGTTTTATTTGTAGGTTAAGGAAAAAAAAAAAGTATTGTTATTTTTCCCTTAGGTTACCGGGGGGGGGGGGGGG
>NW_017729025.1:19385104-19386020 GCF_001723915.1 Gavialis gangeticus | reverse complement strand
GGGGGGGGGGGGGGGCTTGAGCTATGGTTGAATGACAAAAATAGAAACAAGGTTCTCAAAGTACAGCTATAAATAGTTGAAAAAAAAGTTTTAAAAATAGAGGACAGTTAGTAACCTTTGTTAAAAGCATTGAATAATGTTGGCATCTGCTGAAGAATAAAGGTTTTATACTACTGGTTGAGTCTGACATTAGGTTTTGGTCTTACCTGAGGTACTTTGTCTTTGTTAAAAGTTAAAGTAATTCTAGCACAGTCATTGTCCAAGTATCCAGAATTTGGCAGACACTTTATATTGACAGGAAGAGGCTCCGATCCGCTGCATTCTCCCCAGCCAGTGCAAGGTGGTTGAAAACATTTTATGTACATTTTCTCTTGGCATTCTTGACCAATGGCACACTGATTACTTGCATGATCCCAGTGTTTTTGTAATAAACAAGGTTTCCTTCCACACCAGACCTGAAAATTAAAGAATTACTATTTAAACTAAAATACATGGTAACTAGACTTCACAGCAATTAAAAGTTAATTCATGGAGAGTGGTAGCACTCAAACTTCATAAATCAGCAACTAAGTTGTTTGGGTTTTTTTTGGTTTTTTTTCAGTGCTGTGGTTTTGGTTTTGATTACTGTAGCTTTATTTAACTGTAACATGTAGACTGTGGTGCCCACAGATAGAAGCTACATGACATTCTCCTGATGATATGGTCATTGCCATATTAGAAGTCCCACATACTGCTTTTATCCCACATATCCCAATGCACTTGAAAAGAGGCATCACCTTCATTTTAAAGATGAAGGAACTATGACAAATAGTTTAACTGACTTGCCAAAGTCAGCCAGCATGCCAGCAACTGGGAATCTTTCAAGTATCCGAGTGTTTAGGAAACCTAGTCATAGATAAGGGCTCCACTGCTCCTT
>NW_017729025.1:19369753-19380104 GCF_001723915.1 Gavialis gangeticus | reverse complement strand
ATGACAAATAGTTTAACTGACTTGCCAAAGTCAGCCAGCATGCCAGCAACTGGGAATCTTTCAAGTATCCGAGTGTTTAGGAAACCTAGTCATAGATAAGGGCTCCACTGTTCCGTTTTGTTGGGGGTTTTGTTTCTACAACACCTAGCACAGACTGATCTCTACCCCGAAGAGCATAGTTTAAATACATGACAGGAGCTTCATAAGGAATTCTAAAAAAAGTGGTACAATACTGGTCAGCATGACAGGCAATAGCAGCACACCTCTAACGTAACCCCCGTTATACTTTATAGAGAGCATAGAAACAAAGAATTAAGGGGAATGAGTTTTGTGGGTATTCATAAGTAGCTCTTTCCAAGTGCATTGGACATGATACCAACAAGACACTCTATCAGTGTCAGGATAGGAAGTGATACCTAGGTGAATATTCAGCTTGTTCACGCAAACCCACTTCATTCCCATTCCCAACGAAAGAGTCCTCTAGTCTAGAAATACACACAGCTATTGCCGTGCTACCTAGTTTCCAAGAGCATCTGTTTTATGGAAAGCATCTAGAAGGGTTACATTCATATTATGCTACCTATTCCTTTAGGAACATGTGCATTGCTTTTGTGAATCTAATCCAGTCAGTAAATCAAAGCTTAGTCCATTGTGTATGAAAAAACCTTAAAAAACAAGATATTTGTAATAGTTTTAAAGCACCTCATCTGCATTATACCCCAGTCCACCTTCACCTACCCCTAGTCCTTCACCAGAACATCACAATCAAGCTTTATATATTTTAGGCACATCATAGACTTTCTAGGTCACTTTGGCTAGGGACAGAAATTTCACATAAACCGCTTTAAGTGATCAGAAATCAGTTCAAGCAAAAAAAGTTTAGTGCACATAAAACACTTTCAAAATGGCAAAAACCAGTTTAAGATAAACCTGGATGGATGTGGCATCAGACTTTACTGATTTAGGTTAAATCAGCTTATTGAACTTCTGTCCCAGATCCCCTCCAGGTTCAAGTTAACTCAGTCCCCCAGCATCTTAGGATGTTTTGTACCTCCCCTACAAAGTCCCCCTTGCAAGGTGGGTGGGCTAGCTTTTGCCCAAACTGTCTGTTCCAGCTGAGCAGGAATATGTGCTCCAGTGCCCACTATCTTCTGGCCCGGGCAACTGCAGGCACGTGGCTGCATTTCTGGAATCAAAAGTGAATGTCTGTTCACTTGCTTATCGGTTCAATCCATGCAGCTTAGACTATCCTGCAAAGATTGAAATTGATTCTGCCTCAGGCTTCTTGACCATCTGTACTTAGTCTTTTAGATCACTTGTAATGTTGCAAAAATCATGGTCCAAGTTAATTTTAACACAGAGAAAGCCAAGACTATTTGAAGTGTAAGACTGTTACAATTTTTTTTGCTTGCTAGGCATATGCAGCTAGACAAGAAAACAGGCAGACCTGCAAATAGGACAGTTTTAAACAAAAATTTCTAGGGTTTTTCCCCCAGCATGCAAGATGTGTGGAAATCAATCTAATGGAGTGACATTACAAATGTTATTGGAGCCCATCTGGGATGACGTAGTGGTGGTGAATAATGCTGGTATTATTTTTCATACTCCTCCATTTCATCAGGCTGCATCAGTACCAGAGTTGGGCTGTACAGTAATAGATGCAAGCACTGTATTTTATTGATAACTGCTGGGAGTCAGCTCAGATGTTTGGAACATTAGATGGAATAAGGGGAGAAACTGGTTAGTGGGCAGTGACCTAGTCAAGCTGCATTTATCATACATGGTTACCATCATCTCCACCACAGAGAAAAAAGATGAATGACCACAAGGGTAATTTTCACAAGATCTGTGCTATATTACCCTACTGAAGACCGATGCTTAGGACAAAATTTCACCCACTGAGCATGCTGCATATTCTCTTGCACATCCTAGTTTGAATAAATTGGCAGTCTGCTAATTTCATTGGGATATTTTACAAGAAGCTCAAAGGATTTGCTATATTTTAAGTAGTTACAATATGATGCAGCCATCTCCAAAGGAAAAAAAAAACAAACTTGTGGGTCCAGTTTAGCTAGAATAAGAAGCATTTCAGAAGAAAACTTAAATAGGTCAAATAATTACCTTGGTGCAGTCAATATGGCCATCTAAACAGTGGCAGTTGTTGCATTCTTGGTCCCATCTGCTGCCATGAGGAAATGACGTTCCTTTAAGCCAGCAAGATTTTCCAAAACCAATCACTTAAAGGGAAAAAAAGGCTCATTTTTGAAGCACTAATAATTAAGTACAGCCCTAAATCAAAATGATATAATCTCATTTTTCTAGAAAGCAACCATTGGACATGCACACTGTACTTGTTATAAAAAGTTAAACCGGTTCTTTTTTTTTTTTTAAATTAGGACTATTAAGGTATTACCTTCTTGGCATCTAGAACCAACTCTTCCAGGAGGACAAGTGCACCTGTATCCATTTATTTCATCTATGCAAGTAGAACCATATGCACAAGGAGAGGACTGACACTCATCAATATCTGGGGAAGGGGGAAATAAAATAAAAATCAGCAACACAGTGGCAAAAGTTTAAACGTAAGCAGTGTTTTAAATTGCAAACAATCCCACATCAAGATCCGCCATCATCACTTCCAATGTTTACTTCAGACCTGTGCAAAGTTCTTTTAATTGCATCTACTGCACCTATTTTGTCTCAGCAGTTACAGCTGTCTAATATGGACTCACTAATGCAGATACCTGAATTCTAGCCTGAAGCAGCAAATTCACTTGGCTATATTTAGCGTAAGTCTACTTTAATTATAAGAATTCAGTCGAACATAAAATGATGCAGTGACATTAATCAGTCTAGTTTCTTTCCACGTGTTAATGCCACCAGGAGTAAAGAACAGACCCTGTAGGTTACACAGTGCTGAAATTTAAGTTAACTATAAATCTGGTGTAAGGATCCACCATAGTCTCATAGAAAATAAGAAGTTTCATTTTACAGATCTCACGGTCAGTTTTGGAAAACAGCCGTAAACAGTCATTAACATAAGCCCACACATTCCACGTGTTACTCCTGTGACAGCACTCTACCCACGATATTTGTGTTTCACTTAGCCATGTAATTTTTAATTACATAAAATAAGACACCACTGAGAAACACTAATGTTGTTTCTGCTAAAAAACAGCATTTTTTTTTTTAAAGAAAAATCTGAATACTGTTCTACAGCTAGAAAGCTAGTGTCCTGGAACTTCCAAACAATTTCTACATAAAGTCCTGCAGTAGAGCTTTTGAGTACAATTTAAGCCAAGTCATTTTAGTTGCATTTATCAAATGAAGAAAGGGCTTCTGTCCCAAACAAAAGATCCCTTTGTTTGTAAGGTGAGGATCAGTGTCTATGAATAATTCAGTTAGCTTCTGTTCATTATTTGGGGTACAGCTGACCTAAGCTTAATACATCAAAGGTCAAAGGGTGGCTACAAAGATTTTTGGGTCGTGATGGCATGACCTCTCAGTCCTTCACCCATACAGGTACTTACTAATTCTGCAGTCAGGACCAGCAAACCCGGGTGCACATTCACATCGAAACCAATTCACACCATCTACACAGATGCCTCCATTGTAACTGTAAAAATAATAAACCTACCGTTACAATGACTGTTCTCAGGGTAGATTCGCAAGCCCAAAGATAAGCAAAAACCTTAGGTCTTTCATATAACAGCCTGTTCAAATGCAAATTTCTATTGTTCCTATTCATGGCATTTTCTCACTATTGAACAATACAGAATTAAAAGTTCTTGCTAATTCATAATATACAATTTAATAAGCCACCTGCATTATTTTGTCAGCCTCTCCAATTAAACCTTTGTTAATTAAGCTTTCTGTCACTGTTTAGAGGAAACCTTTCCCTGCACAAAATATAGATTTGGGGTCAGAAATAGATTATATGAAAAATTTGATGGGCAGTTTGCTCTAATCTGAATGTCTGTGTTTTAAGATGTCAGTTTCACAGAAAACAAGTGGTTATGGGAATAGTAAAATATATTATTAGAAAACACAAACAAAGAAACCTGTACTTTTAGTGTAAGAACGGGCAATAACACTTGAAATTCCACTACAACACTTCAGAAGATACAGGATCCATATTTGATTTTAATTTGAATAATATCTAAATGTATCTCTTTAATTCTTCTGTTTAAATACTTTGCAATCTGAGACAGGCTATATTGTTTATTTAATGAATATTTTCTCTTAATTTAAAATTTTTCTGATCATTCGCAGCTAAAAAACAGATTGTTATAACTATTCTTTGCTTGGATCAAATATTTCTAGCTTAAACATATTAACAGAAACTAAGTTTCACCTAGTGAATTCAAGACTACTATTAAAAAATCCTACAACAAGAAAAGGTTCTTTTCTTTTAGAAGTATTGCATATATTTACCCTTTATAAGAAAATTTGTGTATTATGTTCAACTGTTGTGAAAACAAATGAGCGAAAAAGCTTTTTTAGTACTTACCATGGGTGGGGGTTGCAGTCATTGGTATCTGTAATGGAAGGAGTAAAATTAACTATTTTGGTTCTTAAGTCTTAAATATAATACAACACATGTCTAAAAAGTCTACAGCAAGACAGAAGAAAGCATAACACAATGAATATTATTCTGCTTTCATCAAATTGTAATATTGGTATCAATATAGTAAAACAACACTATTTTTTCAAGAGATGTTTTAGTTAAAACTCCAGAAGATGACAGAAAAATGGTCATATATTAACTTTGCACAAAAAACAACTAATGCAAAAAACACTGTATCTAGCCATTTAATTTAGTGACATTTGAACACTTGTGACCTAGCTAAGTGAGAGAGAACATTGCAGTCTAAGGTTGAAGGACAGCTGGTAAGACTGTATTAATGATAGAATTGTTTGTTGCTCATTCAATCAGTTTTTAAGAGCTTTTTCAAGGAGCATTACTCTTTTGACTTCTCATTCTGTATGCATGCAATTGGCTTTTTAAAATGGTTTTTACTGCATTTAACAAAATTCTTCTCATTAAAAGCAAATAATTTAGAAATCAGTATTCATCACACTAGTATGCAGAAGTTTAAACAACTTAATCAAGACACAGGTTATTTAAAAAAAAAAAGTAATTTCACAGTGGATTTTAAATTTTTAAAAAACAACAAATAATGCAGTCCAGATGTAATATTTTCTACAAGTTGCGTCTTGAAGAATCAAACTCCAACTTTGCCCCACCTAAACAAATCATCATAAAGGTATGTCACGAAAGTAGTGAAATGTTCACGTCAAGAATAAAAGTGAACATTTTACCACTTCTGACAGAAGTGAGTTCATTCTCCCTTTTAACATGCAACTAATTTAAAAATAATTTTTTAGAGAAAAGATCTTCATAAAGTTTAGAGAATAAACTTCCAAAGATCATTTCTGCACAGGAAGTTGAAAAGTTATGTTGGCAAACATTAGGTGCAAAACAAACGAGCTCTTCATTCATTAGACAAGCTTTGTCTTCCCTCATCCCCTCCCACCCCGAATGATTCATGTATGTTGCAACACAAATGTTAAAGACTTGCTTTGGTTTGGTTAACAGCTCTTACCAGAAACTCCTAGAAACACAAAGGAGAAAAAAAAGTGAAGTCTTACTCTGTGTGCATGTACGTCCTTCCCATCCCTCTTTGCAGATGCAAGAAAAGGAATCACCACTGCCAACACAAGTTCCACCATTCATGCAAGGGTTAGGAATACAGCTGCTGTTTTTAGCTTTAATTAAAAAAAAATAAAGAATCATGTCAAAATACAATAAAAATAATCTAGCTGCCAATCCTCCTATCACTTGGCAGTTAGGAATTGCTGAATTGCCTCAATCCCACTTTTGTTGAACCGACGACCAGTGACACAAAATTTGGAGAAACCTTTAAAGACTGCAGAAGTAAAATGATATATAATGATTTCTCAATCACTTGAGGTCTCATCCTAATTAAAAAGTCAATTTAATTTAAGCTCCAATGTGTGGAGTTTAATATCCCTTTCAAAATGTACTATAACTAGTCAGAACTGGATATTTTTATCTGATTAAATGCCTATCTTCACTTTATGCTGGTCCCATGACACTAAGTTTCAGTCTACAAAAAGTTGGCATAGTAAACACTAGAATTAAAGCTAAGAGCTATACTTTAAAATTCTGTTAGGTGGTTAAAAACCATGATCATATCTGACAATCTTAAAGGAAACAAAAAAATCTGAATTAAGTTGAACTAGAAGTAGGTTGTCGGCATCCCTTTTTTGTCCTGAAATCCCTAAAGAAAGTTTAGGATCCATGAATACAATGAAAATAGAGCCATGGAAACTGTTCAATTTGTTTACAGAGCATGTACAACCCCCATTTCCTCCTCTACAGGAAGTTCAATGCATATTAGCTCCACCTGAGAAGAACAAGCTCCACGTGTCCATTCTACCTTTCCTGCATCTCTCTGTAGTGCGTCATGGTGAGATCCTTATGATGGACTTCTGACTAGCTGATAGGAAAGATCTGAAATGGCCAATTAGTGGGAAGGTCCCTCCCCACCCATCTACCAACCATCTGAGCAATATCCAGAGAGACGATTCTACAGACGGTTTTTGTCTAATGTACATCACTGAATAAACTAAACACTCACCGATGTTGCAAGTACTTCCTTTCCATTCTGGGGGACATGAACATCGAAAAGTGTCTCCATCATCATAACACGTTCCCCCATTGCTACAAGTATTTGCATCACACTGGTATTCACCTAGAGGTTACAGTAAAACAAATAAGCACATACCGAATGAAAGTTAACAAAGGTATGAAAATATTTACTGTGAAAGTTACTGCAGACAGTTTAGATATAGCTTAAGAGTGTCCTTAAGGAAACTCTCTCAGTTGAATAAACACAGGTATTGAACAAAAGAGAAAGTTATATTTGTTCTGAAGTTGAAGTAACATCAAATAGGTGGTACTTATTGCCAATTTTCTTTCAAAGTCTCTTAATTCAAAAAATCACAGTGCTCTGCACAGATGTTCAAAATGGGTTCAGTTGTCACAGGAAGCTTGGGGAAGATGATTAAGAAAATGGAACTGATTCCTCTACGGCTGAGCTCTTAAATGCTCATCAGAAAACTGGCAGTTTTGAGGAATAAGGAAAACAAGCATGTACATAACAATTGCGTAACGTGAAAAATACTTACGTGAGTGGCAAGTTTTGCCTTTCCAGCCATTCTTACATTCGCAATAAAAGTCATTCACCAGATCAACACATTGGCCTCCATGGTGACATGTATTTGGGAAACAGTCATTAAAATCTGTAAAAATTTGAACATTCAACAAAATATTCTGGTTAAAGATGGGTGAATTTAGTTTTCTTTTTTTTTTTTAATCTTCTTTGCAGAAAATTAAAAATGTTGCCTCCAGAGAGAGACAGGAAATGCTCCTGATTGTACTTGTTGTTAAGAAAACTCCATGCTTCAAAGATGGCATAAAAATAAAAACATTTAGTATAGAAGACTCTGAATCAAAGCCTTAGATGCTCTATTGGATTTGAAACACTTGGGAAAGGTAATAAACTGATATCTTGGCACTTACTCCCAAAGGAGGTGAACAACCGTAGTGCACACTTCTTTGCATAGATCTCGACTTCAATGGGCTTTAGATAAACCCCATAAGGGCCAATCAAGAAGCTGTAACCAAGACCTAGAGGTGTTCAGTACCTACATTAATTAAAGTTTTTGGCCCATCTAATTTTTAAAGAGCGATGTAAAATCTATCAAGTAACTTGACACTATATGGGAGTTTTCTAGTATAGAAGAGGAGCATTCTTTCCAGCTGAAAGAGGAACCAAGGTTTTGGTAGTTACAACATATTGACTTGAAAGAAACCTCAGTCAAGAGGTTTAAAAAAAACCAAACAAAACCAAAAACTTTTCCTAAATCAGTAAGTAATTGCTGATGGATTCAGGACCCTCTTCATATCTTACCTCCTTATCTTAAAGATGGCACTGGCAGTGTATACTAGCAAGTCCTAAACTCAAGTTTTAACAATGGTTTTCATGCAGGGAAGAGGGAGGGGGAAATACAGAGGGAAAACAGGAATACCATTTCCTGCAGAACCCTGAATTTTCTTTTGAGATAATTCAGCTGAGTATTGATCAGGCATAAATCTTTGCTTATTAAGTTCTGAAAGTGCAGTAGGAACACGTCCCTTTCACTGAGGAAGTGAAGCCCCCCCTCACAACCCTTAAATGAAAATGAAATCGAGATGGGATACAAAGTTTATAGTTAATGATATGCACTAAATTACAATGTTGGATTCTAAACTCTACTTCGTATAAATTGTGCTTCTAGTTTACTTTTGCCATCTATTTAATTCCTATTTATTCTATGGAGGCACTTGGTATCTAGATAATGCAACAGATTCTTATTAGTGATAGCACCTCTCTGAAACAGAAGTCCCTGGGTAGGTATGGCAGCTCTGCTATTATATTATCCAGGACACTAATAAAAAGCTAGCCAATCTCTGGCTGGCATACTTTGGATTGTATTTTAACTGTACTTCTGAAGGTTCCAGTGGGATTATTTATAATTCTCTCAGAGTTCAATTGAAGAAAACATCTCTGCAATGCAGACTAACCTACGACATTCTTTAATCTCCATCATGCAAGACAATTATAAAAACACCCCCCTTGATTTCTCATTAACCCACATTTCCTTTGATTAGGATTGGGGGGAGGGGGAAAACAAACTAGTGATATACAGACTGATCAAGTTACTTTTGTTATGGCGATCATTGCACATTACTAGATTGTCCCAAGGACAAGTGTTTCTATCTTGTAACTAGTATAGTGATAATTTTTAAGCAGTGTTTAATCAAAAACACAATATTGCAAAGATGACATTACAGTCGCATTTCAATTAGTGAGCACCTTGGAAGTGATAATGTTAGGGTTCTATGGAAGAGAATGAAAAACCCTACTCTAGTGATGTTAATCACAGACCAAGTGCCTTGTATTGTTTTCACAAAGCCATAAAGTTTAAATATGGAAATTCTTGGTAGTACCCACTTGTGTCACACAACTCTCCTTCCCAGCCGCTTGTACAGAAACACCTAAATGAATCAACTTCATCAATGCATGTTCCACCATTTTTGCAAGGGTTTCCAAGACAATCATTGATATCTAGGGAAAAATATCAACAGTTATAATTGGACAGTTTCCATCCTGCAAGAACACTAATGACAGTTCCAGGTTAATGATGGAGCTTTATCCTGATGAAGGTGTGCCAGACAAGCTCTGAAAACACATCCTCCATCTCACTACAATAAACAGGAGCACAGAACTTGTTTTAAAAATTAAAAGTAGTCATGCACCCAACTGTTAGGGACACTAGTGACAGCAGTGCAAGCTTTCCTGCAATGCTCTAATGATAGGTATTTTGAAACTTCTTGGTCCAGGTTTTATTTCCATAGCTTCCTGTGAAAGAATTACCCAGGGAAGTCCCAATTATGCTGAAAATACTTGTTCACTAATATCCAGATTGAAATCACCAACTTTTTCACAAAGGAAAAACTGAACTTTAAGCAACACCAGAGATAAAGAGCAATGCCTCCCTCCACCATCATAGTCCCTGACACGTATTTTTTTTGAGATTTTGTTGTGTCCTTTAAAGCAACTGGTAAATCTATGCCATGAAGTAGAGGTTTTGGGGGTTTTTTTTTTAAAGGGTTTTACTTACTTTCATGACAATAGGTTCCAGTAAAACCCCTCTCACAGGCACAAGTAAAATTTCCTCCTGGTTGACTAATGCACTGTCCATGAGGCCCACAAACATTAGAGGAAATGAAACGGATGCCTTCCCGAGTAGCATTTGTGAAGACTTCTATTGTACAGCTGTCAATTACTAAGAACAATAAAAAAAAAAGCAGGGGGGGAGAAGATTACTCTTAATATCTTTAACTATACGTATTGTATTTACTGGGATCCAAGATGAGGTCCCCCTTGGATATGAGTATGGGAGGGGACGTGGGGGAGAGCATGCAGTGTGGCCAGGAAAGTGCAGGGGAACTGCATAGTGTGGGGAGAAGGACATTTTTTGTTCAGTGCCTGGGGGGAAGGGAAGTATTAAGCAGGGGCAAGGAA
Source organism: Gavialis gangeticus (assembly GCF_001723915.1). Classification (NCBI taxonomy): domain Eukaryota; kingdom Metazoa; phylum Chordata; order Crocodylia; family Gavialidae; genus Gavialis; species Gavialis gangeticus. The sequence goes on along the minus strand of NW_017729025.1, from coordinate 19,369,947 downwards.
TGCAGGGAAAACTGCTCAGCAGTATGGGAGCTGCTGCAGCTCCAGCTTTGGTTCTGACCGGGGATGCCACTGCTGACACCAGAGCCACCATGTTCTGTGTCCCGCACTGGAGCCACAGCTACTGCATGAGGCAAGTGGCAGTGGCAGTGGCATGGGGTGGGGTGGAGAGGAGGCAGGCACCCAGGGGAGAACAG
>NW_017729025.1:19364149-19369559 GCF_001723915.1 Gavialis gangeticus | reverse complement strand
GGGGGGGGGGGGGGGGCCAGCCTCCCTGGTCCCTCCCCACCAAGCTACTTTCCCTGTCACAGGGGATGGGGGAGGGGGGGGGCAGGGGAGAGAAAGGAAGCAAATTTAAGATGACCACTCCAATTAGATTTTAAAAAGACTTACAACTTTTCACATATGGAATGCAATTGAGGGGTCATCTTAAATTTCAAGTGGTCTTGGATTCAGTGAAATATGGTTATAGTTAAAATGTCAACCGAGACCATGGCTTTTTAATCTTCGTAATAAGTGCACTTCTTATATGGCAAGACATTTTATTACAATCTAAGAACCTGCAAATTAAGTGAAATTTATCCTCCGTTGCCTTACAAGTAACACATACTACAAACATGTTTCCCAACTCAACTACATTTCACATGGTTCGAGACAGGACTGTAGAACTTCTAAGTGGCTGGGAGCCATACGAGCAGGGATCATGGGCTCAGGACGGGACAGGACCATATGCTCAGGTCACCCCTCCCAACCCTGCCTGCTACAACCCACAATGCTGCTCCCCATGCCTCACTACTTCACTGTGCACCTAGGTGCCCCGACTCACTCTGCTCCCTGGCCAGAAGTCCCATCACTGCACCACACTACTCAGGCACCCCAGACTGTGGGCTCTCTTGGCACTGACCACTGTGTTGTGCTGTCCTACCCTCTGGGGCAGGGGCAGGAAGGGGAAGGTGGAAGGGGGGAGGAGGTCCCCCTGCCAGCTGGACAGCCCTGGTTCAAGTTCAAGACATGGTATTCCCAATCACTATTATCCTCTGTATTATGTTGCCATTTAATACTACACTGCTGTTACACTAAGTACATTTCTGGAGGACAGCAGGTACCTTTACAAGAATTGTTCTTGCAATGGTCCTTGAGGTGAGAACAGTTCTTTCCATCATAGTCATCGGGACAGGCACAGTAATAATCTCCTCCTAGATCATAGCATTTAGCCCCATTCTGGCAAGGGTTAGGTTCACAGAAATCAATATCCATCTGCAATGAAGAGAGAGTAACTGTCACAAGCATTTCAATTTCTCCATAAGCCGCATTATCTGTGTTGCTATAGATATGGATGATGTTATTTTATTGGGAAATTCAGGTATTAAACACACCTATACTGCATTCCATTCTGCAATTTGAATCCTGACTGTGAAGTTATTTTAGTTTACAGTAGTAGCAGAGGTACTTGCTGGGAAGTTCCTTACAAGACTTAATAAAAGGACATGTTTGCAATAGCTTAGTTGTGTCAAAAAGCTAGAAGTGCAAGAAATTCATGAAGTTTACAGTGACTAAGCTAGGAACTTTCCTGATTCGCTCTCTACTATAGGTACATTCACATACCAAGTAACAGAATGCCAATCTAATATTTACAGATTTGTGCGCGCAGTTGTTTGGCACCATTTCTTTGAGCCTTTAAAATTCCTCTACAGCTGCATCTCTCTCCTCCCATCCCTAGTGACAATAAGAATTTTCCTTACTAACACTATGAACATGCACATTTAAGCAAGATAATTTAAATTCTTTTTTGAATGTTAATCTGTTATGACTATTAGAGTTAAAAACTGAACTTAAAACAAAAATGCACATGCAAATATTTACAGACATCCTTTTAAGGAAACGATTCAGCTTATTAAGAAAGTTTGATGCCTACTGCATTTGTTTAAACCAGCCTTTGCTTGTTACATAGTGATATCCTTCCTATAAACTGCTATTCTCAAGAGTTGTTCTCCTTTAGGAAAAAGTTGTAAAATACTAATCCGTTTTACTGTTCTCCTGTGAAAAGGGGAGATTTTTGTTAAGTTCAGTACAGATTTTTCAATCTATGCCTGTAATTTAATGAAAGTTTAGACAGTCTGAATAACTCTATAAATAAAAAAGGAGCAAAAAAACCTTAACACAGAAAATAAGAGTTCAAATAATGTAGGCATGCAGTTGAATTCAAAGCAGGATTCAATTCCAGTTAGATTATGAGACTACTTCTGGCAAGTTATTTTTCTGTTATTTTGAAAAGCAGTTCACGAAGACGGAAAAACAAATTGAGAAATGCCCAGATCTCTTCTATTAGAAGTTTCCATTCGTTTCTTTCCATTATTGTATATTTTCCAGTACAACCTGGTACGGCTGCATCTGGAATCAGTGGAAGATGATTTCCTGCACACTCAATCTGCCAACTCACCCTATTATTCAACAAATTTGCTAAAACTAATTGTGCACTATTCAAGAAACCAGCTAAAGGCACAGCATTTAAATGGTGATACCCAGGTACAAACATCTGAGCCAAGAGTAATTTTATCAGTTTAAGTAACCTGTGGCCATTACTTGCAGCTCATTTTTAAGTTTGAAACAAAACCAGAATATTGTTGTAAAGCAAACATATTTTGGAAATAGGAATTAAGATGTCTTTTACCTTTGTCTATACAGACTTTTGAAGCAGTCCCTTTCCTAAATTCTAGTTTTCTAGCACTGGCCAATGTTGCTACACTAGTGATACTAACTGTGTAATGACTGCAAATTCTGGTAACTGCCTGAAAAATCAAAGGTACTATATGTTGATGGGAAATCATTTTTAGTGTAGTGTGAAGAGGACTGCACATCCTCCTTGGAAAAAAAAATCTCAGAAGCAAAATTTTAAAAAACTTATAAATACTTTTGTATTTAAGCACCAAAACCTGTTGTAAGCAAGCAACAGTGCTACACTTGATCTTAGCCTACAAAACGGCCGAAAAGTGATACTACTACGATATCAAATTAAAGGCCTTGCTTCTGCCAACATTCATTACACACGAGTATCTTTAAGAATATGAGTAGTTTCACTGAAGCTTATTTGAGAATAATCTAATTAACATGTGCTAGGAACAGTGCCTAACACATTTTAGTTTATCAAAAGAACATGGGTCTGCAAAAAGAAATGCAGGAAAAAAATTACTATTTTTAAATTGTTTATACAATTGTTTCAAATCATTGCAGAAATATCTGTAGTCTTAAAAAGACTTGAGGAACGCTTTGTAATCTTAAATACACTTAAAGATCCTATGTGTACGATTAATCCTTTACAGTTCTACACATTAGCCCAACATCTTTAAATGTTACAGCCACTGTGATACTACTGTACAACAAATTTGCTTATTCACATGGTGTATCACATAACAGCTGCATTAATCTGTAATGCTCTAGCCTTGGGTTGCTCTAATTTAAACCTGCGATATGTTTCTTTCCAGAACTCAATCCAAAGCTCTTACAGCAATTTCAACATAGCCCTCACCTCACAGAAAACTCCTGAGAAGCCCTGCGGACAAAGACAATGGAATCCATTAACCAGGTCTTCACAGCGTGCTCCGTTTTGACATGGATTGCTTGCACATTCATTTATTTCTATCTCACAGTTTTTTCCTATGAAACCACGAGGGCATAAGCAGTGGTAACCATTCACCTCGTCCTAGAGGAGAAAAAATGGGGAGGAAAAATTGTAAGGAAAGGTTTTTGGCTTTCAAATTGACAATTTTATGTATGGTATTTTTAAGTACCATATTTAATGGTGTATAGGCTGACCCTTGGTTTTCTGATGCAAAGGTAGGAAGTTCATAGGCATAACGTATAAGTTGGGGCCGGGCTTGGCACTCGGCTGGTGTGGCCCTATCCCCTGAGAGCGGCGATGCCTGGGCTACACCAGCCAAGAGCCCAGCCCAGCCTTGTCCGCTGCGAGTGGTGCTGCTAAGTGCTGAGCCCAGGCCCATCCCATGAGCAGTGCCAGACTCAGCAGCGCCACTCACAGTAGACAGGGCCAGGCTTGGCACTCGGCTGGCATGGCCCCATCGCCTGCAAGCCTGGCACTGCTCTCAGGGGATGGAGTCATGCCAGCTGAGCACCAAGCCTGTCCCCGTCCCCATCCCCATCCCCATCCCCAGTGAGCGGTGTCTCTCCACCCAAGCACTGAAGCCCAGTTCTATTCCATGCAGGTGGCTCTGGGTTCAGCATTTGGCTGACACAGCCCCATCCCCTAGGAGAGGCATCGGGCTCATGGGATGGGGCCACGCCAGCCGAGCCTGGCCCCATCTGCTGTGAATAGCACTGCTGAGCCGTAAGCCTGACGCCACTGGCAGGGGACAGGGCTGGGCTCAGCCTCATCCCCTGCGAGCAGCACTGAGCTTGACACTTGGTTGGAGCAGCCCCATCCCTTGCAAGTAGCACTGGTGTGGTTTAGGCAGCCCTGCTCATAGGGGATGAGGGCTGCACCAACTGAGTGTCGAGCCCAGCCCCATCCCTGTCCCTGTGAGCAGCACTGGCCTTGGCTGGCACAGCCCCATCCCCTATGAGTGGCACTGCCTGGGCCACACCAGGCAAACACCAAGCACAGCGCTGCTCACAGTGTATGCGGTTGAATTTTAAAGACTTAAAAACTGGGCTTCAAACCTCGACTTATACACCATAAAATACAGTAGATTTTTGTTTCATGAATTACAAAAAGGAACCCACACAAAAGCACTAAAAAAGCAGTTTTAGTCTCTCCCCACCTCATCTTCTCGTTCAGCTACTTGGCAGATTCATGTATTGTACTGAACTGACAAGAATTCTTGTTTAAGGGTTTACATTCAGTGCTTTTTCTATTTACAAACGCCTATGCAATTAATTTTACAAATAAGTTACCTTACAAGTACCTCCATGTTGACATTGTCCATGACAGTCATTAATATCTGTGGAAAAAAAGTAAGTACAGTCATTAGCACTTCCAGTAGAAGTTTGACTCTGAGTCTAAGGTAAGGATCTAGAATAAAAGTAGTAATACTAGCGACTCTTTTCTTTTTTAAAGGGAAGTATTTTGGTAAGATGCTCAGGTACAGTACCTTACAAAAACGGTATTCATGTGTAAGATCTGTCTGAACAAAATCAGCACCAATTTACTTTCACTATTTATTATCTCTTACACCAAAGCTGCAACATTTTTTAAACTACACAATTCAGTACACAAGTTTTGTTTTTTTTTTTTTTCCCCCCAGATTCTGAACAACACTTCGGCAGAATGCACCAAAATTTCCATTATGCTAACATGTGTACTCCCTCCCCTCCTCCTACCCAGTTTTAGCCTAATTTCAGAACTGAATACTAATGCTTTCTGCCCAAATCAGCCATTTAGCTGTAAACAGTAGTTCCAATTTACTGAAAGATAGGAAAACTAGATATAGCCTTAAAAAAAAGGTTTTCCTCATTAAGAACTACACAATCATTGTTTGTGATGCAATCTTTTTAAAGCACAGTCTACCCTGTAGTCAATATATACAAAACACACACACACACACACACACACACGCACAACCACACACACACTAAAGAAATACTAACTGATATGACAATTTACTCCTTTCCATCCTGGAATGCAGTCACAGTAATATCAAAATGG
>NW_017729025.1:19356116-19359149 GCF_001723915.1 Gavialis gangeticus | reverse complement strand
CAATTTACTCCTTTCCATCCTGGAATGCAGTCACAGTAATATCCACCAATGAGATTTTTGCAAGAGTAAGCATTAAGACAAGGTTTCCCCTCACACTCATTAGCATCTGTGAAACAAGATAAAAGAAAGGAGAGAATAAAGAACAAACCCAGAAACAGATTTCCCTTGCACCAAGCAAAGCTTCCATGCAATGCAAGTATCAGTTACCAGAAACTATTTTAGTATTTTACTTATGTATGACACTAAGCCAGTTTAAATACACTACAGCATCTCAATGCACATTCGTTCATAGTCTGTCACATGCAAGTTGCATCAATTCTCCCTTACCCAAAGCTTAACAGATAATGTTAGTTAGGGCAAGGCCCTAATTTCTGTCATCCTCATTACAATATCAGCCATTGCCACCATTAAATAGAAGCCACCGTCACCATTACTGTATTTTGAAACAGAATAGTACAGGCATCCTAGCAGATCTAATGGTATATAGGTCTATGCTCAAAAGCTTTAAAAAAGGTGCTTTTTTCCCCCCTCCTTTTCCCTGAGTTTAATTGTTATAAGTATTTAACAGAAGGTAAGACTCCATCAGCCAGTGACTCATGGATTACAGCTTTACCCAGATATCTATTAGGGTACAATACAGCTAAATAAGTACTTCTTTGAAAAAAGGATTGTAAGTGCAAAGTGCCGAACTGTCTTCAAGAGCCACAAAAAGCAATTACTCACCAAGCTGACAGGTTGCTCCAATCCACTGCTGTGGACAGATACACTCAAATCCATTAACACGATCAATACAGGTCCCCCCACGAGCACAAGGGTTAGATGCGCATTCATCAATATCTGTGAAGTAAAAATGGTCTCAGGTAATTTTGAAAAGTAAGGAAAGATTTTCAGGCATCTGTAGGGATAGTGGTGACTAAATCCTCTGTACTGCCTGGAAAATATCTACCCATTTTTACTTAAGTGTGGAAAACAGTTTGGGAATTTTTATCAGCATGGCATAGGTCATGGGTCCAGACACAGCAACCCACTGTTCCATTTCTGTAGTCTGCTGCTCTGTATTGTTCCAGCTTCTCCTTAATAACAGCTTTAAAAAAAAAAACTTTCTAGGATGTGGATCCTGCCATTTGTTTAAAACACAGTTGGACAACTGTACACTACTGTGTACATCTTGTTTTCTGAAGTTCACAGTGATCTCACCATCCACTTAAAGCCAGAAGATTCACTGAATTCACCAGCAAATTCGAAGAGGTGTAGGCACTCCTCTTAAGTGACCTGCATTGCTATCATACTTCAGATTCCTAGTTTTGGATCAGAACACCTTTGTATTGGGCCCAATACAAACAAGGAAGAAAAAAAAAAATACTGCTTTTGCCCTAAAGATAAAGCAGATCAATGCAGGTAGATGGGAATGCAGGCAGTCCAAACCTTTCCAAGGGCAAAAGAACTAGTAGACCCTGGTCACAGTAATTATTTAAATAAGACAACAGTGGCTACAGAGATAGCCCACACTCAGACTCATCTAAATGGAACACATGCTGTAGTAGGGGATTTAAGTCGTCTCTGATTGGCTGTCCAAACTGTACCATTTTAAAATGATATACTGCAAATTTTCTTGCAAAAATTAAACCGCCCTTACTTAATAAAGTCTATTGCGATACTGAAATGATCAATTTGTGTATTCAAAATAAATTTTCAGGTGGTATATACACACCACATGCGGTGTTATATGAAGCGAGCATCATGGTTTAGGACTAAAGGTTGAAGAAATTGCAGGGGTATTGAACATGTAGGCCACACATGGAGTCACTTCATCTGACCCATCTGGCTTCCAGTGAGATACTGGAACTTGTGGGGGACAGCCTGCTGTAGCATTCAGGGCCCTCTGCCCATGCCAGCAGGGATGTAAGCAATGAGCCTGGCTTGCTACCACCATCCCCAGACCTCTTCCCCAGACTCACCGTCTCCTCCAGATGCCTGTCCCCACCCACAGACCCCTCACGCCACCTGGCAGATTCTTTATTGGCCCTGGCTAGATCTGGCCTATAAGGAACCCTGCTGTTCAGATTCAGCCTGGGACCCCAGACAAATCTGACACCCCAACTATACTGCATCAAATTTGTTTCTTTCAGTGTGTTCTTATATTTCAAAACCACTTAGAATAACATCATAGGGATAGTGGCAAAGTCTCCAATATATAGCCACTACACAAAAGACATCTGGTTTAGCATCTACCTACCTCACTGCATGACATATTCATCAGAGAAAAACCACCTATCAAGCCTTTCAACCCAACGTGTCAAAATCAACATCAGTTTGTACCTACCAACAGCACATGTTGGTCCGCTCCACCCTGGTGGACAGTGGCATTTGAAGCCAGATGAGATTTCATGGCAGATCCCACCATTAGCACAGGGATTAGATACACAAGCATGCTCCGCTAAAAAGGTAAAAGAAAAGAAAAGTCTTCCTCAATACTGTCTTACCCATTTGACCACCAACTATGGTTTGATTAATTTTTTCACTAGGTATCTTTTAGTTTGTTGTAACTCGCTAGCAGCATAAAAATGAGTGAGATGCCTGCAATGATGAGAAACTTGTGTTCTCCCTTTCTTAGCTGCTGAGATGAGAAGCATGCTGGATTCCTTTTAGGAAAGTGAACCAGGATTCTGCTCAGGCGGTACCATCTTACATATCAGCCTCTCCAATTCATGCGTGTACTAAAAAGCAAGAGGCAGACTATCCAACATGTCAGAATATGCTTGCAGTGAGAGGTTGTTTCTAATCACCTACTTCCTCTCCCCATATATACAGCTTCTGCTCCCAGGTCAACCTCTGAGCTGCTCCAGTGCCTTCCTTTCCTAAAATTCACTTAGCAGCCAAACCTAATGAAGAATGCCTTGCATTCAAAAGCTTGTCTAACTTTATCCCACCCACGTAGTTCGTCCAGTAAAAGATAACAACCCCCCAAAAAATCCTTGCCTCTCAATTCCCAGATTAAATTCACAGATACAACATCGCTCTAATATTACCAAT
>NW_017729025.1:19345248-19356105 GCF_001723915.1 Gavialis gangeticus | reverse complement strand
TTAAATTCACAGATACAACATCGCTCTAATATTACCAATGCCGCATACATTCTGAAAACCCCAAGTTCAAGTGAGGTGGCTTTAACCTACATTGTAGCTTCACTCTGCTGCTGTTCCTTGAGAAAGAACAGCAGAACTAGATCTGCGTATCTAACCAACACAGCAAGGCACTGCATTGCTTTAGAAGATTTAAATTAAGTTTTACAGAAATTGGATGTCTTAGGTATTTAACATTTAGCAGGGAAACTTTTGTCACTGGCAACTGGCTTTTAGTCTGTCCTACAAAGGGCTTACCTATGTCTTGTATTAGTTTAATTGTTCCTGCAAGTCAGGTGCTCATAGGAAAAATAAGTGATCCAATTACAACAGCTCACAAAACCCTAAATCTGTGGCAATTATAGCTTTAAACCAAAAAAAAACCAACCACAGTACTGGAAGCGACACATGCATTTTGAGCCCTTACCTAAACCACTAGAAATTTTCCCTACATTTCTTAACAAAGTGGAAAATATTATAACTTATTGAACAAGTGCAGCTACTTCTGGATTTATTCTACCAAATCAGAGGCCCATACAGCACTATGGCAGGAACAAACCTATAACCTAACAAGCTTGCCATCTAATATTCACATGAATGAACTAACAAGTAGGAGGGAGAGAAGGGAAGTGCTAAGGTGAAAGCACAGGAGACATCATTTCCTCCATCTGCATCCCTGATGACTCCTAAGCAGCAGATTTGAAAGTTCAGAGGTGCTGTGTTTATTTATGTATTAGATTCATAGGCTGCCCTGTCTGACAAAGGCTCAGGACACCTTAAAAATGTAAACATTGTTCTGTGATCAGACACAGGTATAGCAAATGGAAGAGCAGTATAAAAATACCCAGTTGACAGTTCAAAGCAGAGCAACTGCAATGGGTAAGGATGCACAGAAATTGAGATGGTGAAATATACGAAATTCTGCATGTGCGCAGTGGGAGAAAGTAACAAACTGAACAAGATGTAAAAATGGGCAAAGGTAAAAGCACAGGGAGGAGAGAAAAATTTAGAGATGTTGCCAGAAGAGTCAAAGCAATACCAAATGAAAATACACACAGTCTCAAGTGTGAAGAGTGTCAAGAAACCAAAAGATAAAAGATACAGCATGATACTAACTGTGGGAAAAGGAAGAGATTTTCAGTGCTGTGCTGCATGAGCACATAGCAGTTAGACTGTAGTCGGAGGGTTACAACAGAATTACCTTTGAAAGGTCTCCTCTACTTTGAGGAACAGAGCTTTTAACTAAATTGTCTAGAATGAACTAGATTTAGGATTATTCCATAGCAGCGCTCAATCTCCATATCCAAAAGTGGTCCTTACTCAACATGATATTAAACCAAATTGTTCTATTGTTTTGTAAGAAGTGTGCAATTACTTTTCATTAGAATGAAGGTTAATGGGACTTCTTGCCCAAAATAAACTACAAATGCTCCCTTGGGCCTGTCTTTTTCTTCAAAGAAAGTCAGAATGCCTCTCCAGGTAATGTCCTATGTTACTTCAGTTATCAGGGGTGGCAGTGACTCCAACAAAAACCTGCCACACCTTTAAGCAACAGTGGAAGATGGGGAGAGAGTGGTAGGAGAAAAAAAGTTGTGCCTGTACCGACTTCCTAGAAGAACATAACATGATTTATTTCTTGCATGGAGGGAATGTTAGGAGATGCAATTGAGGCCTAAACCAAACCCTATTGAATTTAATGAAGATTTTCTCTTACTATCAATAGTCTTTGAATTAAGCAACCTAAGAGGGGAGACGACAGCAGGAAGGCTAATAGAAACATGGATGCTTTTCCCCCTAGAGCAGCGGTTCCCAACCCTGGGTCGTGACCCAAGTGAGGGTTGCAGGGGCAATGCCATTGAAGCTGCACAGAAGGGACCAGCCACGACACGTGCTGGGAGCTCCCAGCAGTGGGGCATGGAAAAAAAAAAGGTCAGGATCCACTGCTCTAGAGAGACCCTCTTTTTGCTTCCCAGGAGGAAGAGAGAATCTGGGAGTGACCATTTGCAGTGTTCCCACTCAAAAGCTCCTCCTTTTTGTAAAACAGGTTGGGGGCTCTGGGGTGGATCTCTAAATTGCCTGCTGATTTTTTCCTACAGAATATGACCCAGAGTGTTCCAAATCTTTGACAAGCAGTTCAGATTCAAGTAGATGCATGCTATGGTCATTAGTACCAATTTCACAATTCTTTCCAGAGTAACCGTCCGGGCAAGCACAGCGATATTCATCTGGTTCTGTATTCATACAGGTTCCACCATTCAAACAGGGGTGATGATTTCCACAGTAGTTTAAATCTAGATTAGAGAAGATGAAGAAACATGTCAGTTGATAAGTGAAACAAATCCCAAAGTCACTGTTCTTGTACCTAGTTAGACTGCAGGCAGGCATACAATGCCCTCCCGACTTGAGTAACATTATGTCTCCCCACCCCTCTCCTTTTAATCCAATTTAACTTCAAGTCATCCATCACTAGCTAACCTGTCAACTCATGGCTCTCCAAGGAATAAGCAAGGGGATGAACAAGAGACAACTGCAAAAGTAAAAGGGTGAATGCATCATTCCAAACCCCTTTCCTTAAAACTTCTGTTACTGATGTTGGTTAAGCAACCCTCTACCATAAAAAGTTAGTAACAGATGTACGCAAATAATTACATACTTGCAAAAAACAGTTAATAAGTTACCAATTAATCATGCAATTTTCTTAATTTTTCCTGTAAATTAATGTTAAGTACCTTTGTTACACAGCAGACCACCCCAGTTGGTTTCACAATTACATTGCCATGGTTCGTTACAGCTCCCATGAGCACAGCCTGGGTAACGGACACACTCATCACAGAACTGTCCTTGCCAACCATAATGACACCTAAGATGTAAGTGCACAGTAAACGTTAGCAACATGATGCTTAATTATCTGCAATACAGGTATTCAGTGTTACATTTACCATTCATTATTTAAACAAAGTTGATTGTTCAACACGTAACAAAATATTTAAGTGGTATTATTGGGGAGGGGGGGTGGAGGAGTTGCTTTAAGAGCTGGCATACCACTTGTAGTGGGCAAATTGTACCACATCTTTATTGCAACTCACCAGGCACGTAAGAAATTCTCTTCCAAAACATCACAATATATTTTAAACAGTGCACATGTCCTTTTACAACAAATCTGGTCTTTACACAATTAGATATAAACATGCTTCACATTAATTAAAAATGATGGGTTGTATAAAAAGTTCAATTAATTGAAGTGAAAATTGCAGTCTCTTTTACCAGATAAAGAGGCATACTTGTATTTTTTTTTCTGTGAAGATGGTTTGCAAGAGATTAGCCAATTCATTTTCAAGTACTACATATATTTCAAGACCTGGGGGTGGTCAAAGATGCAGCTGTCATGTCAGTTTTCTCAGCGTTATTTTAAGAACTCTTTCTACAGATTTAGTTTATTATGTTCCCACTGTTTTTCAGTTGCTTATTCTAGGGTCTTTATTTGAAACAAAAAGTCATGCATATTTGAAAGAGACAACAATAAAGAGCAAGTAAAATATTTAGTTAATTTAAAAAAAAGACTGTGTTTTAATGTCTTTTCACCTGTTTCTTAATAAACAATTATCCTTTAGATTATGTGATCTGTAAGCATGCACTCATAGGGTTCAGAAATCTGCAAGTGAACTAACTGCTTGCTCCATAGGAAATACTTCAAAACTTAAGTCTGACTTTTGAATCCTTGTTTTCTAGATACGCTCTCTGAAAGAGTAACTTTAGCTTAGGATCTCCAAAAAGACAGGTATGCCACCTAAGATCACCACCAATATACAGGATAAATCTTGTCCCTAGCTCAGATGGTCTATAAAAATGGTATTTAACTGAATTAAAATTGTGCGTTTAAACACTGGCATTGAATAAGCTTTATGACATCCAGAAATTAGAAAAAATTCTGTTAAGCAATATTGCCCCGATGATATTTATAAAACAACACAAAATCTACAGTAAGTAGTAGCCTAAATAGAGCTGTACCAACAAAACATGTGACATGCAAAAACTCAGTAAGTTAAAAAGAAGTTAGACTTTAGACTATCACTTTTGAGTATCTGTACACCACTGCTCAGTGGAAGAAGAATATTAGTAGTAAAGCTACATTCATTCATGTAAATCTCCATGTCCCATTATCAGCACCCTTTGAGAAGTGCAGTAAAAGAATGGGGCTAACATTTGAAGCTGTCTTGGTAGGGAAGGGGGAAGAATACAGAAATAGGGAAGCCTGGTTCACTGAAAATTAAAAACACAAACAACAAACCAACCCTCAGGCTGTTGTATAATGCACATTAATACAATGATTTACTTAAAACTAAGTGCTGGGTCTTTCACATTTAGCCACATGAAGGGGAAACCTCCCCCCTCCCAAAACTGCATTTTCTACTGTTGCAAACTCTATCAAACTGTAGGGATTAATACCTCTGTGTTCAGTCTATTTTTGGGGACACGGCATTTAATTCAAACAACGAAAAGGTGCAGATAAATAGGTGTTGCTAGAGGGTTTCCCAAGTATATGAAGTCTAAGACAGCAGCTCTCTCCTGTATAATTAATATTTTATCAGCAAGTGAAGTGCATGTATAAGTTGGAAAACTAATTCTTTTCCCCTAACTAGTATCAATTACACAGCCAGAGTAGAGCCTTTTCCAGTAGTAGGATACTCAAAAATGGTATAGTAAGGCCTGTATAAATTTCTTCCAATAACTTAAGTTGGTGCAATGCATATTACAGCACTTTCAGTTTGGATAACATTGTTTATTATTGCCAAAAGGCAGTATTTTAATTAAGTTGATATCTAGTCTTTGATTAAAGCTGCATGCCAGTGTAACCATGACAAAGTGTGAATCTTAGTTTGGAACTATTCCAGCAATTGCTTTTTAATTGGGCTGTGAGAAATTAAAATGTTCTCTCAAGTAGAATAAGTTGATCAATCAATTATGCTAAATAATTTGTATAGGTGTCCTAGAAGAGTGTAAAGAGGGCAAGATTTTAAATATTTTTCTAAAAAAATAGGACAGATTTTTTTTTAGCACTAGTAAAACTACACAAAAAAGGTAAAATTTGGTAGGAAAGGGTTACTAATAGTTCACAACATCCAATGGAAACCAAGTTTACAGTTAAAGTTAAGTTACCACTATACCCCAGGGTAATCATTTCTACAAGCTAGAAGCAGTCCAACCAAAGGAACACAGTGTTTACAAGTCAAAAGGTTACTATGTGGTAAGCTGATCCATCTTCAGTTTACAAGGAAGAGTAAATTAGGATTTCCTCTGAAACAGGAAGTCTGGTCGCATCCTACATTAGCAGGTGCTAGAACAGCTTTAATTCCACTTCCTTCTTGAGAAAGATAATGTTTACATGGGTCTCGACTCACTCCTGAAGTAAAAATGCAGTCAGTCAAACTGAGAAACTTACTCTGAAGGTTGTGGTTTAAAATGGAGAGTCATGGCAAATCACAAGGTTCAGAGGTTCACTAATCTATTATGAAAAAATTCAAATATGGGGAAGAAGAAAGCTACATTACATTTAGAAAACATTACGTTTCTCTCTTGAAGTACTAGGTATTTGAATAAGGGCCAAAGGGAACTCTTATATGAACAAGCAGTGGACTAGAAGTGTATTTTGCCATAGTGACTGGTTGAGCGTATTTGAAGTTTCCCCGATTCAAAGATAATTTTAGGATCTTAACATGGTATAACGTTTTTTCTATGTAAAGAAAAACTCCCACTGTTGTAATGGGAGAAGCGAAGAAAAGCCAGCATCTATCCAGGCATTCTTCCTTCCCATTCTTCCAATTTTACTAGTACTATCTCCTCTTTCTGACCATGGCAATATAAAAACAAATCAGAGATAGCTTAATCTCAGCTTCTGCAGGGTTACTCACAGTACAAAGGAAGCTACCATAAATAGACTGTTATAGTTTTGTAATTTCCTGGAGGAAGGTTGAAGCATAGGCATCTGGTCTCAGACCAAATAAGTTCCTTCGGGTCAAGATTAAGAACAAGCAAATTAGGATGCTCTTTAGTCACTTATAAGATGCCAAGGGGTCTACCAACCTGCTTGGCTGCCCTCAAAACCTAAATGGACTGTAGGGAAACTTGGCTAAATAGAACTCTACAGGCTAGATATTAAGCTAAAAAGATCAGTATCACCAAAATACACCGAGTTTCCACAAACTTCAATAAATAGTAACCAAACCAAACAACTGTGGAATAACTAAATATATAGATATTTTCAGCTAGAGTTGCTGAAGTTTCATCAATACATTTCAGTTTGTATAAAAGTAGCTTGCTGTATTACAGGTAAATGTGAATTGTCATAAGCTAAATGAGGGCTGACACAGCCACTACACTTAAAGTGCATGTTCAAACAGCAAATGCAAGGCCAAAATATCCCACAAGAGACAGTGGAACAATACACATGATATTCAGAAAACCGTAGCATCTGAACAAATCCAGTGGAAAACGCATTAAAAAGGAGGTGACATGGTAGATGCGTCTCAACCCTTTGACTGATGTACAATATTAAAGCCACGCCTAGGATAATCATGGAAACATAGAAAATAGTGTTGAAGGGGCCTCAGGAAATCAGCTATTCCATCCACCTGCCAAAGGGAGCATCAAACATACACTGAAGCATTCCTGACAAATTTGTTTCACTTGCTCTTAAAAAACCTCCAGTGATGGAGAATCCACAATGTCCCTGGCTGATCCACTTCAGTGCTCAACTATCCTAACCGAAAGCTCCCTAACCGCTATTTAAACCAATTGCTCCATAACCACACCTTATAAAACCTCCGTCTTTGCAGTAACCTTAAGACATCTCCCTTCAGTCTCCTCCAAATTAAAACAAGCCCCTTGTCTTTAAACTGTCCTATAATTTTTTTGAAAAAATACTGAAGATATTGGGAGTTGAGACCCAGTTTTTAGAAGCATGAGTTAATGAAAAGGAGGGAAAAAAATTATCAAAAAGAAACAGGACATAAAAGTGTCCACATATGTAATGTAAGGTATTAAGTGTGTAGTTTAGGTGCCAACATGTCTGCTTAGCTACTGCTGAGCAGACAAGGGCTAAAATGCTAAAAACTGTGTGATTTAGGATCTTATTTTTCCAAGATAATGTAAGATCTTGCATTAAACTCAGCATTGATAAAAGTGGTTCAATACTCAGAAATAATCCCCAATGCTTAAAACTTGTACAAAATTTCACCAGACATTTGCAATTAGTTCCCTTAACTAAATTAAACTTGGTAGGTGGAAGTCCCCACCAACTGTAACACACACCAACTGCCTTACACGATACAGGGTGAAAAAAAGTGTACCATATATTGCAACTAATTTTTGGTTTCACTCCTAACCACATAGATTTGTGAAAGTCAGGATGTAGTGGCGCAATTCTCTCCCCCAGGAGGGAATTACTGGAATTTAAATTTCACTTAAAAGACTTCACATCTGACAATTGAGCAGAAGGAGTTTTGACAAGTTTGGATCTGGCTTTGGCTAGGAGTTCACACTGTGGTATTTCAAGCCCCAATGATAGCAAGTGTTTCCAAAGCAAACAAAAAACAACCAAAAACTCCCAACCCCACTAAGAACTATGGCCTATCTTTGGATGGAAACAGATGTCTTTGATGTCTTATTTGTGCTGCTGTAATTTTTTTTTAAAACAGTAGGAACACTGAACAAATAGATGTCCTTACCCTTTGCTGCACCGCACAACAGGAAAAAACCCAACACAAAACTGGTGTAACAAAAGGTAGGAACAGATCCTGCCGCTTTATTGCGCTGGATGTCTGAGATTTTTGTGGACCAAGGAAGCACTTTTCTCCCCTGCTCCAAACCCACACTTGTTGGTTTGGATCAGCCGGGAAGATCCTATTGACCCTTGTCCCACACAACCAAGGGTGGGACAAGGGGTGGTGTGTGTTTTGCCCAGTGACGTGCATGGGTTGCACATAACACATCACAGCACAGCTGATCTGCTCCATTTGGAGATGGCTATTTTTAGCTTTAAAAGTAATTTTTTTTAAGGGCACAAAATAGAGTAAGGCTGAATCTAGAGCACTTAAAATTCACCCCTGAAGTTTACTAATCTATTTTTATAATGTAACAAAATTAAAAGATTTAAGGAACTTTCTGCTGATTACACAGTCAGGTTAAAACTGCAACATATTAATACAGATATAAAGAATTCTGCTTAACAGGTGCCACTATAACATTTATAATCCAGTGTCCCAAGAGCAAGTCGCCTTTTTGGCTCTGGAAAGGAAAGCTATGACAACTCTTTTGGTCAATACATTTCAGAAAAGCGGAAGGAACCTAACACTTCCCAAGGCTGGGATTAGGCACTTGAGCCCAAAATGAAAATCCTAGTGAGAACATCAGTAGGATGCAATTTTGAGAGAGAATGCAAGTATTTAAAACAAAACAACTTTTCCCCCTCCTGGTGACCTCACACATCCTGTAAGACAGCAGCAAAGATCATAACTTTTGCCTTGTTGTTTACATGTGTGATTTATTTAAACAGCCTTCCTGACAAAGACTGAAGTTCTTCTGTACAAACTTCAATTACAAGCTTCAGCCAAAACACTCAGGATGGGAAAACAAAGGAGAACCAGTGATGCTAACAACAGAATCGAAATGCATCACTCCGTGGTGTGGGGGTGGGAAATAGTTTAGTCAAATACAGAACCACTAAATTTTCTGATGACGCGCACAGGATGGTGTTGCATGGGACAGAACAATAGCCATGTATTAGTTATTTACTTAAAATAGCTATAAGAAAGTCTGTTTAATCTTTTAAGAGTGTAACTGCTACATATTAAGGGATCACTTGGCCTAATTATTAGAATAAAGAGAGACTAAGATTCAAATCTTAACTACTATTATAGTACTAGATCACTAGAGTTGCCCTGAACAACACAGACATTTAAGAACTTGGTACCTTAGTTTTAGCACCTGTAAAACAGGGATGATACTTATTCAGTTTCAGAAACTTAGAAAGACACTTTAATCTTATTACTTGTGTACGTGGAGTCACTTGAAGGCTACTCTCCTCATTGTGTTTTAAGATTTATTTTAAATCACCACTTGAGAAAAGGAGAGCAAGTTACCTAACAGCAAAAGGCTCCTTGAGTTGCACTGCTCATACATATGCCATTTCTGGTGCACATATGCACCATGCAGAGCAAGAGTGGATTCTCATAGCCAGTAGCATCCATTGGGACTTGTTCTGCCCTTATGCCATGGACCAGGTGAATGGTCTGATTTCAGTCCCCAATAGAGAATCCAGAAGTTGCAAGTCCCTGGAGCAGCAAGGAATGAATGCATCAGAAATGGTATAAAACATGAACAACACATCTAAGAACCGCAGCTGGCACACAATGTTAATGTACCTTTCATTCAAAGTGATTTCCCACACGTACTCCACTTCTGGTGACTCACCAACAGGGACTTCTTAGATGATTCCAAACATCCATTTCCTACTTGAATAATAATTGCAAGGCAGGTCAGCCAGAGTGAGTGGATGCTTTTTACAACTATTTCGCACAGCACTATTTCCTAAAAAAAGTGACTGGTGCCTATGTAGCTGCCCCACTTTAGTGACTGTATATCAGGGGAGCAGGCAGAGTCCTGGTGGGACAAGACAAGCTATTCCAATTGATATAATGCTTGAATATAAATTAGGACCCTGGTGCACGTTCATTTAATGGTGCAGTGTGAACTGAACTCCTCACAACAGTTGTGCCTCCTGCCTTACCACATGTGTATGGCAGAAGGTGTGATTTTGGGATCAGGAAAAATCTCAGTTCATTCATGCCATTACTACTTGCCAGTGCAGATTATCATCTTAGGCTTCCCTTGCACTGGCAAGTTGAAAGCCAGATGCCACAGCCTCACACACAAGGCCAACAAACAGCAGATTGTTGGTACCAGCCCAGACAGCCTCAGGTTTCAGACCTGGCACCATGTGGGCTGGGGCCGACATTCAGCTAATTGTCAAAACCCCATGCGCAGTAGCCTGGCCAGAGCTGCCAGGCACAGGGTTTAAAGTCCCTGGTGAGGGAAAACCTTCAGTCCCCTGCCCCATCCTTGGGCCCAGGCCAACAATCAGCTGACTGTTGTCCCTGGCCACATATTAAAAATGTAAGGCACCATACAAATGACCCACAGAAATGTTCTACATTACATGCAAAACACCATTATGGCTTGTTTCCCATTTGATGGTGCCTAGGAGTCAAACAGCAGGGAAGTATACAGGAACTCATTCTTCTGGAGCAACGTCTACTGGGTGGGTTATTTTTCTCCTGGAAAAGCCCTTTTTGTTCCAAGACAAACTGTGGGAACACCTGGAAATTTGCGGTTTTTACCAAGAGACCTGCAATCCTCCTGGCTGAAACCTAATGCTATGTGCATACTACAAATAGTGTAAAACTACTTTCAAATTGTTTTGAACTATTTCCTCCTAACCAGCCAAGAAGTCTGAGGCACTCTTACAGATGTCTGAAACTGGTTGATAAGGCACTGATTCTAATCTTGCAGTAGATAAGCTTCAGCTGTTTTGCAATTTAGCAATGTCCCTCTGACCTCAATGCTTTTGGGAGTTTAGTTTTTTTGTCTTCTGAGACCCAGGATAGCAATAAGCTATGAGTGGAGTCAGTGGAAAGCATTTAATATCTTCTGGCTGCCTTTCTGGAGGCAGACACCACAGATGCCGAATATGTCAAAAGATGTTTTGCTACCTTTAGTAGTCCTCCATAAACTGGCATAGCCAGCCCCCCGGAAATGTCTGGATGC
>NW_017729025.1:19318078-19345237 GCF_001723915.1 Gavialis gangeticus | reverse complement strand
ATGTCTGGATGCAAAAATATCAAGGTGTCAGTGATCTTTTCCTGTATAATTTCAAAGATCTCCAAAGGTATCTAACACTTTGGTAAATTTTATAATGAGAAGCCAGCTACAAAAAGCTTACGCAGAAAAGAATATATTTTAAACAATATATGCAAAAAGGGTTACTTAGAAATGCAAGCTTTTATGTATACCTACCCCCTGTGTTCCAAATGTATCATTTTAATTTCATAATATGCTAGATGCTAGGATTCAGCCCTTTATTTTTCAAGCAAAATATATTTTGTAAAAAACAAACAAACAAACAAAAAAACCCACCTTAATTAAAAAACATGAAGAAAGCATGTAGACTTTAAGACTACCACCAGACCAGCAAAGAGGGTTTAGGCTGCATATACTTGTTCAAATGACCTGGGAGAGTTCTTCCAGGTTCTCTCTCCTGGTAGGAAAAAAACCCAACAAAAAACTTACCTGGAGATGCCTGAACAGATGTTTGAATACTGAGCCCCTGAAAAACAGATGGACTGCGGTGCTGAGGCTGCGCAGCCAGGGGACTGCCATGCACACATCTCAGTGTACTCTGCAGGCTCCCTCGGGCTGCCTGTTGACAGAAGGCAGCAAAGCACGGGGCAGCCGTGACTAGCGACCCAGACTGAGTCACCCTGCATCTCTTCAGCCTGGAGAAGCAAAGGCTCAGGGGGGACATGGTGGTAGCCGATAAGTATATAAGAGGTATGCACTAGGAACTGGGAAACATCTGTTCACCAGGGTACCCCAAGGGAAAACAAGGTCTAACAGTCACAAACTCCGGGAAGACTGTTTTAGGCTGGATATAAGAAAAGACTTCTTTACCGCCAGAGTCCCCAGAGTCTGGAATAGACTCCCCCCAGAAGTGGTGCTATTCTGGACACCTTTAAAACTCACTTGGATGCTTATCTTGCTGGGATCATTTGACCCCAGCAGACTTCCTGCCCTTGGGCAGGGGCCTGGATCCAATGGTCTTGCAAGGTCCCTTTTAGCCCTAATGTCTATGAAAGCTATGAAATCCTGAAGCACAACGTGGGATTCTGAAGAGGGCATGGTTTTACACGCTGTCTCTTTGAGGAAGATGGGTGCAAAGCACCCGGGATGCTGGAGGACTGCGCTGTGGTTCTCTCAGAAGAGAAGCTGTATAAACGTGTACTCTCCCAGAAGAAACTCTCCCAACAGTTATTTAACCTGGTTGTTCCCAGATTATTTTCCCTTTGAGTGACCATATTTGCTCTGGGAGAAAAATCCTGAATACTCCTGGGACAACAGTGACTCCCAGGAAAATCTGAATGTCTACACGGCCTCAGATACTAAACATACTTGAAATTTTGCCAAACCCATACCACAACGAAAAGAAATTAAATGATTAAGTATACCGACAATTTGACGACATATGTATCAATAGTGGTGGCCTTTTAACCACGAGGGGAAAAAAGAGCGTTTAAAAGAGCTAGTTACTTGGATTTGTCCATCTTTTCTCTCATTCAGGTTCTCTAAACTGCACAAAGCCCAGTAACAGAAAAGTTACTTCAACCAGTGATGCTCGTTAGATTTAATGCATGCATGCTATAGCAAAAATAATACATTTATGAAAGTCTGCAACAGGCCCAAAGTTTAACAAAACAAAAAAGGACCCAACCCTCAGCACCTTCCCCTTCCGCTGCCTCAAAATAAAAGCCTAGTGGCCAAGAGCTATTACCCGAAATGTCTGACACTGGATGCTTGACAGTAGATTTTTGTCACTGAAAGAATCACTCTCTCCAAACTGTCATCACATCTCACCTGAGCAAGTTACTAATTGTTACTTTTTCCTCAACAAACTCAAAAGTAAAATAATCAGACCAAGGGTAACAAAGTTCTTTGGCAGTGCTTAAAGCAGTTCAAAACTTTTTCTATACTGCCAACCACACAAAGATGAACATGATTTCTGAAAACCAAAGACACTATCCAGCATATTGAAAAAGACAATTTTGCCACTGCTACCAAAGATGCATCTAAAAATGTAAATAGTTATTGGCTAAATTGACTGAACACATAAGAGTCTAAGGTACATCTTTTCTGCGATATCCAATGCAAGGAATTACTCTAAATTATTAACTAACATAAGACTACAACCGGGATATTCAAGCAACCTCTTTGGTCAGGACCCAGGCTCCTGCAGTTTTCCCCAAGTACATCTAAAACAGCCTCTTACATGAATGATCAAGAAGTTTGTTCTGAAAGTGTGTAATTAAAAATAAGCAGTCTCCAAACCAATGCTGTTGGATGCCAGAGAGGATGTGGCAGGGAATAGATCACACTAGATATACGCTATTCATATGCTTCCTTTCTAAAGCATCTTCTACTGCTAGCGTTGAAGACATGGTACTGGGCTCGATGGGCCAGTGGTCTGACCAATGGCACCTATGCTTTTAGCAATATTTTGTATAAGTATCTAGTCAAATTTATACTGATCTGTATTACAAGATGCATAATAGGTTCTGTAAGCACCAAAACGCTTACAATACTTAACAATAGTAAGAAGCCATGTTTAGAAAATTGTATCTTTAAAACTTCCTGCATTAATGGAAGCTTTAGGAACACAGTATACTACCTACAGAGCCATCCAAAAATCTTTTACAGACACACCAGCCATGACTTGGTGACACCAGTTCAAAAGTACAGATGTTCTCTCATCCATCAAGAATCAGGCAGATCACCTCTCTCCAAACTATTATGGTATTTTAAAAAGATACTGCAAGTGGTTTGCCACTATCTTCTTTTCCAGCAGACTGGAAGCCACTGTTTAAAATCTCCACAGACTCTAAAAGTGGATGCATTCAAATGAAAAAAAAAAAAAGGAGCAGGAAGAATCTTTAGCTAGAACCCTTAAAAGATGAAACAGAACTACTTTTCTGAAATGTTGGTCACTCGTGGTACATTAAAGGGCCATACGGACTCCTAACAATAAGGAGACATTTGTTCAGAAGAGTGATCCCTCTTTAGAGGTCATAAGAAAAAAAGGTTAAGACTCCCACAAGCCATCAGAAAGTCCCTTTTGAACTTTTGCATTTTATTTTCTTATGCCTTTTTCCTGCAAGATACATTCCTGGCAGCATTTAGGCTTTCAGTAAGATGAAGAGACTTGCACAAATCAAAGCAATCATCTAGGTTTTTTTGGCAATGTAGCGCCTTGTCATATTTGTCTAATTCTCAACAGTTCCTTGTCACATCCCACTATTGCACATAGCAGATCTTGGGGTATTCTTGAATATCCCAATATTTCTAAATAGGTGCCTACCTCAACCAAAATTCAGCAAGTAAAATTTTAAGTTTTTTCCTTTGAAGGTTCTCACACAATGAAATTCTCTATTATGGCTGACTGCCATTTGCCTACACAGAAGGGCAGACATTTTACATTAATCCAGTAGAAAATCTAACCAAACCAAAATGTAAAGAGCTCATGGTAAATCACAGTCATAGAAGTGAGGGGTGGAAGGGACTGCAGGAAACCATCTAGTCCAACCAGCCATCTAGCCCTACCCTCCTGCTCAAAGCAGGACCAGTCCCAACTAGATCATCCCAGCCAAGGCTTTGTCTAGCCAGGTCTTAAAAACCTCCAAGGATGGAAATCCTACAACTCTGGGTTTCAGTGTTTTATACTACCCTCCTATTGAGACAATTTTTCCTAATATCTAACCTAAATTTCCCTTGCTGCAACTTGAGACCATTGCTCCTTGTTCTGTTGTCTGCCACCACTGAGAACAGTCCAGTTCCAGCCTCTTTCAAACCCCCCTTCAGGTAGTTGAAGGCTGCTATCAAATCTCCTCTCAGTAAACCCAGTTCCCTCAGCCTCTCCTGATAAGTCAATGTACCCCAGGCCCCAAACCATTTTCACTGCCCTCCACTGGACTCTTTCTAATTTGTCCACATCCTTTCTGTAGTGGGGGGCTTAAAACTGAACATAATACTCCAAATGAGGCCTCACCAGTGCTGAATAGAGGGGAATAAATCACTTCCCTTGATCTGCTGGCAACACTCCTAACACAGCCCAGTATGCTTTCTTAGAAGAAGCTAAAGAAAGTTAGCTTTCTTTACAAGAACGGCACGTTGCTGGCTCTTATTCAGCTTATTGTCCATTCTAACCTCCAGGTCCTTTTCTGCAGAGCTGCCAGTCAGTCCCCAGCCTGTACTAGTCCACAGGCTCCCTCCTTAGCGCAGGACTTAGCACGTCTCCTTATTGAACCTCATGAGATTACTTTTGGTCCAATCCTCCAATCTGTTGAGGTCTCTCTGCATCCTAGCCTTCCCCTCCACTACTATTTTGCTAAGCTTGGTGTCATCTGCAAACTTGCTGAGGGTGCACTTCATGACCTGGAAGATGGTATTGATGAAGACACTGAACAAAACCAGTCCCAGGACCAACCCCTGGGGCACTCCCTTTGATACCGGCCGACAACTAGACACCAAGGCATCGATTACTACCTGTTGAGCCCAGTGATCTATCCAGCTTACAGTCCATTCACCTAACTCGTATGTATTTAGCTTGCTTGTGAGGCCGCATCAAAAGCCTTGTTAAATTCCAAGAAACAAGTTCTTGTACCAATATGATAAACAAAATTATGTTCTCTACATACAACATAAACCTTCAGTGTCAGGGAAGCATTTTTAGGGGATTTTTAAAGCTTTTTTGAAGTGAGACTGCTTGTTCTGTACTGTTACATTCCCAAAGACAGCAACTAACTTCATTGAACCAATACTCCTTGGGTGTCAAAAGATGCAAAGTATTATATTATTTAGACATTTACAGTGCATCTAATGGGTTGCTCAGTAACTCTGGTAGGTTGGCAAGAATCACATAATTAAGGACATTGGACTCAATACACACTTAAAAAAAAGTTACAGTGAAAAGAAATGCTACATGAAAGTTACTTATTTTATGGATGCTCAGTGGTTTGAGTATGCAAACCTTCCTGCTCATTTTCTACTGCGTGCATAAGCATTGGGTCTTAAACAGTTCAAATACCAACATTTACCAAGCTAGAGCCCTGGGCCTCCTTTTAAAACCTTCTCTGCTAGCAGGAGCTGAATTTCTGTACAGGTAGGGGTGCACCAATAAAAGATTTCTTGGTTGATACTGATGGCCAATTATTAACCAGCCACATATACCAGTTTGATTTCCAAGCTGTGGGGCTGCATATTGGCAAGAAGCATCTAGACAGTAAGTCTGTGGGTGGGAAAGAGCCAGGTTGAGGCCCCTAAGATGCAAGAGGGAGTGGGGCTGGGGTAGGTGCTTCCCAACCGGGTTGGGGAGGGGTGTGGGACACAGCCGTGGGCAGCTCATCCAGTGGGTGCAGGCTGGGGGGTTGGCTCCCCACTGCTGCATGCACCCTCACGGAAGCATGGAAGAACATGCCCCCCAGATCTGTGTGCAGGGTGAGGGCGGGCTGCCCACTTCAGGCTCAGGGGCTGGGCTTGTGCTGGCCTCTTCTTGGTGAGGGGCTGAGTCAGAGCAGTGGTGGTGCTGGGAGGGAGGGCTATGCCACCCCCTACAGCCACCCCAAAATTCGCCAGTCCTCCTGCTCCCCTGCTTCTGCCTGCCCCCATGCTGGGACGAGGCCAGTACAGCCCCTAGCCCTGAGCCCACAATGGGCAGCCTGCCCTCGCCCCACATAAATGATGGTGGCATATGCTCCTCATGCCTCCCCAGGTGTATATGTGCAGTGGCCAGGAACTGCCCCCCCTGCTCCCATGCCCCCGGATGAGCCACCTGAGGCTCCATCCCACACCTAGCTGGGCAGCACCTGCCCTTGGCCTGGCCCCACTGCCTTCTTCAATCTGCCCTCACTCCAAATCTCTTCCCCACTAGACTTACCAGCTAGACACTGCTCTCCAAGCCATCGGGCTGCATTCCTGGCTGTGTGCATGCACGCAGCATTTAAAAATCGGTGACATTATTGGCTATACCACCCAAAAACAGTCAACTGCTGATCATGCCAATTTTCATTTTATTGGTGCCGATACGATATGGACGATATATTGGTACACCTCTATGTACAGGAGTACTTATCGACTCCCACTCCGTGGCAAATGCTGCTCTGTTTCTACCAACTAAGGTGTTGGTGGAACTCCGGCAGCAGAAAGTAGCTGCATCTATACAGAGACCTCTGCTGCTGTCGTTCTGTTGCCATAGTTAGAGCAGCAGAATCCCTGTAGCACAGGCTTAAGACCAAGTGTTTTTTGGAACCTTATAAAAAAGAAAGATGGCAAGACACCTCTGGGATACTAGTTTGTACAGGTTCCAATAGATTTTTAGCTATCAAGGGTGACCTTTAAATGAAATATGGTGAGGGTTCTTGTAAGTGCTCCATCTAATCCCAACTGTATCAGCTGCAAATCCCTTCAATCATGTAAACCACAGAAGCAGGAAGAGATTTGTGAGACTAGGCCTGTAATGCAAATAATTTTTTCTGGCATATGGAATGTACTCCACATCCACAGTGCTCCACTAAGCCTTAAGACTGCTTATTTAGCAGTGATTTTTAAAACAATTAGAGACAGAGTACATGGAAAACACTAGAAAGGTTTGCCCTCAACACAAAAAAAAAAAAATCTAAGCACACATACTTACTTGCATTCCCCAGGGGCACTGCAACCCCCATGGAGCAAATTACATCCTTGTTTACATACAGCTGTAAATAGAAAAAAAGGTTTAGGCTTCAGTTGGTACGGGCAGTTAGATGTCAGGTAGTATAGCAACACAAACAGCCAGTCTAGTGATTACAGCAGTTTAAGAATGGGGTAATTATTCATTGCACATTCCTAATACAAGGTTGGTCTCCCCCCATCCCCATATATACAATATATAAACCTGAGGTAGTCCAAGGCTGAACAAAGTGCTAAAATACTCATGACATTCTTATACTAATTTGATTTCTACATGAGTGTAGCCACTTTTGAAACTGGTCACACACTAAAATTAAATCCCTAACTCTCCTCCACATTACTAGAAAAACTGCTGCATCTTAAAATCTTTAAAGTTCAACGAAGATGCTTCTAAATTCATGCTGTCTCATCATGTGAGCTTTGTTATAAGCACTTTTGTCTTATTTTAAAAAGAATCTCAAGCAAATGTCAAGCGTATTCTACTCATTGAAATGACAGGAGGCAAAACGCCAAGGCTGAAGCCTGAACATTAATCAGCCGGGATCCTGGTTTTCTCCATTTAACGACTGCAAATTCTTTGATAAAAATTTCTAATTCTCCAATTTAAAACCCCAAATCCACTTTTTTCCCGTGATTAAAATAAAATGAGATTATATCTATGTATATTCTCAATTTAACTTTTTATTAACATTCACAATTTTAAAGCAATTTGGAAGCCTACCAGTGTCTCAGTCATTATAATAAAATAAAATTCTAAATATCTATCGATCTTGGGGTTTGATTTTGTTTGTGTTTTTTTTAAAATCATGGAAGATCAGAGTTCCCCCTGTCACCAGGATGCAGGTCCAGCTGTGGCTGCCCCCCCGTTCTGTGGCACTGAGCAGCCCTGATATGCTGGTGCCCCTCACCCCTGACCCGCAGCCCCCCACCTCCCCTGGTACTTCTTACTCCTGTGCCACAGCTGCCCCAACCCTGCTGGTGCCCCTCTCCCAACCTGCAACCCCCTGCCCAGCCCTCAGCTGCCCCCGTCCAAACCGGGATGGAGCACAGTAGCTGCAATTTGTGCAGGCAGCAACACAGTGAGTCTAGCCCCAGCGTGAGCTGGAGGGAGGAGGGGAGGCCTGTGGCACCCACCACCCTGGGCTGGGGCTCCTGTGTCATGCCAGGCTGCCTGGCTTACCCTCCCCACCCCCTGGTTAGCATTGCCTGGTGCCTGCGAGCACAAGCACCAGTCCTGGAGCCACTGGCCTGGCCACGCAGCTCCCCATGGCCCCCAAAGGGTCCCCCCACCTCATTCCCTTACTGGAGGCAGGCACCCCCCTCCCGCCCCTGCCACAGCCGCAGTGCCCGGATACCTCTCTCAAGCTCCGGGAGGCACCTACCCCCCTCCCCCACCGGACAGACTGTTCCCAAGCACTGGCCCTCCAATCCCCTCCATAGCCTTACCTACATCCTGCTGCCAGGGCTGCTACCACCACACTACCTAGCTGTATGCCAGCCACGTACAGGTGCATATGCAGACACAAGTGGCACCCCTTGCTTCCGATCACCCTTCCTCCGCTCCCCCTAGCCCCAAGAAGCTCCTTGCAGGCTGGTAGACTGCTAGCCTACGCAGTTTCCATGGCTTTCTCCTTTAAAAGGAGAGAATCTGCTAATCTGCATTTTAAAAATTTTAAACGGTAAACTTTTAAAACACTTTGAACTCTGAAAGGAACCTTTTCGAACAGCATTAAATACTAGTAGTTGAACTGAAAGCCGCTTAGTTTGGTAGACTTGTGCATGCTGTACAGCAGGGGTCAACAATTTATGGCTCAGGACCTACAGCACCACTACATCTGTCTCACGAAACTGGTGCTTTGGCAGCAGGGAGGCCTGGCTGCAGGCGTTCTCCCCGTGCTGCCATAAAGAAAAGCCCCAGAGGTGGCCAGATCCTAGCATCCACCAACCCTGCCTGCCTTTGGACTTAGGGTGAATCATTTTGGCTTGCAGCCAGAAAGAGGTTGCCTACCCCTCCTTGAAAAACACACACTAATTCTAAGCAGTCCTTTGGTGCAAGACATATAAAAAATAACTAAGCATTTTTCACTTGGTCCTGTATTGTGCAGCAGGATTAATTTGGGGCACTATATATAAAACAGCCCCTGAGCAACAGGTCTTCTAGTTGTAACACAAAAAAAAAAAAAAAAAAAATCCATTACCTTGCTTACACTCTTCTCCCATCCAGCCTTCCATGCAGGCTTTGTTTCCATTTTGGTCACATGTGTAGTGACCAACAAAGTCATCACGAGGTCCACAAAATTTATTGCATAGTGCGCTGTAATAATTTTCATCGCATTTCACTCTTATCTGTACTTCAAAATGGGCAACGGGACCATTAAAATGTACTGTCGTCCATCGATCTTCTGGATTGATCATACCAGCATGTGCCACTCTCTCTATTAGCAGATCTTCACCTATTAAAAAAAAAAAAAAAAACACAAAAAAACCCCACACTTTATTACAAGCTTGATATCAAACAAATGCTAACTTTATCTAAAAGTAACTTTGATACCCAGAAAGATACTAGAGCACACCACCAAAAGATACTGCAATTTTTAAGCACATGGAAGATGAAGTGATAAAGATCAGCCAGTGTGAGTTGTAAAGAGAAAGTCAAGCTTAATCCATGTAATAACCTTCTATGTCTAGGCAATGGGCTTCATGAAGTGGTGGGAAGAGTATAATACAATGTACGTTTCATATACATTTTCTCCAGTATACTGCAATTTTAGCAAGATTTTTGACAATCCCCCATGAGATTCTCATGAGCAAGCTAAGGAAGTAAGTCTAGCTGGCACTATGCTAAGCTAAGTGCACGACTAGTTGGCTCAGTGTCTAACTGGGAGGAGGTATCAATGCAACAGAAGACTGGGAAGTACAACAGGAGATCACCCTGGCTAGACGGCAATCTTTTCAATGAGCTGAAATGCAAAATGAAATCCTATAAGAAGTGGAAACTCTGTACTAGGGAAGAGTTTAAGCATATCCCCTAGGCACAAAGGGACAAAGTTAGGAAGGTCAAGATGCAGCTAGCACTCTGAGATGCAGCTAGCAAGGAACATAAATAGGCAATAAAAATGGGATTCTGCAAGTATGTCAGGAGAAAGGAGAAAGACCAGAGAAACCATAGGTCCTGGAATGTAGAAGGCAACCTAATTATGGATAAACTGGAGAAGGCTGAAGTATTTAATGCTTATTTTACTTCAGTTTTCACAAATAGGGGCAGCTGTCAGATGACAAGTGCATTTGAAAGAAAAGATAGGGAAGGAGACAAACAGGAGGCCTGTAGTTGGCCCACAAGTTGGGAAATTTGGTGGTGGAAGAGCAGTGGCCATTAATATGGCCACCCACTCCCTGCCAAATTCCCAAACCCCAATCCCCACATGCCAGGTAGGGCCGTGTTGGGACTGGGCCATACCCACTTTTCCTGGCGAGGCCAGCGTGGGGTTGGGCCACACCTCTCTGTGAAGCCTGGCCGCACACCTTTTCCCCTGCGGGCTGAGTCAGGCCTCTTTCCGCCCCATGGGGCTGGGTCAAGCCCCCTTTCCTTCTCCCCCACCTGCACTGGGCCACATTGTGGCCAAGCCACACTCCCTACCCCCCCCGTGAGGTTGAGCCATGCCACCTTCACTCCCTCCTCCCACCAGGTCACATCCTTCTGCACCCCCTGTCCCAACTCACAGGGATGGGTGAGGCCCCTTTTCCCCCCCTGCAGGGCCAAGCTCCAAATCACCATTTGACCCACAGTCGGACCAGGCACTGCCCATCCAGCCCACCAGGGAAAAAGGTTGAGCACTACTGGCCTAGAGTAATGCTTAGGGATTACTTGGAGAAGCTAGAAGCTTCCAAGTAAAAAAAGGTAGAAGGATTACACCCTAGGAATTAACAGAGGTAATTTTGGAGCCATTGGTATCCTCTTTTGAGAGCTCAAGAGCAAGTACAAATTTCTGCACCGGGGATAAAATAATTACATGTACAAATACAGACTGGGGGTTAACTGGCTAGGCTTCAGTGTTGCAGAAGACGACCTAGCGGCCATGGTGGACCATATGCTGAATATGAGTCTGTGTGCTTTTGTTGCAAAAAAGCCAACAGTATCCTGGGTTGTATTAACTGCAGTCTCTCTTGCAAGTCAAGGGAAGTGATTCTTCTCTCCCGTTCAGCACTGATGAGGTCTCACCTGGGTACTGTGCCTAGTTTTGGGCTCCAAGCTTCAGGAAGGATGTGGGCAGTTTGGAAAGAGACCACAGCAGAGCAATAAAAACAAATATGGGCCTGGGAAGCAAGACTTAGGAGGAAGGCTGAAAGAGCTATGGCTATTTAATCTGGCAAAGAAAAGACTGGGGGGGGAATTTGATAACAATCTTCAAAATACCTGGAGGGTGATGACAAAGAGGGTGGAAATGGGACTTCTCTGTGGCCATGGAGGTCAGGACTAGGTGCAATGGCCTCAAGCTGCAGCAGGAAAAATTTAGACTGGAGACTAGGAGGAACTTTCTGACTATACAAGGGTGGCCAAGCGCTGGAACAGGCTACCTATAGAAACTGTGGAATCACCACCCTTGGAAATTTTCAAAAGCAGGTAAGACAGACACTTGGTTGGATAGTTTAATCAGGGACGATCCTGCCTCGAGCAGGTGGCTGGACTAGTTGACCCTGTGAGGTCTGTTCCAGCCCTATTTTCATATGATCACGAGGAAGAGGCTCCCAATGGGTGTGTGTCCTGGGGCTAGTTCAGTTCAATATCTTCGTTAGTGACAGAGGGTGGAATTGAGGCCACTTAGTTGCATAGCAGGATGGGATAGCAGACACTTGGGAGGATTAGGATTCAAAGTGACCTTGGTAAGTTGGAAATATGGTCAAACAAATCAGATGAAATTCAGTAAGGACAAGGGCAAAAATATGCAGCACTTCAGATGGAACAATGAAATGCACCAATACAAAATGGGGAAAGACTTGCTACAAAACAGGGAACAACTGCAATACTACAGGAAAGGACCTTGGGGTTATAGTGGAATGAAAGCTCAATAGAAGCCTACAGTAGAAAACAGAACCAGAAAATCTAACAGTGTATCAGACTTAGTTAACAGGAGTGTTGTATGCAAGTCTTGGGAAGCAATTCTTCCATTCCTCTCAGCACTGGGGAGGCCTCAAGTAGAGTTGTGTGTTCAGTTTTGGGCACTGCACTTGAAGAAAAATATGGACGAACTGAAGACAGTGCAAAGGGAGGCAGCAAATACAAGTAGAGGTCTAGAAACCATATGCAGAAAGGCTGGAGGAACTGGAACTATTCAGTCTGGAGAAGAGAAGACGGAGGGCAGGATTTGAGTGTCTTCAAGAACAATTTCAACCCCTTACAACTTGTTTCCTCTCATGTGGGCACACATCAGTTGTTCACTGTCCCCTTTTATAACAACAACCTAAAAAAATCCTTCAGGTTTTTGTAACTAGGCAAGTACTGGGATAGATTTACCCTGAGGTTTGTTGAATATCTATCACAGAAAGTTAAGTGACGGTTAAGACATACACACACAGTCTAGATGGGGAAGTTTCTGCCTTGCACAGGGCGCTGAACTGGCTGACCTCCTGAGGTTCTTTCCAGATCTAGTTTTCTGTGATTATATGGAAACACCCCCCTCCCATATAAAATAACTTCTATTTTTCTTTTAAATCAAACAACCTTTACTCTAAAAATCCTTAAGGTTATTAAATCCTGAAGAACTGCCAGCAAACTTTTTTTTTCTTGCCTTGTAAAGCTCAGTTTAAAAAAAAAATAAAAACAACGAAAGGAAATATTAAAACCTGGAGCATAATCTATAGGAAATGGCTTATTTTTCAAGGTAGCAAAACACACCACACCCACACAATGACAACCAACAAATCCATCTTAATGACAGGCTCTAGTTCCTTTTTGCTCTTATAAAAAAAATGGCAAAGTCTGCATAAATCCTGTACCTAAAATATTGGAATAAGACTTTGAGCATATTTAAGATGGCAAAAGCAACCTGCTCAGTTTGTTAGCTGTAAAATTACTAAGGAACCTCTCACTTCTAACACACATGTATTCTTTAATATATTTTATTTTACTTATGTACCAAGCTCACCCACCAGCTGTTGCCCTCTTCCAAAGTTGAAAATAGGACATTTTAGTACAAAACCTAGACTGGGTATCCGTTACTAAATAACCCTAGAGTTCACCTGTGATCATTTATGATGATATATTAGTTATTCTATACCTTGTTCATTTTTTTCAGTACAATTAAACAATTAGCTCATTGTGTAGCTCTCACTCACTTGATATAGTGCCACCCTCAAAATGGAGTGGTATGACAGGTGGCAACCAGGGTGAACGAAGACATTAAACATTAAATAGTCTCACGTGAAGACTGTTATATGACACAAGGTTAAGGAACTGCCAACACTGGGCTTGTTCTGTAGGTAGACTTACATTTCCATTGCTGACAAATGCTTCCAAGAGCAGCACAAGTGGCTGTGCATTTGCTCTGCACCTACAGCCTCAGGCCATGAAAAATGAATATTAGGCTTCATTTCCCCTACTCCTACAATCCAGTACTGCATGATTACATACATACTATACACACAACTTTACACGGGGAAAAAACCCCCCAACACCTAAAAATTCCATATTTAAAAGACTTCTAGATTTAAAAACTAAAATAGGAAAATTTTCATAGTGAATATTTTCACTGAAAAAGCAGTTCAAAGAGCAACTTAAACATCTTCAAATGAAAAGCTGATAATGTGGTACTATGACAACTTTCCTAGGTTATTTACTGAAATTTACATAATGTTGCAAATATTCTTCAGCTAGTAAAAAGGTTATGAGCAATTTCTGAAGTGGTTAAGTATACTAAATAGGAACTCTACAAATTGTAACGAAGTGCTAATGTTACCAAATAAAGGACACTCCTGCTATTCAAAAGGGAATACTCATGTTTAAAAGACTAAGAGGAACAGAAAATTCCACGTGAATTGGGGGTGGGGAAGAGAAAGGGGAGGGAAGGACGGGGTGTGGAGGGCATCAAGCAGTGGAATATAGCATTTCAAATAAAGGGTGCCACTTCAAATCTAAAAATCAAGCCAGGATTTAAAAAAAAAAAAAAAGGTTACCCTAATAAAGTTTCAGTACCCCATGCAAACCAATTTTGTTTTGTTCACTGGGAACTGGATACAGGTATTTGGCTGTTTTTGTCCATTCCTGTTTTTTTAAAATTTCATAAATGCCTCAGTCAGTGACACTCAACTAGGGTTCCTCTTTGAGATCCTTTCAAGGGTGTTGTAGGTGGGCAAACATGATTCATAAGATAAACCAAGACATTTCAAATAGGAATCCATAGCATTAAAAACCATTCTGGCCTGTTGTGGTCTTCCAAGTTCTTTGCAACAGAAAATTGCTGCTTTTTTTTGGATTATGGAAAGATGGAGTGACAGCTAAGAGGGGCCATTTTCCAAGGGGTGCCTCGAGTCTAGAGAAGATTGAGAACAACTGCTCCAAGTCCTTAGTCTACGTTCCTCTAAATACCCTAATTTAGCAAGAAGAGCTTTAAAAATGGGTTCAATGGGGGACAAAAACAAAGAGAAAGGTGACCTGCATAAAGGCCTAGGAAGATAAGAAGAAATATGGAAAATTATAAGAGAGAAAGCAGAAGAGCAATCAGCCAGTCACATTTGTCTGACATTGTTTAGACTGGGATAATGGTGGAACAGTTGGACCAAATGACCTTCTAAGGTCCTTCCCAGTTTTTTTCCTGTGATTTTACGATTGGACTGTAGCAAATGACTAGTTGCAGTAGCGCGGAGGCCACTCAAACTCCCCAGAAGGCCAGGTAATGATGGACTAAAAACTAATGTACAAAGCAGGCTAACTTGTATTACCATGGCAAAGAGAGCTTAAAACAAGTGCTAAAAGGTTTTTGACTCCATAACCCAAGACCATTTACACTTCAGCTCAATAAAATCAAACTTTTCCACAAAGAGGGACTTGCAAGTCTATGGCCTGACTCTCGTGATGGCTTTGACCATCTTGAGCCAACAAACATCAATAATCGTTTTCCAGGTATGGGCAAATCAACTAAGTCCTTACAAATTAAGATTGCAATGCCTACTGCTATATACTCATTTTAAAAATCCTTTAAGTCTTTATCTCTTTTTGTATATAACAGTCAGAATCTAGGAGCCACTTAGATAATGAAGTCTTACTAAGATCTGCAGGCTTCAACGTTCAACAGATCCAGTTAAGGCACTAAAACCATGGTTTATTTCTGCAAGAGAATGCAAGCATTTCCATCCAGAACACTGCCCTTTGGGAGCTGAAGTTTTACCTTAAAATTTTCCTCTAACTGCAGAAGTAGTTTATTCAAATGTGGAGAAATTTTGTTCTTGGCAAGTTTTCCTCCAGTGCCTGCCTGCAAGAGACTGCTTAACCTCCATCAACAAGCTAAGCAACTGATTCAGGATCAGGAGAGGACAGCGCAAGATGAGGGAGGGGGAAAAGGTGGCATATCAGACCTCATAGCTGCAGCATAGAAATGCTAACATGGTCACGTACTACTCTGGGATCAAATTAATGTTGCTGCTGAATCCCGCATATTTTCAAAAAGGTGCTGTTAAATGTAGTTGAAGATGATGACCGCTGTCAGGTTCTGCTAAGCCAGCCTCCCAGAGTCTCACTAAATGCTCAAAATTTAGTATTTTTACTTTTTCCAACATGCCTGTTTTTCTGGAAATAAAGGACAGTAGCAGAGGAATGTATGGCAGCAGCTAATGATCAGTGTTTCTTCTGAAAGAATTAATCCCACAATCCTTCTGAACCTTAGGAAATCTCTGAAGAGATTTTAGACATACCCGTATCTATGATGGTAGCTGTGCCAGAGTCTACCTACCAAAAAAAAGCCACGCATCAGGAAAACATGGTCCATGCTCACCAGCATATCTGCTTTTGGCCAGACCTTCATTTACTAAAGTGACCTCAAATTGCTTGTGCTCAAGGGAAACTTACAAAACACCATCAGAAGACAGACACAGGAAACAAATATTCCTAACCTTACTGGATGTTAAACACCAGGGACTAAGCCCAGACACTGACTTTAAAGCTCATTACAATCTACCTGTGATCTCTGGTAATCTCTCTGCACTCTACAGGTGATAAAAACCCTTTTCCCCCTTGATTGGTTTTGCTCTTCCACTAATCAGGTTATCCTTTCTACTGCATCTCTCTCATCTCTTAGCTACTCCTGACATGGTCTCTTTGCGCCTGTTTTACTACGCTGTCCCATTCCTTTAGATCAGTGGTTCACAAGGCATCCTTGGACAGACCCAAGGTACTCCCTCAGAACATGCCAGTTCTTGGTTTCCACTTGTTTGTTCACTACAGAAAAATAATAGAGCAATTATCCCATTACAAAGAACTATGAAAGACCACAAAAAGGACAGAATGCTTTTAACACTACAGAATCCTGTTTGCAATCTCTGGATTTATCAGGTGAATCATATTTGCCTGCTAATGTTGTATGGCACCTCACAGTACCCTTGAAAGGATCTCAAGGCACCCCCAGGTGCCACAGCACCCTGGCTGAGAATCACTGCTTTAAAGCAGACAAAACTGTGTGAACCTCCCAATGTAAATAAAAAACGCTTGCTAGTTAGGTTTGAGAGAAGCATGCAAAGACTGAGCTAAGGAAAAAGTACCCTTTGCCTGAAAGGTTGTCCAAGATCTCTCCCAACAATGCAACAGGTCCAAAAAGAGATCACATCACCCCCTCCCCACAAAATCCTTGCCCGTTCCCAAAAAGTAGCATTGGCACTGCAAAGAAACAGATCCCTGTATATCTGCTGTTCATTTGGATGCTCTGCTGCTATTCTACTAAGCAAGAAAGCTGGTTGTGTCCAGTTCCCTTCAATCCTTCCTTCTGAAAAGCCATGAAAAGACAAGACATTAGTTGCCTAAAGACTTCAGGGAAGAGAAAGGCACTATCCCAACATCAGGCATCAGGCTGCCTAGTAGCCATACTGAAGACTACTTTACCCAAGGTGACACTAACCTGCTTACTATGCTCCTTTATAATGAACCTTCCCCTTCCCTTTATTATGGGAAGAAAGCATTTCCAATTCAGGTAACAAACTTAGAAAGCAGCCAGCAGGATCTATTCTGTCAGAATAATCAGCTCTTTGCAACAGTTTGGGGTCTAGACGATTTGCTTTCTCCCTTTCTGCCATCTCCATCACACATTGAACAATTCTACTCAGAGCAGTTCTTTAGAGATATTACTACTTTTAAACAAGAATATTGTGCAAAAGAGTTTAAGAGGAAATATTGGGGAAAAAGAGATAAAGAGTGTAAGAAAAATGTCTGGTAGGTTTAGGGCTCTAACTCACTTTACAACCAGTGCAACCCTTGCTCCTAGTGGAAGTAAAAAAGACTTCTGCAAAATCCAAGGGAGAATTTCAATGTCACGAGCTACCCAACCTCAGACTGATGCAGAGATTCCCAATAGAGGTAAAACACAGAACTTCAACCTCAGGCTGACCAACTATATGCAGCACCTGGTGCAGAGCTCATCTTCCCATACATGCTTCCTTCAATATCTTGGGCACAGGCCCTTTTCTCTCCAGCACACAAGAAAGAAATCCCAGATTCACCTTTCCCATATCCTTGCAGACATCTCTTTAGTACTCTTCCCTACATTCCCTGTCCTGAACTTTTACCTGGACTAAGGGGCTAGAGGTTAGCTTGAATTCACTCCTTTTGTAGTAGGGACAAGGATGTGTCTTAATATCTTGTCAGAGACCCACATGCAAGGACAGGCTATGAGGAACCCAAATACTGAACGTCCTTTAACACTGGTCTTTTGGGGTTTTTTTAAGAGACTTTTCCCTAGAGATCTAATAAAGCTAACACTCAAAAACTGCAATGCAACAGAAAGGAATCCCTAGCGCACACTTGCCAAAGTGGAATAAAACAATGTACACCTTACAGATCAGGCGCTTAGTTTACCTACTGTCTTGCCAAGTCCTGGAGGGAGAAACTCTTTCAAATTTAGAGGACAAGTTTTGGTCCAACAGCACATTCTCACCTGACATTAAAAATACTCTCAATAATGAGTAAAACTACATGTATGCACCTTTGCATCAGAACCTTCTCTAGAGACCCAGCCCATAATTTGACACTTCTGTGGATTTCCACAGGTACTGTAGGCGGCAAACCTTAAAAGCCCTATAGAAATATTACTTGTCCATTTACTTGGTTCTCAAGTAATTACATTTATTACAATAAAATAATTCCTATGTTTTTAAAATGCTAGCCATTCCCTCAAGGCCTACCTTCTTAAAAAAAAAAAAAAATCATCCCTTCACAAAGCTTATATAAAAATGGACTTGTGTTTTAAAGCCTTGCCACTGAATAAACACAGCTGAAATGTTATAACAAACCTTTAGCACGTAATACGTTTGAAGAGTGTTCACCAGCCATTACGACTGTTTTCATCAGCTCAGGTTTAAAAATTCACTCTTAAGCAGGTCTAACAATTAAGTACATGTGCATCACTCCCCGCTCAGCGGACTAGATCTCCGCACACACTGACAGGTCTACATTTTCCACCTTGAAATGGATTTGGCATACAGTGCTATGCAATTTGAGTATTCTGGTACGGAGCTCTACAGCAATGTTTCTCAACCGTTTAAGACTCAAGGCACTTCTCCATTGCCTCTTTGAATCTAGCAGCACCATCTGTGAATGTGAGCAGAAGGAGCCATGCAAGGGAGACGTGCCCCATGTACAACCCTCAATGCATGAAGCCCAGGAGAGCTACAATTGAGAATCAGTATTGTAAGCTAGAAGTAGAGCATCCCTGACCCGCAGATCACATCTGGCCCATGGGGTTCCCCACAGGTCTGGGAATTTATCAGGGGGAGAGCAGTGGTAGTGTTAATTGCTCCCAGAGGCAGTTAATGCCCCTAGAGCCACGTAGGAAAGCCTGCGGGCCAGACCACATAACCCCATGTGCCAGATCATGTGACCCGAAGCGTCAGATCTGGCGCACAGGCTCAGGCTGGTGTTCAGGGTAGTCTTATGGACCGACACCACATTAGATCCATCACAGACGGACCCTGCCCATGGACCAGCCCTGCGCCACTCACCCAACTCACGGCCAGGTTGGGCACCACTGTTCTAGCTGCTCCAGTTTTTGTGGGGTTCAGCCGAGACACTTTACAAGAGAAACCTGATTTTCAGAAATGCTGAGCTTCTACTTTCTGAAGATTGGGGCCCCATATCTGCAAGTAGGGACAGTCCTGCCTGGCTTCACTGTTTTTTACAATCACTGGTGACAATGTGCAAACTACCTTGCCTCCCTGCGCTACATACACTCTCTCTCTGCCAGGTGATAGCAGCCATAGTTTTCAGCTGCATTTCTGAAATAATTAGACAATGCAGCGTGAAGGAAAAAGGATGCTCAGTAGTAAGTCTTCTGGAGCTGCCTAGTATCCTAGGAACTCCTCCCCTTAGGAGCCCTCAATCCCATCATGGGCTTTGATTAAAATCAAAATGGGGTTGGACCCGACGACCTACCAGGTCCCTTCCAACTCTAGAAATCTATGAAATCTCTAGAAATCTGTGAGAGGCGGCCACCTTTCAGGAGCCCTGCTGCAATCTCGCCACAGGAGCCATCCTGTGCTTGGCACTAGCCAGGGCTGCAGCATTCAAGGCTTAAAACTAGCTCCAACACACCATGCCCCTAGATCACTCCTCAGAGAGACACTTCCCTTCCTCCTCCAGCTGCCGCTGCTCTGCTGCACATCCTGCCCCTGAAAGCCAAGCAACCCAGGGACCAGCTGTGGGGTTGAGATCCAGAGAGCCATCCCCAGGCCAGCACAGGAGTACACAACCCTCCCAGTCCACTGCTCTCTCCCCCATTCTCCACACCCATCCTGGAAGCAGAGAGCAGGCAGGACAGTTTCACCTGCCTTGGGTGCCTCTTTCTGGGAGATGCTGTGTGCGATCAGACTGGGAATGACTGCAGGAACACTAGGGATTCCTGCCTGCGTTAGGTTTACCAGCTAACCCTAGTACAGGCAGGAATGCAGGCTCGTGCCTGCATTTTGTGGTCTGGCTGTGCCCAAGGTACGTGGGGCAGTTCCAACTGTTGGTGGCAGCCCCAGCAACGCCCTTGCCTGAGGACCTTTGGTTTCTCAGAGCCCCAAGGGGCCATGGGTCCCCAGTTGAGAACCCTTTACAGCAGGGGCAGGCAAAATACAGCCCCCTAAATACTTTCATCCAGGTTCCATCTCGGCTAGTGTCCAGCTTGTGCACGGGGCTGCCGCTGCCCCTGTGGACCTGCTACGTGGCTCCAGCCGGCCGTGTATACACTGGAGCCGGCTGCCTTCCCCGCTGAGGCTCCGCAGCACTAGAAAGAAGCCGGCTGCCTTCCCCACCCCGCAGGGGAAGGTGCCGGAGGCTTCCGCACCAGCAGCGCAGCCCCAGTGGGGAAGGCAGCCGGCTCCAGCACGCGGAGCTTCCCTCCTGTGACCGGTGAGTGCAGGGGCAGCGCACCGAGTGGCAGGGAGCACGGCCAATACAGGCGGCTCAGTGGAGGCCGTGCCCCTCGCTACAATGTGCGGCGCTGGCCCGAGCCGCACTCCACTGGGTGCCCCACCTGCTGCTGCACTACAGGGAAGTGCAGGAGGTCCCCACACACAACCCCCCAACATACCCTATGTCCCCCCCACACACTCGGCCACAACCCCAACACCCACCACACACAACCACATCCTCCCCCACAATACACAAGACTACAAATTTATTTTTGAGTCATTATGCAATCATCCCCACATACAGTACACAAGCACAAATCGTGACAAATATTTTTCATAATAAAATTAAAATGCTATAGGTGTTTGACCTTTACTGTATGATTTTGGGTTTTTTTTTCCTGTTTCTAAGATGGCAAACCCCCACCTCAAAAGGAGTATTTCCATGGGGCAAAGGGAGGGACTTCCTGCCCCAAGATGACAAGGGGGCGGAGCAACTGGCAAGGGGTGGGACTGGCCCTCGACAGCTCAGCAAAATTCATTAAGTGCCC
This sequence comes from Gavialis gangeticus, assembly GCF_001723915.1. Lineage (NCBI taxonomy): Eukaryota > Metazoa > Chordata > Crocodylia > Gavialidae > Gavialis > Gavialis gangeticus. The sequence goes on along the minus strand of NW_017729025.1, from coordinate 19,324,430 downwards.
TCCACCCAAAATAATTGCCCACTCCTGCTTTACAGCATGGCTGGAAGTTTAAGATCAATATCTTATGAGGAAGATTGGGATTTGGTCTTGTAGGTCTCCTTTTTCCACAAAACTTTGACCAAAAAAAATTGGAAAAAAATTGCCATATGCCCTCTCGCTGTAAGAACACACTTGTTCAGGCTCCAATCCTATGCTAGGAGTTGCCTCTGCAACCTCAGCGAAAAAGAGACCAGGCTTTGCTAGCAGATATCCAAAGTTACAAAATCATCTTGTTTTTATTTTTAAAATTCCATAAGGAAGTCAGCTCTGCCAGGACGTACACAAGGTTTATTACTAAGGAAGTTGAAGGTTATGCTTGTAGGATGCCTTGAGATTGTAGTACAGATATCAAAGAAGTTAAGAAATGGAAGAGTAAATTTTGGAGCATACTTAGATGGTATGGACCGTTGCTAGTGCTGCTACCTGGCCAGATGCTTAATAGTTTTAAAGCTTGCAGGAACCAGCCTACGAGAACAGAGAAAGGTTACTTAAGCCTAAGCACTATAAAATTTACCATCCATTCCCTCAAAATACAGCCATGTACGTGTGACTCTGGAATGCCAACTAGTAATACCAATGCCAGACAAAAATCAAGTATTTAGTATCTGAACCAAGCAATTGTTTCCTCAGGTCAAGTTTAGGTTGGCAATCCAGCTACTCTATTGATCCATTTCTCCGATATAAAACAAATCAGAACAGCAGTTTGATATCTACTTTCTTTAATATTAATAAAAAAACACCTTGGTTGTATTGAAGGAGTTTCATAAAGTACTAAAAACTTTTGGAGCAAAAAAAAAAAAAAATGTTGATGCGCTTTGAAATGTTTAATTTTGAAATCTTTAAATTAGTCATATTACCAAGGTAGATCTAAGACCTATTTTAAATCTTTTTTAAAAAAGGTTTATGAAAAGTATACAGCAGTTCTGGTAAGCAGCTGTGGCTTCACAAGAAGTCAATATACATAATCAAGAGCATGGAGTTCATACGAAGAGTCAATACCCTTGACACTTATTTTTTCCTTGAAGTACTGAACAAACATGATCAATGAATTAGTAAAGCAACAACGAGGCAAAGTTAAAGGTAACCTACAAATGCAAAGATTGCCAAAGATTTTTGGTGTTTCCAAACATTTTCTCCATCCCTTCTAAAATTAGGCTCTCTGGCCATCTTTACACATGCTCTGGGGTGGGGGGAGGATGGGCACGTTAATTAGGGCAGGTCTCAGGAGCTGCTCTAATTAAACTGTCTGCAGCATCTCATGTATTAAGCATCCACTGCTTCAAAAATGGTGGTGGGAGTGCTTTAACTAAAAAGTTTGTTTGGTGAGCTTTAATTAAAGAGCCCCTGCTGCCATTTTGAAGCGTGGGGATGCCAAATACACATGACACTGAGGCTGCTGGAGTGTGTTAATTAGCATGCTCTAGACTCATTTAAATCGAGTCTGCTCCGATGTGTGCTAATTAGCACGTGTGGGAACAGGCATCAGGCACATATGTAAGTGACCTTTATTAGCAACAGAGAGGTTCTTGAAGCTCTAGTTATTCGTTCAACATACTGTGGTACTGGGTTATGAATGTTAATAATCTAAGTGAAAATGTTCAAGTTAGACTCTTTTACAAGACTGGGGAGAAAAATGGAGGCCACGTTAGTTCACACTATTTCTACATTTTGAAAACTATTGGCACTTTTGCTTTGCATCTCCAAAAGCAGAGGCATGTGTCTGCCCACAGGATCAGCATCAGTCAGAGCTAATAAACATGTTAGCACTTTCCACCCTCTCCTGAAAAACACTTAGGCTTTCTAAAATGGTAGGGGAAAACCATTATACAAGGAACAACACTAATGTTTTGCAGTAAGAAATGTTAAAGTACATTTTTGCTTTTTTCAGAGGAGTGGGGAGGTGGGTTGGTAGGAAAGGAAAAGTGTTTGGTTGGTTTAATGCCCAGGGGAAAACTGAAGGCTAAACCACTACACCTGTGTTATTCCAGAACTTTATCTTCCATGGTATGAACTGTAGACAACAGCATCATTCAGGTGTAATACTACAGTATGAACAGAATTGCTAAAGTAACCAACCAGAGAAAGTACTCACATCTTTCCATGGGAGAGGGCAGGGGAGGGAAGTCACCACTTAGTTTTCTGAGACCACAGATTAGAATATTCACTTGCTACCATCCAGCCCCTCAGAGCTTAATAGACATCTACTGAGTCACATTTTCAATGCAACATAGTTTACAGGGTATTTTTACAAATTTTCTACTTAACACAGAGAAGTGCAATAATACGTAATTGTGGAAGTCTGTCCCTGAATATTATGTTAACATGGTTTTCCATTTCTTTCAACAATGGCCCCATTACAAGTGTTAACACTCTTCCCTTTCTGCCATTAGTTTTCCCAATGCACTGTCCTCAATGCATTCAGAATTAACCTTCCCATTCTACAGCTGCATTTTTAAAGATATACATTTTGCTGTAGCCCATAAAAGCACACTACTGCACAAATGAAATACACAAATTGTTTATGAATACTCACCACTTTTTGTATCATTATCCCAATCCCATGCTTCTATTATTAATGTGAATGATCTCTGAAAAGAAACAAAACACTAATTAGATACTGATTTATTACTGACTAGGTAATAAAACCTGCCAGCCACACAGTAACCAAGCAGCAGCATTTTCTGCTAGTAAACAGCAAGTCTAAAAAAAAAAAAAAATGGTCAATAGTCTACCTTTTTGCTCTAATGGGAAATTCTTGGAAACTAGCTTCTTAAAACCTTTCAATATTGCAACATTAGCTTTCAGGGCGGGGGTTGTTAAAACATTTTTATTAAAAAGTACAGACCTAAGGAGCACACATGGAGAATAGTAGTAAATGTTTGATATCCCTATTCAAAAACACTTCATTTCAGAAGCAGGTAACTAATGACTAGAAAACATTTAGACTTAAATGAAGCCTACATTCAAAAGCAAAGTCACTTTAAAATGTGTACGAACTGAATCCTGGTTTAGGCTCATCATGTTCCATTACTCATATCTACTGAAAATTTAAACTTAAAAATATTAGAAGGAAAATTATAAAAAATAGTGAACATGGAGAAGGCAAGGCAGATTAAAAAAACCTCATGGCTTGGGTCTTCAAAGTTGAACAGAGAAAATCCTTAGGGAAAGAACAGTATTTTGGCACATATTCTTTCTGCTTTTCCACAGAAAGAGGCAATTGCTTTCATCTGGAACTGGGCAACTATGGTCTGGAGGTAGAAAGGAGAAGACAACTGTAACTTACTTTAATGAGGACTGTAAAAACTTAATGAATCTGCATTTAGACCAGTCTTAAATGACCTACTTAAAAAGGCAATCTTGTCCAGGAAGAAAATTAAATCCTTATTTGCAAGTCTAAATAGTAAAATATATTTAACTTCAGCAATTGAAAACAGCACCTAGTGGGGCTTCGATTGTGCTCGTTTACAGTCCTGTTTGTGTCATACTGAAGTTCCTGTATACGGTTAAAACTGAAGACAAAAAGAAAACAAAATAAGAAGTGCACCACTATTCCACAACCCCAGTGGGGACATTTCAAACAAAGCAGTTTAAAAAGGCAGGAAACCATGACATTCTTGAACAGCGCACTTATATCTACAGAATCTACAACACTGAAAAACACAGCAAACTAAGAAGTTGAATCTACTTGAACCACTTCAGTTTTGAAACAGAAAGCCCCTGCTGGTGGAACAGAATCTATGACAGTTATACTTGGAAGGAGGCAGCAAGAAAGGTTATCTAGGGCTATGCTACTAACCCTAGATGAATACCAATGTTTCAATATGGATCTTTAATATTTATGCACTTTGAAGTTGTAACAAGCTCGCTTTAAAAGTCTACCTGCTTTAAAAACAGTTCATGCTGTAATTCCAGGAAAGGAGAGGGGAATATTCTGAAAAAAGTAGGGTCTATTTACTTGTGTGGCTTCCAGAGCAGGGTTTTTCCCCCCCCCCAAATAAACCAATTGCTAGTGGGCATGGCTACATGTGCAAGTAACGTGTATGAATAAACTACAGAGCTTATTGCTCCCAAACATGCTGTTTGAATGTGCACCCAGGAGCAATAAACTCTGGACTTTATTCATGAGCAACACGTTGAGCCAGATTGGAGCAGCCCTGGCCAGTAGGGGGTTGGGGGGGCGGGGTCAGTCTGCCAACCATGGGGCTACTCCCCCCAGCCCAATGTGCTGCAGAGGGGCTGGCTGAGGCAAAAAAAAAAAAAAACGAGCCCCAGCACTGAAGCACCCTCATGCTCCAGCCAGCCAGGGCAGGGTCTATACATGTGCTGCTGTGGAGTTTTTTACTCCACAGCAGCATAGTACTTGCATTTACATGTACTATCCTGCTGTGGGGTAAATTAATTTACTCCAGCCTAATAGGGGTGTACATATAGATGCATGGTATTTACTGCTCAGCTAATTAATCTACTGCACAGTAAACATCTTATGTAGACATACATGCCCACTTAACAGTAGACTGGGAATGTTAATGCTAGAATTGCAGAAAATTTTTGAGGTAGAAGGTGCCACTTCTAACAGCCTGAGAATTCTCCAGACTCCTTCACTTAAAAAAAAAAAAGGATTTTTCCATAAATAGTCATTTCAGGCTCTAGGAGATAACAAAGGAACAGTAAAAATGCTGCACAGAGAAGCAGAACTGCTCTTTAGCCAAGCAGATGATGTAGGATGATAGTTACCCATCTGATTCCCTACCTTCCCCGCACAGCCCTGCCCCTGTTCAAAGCAAGACTGTCCAAGAGTATTCCACTGGACTCCAGTGTCCACTTTGAAATCTCATTGCCAAAGGGTATTCGGTTCTACTCCAAAATATTTTCACTTACATAGTAGCAATTTAAGAAATGGGTATTTATTAATTTTTAATATAAAATTTCTCTCAAACTAAATGCAGAGAGGGATATAAAAATATCACCCTAATACTGGATTCTGATAGTTGTGAGAGCAACTGATTTGGGGTCCCTCCAACTGAAAAATATTGTTTTAGTAAGGATTTTGCATAGATCAATATATAAAAAGTAAGTTTTCCTAAGGCCCGCGTGCTTTAAAATGAGCAAGATAATGTTGTAGCATCCATTTCTTTCCCTCCGTATGGGAACTTTGCTATGGTCCCTCCTTTTATTAATTTGTATTACCTGTATTACAAAGTTTGATACAATTTTCCAGGTATAAAATCTAATTATGAGATGTTTGCCTTCAATTTGTCTACTGCTTATGGCTATTGGAAGGGAAAAAAAACATGGGGGATTAGGTAGCCCTTCCCCACCCCCCAAGCTTCTTCCCTCTGCAGCCCCTTCGCCTCAACTGTCAGCCTCTGCTCTCCCTGAGCACATGGAAGTAACAAGCAAGTTTTTAAAAATCTGACCTTGAATAAATATTACTGTATGCAAACTGCTACAGCTGCCACAGACTTAGTTCACTCAGAAATGATGCATTTTGCCTCTTTTGAAACTGCTGCACAGGTACTCCATAAACACACTTAAGTAGCATTTTAGCACCTACTTCGAGAGAGTACAAACTACGCTTGGTATTAGTCCAAAGCCAAAAGAATCATGATTTACCATACAGTTCATTGGGCTGTGCCCCAGAGCCAACAGCATTTCAAGCCATGATGACCCCAGAGCATTACACGCGTGTACTCCAGATATCCCCCATGAAGGATCAATGTGCTAACTAGTGCCCCTACTCATGACTGGAAAGAGATGTTCTTGTCACGAGTCCTGGGGTCCTCCAAAAATGTAGCTACAGATGAGGCACAGGGCAATCCAGTCCAGGTCCATTTCACCCAGGGTGAGGCCACACTAATCATATGCAACAGTCCGAGAGAGGAGCCGACAGAGGTATTCTGGGTAAACAAACTGTTTGAGGCCCCAGTTAGTGATGTTTGCTAGACATTTAAGGCTGGGGAAAAAACAAGAGGAATTGGCAATGGGAAAGAAAAAAGTGCCGCTCAGCAGTGGGAGTGAAGAATTTAAAATATATTCAATGTAATGGCTCATCATGACTTGTAAGAATCAGCGCTGAGGGGGGCTGCACTCAATGGACACTACTACAGATGGGCTGCACTAGCCTGCCTTGGTGGGGCATGCAGGATCTCAGCTTCTTGTGGACAAAGATCACCTTAAATAGTGTTGTATAGTTAAGGGAGACGACATGTCCAATGCACTACAGGCAAGACCCATCCCCCGGGCTGCTCTACGAGAATTGCTGACTTGTTGAGGAGGGCTTTTAACTAGACATGTCGGGGGGGGGGGGGGG
>NW_017729025.1:19308973-19318017 GCF_001723915.1 Gavialis gangeticus | reverse complement strand
AGGTTCCACTACTGTACATGAATCCGCTAGCCACGCTGACACTGGGAAAGGCATTCACATAGTACCTATCTGGATGTCCACTAACGTCCTGAGACACTGGCAGCATGAAAGAAAACCTGAGGCAACTAGGGGAGAACTCGTGTGTCTTTATGGGAATGCCAGAAGCATGGGCAATAAAAACAGGAGGAACTGGCACTCCTGGTAGATGAGGAATTTGATCTCACTGGGTTGATGGCGACCTGGTGGGATGACACATTATTGGGCAGTGGATATTGAAGGCTACAGGCTTTATATGAAGGATTGGGTTGGGAAGAAGGGAGGTGTGGCCCTCTTTGTGAAAGAGCAGACCCCTCCATGCAGATCACGTTTGATTGCAGGGAAGGGTCCCTTGAGACCCTCTGGGTCAAGATACAATGGTGGGAGTCTGCTATAGGTCTCCTTCCCAAGAAGAGAAGAGCAATCAGGCATTCTCCAGGAAACTGACTGAGGCAGTTAGCACTAAAGACATGATTGTCATGGGTGCCTTCAACTACCCTGACATCTGTTGAGAGAACCATTCAGCCAGCTCCAATAAGTCAGTCAGCTTCTTGGCAGCTACAGATGATCTGTTCCCGACAGGTTTTGGAAGGGCCTACTAGGGGTAAGGCCACTTTGGATTTAGTGCTGACCAAAGTGGAGGACATAAGTGACCTGAGGATTGGAGATACTCTGGGTGACAGTGATGATGATTTGATTAGGATCACCATCCACCGAAAGGTTGGGAAAATCAGTTAGTAGAACATAAGTCCTTGACTTCAGATAGGAAGACTACGGCAAACTCAGGAGGTTAGTTGGCGAGGTCCTCTACAAGAAGCAACTGCGCTATTTGGGAGTTCAGGAGTGGGGGTGCTTCCTCAAGGGGGCAATTCTCACTGCTCACGTGGACAAAAAGCGGGAAAGAAGCCAAGAGACCCGCTTGGCTCAACAGGGATGTTAGCGAACTATTGAAATAGAAAAAAGCAGCTTACAAGCAATGGAAGAATGGTTCAGCAACCAGAGAGGAATACACTTATATTTCCATTTCCTGCGAGATTCTCTCAACTAAACTGGAGGGTTCTGGACTGGACCAGTCTACAGTGAGGTGGGCGGACAACTGGCTCAGAGGCTGATCCCAGAGCGTTGTAAGTGATGGGATGGCCTCATCCTGGAAGGTCGTTTCCAGTGGTATCCCCCAGGGACCTGTGCTTGGACCCGTGCTCTTTAACATATTTCTCAACGACTTGGATGAGTGGGTGGAAAGCTCAATCATTAAGTCTGTGAATGATACTAGGCTGTGGAGAAACACAGGCACAGAGGATAGAGTAAAGTTCTACGATGACCTCGACAGACTGGATTTATGGGCTGGATGGAATCAGATGAGGTTTAACAGGGAGAAGTGCAGGGTTCTTCATTCATCAAAACCATGATGGGTGGTGGTACAGCGGCTGACACAACATCTGAATGGGACCTGGGGGTCACCATCGACTGGAAGATGCAGATGGGCCAACAGTGTGATGAGGTTGTCAGCAGGCCAAACAGAACTGTGGAGTGCATCACCTGATGTATTGCCAGTAGATCCAGGGAGGTGCTTCTCCCCCTCTATTAGGTACTGGTGAGGTCACAGCTGAAGTACTATGTCCAGTTCTGGGCACCGCATGTCAGGAAGGATGTGGATAAGCTTGAGTGGGCACAGAGAAGGGACATCCGTATGATTAGGGACCTGGAGGATAGGCCCTATGAGGAGAGACTTTGGGAACTGGGCCTGTTCAGTCTGAGTAAGAGAAGACCGAGAGATGACTTGATAGCCGCCTACAAGTACATTAGGGGTGAACATCAAGATCCAAGGGATGAACTCTTTAGGAATGCACCTAAAGGGAGGATGAGCATCAATGGGCACAAACTAATAGAGGGAAAATTTAAGCTGGACATAACAAAAAAAACCCTCTTTTTTCCCCATAAGGTTTGCCAGAATCTGGGACACATTGCCAACTGAGGTGGTACAAATCACCATCTTTGGATGTGTTCAAGATGAGGCTAGACAAGCACCTTGTTGAGCTCGGTTGCGCCCAATAACTTCCTGCCCATGGCAGGGGACCAGACTTGACGATCTTCCAGGTCCCTTCTGGTCCTTTGATTCTGTAAGAGTCTACTACAGCATCCCAATGGAAGGATTGCAGTACATGCTTTATTTTATGGAGACGGGATTTCTCCGTAGCTTGCTCCTTTGGCCTTCTGGCTAAGGGCAAGCAAGGCTTGGGGCCACTTGAACTCCAAGGCCTTTGGGCTTGGGGACTGCACATAGGATGCCCGCCATGGATTTGGGTGTATCTGAAGTCCCAGTCTGAAGAATCTGAGAGAGACGATACATGCCAGTGACAGCACTACACAGACTTGAATGACTAATTTGGCCTGAGCCACAAAACTCAAAATCTTAGTGGTAGGTTCCCCATCAGCATGTTTGACCCATATGGGCCATGTATTTTATAGTCGTGCTCATTTAATCAACTTCATAGTTTGTTGCTGAGTACATGCCGCTTTTAGCAGTAGTTCAAAGACAGGCAATGTATTCAATACACAGTTTCCTTGAATGCAAATAAGACATGAGGCTTCCCTCCCCCACCGGACAGGGGTGGGAGGGGAAACCTTGTCTTATATTTGAGTAAATAGGGTAAATCTTTATGCAAGTAACCACAGTTCTTTGCTATTCTGATAGAGAAAGGCAATTTAGGTGTCCCCCCCCCCACACACTGCTAATGGACTACTGCCTTACATTAAAACAAACCCTCCACAAAAGCTACTGGCTAAATCAGTTTATACTGCAAGATGTGAACACAGATGCAAGGTATACTATTAGCTTGTTAACTTGTGTTCCAACTCTCTCATGGTATTTAGCAGTGTTCCTAGAATTGCACAACCTTCATTTTTTCTACAACCTGATTATAACATGTTGAACAGGTCACTGTTGAACATGTGACCTGTTCAACAGTGACAGAAATACACTGATATACCAAAGGTTTATGAAACGAAAATCCTTCAAACTACACTTCTTGGCCATAATAATGAAAGCTCAAGTTTTATTAAAACTAGGACTACTTGAGAGTAGCAAAGCTCAGACTCTGCAATTCTGCATTTAACTAATATTACTTAAACATCATAATGTCTGCCAGTTACAAGTCAATTCTACAACACAAGAGGTTTTAATATAAAAACACTCTGTCCTGAATTACTAGACAGCACTCTGGGGAAAATTTATAGTAGCCAATTCTTTACTATAAATTGAAGCCCAATTTATATTTGAAGTCTTATCTTTGATTAAATCACTAGCCAAAAATGCAGCTCCAAAGAGCCAGAAATACAAACAGATGTAAGTTAGTTTTCAAAACATCTGACACAGACTGATAGTTTAGACAAGACTTCCCTGTTGATGTAATCGGTCACTGCTGTTCTGGCTCAGATTTAGGGTTTTGTTTTTTTAAATGCTTTGCTTACAAAACAGTGCTGAAGACCTCCGCCCCAACATATGCCGAAGGAACAAACCTGTACAAGTTAAACTGTCCCCTGTTTTCTGACCTTTGTAAAGTACCTAGCACAATTGGTCCTGCTCCATGGGGGTGTTTCTCCGTGCTCTGATAATACATAAATATTTTTTTCCCCTGTATACAGAGATCAACATATTAACAGAAGCTGTTTAATGTCAAGTAAAGGTCACTGGTCATTGTTTCAAGAAGTATTAGCAGGTGCTAAGTTTTTGCCCCCCCTCCCCCATTAAACAAAATTTACAGTAAACAGCTGACATGAGAAGAGAATGACTATAAAGCATTATATGTATTGCCTAATATCTAGTTAGGTGCTTAGGCATGTTGGGTATTTTTACATATGCTCTGGGATGTGGCTCTAGGTGCTTTACTTATTAAGTCGCGCTAATTAAAAGCACCTGTGCAATGTGCATCAGCATCCCCGCACTGAAAAAAATGGTAGCAGGGTGCTCTAAAGCTCATTGAACTCGTTTTATTTCAAAGCGCCCTGCTGCCATTTTTTCAGTGCAGACGCTGACACGTGATGCGGAAGGCTGCCGGAGCGCGTCAATTTCCGTGTTCCGGCAAACTTGATTAAAAATCGAGCCTGCTTCGACACGCTGGATTTCCAGAGCATCGGAGCAGGCTCCCTGCACGTGTGTAAGTGAGGGACACCTGAGGGACTGATGAGTTCAGAGGCATGAGCTTTCACAGACAACAGCCTATTTTGTCAGATACCATGTCATATGTTTTGTCAACCTTCATAAAGATTTACATTTTTAGAAGAAAGCATGCCAAAATTAAATTTTGTATAGTTCATTTTGTACGAACAGCATCTGACAAAATAGGCTGCTGGCTGCAAAAGCTCACGCCTCTCTCAACTCATTAGTCTCCAAGGGAACTTACACACATGCAGGGAGCCTGCTCCAACGTGTTGGGACAGACTCAATTAAATCGAGTCTGCTGGAGCACGCAAGTTGATGCGCTCTGGCAGCCTCATGCATCATGTGCATCAGCAGCACAGCATGCCTCTGTGCGCTTTCAACTAAAACATGCTCGATATGCTTTAGTTCAAAGTGCACTGCCGACATTTTCTCAGCGCAGAAGCACGCTGCGTCGCTGATATACATGACATGCGGGAACTTTTTATTAGCGCAGCTCACTAATTAGAAGTGCCTGGCACTGTGTCAGCAACACATCAACATGTCTTAAGGTGTCACTCTGCCCTACCTTGTCTGACGCTCTGTTTTCTCGTTCAACACCAGAAAAACCCAACAAGGATGGATTATAAATCAAGCTTCAGGATGACCAAAGGTCTTTAATGAAAGTCATACGTCCTCCAAGTCTGGTCTTCCTCTCAAATCCAGACTTTGCTTGGCAAAAGATTTTTCATGGATTTACATGCTAATGCTTGCAATACTTTCCTAAAAATTTTCAAGTGAACAATACACACAATGTTTGAGTCAACGATACCAACGTCTCAAGAAGAATGTTTATGCTGATGCATGGACCTCAGAATCTAATCTAAAATTGCTAACTTATTTATTCTTCCCCTGCCCAGCCATGCTCAAAAAAATTAAACGTTTATGCAGTTGTAATTGTAGATGGACATGCTATTTGATGCATTATTTCTTGTTTCAGTTTCAACAACAAGCTCCTGATTCAAACCTGTCTTTGGATATTTTCCTTCTCAACAGTCAAAATTAACCAAAGTTTTAACAGACTGAAGGTTGGAGGAAGAAACATGCCCATGAACCTCAGCAGAACCAAACTGCTTTTTTCTGTTCCATGATTAAATTATCCTTTTTATTTTTTTTATTTTTTTATGTGCACTGTCTTCTCTAATTTCACACTGCAATTTTCAGCGATGCTTTAACATGCCAGGATCAAATAACATCATTTATCCCTGGTGCGCTCCAGAGAAAGTGATGCCTTTATGCTTTGGATGCTTGATGCCAGACCTTTCTATCACCTCATGTCCAATCACTTCCACTACTCTGACCTGATACACACCAATGGCCAAACTAGAAACAAGGATTTCTCACTACTGCTTCCCAAACAGCTGCACCTTTTAATTCAGTGCAGTCAATGCTCTCAGCTTTCAACAGTTTTAAATAAACTGTTAGGTTGGTGGGAAACAGATAATTTAGGCCAGGGGTAAGTAACCCCTGTATGCGTGCCAGAGCATGGCACACTAAGACATTTTGCTTGGCACGGACACCTCGGGGCAGACAGTGGGGAAGGAGCCGGGGCTGTGCTGCCACAACAAGAACTGGGCGCCTTGAGGCTCTGCTGTCCGCCCCCTCACACCAACATTTATGAGTCAAGGTTGTGGGGGCTTTTTGCACTCTGCCCAAAAACATTGCTGACCCCCAATCTAGGCCCTTACAAGTCGTTTCATGGGTGAAGAACCACACACAAATCCTGTTTTCTAGACAATTAAATCAGTTTACTAGATTTCAAGATGGCAAAAAGTCCAGCTAGCTCCAGAACACTGATAAGACCAACAAGTGTTTAACAGAAACAAAAAGCAAGAATTGAACTTGTGATGCACCAAAAGTAATATCTCCCCCCGCCCCACACACACAGACAGAGGCAGAGTTGAGGGTAGGTACACAAGAGACCTCCGCACAATGATCTCTTCAGAGAAGGTGTCAATATTTTCCCTTCACTAAAAGATCATCTCTACGATTCTCACTTCTAAAGACATGTAAATTAATAGATCTTTATAAATACTGGCCTTATTTTAATATTATTAGTTTGACACTCATGACCTATCAGCCCAGTGAAAGACAGGTATCAAAATATGCTAAACCACAGCCTTCCACAGTACATTTTTTATTATAATATATAGTGACAAAAGTACAAGGTAAAATTGCTACAAATCCTCCATGCAAAAAACTGATCCTCTGAAGACCACAAGCAAACAAAACCCATCCTTTGAACAACTTTACAGTTGCCACCTTCCGTTACCTTGGAAGCAACTTTTGGAGTATGGGAACTGCATAGGTATTTTCTCTTGCTCAGTGCTGGCCTACTCTAAATGCATTGCGAGGGAGATAAGTGACAATTTTACAGGCATCAGGACAGGTAGCCATAGCAGTCTCGCCTAAAAGATCTTCAACTTGCTCAATCTTTATTTTCAAAATCAATCAGGAACTGCTGTGATCTCTCTCAAAAGGTCCCTTCCAGACCCTAACAACGATGAAACTATTAAAATGCAGCTGTCACACAAAAGCCAGGACAAAGGATGCAAGAGTCAGATGTAGCTAATCTGGCTGTGGCTCAAACTTCAATTAATCTAGTCCGACCATTTAAAAAAAAAAAAAAGACCTAAAAAACCTTCCTCTTCAAAAAAAAAGTTTCTTCACTACAGCAAGTTATACACCAACAATCCCCCCCACATCCCCCCCAAAACCCTAGCAAAACAGCAGATTTCATTCTGAAAAGCCAACCAACAGACTTTACTATAGTTACTAACTTCATGCAGAAGCTACTCAGACTACTGTTGTGAGCAAAAGCAATGATAGTTTTAGTCTTACATATTCTGTTCAGATGTGCAAGTGGACCTTTGTCCTTTAGTAACATCACTGCCCAGCAAAAGAGTAGGAAAAAAACAAGCCTGGTTTTGCTTAAGTGTGCATATCCACTCCTAAGAGCACCTCATGAAACAAACCTTTCTAAACCCCAAGTACATGGATAAGGCCCTTATTAGGATTTTGTTGGAAGAACACTACCGACAAGAAAGTTCATTTAGCCGGAGCTCGCTATGTTAGATTATGTTTTAAGGTACTGAACATCCTTGACTGTAAAGCTCTGCAAGCTGAAATCAAATCACCAGCAAAATTGATGGGGTTTTTTTTGTTTTTGTTTTTTTGTTTTTTTTATATAAAAGATTAATATTTCCCCATTCAAGTGGTTGGAAGTGAGAAGAGGCAGGGGGTGGTGTCAGAATAAGAGACATTAAAAAGGAAGCTGCACAGCTGCCCAGTCCTAAACCAGTCTAGCAGAAGTGCACAAGGACAGGGATCTACTTTCAGTAACTTCCCAATAGTCCAAAACAACTGCTATCCATACCTAGAAGAGCTCCCCTTTAAAGAAAAACTAGTCAAGTTATTCTACCTGCTCTGCTCGCTCCCCTGCCCCCTCAAACCAAGCCTGCAAGCTTTTTCCACCTGAAATTTTATGTACTGCTGGTAGAAGTCAGAGGACAAAAAAGATATTTTCTCTGAGACACAAGGTCTTTTCTATATATACCGTCAAAGAGAGCAGACAAAGAATATGTTTAGACTAGGATGAAAAAAGTGTCCTGGTTTGAATAATCGAACACTTGAGGCTCAGCCACATTCTCTACTTTACAGCTGCACTGTATACCTTCACTTTGACATTTTCCTTTCACCCCAGAGAGGTGGTGGACTCTCCATCCTTGGAAGTTTTTAAGACCTGGGTACATAAAGCCTTGGCTGGGATGGTACAGCTGGGGATGGCCCTGCTTTGAGCAGGGGGTTGGACTAGATGACCTCCTGAGGTCCCTTCCAACCCTCATTTTCTATGATTTGCTATTCAAAATTTTAACCTTACCTTATCATTCAATATTTTGGTTTGTACACTAGAGTTAAACTATTCTCCAAACCTATAAACTTTGCTCCTATGCAGATTTTAAGCATTCCAGCTTCTAAAATCATATACGTCTCTAACTGTGCAGGTTATGGAACAAAATGATTAACCATTTATTCCACCATACCAAAAGCCAACTCAAAAGTGACAAATCAAGTTGTCTTTTAATTTGTAACCACAAGTTTCTGAGAAAGCAGTACTATGAGATTTGTTTCTCCCTCCCCACCCACATCCAAAGAAAGCATGTTGTATATGCTGAAGATAGTCTTTAGGAAACGATATTTGTTCTCCTAGCTAAGCTATAGTATTTCAATGGTAACTATCAAGTGAAGAAAGTTTCAGACACCAAGCACGGTGACAGACAACATTTATACTGTAAAACAAATAAAAACCTATGCAATATTTGTTGTTGAATAATCTGTCATTATTCCACAATCAAAAGAGCCCAAACCATGGAAAACAGAGGAGTAGCTCTTTTGTAAAAAATGCACTTTCAGTCAGACTAAGCTAAACCAGTCTAAGTCCCGGCCACAAAACCGTTCAAAAGCAAGTTGTGAAAGTTGCAGAATAATAAAGTCATAATAGAAAGCTCAATATTACAGTAATATCAGTAAGAGTAGGTACCTATTCTTAGCACTAAACTTAGTAAAAAGTTCCCATACGAAGCCACACTAAACTACCTATGCACAGCAGACCCACCTAGTAGGATAGTACCCATCTTCTTAGTAAGGCCAGCTGCATGTGTTGGGGAGAGGGGGGACCCTTTCCAGCAAGAGTGAACCAGTTGACCAGGATAGCTCCTTTTAAGAGGATCAAACAAGGATTTATTCCCAGTGTGCCTTAAAAAAAATCTAGTGAAGCAAAAACAATCTTAGAAGCAGATTTTTGAAGGAG
>NW_017729025.1:19302721-19303973 GCF_001723915.1 Gavialis gangeticus | reverse complement strand
CTTTCCAGCAACAGTGAACCAGTTGACCAGGATAGCTCCTTTTAAGAGGATCAAACAAGGATTTATTCCCAGTGTGCCTTAAAAAAAATCTAGTGAAGCAAAAACAATCTTAGAAGCAGATTTTTGAAGGAGGGGAGCCCCTGTTAAACCTGTATATAAAATTCATGCATCAATGCACCAGCAACAGACAGGTTATCCATGGTCAGCATAGATTATTATTATTATTTTTTTTAACTAGAAAAAAATATCCGTCATTTGTCTTGGGGGGTAGGGAGGGAAAGGATACAAACCTGTCTTGCCTAAGTAACTCATAGGTACATAAGAGAAATTCAGCTGCAAACTACAGCCACCCTGTCTGTGGTAGGTCTAAAAGAATCGACACAAACCTAACAAAGAACTAAAAGGCTAGAATCATTTTGCACCCCCACCTTTAAATCTAATCTTGAGACCAAACTCCCCAAAGAACATACACCCATATCAGCCATCCATGCCCCTTTATATCACTGTAGCTAGTGAGAAGTAAGGGGGAAAGCTGGCCTCATTTGATTGCAGCAGGGACAGAAATCCGTATCAGGGTTGTTTTTTTTAAATTGAAAGAGATGTGGAGTGAGGTGGGAAACTCTCAGGAAGACAAACACAACACAGCCCTCCCCACCACCACAAAAATGCCTTTATTCTGTTTCTTTTAGAGAACCAACCATTTAGGCAGACTGGGAAAATCAGTTTAGCATGGCTGGCAAAGAAGTCAGCCAGAGGCATAAAAAGCTGCGACAGTCTGGAAATTTCAGCTAAGGAAGAGACAGAACCTCGATAGGACTTTAAAGCCAAAATCAGGAAAAGCACGTAGGATCCTGTCGGATGCCAGTAGAGATTTCCCCTAATAAACACTTCAATCACAGATGGCGGCACTGCCATCTATAAATGGTATCTTCAGATATTTTTAACAAACGTCCACAGTCAGTCGTGAACAGACTTGACAAACAAGGTACAGCACATTTTTCCACTCTTCCTGAATGAATGCATTTTATTGCCTGGACTCCCAGCAGATGTTCCCACACATTATCACTTGCTGTCCTTTTCTGAGTAACCAACCGTGCAACAAGCACAGATGAATCTCCAAGGAGAGAGATGCATTCTGAAAAGTGGCCTTAGGAGATTGAGATTAGTATAGGACCCACTTGGTATGCAACTTCAGATGAACCAAGTTACACACTGAAAGTTGCTTTTTTTTTTTTTTTTTTTTTTTTTTTTT
>NW_017729025.1:19286113-19302590 GCF_001723915.1 Gavialis gangeticus | reverse complement strand
TTTTTTTTTTTTTTTTTTTTTTTTTTTTTTTTAAATATTCCTTTCGAGTCCAAGCTTGCGTGGAGGAGCCTATCCCCTGGTGTAAGGGATTTTCAGATGAGGGAGGGGACACCACTGCATGAAGTTCCACGGCTCGCCTGTCGGCAGAGCCAAACCATGGATCCAAGCACAGAGATATTTTGATCGATACCCAAGAACAGCCTTCTCATGACATTTCTGTAGATGCTACAGAATTTTTACAGGAACTCAGCAACATTCACAAGTATTAATTCCTCCATTTCTTCCACTGAAAAAAAGCAGAGGACCAATATATTTTTTCATTTCTATACATAAGCAGGAGCATCTGACCGACTGCCTGCAGTCTAACTTCTTGAGTCCAATGGAGCAGGATTAATGCTTCCCTGTAAAGTTATGTGCAGCAGGAGAAAGAGCCTAACACAAAAACCAAGAGCTTTCCTTGCAATGACAGTTTTTCCACAGGTGCCAAAGCAGTACAACATACTGTTAATGCAAAGATCATTCTTTCACAGCAATAACAACATTGGGGGAAAAAAAAAAGAAGCCAGGAGATCGCAAAAGAACCATTTCCACTTGCTGAACCCTGAACAGGAAACCGAATTCATGTCGCTGACAAATCCCCACATGGGGAAAGCAGCATTAGAGCTCCACTCTCTATCTTCCGCCTGATAACTAATGAAGTAAATCCACTTGTATTAGCATGGGGAAGTATTAAAGAAAGAAGTAGAGTGTTTGTAACATCCCCTTTTTTTTCTATCACCTTATACTGAAATTTTCTAAGAAGTTTACTCTGGGAATAATATAGGATGCGCAACTAATTGCATTAGAGGTGCACTGATATATCAGTCCATATCGGACGGGCACTGATAAAAAGGAAAAATGGACATTATTGGCAAATTGTTTTTTTTTGGCCAATGTAGCCAATAATGTCACCAATAAATGCCACATGCATGCGCATGTACAGCTGCAGCATGCACACAGCCAGGAATGCATTCTGGCAGCTTGGACAGCAGCACCCAGCCAGTAAGTCTGTGGGGGAAAGGAAAAGGGAAGGGGTGTGGTGGGCCCCCAGATTGAGGCCGCCAGGATGAGGGAGGGAATGGGGCAGGGGTAGGGGTAGAAGCTGCCTAGCCAGGGTTGGGCAGGGCACAGGACAGAGCCATGGGTAGCTCATCTGGAGGGCGCGGCTCTCTACTGGTGCACGCACTCCCAGGGGAGGCATGAAGGACATGTGCCCCCCAGACATGTGCGGTGAAGGCAGGCAACCCACTGTGGGGTTGGGGCCAGGGGCTGTACCAGCCTCTTCCAAGAGTGGGGGGCTGGGCCGACACTGGGCGGGCAGGGGAGGGGGCAGCAATGGGAAGAGGGGCTATGGGGAATTTTGGGGTGGCCATAGCCCACCTCATAGTCCCCCTTCCCAGTGCTGCCGCCACCAACCTACCTGCAGCCCCAGCCCAGCCCCCCTGCCAGAAAGAGGCCGACGCAGCCCCCAACTCCGAGCCAGTAGCAGGCAGCCCACACTCGCCCTGTGCACAAATCCAAGGGGCACATGCCCCTCATGCCTCCCGTGGGGGTGTGCAGTGGCAGGGAGCTTCCCCTCACCCTGCATTTCTACTGGACAAGCTGCCTGTGGCTCTGTCTCGTGCCCTACTCCATCTGCCCAGGCAGTACCTGCCCCTGCCCCACTCCCTCGCTCACCTTAAAGGCTTCAATCTGCTCCCCATCCCCTGCACAGACTTACTGGCTGGACACTGCTCTCCATGCTGCGGGGCTGCATATCAGCATTGGCACATATGGCTGATTATTAACCAGCGGGGGGGAAAAAAAAAAAAAAAAAAATCATCGGTGCACCCTTAAATTGCATGCCCTAGATTGCATTAATATATACCAACTGTGTGTATGTAGGTACAATGTGCAGTCCTACACAGCCTTTCAACTCTAACAAGACATGGAACAACAACAACATTTTCTTAAAGTTTTAAAATTGCAAACACATTTGAATACTTAGCAACTTTTGTGCCATGCTTCCAACATGTTAAGTCAATTAGTCCTCACTATTTGTATGTAAAAGTATTCATACCCAATTTCATTCCAGGGGAGTTTGCGTGCAGAAGTTAAGTGGAAAGGGGAATGGAGGGAAATCCAAAGTGATGGTAAAATGCCAACCAAAAATCACCAAAACTATTCTGAATTTCAAACCTAAAACTCCATTATTTTAGTAGCTGTCTAAGCCCTACAAACAGCCATGTACAACTTGACTTCTATTTCAAGTAAAAAGTTAGTAGTATGACCCAGGGATTCAATCAGGTCATCATATGAATTCAGTTTTTCAAATTTATCAGATTTTCCCACATGGGAGAAACTTGTATAAATAGGAAGAGAAATGAAAATCAGTGAAATTTCATTAAAAAGTAGAGAGAAGGAAGAAGAAAGGAAAAAAATGAAAGTCAATAGTAGCCTTAGTATCAACTTTTTCTAAAGTAGACATAACAGTTATTTTCTGTGGCAAACTCATTTAAGGAAGCAGTATTTTTTTTTTTAATTAAAAAAAAAATGTTAGCATTAACTTGGTTAAGAAACCAAAACCATTGAAGAAGAAATACAGAAAGTGCATGCAAACGTCTTTCTTTCTTTGAACTCTGGCTTCAGACAAACCCAAATTTTTCAGAAGAGGATACTGTTTTGAGGGACACAATAGATTAACTACAAAAGACTTGCTCTTTGCCTGGTCATCACTGCCCAGGATCATTTCCTTTTCTATTCCCAGCCCAGATGCTTTCATGACTCCACAACTATTAAGATTTAGAGCTCTCCACACCAGCTGATTGAAATGAGCAGCAAGCCATTTCCAGGAATTCACATGGAGTGTTCCAATAGCAAAGTACACACGAAACATTTATGAAGCCAGGAGGGAGCAGGGTGGAAAGAGGGGAACTAGGAAGAGAAAGGAAGGAGGAGGAGGAGGAGGGGGAGCACGAGACTTGTTCCAGCTATAGACAATTAGGCTGATCTCAAAATATTCACTAGAATATTTGAACAGCCAAAATCGTTCAGCCTTACTAAAAAAATCACCCTCTGACAGTGTTTTGGCATGCTTATACTTTATTATTCAGTTCGCAAAAGTTCAGAGAATTTGGTTAAGTCCTAGATCGTGTATACATGCATTTTCTGATTTATGTTGATAAAAATGCAACTAGATTGGCTCTTTTTAAGTGTATTTAATGACCATCAAGTCCTATTTGATCAGTCAATTAAATCTGAATGAAGTCCCGGTTGGATCATCATGTTCAGAGAGGGTCAATGACCCGATATCCAACTGGGAGGAAGTAGGGCTCCCCAGAAGTCTGTCCCAAGTCCAGTACTGATTAATAACTTTATTTTCTTGCATACCACACACCCTGCATAGAGGCATTCATCTTGTTTTTGAAAGGCCAAGTGAAGAAAGAAAAAGATATTTCCTTGAAAATACCTGCACATTAGTATTTTTACATAGAAAACCAAGTAACCGAGGGGGAATGCAGGAGGACAAAAACCTGTGGCTGGTTTGTTATTTCCTAGCTGCAGAACACAGCAGGTGCCGTTCGCTGAGCCCAGCCCCTCTTCTCCTCTCAAGGAGAGACAGCAGCACCTGCCAGGTCAGCTGTGGGCCCAATCCTAGCCACTGGTACCTGCCAAGTAAACTGATGCTAGTTGCAGAAAAGGTGCCAAGCTGTTCGGATCTAGCAGGATCAGGGCCTCAGCAGACGGGTTTCACCAATGGCACCTGCCAAGTCAACTGAAGGCTTGATCTTGCTGGATTTGAACTGTGCAGCTCCTCTTCTCAAGCCAGGTGTGCCCTCAGGTGGCTTGGCAGGTATCACTGGCTCCCCACCCAGTTTGAGAAAAAGGAGTCATGCAGATTAAGGCCTGGAAGAGACCTCGTGAGATCATCAGGTCCAGTCCCCTGTTTTTAGGGGGGCAGGGCAACTCAACTCCAGTAGGATTGGGACCTCTGCTCCTTACACATTCCTCATTGAAGACATGAATCCCAATTTCTAGCAGTTAATTTTTCAGGGGAAAAGCTCCATGTCATATTTGAATAAATACAGTATATTTTCATTAATGATTTGGAGGATGGGATCAAATGAATGCTTAGCATACCTGCAAATGACACTAAACTGGTGTGGCTGTAGGTGCTTTGGAAAATAGGATTAGAATTCAGAACAACTTCAATAAACCGGAAAAAGTGTTCCAAAATTAAATTGAATGAAATGATTCAGGACAAGTGCAAATTAAGACGGAGCCATTAAATGGTGCAAAAACAGATTAGGAAAATTACTGATTAGTTTGGAGTACTCAAAAACACTGCGGCTTAATAGCTTACTATAAATGCATGACTGGGGACCCAATGCATGACTGGGTGGTGAACATCAAGGGCTATAGGCTGTACAGGAGGGACAGGACAGGGAGGAAAGGTGGGGGTGTGGTCAAAGAGCAATACACATCCTCAATGAGTAGCACTGGGTCAGAAGAGGGGCAGACTGAAGTGCTCTGGGTTACAACACAAGGCAGTCAAGAGGAAAGAGACTTAATGGTGGGGGTCTACTGCAGACCACCCAACCAAGGGGAAGAGCTAGAACAGGAATTCTTAAGTCAGCTCATGGAGGCAGTTAGGTCAAAGGTCGTGGTCATCATGGGCAACCTGAACTTTCCAGACATCTGCTGGGAGGAGCAGTCAGCCAGGTCTGACCGCTCACGTAGATTCCTAGCTGAGATACAGGACCTCCATCTAACCCAGGAGGTGCACAGCCCCACCAGGGGAGACGGCTTGTTGGATCTGGTCTTGGCCACAGGCAATGACCTGGTGAGGGGACTGCGGATATTTGACCACCAGGGCGACAGTGATCATCGCCTGCTGGAATTAACCAAGCAGTGCAAGGTGGCAAAGGCCTGCAGCAAAGCAGCAGCCCTAGACTTCAGGAAGGCAGATTTCAATGAGGTAAAAAGAACAGTTGGGGAGACACTATGGTCCCAGAGGAGGGGGACGTTGGGTGTCCAAGAAGAGTGGTCGTTCCTAGTGGAGACGATCCTCCACACCCAAAGGGAGGTAATCCCTACATGGATCAAAGGGGGCAAGAGGGCGCAAAGGCCCCCATGGCTCACCACAAGCATCAACAAGCTAAAAAGAAGGTGTACACGCAATGGAAGAGAGGGGCCATCACCAGGGAGGACTATACCTCAGTTGCTCGGGACTGTAAGGGGGCAGTCAGGAAGGACAAGGCAGAGATGGGACTGGGACTAGCAACCCGGATCAAGGACAACAAGAAGTCCTTTTTTAAATACGTAGGGGGTAAAAAGAAGGTACCGGGTAACATGGGGCCTCTGCAGGACACGCTAAGAAATCTGGTCATCACACCAGACAGCAAAGCTAACCTATTTAACAATTTCTTTGCCTCCATTTTTCTGAGTAGGGACCTGGTCATCCCCCCCATTGGGACCCCCGTAGGCCCCGTGGGAGGCACCCCCAAGCCTAGGGTCAGCAAGGACCTAGTCAGGGAAATTCTGAACCCCAGGGTGCTGAGGAAATTAGCAGAGGTCATTGCGGGACCCCGGCATGGCTTTACGAGCACTCGTGGTGCTCTGGCGATGTGCCGGAAGACTGGAAAAGAGCCAATGTGGTTCCCATTTTCAAAAAACGGAGGAAGGAAGACCCAGGAAACTACAGGCCAGTTAGTCTTACCTCGGTCCTGGGTAAGCTTTTTGAGAAAATTATCCCGGCGCATGTCCACGAGGGACCAGCAGGGGAGACTAATGAACCCATGCTGGTTGCCCCTAAGCATAGAGGCAGGCCTTGTCAAACCAACCTGGTGGCCTTCTATGACCATGGATTTGGTGACCTGGACGCAGGTGTCGCGGTGGATATAGTCTTTCTGGACTTTAGGAAGGCCTTCAACACTGTCTCTCACCCCATTCTCATTAAAAAACTGGGGGGCTGTGGTGTCAATGCCTACACAGTGAGATAGGTCACGAACTGGCTGGAGGGCCGCACCCAGAGAGTGGTGGTAGACAGGTCATTTTCAACCTGGAGGGATGTGGGCTGTGGGGTCCCCCAGGGCTCGGTCCTCAGGCCCACACTGTTCAACATCTTCATCAGCAACTTGGACGAGGTGGTAAAAAGCACCCTGTTCAGATTTGCAGCTGACACTAAGATGTGGGGAGAAGTGGGCACACTAGAAGGGAGGAATAGGCTGCAATCGGATCTGTACAGCCTACAGGGTTGGGTGGATGAGAACAGGATGGGTTTCAACACTGACAAGTGCAAGGTGCTGCACCTGGGCAGGAAGAACCAGCACCATACTTGCAGGCTGGGGAACTCCCTTCTCATCAGTGCAGAGGCAGAAAAGGATCTTGAAGTCATTATTGAGGCCAACATGAACATGGGCTGACAGTGTGGAGACGCGGCTGGGAAGGCCAATGGCACCTTGTCATTCATCCACAGATACATCTCAAACACGTCCAAGGAGGCGATCCTCCCCCTCTATGCGGCACTGGTCAGGCCGCAGCTAGAGTACTGTGCCCAGTTCTGGGCGCTGCACTCCAGGAGGGATGTGGACAGCATGGAGAGGGTCCAAAAGGAGGCCACTCGCATGATCAGGGGGCAGCAGGGCAGGCCCTATGAGGAGAGCCTATGGGACCTGAACCTGTTCAGCCTGCACAAGAGAAGGCTGAGGGGGGATCTAGTGGCCTGGTACAAACTAGTCAGAGGGACCAGCAGGCACTGGGGGAGTCCCTGTTCCCCTGAGCACTACCAGGAGTGACCAGGAATAACAGTCATAAGTTGGCAGAGGGTAGATTCAGGCTAGGTATCAGGAGACACTACTTCACTGTCAGGGCAGCTAGGGTCTGGAACCAACTTCCAAGAGAAGCGGTGCTGGCTCCTACCCTGGGGGTCTTTAAAAAGGAGGCTGGATGAACCCCTGGCCAGGGTCATTTGACCCCAGTACTCTTTCCTGCCACAGCAGGGGGTTGGACTTGATGATCTACTCAGGTCCCTTCCAACCCTACCAGCTATGAAACTATGAAAAGGTAAATGAGCCAATAGTATGCTCTTGTTGTAGAAACCATTGGCAGGAGCATTTGAGTCATGGGAAGGGATTCTTTTACTCAATTCAATGCTGATGAGGATTTATCTGGAATAGTGTATTCAGTTCTGGGCACTGCACTTCAAGAAATAAGTATATATGTTGGAAAAAGTCCAGGGAGCAACAAATATGATTACAGGTGTAAGAATTATGAGAAAAGGTTGGAATAGCTAGGATTATTCACTCTGGAGAAGGGGGGGTGGGAAACTTTCTTCAAATACAGACGAGTGGTTATATGAAAGTATGGATAGAGATTATTCTTTGTGGCCACAGGGGACAGGACTAGGAGCAATGGTCTTAAAATTGCAGCACAGGAAATATCGGTTGGAAGAATATCCCCACTGCAAGGGTGGTTAAGTACTAGAAAAGATTATACAGAGAGGTTGTGGACTACCACTTCTCATCTGGAACAGTTTCAATAGGGATGATCCTGCCTTGAAAAGGGGGCTGGACTAATAACCTCCTAGGGGCCCTTCCAGCCCTACTTTGCTATGAATCATTTATACAAGGCTTATTTTATGTTAATTTGAGAATTCAGAGATGAACTAGTAATAAATACTGTTCTTCCCCTCCCCCCATTAGCTCCATGTACATTATAATATCAATGTCCTATGGGCATTTCAAGCAGTGCATCATTATAATTTCAAGCAGTAGAATTTCAACTTGAAGTCAAGAGGCAATTAAACTAGCTGTGTAACAACATACTTTAATTACTATTTTAAACAAAGTACACCTGCATGTATTCAATTTTCTACTGAAAGCATACACCTTAAAAGTATCCAATATAAAAAAAAATTAAAGAATACATCCATTATTGTTTTTCAAATGCATGTCAGAAGTTTTAGTAACTGAGAAGATATTTTTAACCCCTGGTCATTTTAAGCAGCATTTGGCAGCCATGTTCTAACAGACACACTAAAAATAATATTAATTCAGCTTCTAAGAAAAAGAGAGACATGCATATATCCAACAGGCGAGAGATCTATTTTTACTCCATTGTAACCTTTGATTTACAAAAACAGCAATTTAATCAGCTTCAAATAATGGAACTTCTAAGGCAGAATAAGAGACAGTGCCACCATGCTTGCCCTCAAGCAGCAGAGGGACCAAAAAACCCCTTAGTTTCAGTTCCCCAGACACTCCTGGTCTAGAGACAGCTTATTTTAATCCCATAGGTAAAGGGCACCGCTACACACCTGTACTGTTCAGCTGTGTGGTCCAGCACATTAAAAATATAGCCCAAAGTCCTGCCTACACTGCACCAATTTGTGCAGGAGGGGAAATAAGCTACCCCACAAGAGCTGCTCTTATCCATGTAATTCAAGTTGAATTACATGACAATACAAGTAATTCAAAACAGGGGCTTAAGGGGCACCTTGCTGCCCAGTGCAAGAGGGTATGTTCATTCACAACTGAGCCTCTGAGCAGTTAATCTAATTATACGGCAAAATCAAGTGTGTAGGGCATAGTACCAAACTAAAAGCATGCATTTCAGGAACAAGGTGGTAAGAATTTAGTTTTCCAAACACTACTTTATTGAAGTAATCACACCCACATCTACTACAAAAAGAAGTTACCACAGATTTTTGGCACTAAGCACTACACTGTATTTGATAACTGTGAGAACATTACAAGTAACAGCCAATAAGCAGTATGCATTTTTGCCAGTATGAAAGGGTATTATTCTGATACACTTAAGTAAAGCTAAATCTGTAATATATCAGTCGATAGGGCTATGTCCACACAAGCGTGGACATTTGGTTCCCCAGTGACAATTAGCAGCTGCGCACCTTGTACTGCCACTACTTGTCCCCAACATGACAGGTTACTCCAGGTGGGGTTGGGGAAGCTGGGACCAGCACTGTGCTGGACCCAGCAGCCTTACCTGGGGTCCTAGGACTGCAGCAGCAGCAGTCCTGCCGCTGGGAGCCTGGCCGGCAGCTGGAGTGCAACTCCAGCCAGCCATGCTCTGGTATTGAGCAGCGCATGCTGTCCCCGCATGACTGCTCCACTTTTTTGCACAGGTTTTTTTGACTGCTGGATATCCACTGCTCCCTGGCAGTGTGGAGAACAGCTGAACATGCGGTATGTGGCGCAGCAGACACATCTGGCCATACCCATCTGGATGCGTGCCATGCTCGTCCGGATGCGGCCTAGGAGTCTATTCAATTTAAGTCTGATATAGTGGTCAGTATGTATATCTATACAGAGAGCAAATTGCATAGTACATGGGAATACAAGCCGAGTTTTTTAAAGCATTACATAGCCACCATGTCTTACTGGAAAGCATAAAATGTGACTACAGTTCACTGGATGAAGTCCTTGTGATAGTCCATTTACCCCTAAAACAACTTTCTCCCTTAAGCCTAAAGGTGCTCCAACAGCAGTTTACAGCAAAGTTTCTCTGAAATGAGAAAAAAAAGCCCATGCAAAACTACATTTAGAAAAGTCAAACTGAGATGCTTCCCCCATTCTTTCCTAGCAAAATGAACCAGCCCTATTCCAAGTGGATCAGATTAGTTCAGTAAACTTCCAAAGGTTTGCAAGCCTTGGCATCTACGTAGTTTCCAGACGGGTGCCACTGCTATTGCTTCTGTAATATGACCAAGCACCCCATTGATAACTTTAATTAGACACCAGCAGTTCTTCATCACTACTAATTATTCAACTTAAAACTTGTTGGGTCAAATCTAGTCTCACAGAACTCAAAAACAAATTCCCACTACCCCACTGGGGACAGCTGGTAAAAACTGAAGATTCAGCATTTAAAGAAAGCATCGATCCATTTGTCACCAATTCTTTATAGTTATTTTACCTTCTCCAGGTACCTTTTTCAAGCTTAAGATTTTAAATAAATTCTGCCGATTAGCCAGCATGTTTATGATAATTACAATATAAAACCATGGATGGCAATTTCTCCAGAGGGAAGGCAGAATCTCATGTTGGATTTTCCTAAGCCGCCACTGATGCCAACTAACCTTGGGCGAGTCATCTAGTGGCCTGTCTGTAGTAAAGGGGCATGTGCCTACTGAACAACAACAGAACTGCACAACTCTCCTCTGATGCTATTAAGTAGAAAGCTGAGAGCCTCGGACACAGAAGGCACTACAAAGCACGAAGTGTTTTTTCTCTGGAGTGTATAAACATCTCCCCTTCTCAGCGTCCCGCCATTTCAAACCATTCAAACCTGAAGATGTTACTCGAGATTAAAACTAGAACTTGGTTTTTCTGCTAGGTGCTGCCTCCCTGCGAAAGAAGACAAGGCCAGTGACCCTACCGTTTCTCCTTTGTATCCAGTATGCATACATAAATTTTGTCAGGCACCTTAATCGATGAGGCCATTAGAAATTTGGGGACACTGACATTGTTTCCCTATTCAAATATGCATTTCCTTGTGCACTGTTCCTTTTGAATATATGATCTACTTAAAGAAAACAAAAGAAAAAAAAACAAACAAACAGTCATGGGCCACATGCCATTTTTACAGTCTTTTCACAGCGAGCCTCCCCAGCCACTGACTGGCTGAGGAGCCCCAACAGCCCCACCCCTCACCACTGATGGGCAGAGGGGACTGCCTTTTGCCCCCCAACCCCCAGGCAACTCTGCACAAAGTCACAAATTGAGTAGATCCCCTAGTTATACACGCTTTCCTTCCTCCACCCCCTCGACAACTGAAGTATTTGCTCTTTTAATGTTTAAGAAAGATTAGTCTTTTAGTAGCCCATCATGAAAGCTGGAGATGCAGGTCCCCAGTTCATGCAGGCAAGCCTCAAGAATGCCAACACTTCTATACACTTGTCACCAGCGGAGTGTGGTGGTATGTTTTTCAGATGACACTGTGGGGAGAAGGAGGAGGGGAAATGTGGAAATTTGTTCTGCACAGGCAAGAAGAGTCACCTTTTCTACTAGCGGTCTTAGTATGGTAAAAAAGACTGGAGACCCAGAAAGACCAGAGAGCCAGTGAGTAAGAATACACAGTAAACGCTCAAGATTCCAAAAACTAGGCTTAATTGATTACATACTAATTCTGAAATTTTATTAAAAAGGCATCAGCTTTACCTCAAGCCATTCTTGTCTTAGTATTTAGTATAAAATACTAATGTTAAGCACATTTCTGACAAGATGAACTCCAGAATCCTAATGCTGTGCCATGCAATGACCAGGTTTAAGAGATGCTACCTGAAAGTTACTGAATGGAAGGCAGAGCACAAACACCTACGCCAAATGCCACTCACTTTAAGTGAAGAGCAAGCCATTTTCTGCAGATTTCTGCCCTGAAATGGCTGATATAAATCCAACTATTTAAAACAAAAAAATTGAGAGATACAGATGTAGAGTATATCAAGCCTCAAGTGCAGGAGTCCCTTCAATGAGAGTTTGAAGGAGAGCTGCATGTTTCCAGTTTTTAGAAATACTAGTTGTTTTTGAAGGGCCACCATTTTCTCTTGCAGTTTTATTTTAGTAGTGCAGTTCATAGAATCATACACTTCTGTACAGATGGAATAAAAGCCATCACGAAATGCATCTACCAGAGATACCTCTCAAGGCTGACAAAACTTTTTTAAAACTTGAGATAGGGTATAAATAGATTGAAACTTGCTTATTAATACTCCAGTCATATCCCAGGTTTAAAAGAACAAAAAAAAAAAAGTCACATACAGGCACTTAAGAGAACAAGCACCTGTGCATCTGTCCAGGGGGCATATAATTGGTTACTCAAGGACTATTAGTCCGTTTCTTAGCAACCTGTACAAGCTCTAATCAAGTAAAGCCAAGATTGTCATTTAGCCTTGAGATGCCATGCCCCTTTCATCAAATTCAGGTTTCTAACTGCTATTAGCAAACAAACTAATTTTAACCATGCATAATATTCATGTCTGCTCAACCTTTCAGCTGAGAGTTCCTCCTAATGTCCAGCTATCAGAAAAGCTATTCAGCAACAACCGATGTTCTGACTCCTGAAATACATCATTCAAAAATAAAAACATTTAAACCCAAGCTACTCACGAGGGGCAGGATTAGGCGCCCATACCTGGAGCCTTTAGAAGCTTCCACTTTTAGTGCCTTGCTAAGCCAATTCACAAAAGAACAAATAATTTCATAATGATAAAGAGAATACATCTGTATATGAAAAGCATCAAAAGGACTTACTTCCCAGTAAACAAAAAAAAAAAAAAACTTATCACTTTGAATACCCAAGTACATTTGAGATTTCAAAACCCTTTGAGATAGATGTAGAGATGGTGGGTCATTGCATCCTCCATTTAATGCAGCCACTTCTGGGCTGTGTACAGACATTCAAAGCCCAAGACAGAAGAAATACAAGAGTCATGGTTTTTTTGTAAGTGGCATAGTTTAGATCAATAGCAAACAACATGCATTCACCCTCAGGGGAGGCAGACAAATCTAATGTGTCCCACCATTTTTATACCAGTCTGTGCGTGCCAAATTTCTGTTCTGTTATGGGTATAGACCAGTTTCCAATTATTTATATCAGTAAAAGTGTAATGACTGTACCTGGCTCTGGTGATTAACTTGAGAAACCTTTTTAACACTTACCCTCTACTTTTTAGCAGAGAGCAACTCAGGTAGGAAGAATGCAATTATTCAAATAGGAGTTTGAACAGAAGACATTTAAGATTACAAACTGGGGACACGCATTCAAAACACACATGACTTTTGATAGCCTCCATTCCAGAACTCTTCCAAGAGTTTTCAGCGGTACACATCAACTGCCTTGAAAAAAAAGGGGGGGGGGTGTTCCTGCTTAATGCCTACAACGGTAAGGCCAATGCCAGCCTCCAGATCCAGAGCTCACCACCCTGACGTACCCATAGAATAGGGAATGAGCATTAGGAACCACTCCTGATCCCTCCCCCCCCTCCCATTTTATCTTTCATACAAGCTTCTAACTAAAGTTGTGTGAAGCTGGATCCACAGTTTCTGCTCCTAAAAAAGATTATACCCCACTCCCTCCCCCAACTGCCATTCACAAGCCTCTGGTTGCTACTAGTTCCCAGAAGAGCCAGAAGCAAAAGCAGCAGAAGTAAGCTGCTCTCCAACACCCATTAGCCTTATTTATTTTTTTTACTCTCCCTATTCCAACAGGTCATTTCATTGCTTGTTTCTGCTCCATGCATTCCAAGCAGTGTCTATACAAAGGTGGGCACAAGACTGTCAGTTCCCTTTGGGGGAGCGGGGTGATAGAAGACAAGCCTATAAGCACGAGAGTATACACAACTGTCGGCAGAGTGAAGTTAATATCACATCTATTTACATTTATATAGAGTCTATTGCATGCATTAAAAGGATCAAGATTTTACATTTTAAAAGTTCTGCCAGATTAGCTGTCTCAGGGAAATATCTTGTCCCTCTTCTCCCAAAAGCAAGGATTACTTTGAGTTACCCAGTTGCTATTATCAAGTTAATATTTCAAGCCATGTGTTGAAGTGTTTCTGATTCTGGAGGCACAGGGACCAGTCATTTTTGATCAGACTATTCCTGCCAACATGAAAAACTGCAAAGTAACTCAACTCCAACAGACTAATTTTGGCAAGTTGTATACATTTCTTCATACATATTCACAAATACAAACAGTACTTAGGTCAACACTGTAAAACCCAGGAGACATTGAGTCAGGTCTGTAAGAGATATGGGTTGAATGAATAGTATTTCCATTGTATTTCTGATATCTTAGAGCTTCACAGTATCAAAGTAGTACTTTTATAATGAAATAGGCAACACTCAGAATAACAGAATGTGACCAGGGGAAGCTGTTTTATCTTGAACAAATAGTTATCTAGAACAACTGCATTTTAACTTATAAAAATACAGCTGATCTTGTCTATAAACTATTCCAGTGTGCTGACTGGACATTAGTTGTCAGTCATATCAATGACTTAAACATGTCTGTTGATGTATTATTCATCTCTCCACTAAAACTTGCAAGACATTTTTTCAGTATTTTCATGGGGGGGCGGGGGGAAAAATCAGCTTAAGATCTGTGGTTCTGTGCAAGATGCAAATAGCTGTTGGCGCACAGAACATGCCAGTAAATCCCTTTAAAATACATTTTTGAAGTGCTCATAACTAAGGCTTTGTGTCATTACATGTAGCATCTGCAGTAACTACAGTAAAACTGTGTCATTAGCACTCAGGATTTCTGAAAGTCAGTCCCTAAATCATTACTACATTAAGTAGGCAGGACTGAAACATTTTAGATTTGTTTGAATTCAGATTTGAAGGGCTGGTTCATATTTACTCAACTAGTGCCACACATACTTATTTAAACACAAGTGAAAATTTCTCCAAGCTAAACCAATAGAGGGGAGCCAGTTTGGTAGCAAGTCTCAGGGCTCAACCTATTTGTCAGAGTACAGAAAGAAAGGGATGATGGTTTTAGGTGCACATCCATCAATAGTCATAGGGGCCTCTAGATATGCTGTTTGAGGCTACTAGCAGTGAGCATGTCCTTGTAAGGTTTAGAGTTATGTGACAGTCTCTTGTAATATTCAGTGCAATGCCTCTAGAATATTTTGACTAGGCAATCTGAAAACACCAATAGTAAGGTACCAGTTAAGAGAAACATATTTCATTTGAGAGAGTTTATAAAAGAAAATATTTCTTTTGTTTAAGAGTTTATAAAAGAAGCTTTGTTATCAACACAGGCTCCCATCTGGGAAGACACTCGGACTGCAGGCATATTATTCAACATAAATATTTAATGTAGCTTATCAAGCAATATTAAGCTACCACCTACACCACTTCCATATTAGTCTCCCATTATAACCGCTTTGTTCATTTAATGCACTCTTGCTGCACTTATTGCTATGATATCTGAGAATTATACAATTTGACAGGGGACTTGCACACCTTTCCCTCATTCCCTCCTTTACTTTCTATTATGGATGGAAGGTTTTCCTTTGTTTGTTTTGTTTTTTGAAAAGTAATTTTGACAGGCTTGATGGACAACTAGCAAGAAAGTGGTGGGTTTTACATTTCAATTCTGAAGGCATAAACTTGATGCGTCTCTTCCAAAGTGAGGTTCCTTGTTGCAGAACAGTTGCTTAGAAAACTGTACTGACGCAGTCTTGTTTATCATACATTACATACTCTTAATTCATGCTGTCATTCAAGGTAGGACACCTGCAGATATGTGGATGAGATTCACTATCATAGCAAGTGGTACCCCATGCAATAAAGAGCTGAACATTCCTGAAGGTACAGGCCTCTGCACTACAAATCTTTAATGCAGAAAATACCTAGATTAAATTCAAGCAGCTGAAAACACAAATATCCCAGGCACATTAGTCACATTTCAGAACTGTAGAGCATACCTTACTCTGGCAAATTCTGAAAGTAGCTAGTTGTGAAGAAAAGAGGCTGGATATCAATTTTTACTTGGCTTGAATGTTCTAGACAAGGTGCACACCAAATGGCACAAGAAGAAAGAAAGAATCAGCCCACTCTCAATCTCCAAACCCCAGCACTCTGAATTTCTCATGCTTTCACTACCTACTCAGCACATTTTCTCAGACCCTCCAGTCCAGCAGCGCCTCCAAACCAGGAAATCCTGCACTGCCCACCTGAACTCTATTTCCACAGGTTTTTCCCCAGATGACTCGGCTGTACAACTATGGGAAGAACGATGGGCCTCCAAAAACCTGCAGACTCAAAACATTTATCCCAAACCCCTCTACAAGACCTTCCAGCTTCAATTTGGACAGACTCTCTTGGGTCTGCCTCAGACTCTGAACCAGCTACGGCCGCTCCTGCATCAAACAGGCCTGACATCAAGTGCCACTTGGGAATGCAGTGCCCCTGCACAGGCTGCAAATCACATAGTTACTGAATGCCCCATCTTCCACTGCCCTCAACAACCCATCTCCATCCTGGTTCAGCTCTGCCCAATGTGAAATATGACTCTGGTGCTCCATTTTTGTCATACCAAGAAACAAACAAAAAACAGCAACCATCTATCACACTCAAGTGGTCTGATAAATGGCTGTCCGGAAAAGCAAGGTAGTTGTGTCTATTATGCCACATGCACACCCCTCTGTAAGAAACCATTTTCTCTTCTAAAAAACTTTGAACATCAAGACCTGTTAGTAGGATTCATTTGCATAACTATCTTTGAATGGGGTCCCAGATACAGGATCAATGTTTAGGGTGCCTGGTGCAGAAAAACAGCAAGTTTTATAGGGCACACACATTCATGCACCACACTCTTCCCCTCGCCCCTCCCCCCACCCTTTTCTTGGCACCACTGAGAACAGTCCAGCTCTATCCTCTCTGGAACCACCTTCAGGTAGTTGAAGGCTGCAGTTAAATCCCCCTGA
>NW_017729025.1:19276423-19281113 GCF_001723915.1 Gavialis gangeticus | reverse complement strand
GCTAACATCCGTGTACCCACAGGACCACAATTTGAATTGTGGCATTCAGCTTAGCCAGGCACCACTCTGTTGGCTTCCAGCTGGCTTTTCAGGGATCTCTCCCACTACAGTGGATAAAGACAAATTTCATTCAAGAGGAGAGCAACTGTTCATAACCTAACTGAAAAGTGTTCATCCTAATTAATGGATTGAGAAATCATGGTCATCAGTACAAGTTTTCAGTTAGTCCCCTGTTAGTTTATGAGAACCCATTTCTTAAAAGTTAGTTCAATGCATATTTTTTTTCCAGCATTAAACCAGATCTCTCCAGAACATATGATCTATGTCCACTTTCTTGGCAAAACTTACAGATACAATTTGAAATCCTAGAAAGGATGGAGGCAAGGGAAGGAAGTTTGCCTTCCCTTTTGTAAAAGGCTCAAACAGCCCCAAAACCATGAAAGTGAGGAAAAGGCATTCCCTCCCCTTTTGACTCAAAGCCACAACCCAGATCTTGACAATTTAATTTTTACCCAGCATTATAATTACCACCTTTTAACTATAAATCTCAGGAATTCCTTACAAAAACTAAGTTTTACAAATGTCAAAGTCATTAATAAGCGACCTAAAGTCCAGTCCTCTGCTCTAACCACCAGAGATAACTGCCAACAAAATACTAGTATAGAGATGTTAACATTTGATCGTCCAAATACAGCTACAGAGCAATTTTAAAAATTAAAAAGGCATGAACTGCAAGAATGTAGGAGCAGAATTTACAAAACAATTTCCCCCAAATATCAGATACATTAAAAATCTGAAAAGCTACCCTATCACTTATTTTCTCTTGTGTCTTAAATCAGGGACTTGTGGCTTTTTTAATATAACTTTTATATTGGCAGCAAGTGAACTCATGACTGGGGGTGGGGAAAAAAGGAACTGGGTTTACCAGCAATAATTGAAGTGAAGTGTTAATAGTTAGCAACATGTCACTTACAGTTGCCATGACAACTTATTCCAGCATAAACACTGGCAAAGATATGAAGGGCATGTTGTGTAGCAAGAGGTGGAGTGACATTAAAATTGACGTTTCCAACGATCTTGATACAGGCAGCACCCACTAGTGCAAAGTTCCATGTAGTACATTTGACATTCAAAGAACCAAACAGTTTAAAGCATGCTTAAAAAAAGTCAAACTTTTGAAAGCAGATTCATTTTTACACTGACCAAGAGTTGAAGCTCTGCAAGTAGAACCCAAGTCACAGTCTACCTCTGAACAATTTACGCTCTGAAGATTACTGACAAGTTTGCTTTTGGGGGCATGTTAGGCCCAATATTAGTCAAACAACTTCTATTTTATTTTGTATTCAAAAGGTGCAATGCCAATGGTACTGAAGACCCTGCTGGATAATTCTAAATTATGTAGAACAATTCCTTAATATTCCAAATACAAAAAAATATAGTTTTAATATTTATCTTATTTTAAGCCAAGTGAAATTTGTTTATTGATATTCTCTTTTCACGTGTTCATCTTCTCAAATTTTAGAGCATGAGAGAAGGGAGGAGAGAGGTAGGTGGGTGAAAACGACAGCTGCATTGTTCTAGCTGTTCAGCTTCTCCCACTGCTAAATTTATGCAGAAGATGTATCCCAAGGTAGCAATTTTAAAAGGACTTCTGGCAATATTTCAACCTTCACTTACAGAAAGGAGATCAGACTAGTGATGTTAAAAAAACAAAAAACAAACAAGCAGTAAGGAAATGACAAATAAGCATCATAACTGACAGTTCATATCGAGTTCTAAGCATCTCTGAAATTGGGTGCTATAGCTTCATACAATAGGTATGTCATACTTCAGACTAGGAATATATTCTTTTTTATTAAAAAAAAAGGGACTGTTTAAATATGAAAAACTACAACTGCAATTTAGGTTAATTAAGTAGTCTTTAACAATTAAGAGGGTGTTTTCTGTAACTAGCACTGATCATTTACTTTCCAGCTGCTGCTAGCTTGTGACAAAAGAAGAGAGTGGGAGAGGCAGGCCAATGCCAGACATCCTTCAGTGCCCATACTGCTGTGACCAATCAATGTTAATGTTAGTCTGCTGCCGTGAGCAAGTGACCCTTCCATTAGTGGTCAGTAAGAGGTCCACGTGCATCAAATGCGGCTTATATTAAGTTTGTGTTTTCCAATCCTATCCAAAATGTTTTAGATTGATTTAGGGGCTTAAAAAAATCCTATGTCAAGCCAAATGCATACCAAACTGATCAACATTACCACTAAAAGGCACAAGAACGTACCTCTCTTCCAGTTTGGTTGATAAAAGGCAATCCTTTACACTGTTGTACAAGTGCCACTGGGCTAATTTTTAGGCCACAACACCAAGACTACAATAAAAAACACTCCACAAAGTTTCAAAAAAGCAAAACAGTTTAGAAAGTTTTAAATGGTGCCTCTATTTTGACTTGACTCAGCAACAAGCACAAACCAATTTTAAAAACTTTTTGATGTTAAGCTATTATTTCTAGCATCTATATCAAAATTTATCTAACTGGAACAGAGCCTGCACTCATTATGCGCCTTACTATAGAGCTTGTCACTAATGTGCGCTATTCTCCATGATCAGACTTGACACTAAGCTACAATGAGATCACTCAGGAAGAGACTACAGTATACGAGACAGATATAAAAGTTTCTATGCAGGCTATAATAAAGCCTGGGGAGTTCTGAAAACTGCCAGGCAGAAAGTCTACAGTTATTTTTAGTGTTAAGGGTGGGCAGGAAAAGTGCTCAGTATACCTTCCAAAATCAAATGCTAGCCACCCACCAGAATGCATTTTGTGCCTGGCTCCAATGTTTAAATGAATTACAGGTTGGTTTGCAACAGCTGCAAAAAAGCATTGGAAATAAAGACACTAAATGTTTCGGCAGCAGTGATTTCACAGAGTGGTGAGGTGCAGCAGTGTAAGAACTTTAATGGAAGGCATGCTGCTTGTGTGCCAGACATACTGCACTAAATTCACCTGCAGAACTATGAGCTGTAAAACATTTAAGGTTCATCCAGGAAAGAGGAACATAATATCTGGCAGCTGCAAGATAAGAGTGTGCTTATTCTGACAGACAAGAATAGAAGGGCAGGCCGCAGGAACCTGTATTAAAAGGATTAGCCAATTCCCTGCCTGTTTCAAGTATCAGTACTAGAAACTGGTAAATTAAAACGGTGAGCTAAACAGCCTCCGCTTCTTCACCGAGATCATTTGTGATCTGAGATGTGAATGTTACTGTACTTAGTTGCTCAGTCAAATCTAGGATTTCCTCCTTGCCTAAATTTTACAGCTCACTTAAGAAGTGCCACACCCAACACTATTTCTTGGATTAATGTTTTAGAGACATTTTTGCTTTTGCATGAGACACCATACCCCCACTGACAGGAACCCTGACAACTCAGCAGAACTATGCAGCCAACACAGGCCTTCTAACTTGGCTAGTAAAACCAGAACCACCCTGTAAAAGCTCACATGCTCTCAAAAATCCTTCATCTAGCTTTCACCATTAAAAATAATGTACGTGTCTTTCTAAAATCAGAAGCACCTCTGCTCTCTCCTTTATTGCAGAGCCTCAGCCTGCCTAAGACGGAGAAGGGGAATCTCTCTCAGTGGACGTGTGAGCCTTAAGAGGAAGAAACTTCAGCACTGCCCAGATTTTAAAATTTTGCAGGACTTGTTCCTTCAAGTTACAGACAGGGTTCGCGATTGAAACATTTTCAGTGACTGACACCCAGACAGCAAAAGCAAGGATAGTGCTAGCTTTGCACAGCAAGATACGACTAGAGAAAATCCTATTTTCTAGCATCTCCCTAATCAGGGATCACGTGCCAATATCTGGCTTGCATCCCATTGAAACTGCGCTACCATTACAGCCCAGGCTTCACCAGGAACCTAACAATTCCCATCTCCAAAGCCCAAGTTTGGAAAAAAAAACTGGTGTGTGGAGCGGTAACAGCCACTCAGCTGGAGAAGGCCAGGGGCACAACCTGGGGCAGAGCAAGCTGCTGTGCAGTGGTTGAGGCACCCAGACCCCAATCCAGCCCTAGGTCCCATCAGGAGCGCGTGCAAGGTGCATGTGCACACACACTTAGGGTCCCATCAGGAGCACATACAAGCTATGCATGTGCACGTGTGCACTTGGGGTCTTGTCAGGAGCAAATGCAAGGTGTGTGTGCGCGCATGCCTGGGGTCCTGTCAACAGTACATGCAGGCTGTGCATGTCCATGTGTGCACTTGGGGTCCCCATCAGCACAGGAAAGGTGTGCGCACGCACACACACTTGGGGTCCCATCACGAGCATATGCAAGCTATGCATGTGCGCACACTTGGGGTCCCATAAAGAGCGCGTGTGCACACTTGGGGTCTTGTCAGGAGTGCATGCAAGCTGTCCGAGTGCACGTGTGTACTTGGGGTCCTGTGAGGAGTGCGTGCACCATGTGTGCGCGCGCACACTTAGGGTCCTGTGAGGGGCGCATGCAAGCCAGGGGCGTGTGCTTGCAGCCGGTGCTTCTCCCTCGCTCCTTCCCCGCCCGCCCCACGTGCCGGGCCCAAGGGATGCAGCGCTGAGGAGACCCCTCCGCGCGCGGGGAACGGCCGCGCCGCCTCCTCGCGCCCAACGGTCGCTGAGGGCGCGCGAGAGCCGCCCCGCCCCGCCCCTGGCAGCACGCG
>NW_017729025.1:19271010-19271423 GCF_001723915.1 Gavialis gangeticus | reverse complement strand
CCCCGGAGCCCGGCGAGGGGGAAGGAAGCAACCTACCGGCCAGGCGAACTGGAAAGGTATCACAATCCTGCCCCCGTCGGAGCTCCGGCCCTGATGGGAGGATCGGTTGCCGTTCAAATAAAAAGTATTCCCACCCAGCACGGCGGTAGATCCGGAGCCGTAGTTGCACGGCCCGACGAGCGTGATCTTGGCCTGATATTCCTTGAGGCAGACTTTCACGTACGTGTCGCACTCGTCCCGGCCGCACGCCCGGCTCTGGGGGCTCCTGGCGCCGTCGCAGCACTCGCCGTTCAGCAGCTCGCCGTTCACATTGCGCACCGAGCTCAGCTGCAGCTCGAAATAGCCCGTGGCCTGCGACGCCTCCAGACAGAAAACAAATAGGGGGGGGGGGGGGGGGGGGAAAAAAAAAAAAA
>NW_017729025.1:19270712-19270994 GCF_001723915.1 Gavialis gangeticus | reverse complement strand
GGGGGGGGCAAAAAACGCATTAAAAAACACTAAATAAAAATCAAATGCAAGAAATAATATTTTTCTTCAAGAAGGCGGCTTTTGCAAAGGACCCCCGAGGTGCACTGCAGAAGCCCACCCCGGTGCATTGCAGAAGTCCCCCCGGGTGCGGTGCACACCCCCCCGGTGCATCGCGGGCCCCCCGGGGAAGTAGCCGCCGGCGCGCGGCGCCTTACCTGCGCCCACAAAGTTAGCAGCAGCGCCGCAGCCAGGGCAGCCCGGCGCCGCCCGCCGCCAGCCCGC
>NW_017729025.1:19265624-19270701 GCF_001723915.1 Gavialis gangeticus | reverse complement strand
GGTCATGGGCCGGCGGCCGCGCTGCACCGCGGGCGGCTCCGCTCTCTGCGCCTCGACTGCGCGAGCGGCCAACAAGTAGGTGCCGGAGTGACAGCTTCGTTACCCATTAGTCACCGGTGCCGCTGCCTTCATATTCATGAGGGGGAAGGGCCCCAGCCCGGAGCGGGCGGGTGTGGCCACGAGCGGCGCTCCGCTAACCCGCGCTCGCAGGGAGGGCGCTGCGGGCCCCGGGGACTCCCCAGCCCCGCGCCCGCAGCCGGGAGGAGAGGAGGGCGCCGCCCCCCGGCTTAGGAGCCGCTGGCAGCAGGGGCGGGGGTCCCACTGCCCCCCATTTCGCAGGGGTCTTCCTCTGTCACCACTCTCCTCTCCCATACCTGCCCCGGCCCCACCCCGCGGGAAGGGCAGCTGCTTCTCCTCCTCCTCCTCCTGCAGGAGCCTGGACCTGATGCTCGGCGCTGCCTGGGAGCCCGCCCGGAGCTTGGACGTTTTGCCACTTGCAGCAGCTGGCAGAAATCTCTGGGAGCGGCAGGGCTGGGATCCACCGCTCCAAGGAAGGGGGAAAAAAAGGCCTGGTTGAGGAGACTGGTCTCTGCCTTTCTGGTGGCCTAGAGTTTCCTTTGGCGTCTGCCAGGCCCCAAAAGGTAGAGGGGAAGCTGCCCTCCTTGCCCTTGGGGAGGGCGGGGTGGATTTCCCCAGGCCCAGGGAGAGGCGCAGTCAGTCAGTGGTGGGTGGGCACACAGGAGCGCTTGCAGCGTGGCGGGAGCCATGCCTGGCCTGTACAGGGCACACGGCTGTGGGGTGATCATGTCCTGCAGGGACTGGTTGAAACTGTAGAAGTGGCGCAGAAGAGGATTTCTCCTCCAGCCCGCAAAGCGGAGGTCTGTGGTTTTGATCTCTATTGGCAACCACGAAGGGGCCTATCTGTATAGAGCTGCAATGCCATGGATACATTATCAGAAGCTAAATCAGCATTTCTGCCCTAGCATTTTCTGCAGCCTCCCCTCCTCATTAACCCTGTAGTACTGGTGAGCCACTAAGGGGGCACAATGGGAACAAACAGGTCAGAAATCAAAGGCCTGTAGCATTCCCCCTGTGCTGCAACCCTTTCACAGAGCCCACCCTCCTTCTTTCTTTTCAGATCGCAGCCTGACTCTCCGACAGCCAGCCGGCACACCACTCCTCCTGCTATTCATGGCCAGCGTGCAGCTGCAACTACTTCCCTGGGCTGACACAGCAGCAGCTGCTAAATGTGTGTCAGCTGGCCAGCCACTCGCCAGAGTCGTCCTGCCCGCTTTGCTTCCCTTGTTGCTGTCACTTTCCTGCTCGCCCATCTCCAGACCCGCTTCCCCCGTTCCATCTTTCCCACTCCCACAATCTGCCCCGGTGCCCCCAGTTCTCCCGCTGTCCTGGACCCACCCCACAGCTGTCCCTATTCACCTGACTCACACTTCAGGAAACCTTTTCCCCTCCATCCCCACAAACAGTTATCTTTGACTGCCTGGTTTCCCCTCTACACATCAACCAAACAAATGACTCAGAAATGAAGAAAATAGTTATTTTCATTTTTACGCTGCTTTTTCCCAAAAAGGTGCCCTCCACCATGGCAGCACTTACACCTCTAATGGTTAAGACGGCCTTGGCTTTATCTCCTTCCTCTAAACATACGGCTGCCTGTAAAAATGTCTTAGGGTTATTTCTCAGCAGAAGGGAAAGGAAGTGGAGGAGAAACAGAAGTGGAGCTAGTCTGGTGTTTTAGGGTTGCTATGCCTTGCTAGGCAAAATCTCCACTAAATCCCAGCCCGTGCCATCTTCCCATCCATCTAAATCCCATCCCCAGTCCTACATGGAAGGGAAAACTGCATTTCAGCGTGCAGAGATTTCTGACAGCCAGGGGGGAGGTTTCTTAAGACAGAGCTGTGCCTCCTGATGTGAGAAGGTAGGTGGGAGCCAGCTATATTTGAAGCAAAGGCCATTCTGGTTCTGCAACTCATCATGAACAAGCATTAAAAGCAACTTGCTGCTTCTTTCCAGCAGAAGCCACAAGATGAGCCAGGGGTTCCCACTATATGCATATGCTGGGACTTTGAGCCGTGTCTCTAATTACCTGTTCTACCACAGGGCCCCTTTATTGCCTGAGTCTTTCTCTGCCTCAGCTTCCCCTCTGTGGATGCTGAGGTATTCAGGCCCTCCAGGAGTACGGGACACAGGGTCAGCACTGTACCGAGACTCCCGGTAGCCCCAGGGGAGCTTTTAGTATTGGGCCCCCCTTCGCCAAAAATAATAATAATTTAAAAATTACCATTTTGGGGCCCTCTTTCTGTCCGGGCCCCAGGCAGCCACCCAGTT
This sequence comes from Gavialis gangeticus, assembly GCF_001723915.1. Lineage (NCBI taxonomy): Eukaryota > Metazoa > Chordata > Crocodylia > Gavialidae > Gavialis > Gavialis gangeticus. Next base: position 19,268,355 of record NW_017729025.1, on the reverse strand, counting down.
CGTCCATGCCTGTGTCTGGCCCTGCACAGTGTAGTTGTGACGATGGCCCGCTTTAATGTATCATCTGTGCCTGGGACCACATTTAAAAAAAAAAAGCTTCACCTCATCCATTCTCCTTGGTTCAGATTGTGCCTTTCCCACCTGTTTGGCTATTTCTCACTGCGCCACAACAGTGGTTTCCTAACACTTCATTTTGTTCTCCTGTTCGGCATTTCACCATTGCTGCTATTTCTCAGCTGCTGCAGGATATCACTCTTTTCTTCTACCTGTAGACAAAGCGGTTTGGTTACACCTGGGTCTGGAACAGTTATTGACAACACATAGGTGCTGTGAAGAAAAAAGGCTTTCCAGTGCTTTAGGGATATGCCGTGTTACTAGCTGCAGAGAAGGAAGCGCCCTAGTCCTAGGACAAGCTAAGAACAAGCAGGGGAAGCTTCCTTCACTGCTCAAACCATCTGCATCAGGTCTGTCCCAGTGGGGCCATCGCTAAGGATGGAGGCCAAAATGCCTCCCTTATTTGTTCTTTGTCTCTTCTATAGAGACTACCAATTGTGCTGATGCGGACTGATGTCCCAGGGGGGCTCTTTTGAAATCACCAGTTCTTCAGCAGGAGTACCACACAGCCCCCAGCAGGCCTATACTCAAACTTGTGAGGCCAGCAGATGATTGGGTGAGCAGCACCAATTGCAGAATCTACCCCAGAAAAAGAATAATTTTCTATCACTCTTGGCAAGGGCCCTGATCAGGCACCCATTTGTGGTATAGGCACTTGAAGCAGCATGTAGGGTCAAGGTCTTGGGACTGGCTTTGAACAAGCAACTTAAAGGTGAAAGGTTTATAATGCACTCCCAATCAGCTGTGCTATCCAGTGCCCCTACAAAGTCCAAGGCTGCTAAGTGTGACACATCCCATATTACTCCCACGCCTGCAGCCCAGCCAGACTGTCACCCAATCTCATAGCCTAGCCTGACTCTCATGCATCTGGCTGGGTTGTGCAGAAGATGCAGGCACTTTGCTGGCACTTACTGCCCCAGGAAATAAGGGATTGCTTCAGTGTAAGAAGCTCCCTGCCAGCTTGCTATCCCTCACCTGCTGGATCCTAGGGAGAGGGTACTGAGGCTGCCCTGTCACTAAATGCTGCTCCCCCAAATACTTACTCCAGCTTAAATGGTATCCCCGCAGCAGTTACCATTACACCCCAACACCTGTACAGTGACTGTATGCATCACTCTCACCGTCTCAGGAGACAGAGTCCCAAAGTGAGCTTGGGCTCACGAAAGCTTGTGCTATGCCTCTGCGACTTAAATAAAAGATGCAAATCTACCTTGCTTTAAGTAGGACAGCCATTTCACCTGCTGCTGGGCTAGCAGCATACAATACCTCCTTCATGGGAGGACAACTGGCCTCTGCCTGAGGAGGGGCTCACGGTTCCGCCCCACCCTCCTGAGGTCTCAGATGTTCCTCATCTTTGCTCTCGTGGTATTCATTTGCACACAGTTAACCACTATTGAGATGAAGTTTAAAGCCTGGAAGCTGTGAGTTATTACCACTTCCTTCTGTTCTTCCTCATGCATCCAGGTCTAGGACACCAAGTGGGGAGGAGGACGGGCCAGTGGAAAGGGGCCTGGGAGAGACTGTGCTGGACTTGGAGTCATTTCCATCTTGAACTCAGCAGAGCTTCATTCAGCAGCAAATGGAGAACATTGGCGTGAGGGGCTCAGCACCACCTTTGGCAGGAACCGGGGTGGGGTTTGTTTGCAATCCCACTCCTCCCTGCACCCAGCTCTCTGGAGCAGGATTTGTGCTTTTCAACACTACCCCCTCACATGCTGTTTTTTAATGTATATGGGTATATGCAAAATTCGCAGCTCATCAGATCATTTGCATGAAGGATTTCATGCAGGGATCTGCACACAACTTGCACCTTAAAGGAGGGAATCAGTTGATGACTGGCCAGTTAACCACTTGACAGTCACTGGTGGGTTGTGAAGACACAAGGGATACTTCACAAAAATTCCCTTAGACATCCTAAGTGATTGATTCTGTAGGAGTAAGCCACACCAGACAGTAACCCTTAACCCCGGGAAATGGGTGGAGGGCAGAAGGATCGCACTGGAAGCTGTGCTGGGGTGGACATTTTTTCATTCAAAGCTTGAGAGAGCAGAGATTAACCTTGCCTTTCTGGACAGAAGGACCAGGTCTGCCCGGCTGCCTGCAGGACAGACCCAGTGGTGATGAATTATGTCCCTCATTCTTCACAAGGACAGTACTGTGAGCTGAGTCCAATAATCAGAGCAAGGAAAGTTCCTCAGGAACAGAGGAGAGGGTTTCCCCCTGGAAAACTCTGAAGTGAAATACTTCTGAATTTGTCTGAATCAAGACATGCTTCTTCCCTTGAGATTGAGAGAAACATTGTTTTTGTCTATTTGTTGGGTTTTTTCCCCATTTTCTTCCCATTCAGCCCATGATTTGTCTCATGCTTGTGGTTCACTTTCAACAAGCATGCTTTCTTCCCGAAAGCAAAGCAGCATCAGCTTATGAGGATGCTATTTCATAGCAATTGGCAACCCAAGGCAAGGGGCTGGATTCATTCTGGTTGGACTAGAGGTAAGTTGCTGATCTCCTGGATGGAGCTTATCTTCATAGATTTCATAGACATTTGGGCTGGAAGGGACCCTGGAGGATTATTGAGTCCAGCCCCCTGCCCCATGGGCAGGAAGTCAGCAGGGAT
>NW_017729025.1:19260345-19265172 GCF_001723915.1 Gavialis gangeticus | reverse complement strand
GGCCTTCCTGATCCATAGTGGGCAGGGACGTCCCATGGGACTGATGAAAAACTGACGTAAAGTATCCACTTAGCAAGTTTGCTTTTTCATGGGCATCGGTTGTCAGTTGTCCCATCTGGTTTAGCAGGAGTCCAATGTTGCCCTTGATTTTCCTCTGGCTCCCCACATATCTAAAAAAGGACTTTGTATTATCTTTGATATTTGTAGCTAGCTGGAGTTCCACCGCAGCCTTGGCTTTCCTGGTTTTCTCTCTGCAGGTTCGGACCAGAGCACAGTATTCATCCTTGGGGGTGGTTCCAGTCCTCCATCCTTTGTAGGTCTTCCTTTTAAGATGCAGGAGGTCCTCCAGTTCCCTGGAGAGCCAAGGGGGCTGCTGTGCCCTTTTGCTGTGCCCTTTTGCTTCCTTACAAGAAGACAGATGGTGACACTCCCCTTTGGGACTACCACTTGGAAGCACAGTTTCAATATTTGCCCTCTGGCGAAGAGGAGGCCCCTGCCAGAGGCTGCACAGAGTGTGGAACAAATCAGCACGTCCTTGACCGCCTCCTTGCCTGAGCTGCTGTTGCCCACATCTCGGGTGAGGACTGGCCTCAGCAGGCCCCAAAGCAGAAAGGGAGCTGCAACTGTGTTCTGTTGCTGCAACCTCCCTCCCCCTGGCTGACTTTCTGCTGCTGGGGCCCTGGACCTAGTTTTTAGCCAGTAAAAGGCTGAGCTGAATCTGCCCCGATTAAGTTAACTGGTCTCTGTATAGCTTGGTGTTACAGGTTTCCAATTCTAAGGGATGGGAGGAGTCAACATGCTCTTTCTTGGAAATGCCCTCCCAGTTGTTCTACCATTTCTCTACTCATTCCTAACATGCTTCTCTTCCATGAAACCTTCAGAAATAAAGAGTAGATTAAAAAAACCCAAACACCCTAGAGTAGTGGTTTTCAAACTTCCTGCTCGCAGAACCTTGTCATATCATTTCCTCTGCCACACAACCCCTATCCTGAGCACTGACCAGGAAACTCAGCCCAGCAATGGCAGCGCACTGCCTCCCTGCCCGTTCTGCCGATACCTCCTGTCTCTTTACGAAACCCCAACGAGGTATCGTGGAACAGGAGGGTGCCCTGGAACAAGGTTTACAAACCACTGCCCTACAGCAAGCAACTCAGTTGCCCTGCTCTCTGTGGGGATCCACTTGACAGCCTCGCTCCCCTCCTTATGCTTCCTGTTGTATCTCCTCCTATTCAGATGCAATCAAAAAAGGCAACCAGTGCTGCTCATGGACAAAACAGCCAGTGCTTCATTCCTGGAAGAAATCCTTCCTTCCACCCTCAAGCATGTAGTTGTCTGACCAAAAGTGAAAAAAACCCACCCAAGGTAGGTTGGTTCTACCTGATTACTATCTTGCATGAGTCCATGCCCCAGCATCGCTGGCCAGGCTCATCAAGAAACTAGGCAAAGGGCAACGGCCAGCTTTTCTAACTGGAACAAGGACAAACTGGGTTCAGACCAGGACGTGGGATGGATGGTGCTTTAGGGGTACTGATGACCTGCTCACACTTTAGCATCAGGCAATCCACAGGGGAGAAAGACCCTCCAGTGGGGTCACTCTGGGGAAAATCTCAAGCCTAATCATCTACTAGAGAATCTGTCTGACCAAGAAGCCCAACAAGCATGGGGACCAGTGGGAAAAGCTTCTGTGTCACCACTGCCAGATTTAGGCTTAAGATATTCAAACTACAGCTTAGGGCATCACAATATGAGAGGCCTCTAAATAAGAAAAAAAAAACCTGGGCATTTTCATTCTAATATGATAAAAATATACATATATATATATATATGGTTCAAGAGTTATTATAAATATTAAGTTCATAAATTTGTGCAGAAATAGCAATCATTCATCTTAAAATGTTATGAAAATCTGTTTTCGTGGATTTCATGGATTGTTTTTCATCATATGGCGCCTCTTAAGATGGACATAGCTTAGGGCCGCAACATGTCATAATCCAGCACTGTGTGTCACCCTTCTCGCTCATCACCAGGGAGCCCACCTGGGATGTTGGTGGGTCCAGGAAAGAGGTCACTCAGAGTGTTGGTCTTGCTGACAACAGCACATGCATATGAAAGACAGAGAGAAAGAGTGCTTTCCAGGACGGGCGGGAGATGAGACGCATCATGAGCTGAAACAGCTTCTTACCCACCTCTACCTGCACTTTTTTTTCCAAGTAGCTGATCTCATGGCCTAACCTCTCCTGTCCCACTGCTCAATCTGCTGGTGGATTATACCCCATCCCCCAGCCTCTCTTTCTCTTGGCTGTTTAGATTGGAAGCACTGAGAGGGGGCGGGGGTCGCAGTGTCTGCACAGCGCTTGACACGATACAGCTCCAGTCTGGGCTGGTCCTTACGCACTGCTGTAACTGATCTGTTTAAAAGCAGCAACAACATCATGGTTTTAGGTGTTCCCCACTGAACCTGTTACAAACATATTTGAAGCTGATGTTTGGCGCGTAATTTAATTTAATGTGCACCTTGTTCCTTTGGCAGACCTGTCCCTCCTCTTTTATTTTGATTATAAAACCGGCACTTTAATGTTCCAAGTTTGCTGGGCCTCAGTAATAGTGATATCAAAGTGTTCAGTTTACAAGCAAAGAAGTTGTTCAGGCTGCCAGCCTTGCAAATTCATCATGGGATCTAAAAATCATTCTGACTTCTTTGCTTCTTACACATCATCACTAGCAATAAAGGCTCTGTGGGCCAAATTAGGAGAAGTCAGACTGTCCCCTCAGCTAAACTCATCTAAGCCTATTGCTATCAAAGGGGTTGAAGGTTATGAGAACTGCACCATCCTGCTGCTGCTGCTCAGGAAAGAATAGGAGTTAGTTGCTTTGCATGTATAGGGCTAATGGCAGTAAAGATGTATTTCTAGCACTAGAGTCAATAGATTTGGCTGAGTGAGTACATGCAAGATCAAATCTGATCCCTGATCCTGCAATTAGCTCTTCAGTGGCACATGGGCTGCCTATGTGGCATCAATCTGCAGAACAGAGAAGAAGGACTATTTCTACATCATTGTTTTGCAAAGTTGACCACACAGCAACACTATCACATACAGTAGTGGCCACAAATGGATGAAGATTCCTCTGGGTTCATTTATTTGGACAACTGCATAACTAAGTTTTTGTAGGATGTCAGAGAAATGGCTATTATTGCCTCAGCGATCTTGAATTCAAACACTTGCCTCCCACCCTTTGCCTCCGTTAGCTCTTGTTTCAGCAAGGATTAGAGGCAGCCTTTGGCCTTTCTTTTGGCCAGTGCCTGCCATCCTCTCCTTAAGGAGTGTTGCATTGTGCATAGGGAAATAAAAAGGACACTTCTACAATGTGGACCACATAACACAATTCATTGGAAAGAAAAGACTGTGTGCCAGGCTTATGCAGTTTTATGCCTTATCTTACTAGTCAAATAAAATGTTCATTATTCTCTGTTAAGAGCAAATGGAAATGAGGGCTTCCTCTTTCCAAAAAACCCCCAACAAAAAACAAAAAACCTCTCTCTTCCTGGAGCCCGGTGAGGAAAACTCCAAGGGGGACAGCTAAATTAGTTATCGGCACCCTCCCATCACAAACCATAACTAAAACAAGATTACCCAGCAGAAGAGTGCTATTAAAGGAGGAAACTGTGCCTGTAATTTCGTTAAGGGGAAGGATATTATTTAAAAGCCTTTTACAAGCCGAGTTTCTGAATTGGAATTACTACTTGCTCTCTTTCCTATAAAGCTTGATGCTGCTTGGACTGCAATATCAAGACATCACAGTCTTATTACAGTGCTCTTTGCAAATATTTGCCACCTTAGCTTTGCAGAGGGCACTTATATACAAGGAAAATCTCAGCAATTCCCTGGTATATATACAATATCACACATGGTGGTAGGTTGGGATGCTCTTCTTTGCTGTTTTTTTTTTCTGACAATAACAACCCCTAGCCTTTATATAATACAGAAACCTAACTTTGTTCAAATTGCTGGATAGGCAGTAGATCCGTGGACTTGTATACACTGAAACATAAGCACAACCTGACTCACGTGAACATCAAGATGAGGGCCTAACTCATACATCCTGGGAGCAGGTAGGTAGGAATTACTAGCAGTGGTTCTACACAGGGTCCAGCGAAGGCTCCTTCGGTCACTCGTGGTCGTCAACGCTACTCTGAGGAGTCCTGAGAAAACTATATCAGTGACATTTCATAGATTCATAGAACTGTAGAAGTCTGGTCAGAAGGGACCTTGTAGATCTTCAAGTCCGACCCCCTGCCTGGGCAGGAGAAAAACTGGGCTCAAATGAGTCCAGCCAGGTAGGCATCCAGCCTCTTCTTAAAGACCCCCAGGGTAGGAGCCAGCACCACTTCCCTTGGAAGTTGGTTCCAGATCCTAGCCGCCCTGACTGTGAAGTAGTTCTTACGGATGTCTAATCTAAACCTCCTCTCCAGCAACTTGTGGCTGTTATTCCTTGTTATGCCAGGGGGCGCTGGGGAAACAAGGTCTCTCCCAAACCCTTCTGGTCCCCCCTAGTGAGTTTATAGATGGTCACCAGGTCCCCCCTCAGCCTTCTCTTGTGAAGGCTGAACTGGTTCAGGTCCCGCAGTCTCTCATTGTAGGGTCTGCCCTGTTGTCCCCGGATCATGCGGGTGGCCCTCCTCTGGACCCTCTCCATGTTGTCCACATCCCTCTTGAAATGGGGCACACAGAACTGGACACAATACTCCAGCTGTGGCCTGACCAGCGTCGCGTAGAGGGGGAGGATCACCTCCTTGGCTCTACTCGAGATGCACCTGTGGATGCACGA
>NW_017729025.1:19253756-19255345 GCF_001723915.1 Gavialis gangeticus | reverse complement strand
AGAATCACCTCCTTGTCCCTGCTAGAGATGCACCTGTGGATGCACGACAAGGTCCAGTTAGCCCTGACAACCGTGACCTCGCATTGTCGGCCCATGTTCATCTTGGAGTCAATAATTTCCTTAGTTAAAGCTGTGGCTGGGTAGGTTTGTGAAAAGCCAGTGTGTATGAAATATTGTAGAGATCTGTGGGTGCAGAATCACAGATGGTTACATGTTGGCACATCCACAGGAGTACAGAAAATTTTGGTAAAATCTGTCACAAAATTATCTTGCACTTGCTGCAGAAATTAGCCCTGGAATGCTGTAGAATTCCATCGGCCCCAAGTATAACAGAGTCCCTGCTGAGCTCAGCTAGCACAGCTGCTCCTTTAGATCAATGGCAGATCATTCACTTGGAAAGTTAGAGATCCTATTCTGCTTCTGAGAGTGACTTCTTCACATACCATCTGTATATATTATATGTATATTGCAAGAGACAAAGATGATTTGCGGTGGCCTCCACACACTGATTACTGGCTTATACTACCACAAACCTTTTGGTGAAAACATGAAAATAGGATAATAACAGCCCAGCTAAAGGCCTAAAATAATTCATTAAAGAAGATGCTTTGATCACAAGACAAAACATTTCTGTACAGGGTCAACTTGCAATTCACAGCTACACATTTTTATCAGATGTATAGATTTGTAAAGCCAGAACGAACCATAATGACAGTCTGGTCAAACCTCACTCTTTTTTTGCAGGTTTTTACTTACTTAGAGATTTAGAAAAAGCTTAGTATCAAATATAGCAAGATTTCTAGATTTCTCTGTGACAGAATAGGAATTCACTGACGATATATTTGTTTGTGTGACATGAGAGTTGCATTGCGTTTTTCATAAATGATCTGGTTTTAAATAAACGCCCTGCTCCACTTTAGTTGGTGTCCCCATAACACTATAAACAAGGGCATTCCAATGTGATCAAATGTAGGACCCTTGCATTTTTGGCCTTCAGATATTACTGGTAAAACTTTCACATGAGAATCCTGAACTCCTTACTCAGGAAAGACACCCAAGAAAGTAAAACTATGGAATAAAAATGACCATAAGAATTTAGAAAGAAGTTCAGTATTTTGCTTATCCTTTCCATTTAATTCCCTTTTCTACATTTAAGGAAAAAAAAAGAAAGGCACCTGGTTTAATAACAAGATTGCACATTCTGCTGGATTCAGAAAAAAACCCTAATATTTTGGGGCAATAATTTTCCATGTTTTCCCTTCCAGTTTCCCATTAGTTCCACCCTGATTGCTCCTGGAATAGGCAAGAAGGAGTTAATATTTTAAAAATTAAAGTCTAGCATTTAGCATCTTCCCCCTGTCCTTATGGAGCAAAAATACAAAGTAAAGCAGAATGGGTGTGCCTCACACCCATGTGTGCATTCAAATAGGGAGTTAGAGCACTATGCATATGTCTGGCTGGCTGCCCTAATGTAGGATTTTGGGGTGCATGCACAGCTTTCAGGCCAAACATGCAACACCTTGTGATAAAAGCCAAACCTCTGCTATTTCAAAAGAATAGTAATTCACAAAAGAGGAGCAGTTTCTTCA
>NW_017729025.1:19247512-19248756 GCF_001723915.1 Gavialis gangeticus | reverse complement strand
ACCTTTGCTATTTCAAAAGAATAGTAATTCACAAAAGAGGAGCAGTTTCTTCAGTTTCCTTTGTTTGGAAATGATGTTGAGAATCTGTTCTGAATGGAGTCTGAATGCTAAATGTTAATGCGAGTTCTGGGTTAGCTGTCTTTGTCAAATCAGAATGAATGTTGCTCATTTCCCATCTGGTCCTCTTTGACATTACTTCCAGAATACATTCACAGCTCTTATTTGTACAGTACAAATGGCTGGCTATAGTACTGACTTTACCTTTTATAGGCTGCTAAAATATTGGTGCCAAATCACAAAATAATACTCAGTTTTTACTGGTGAAAACTAAGCATCTGTAGCCATCACGGTCTCCAGCAGCCATCACTTATTAATCTTTTATTTTCTTTAAATGTAACCATACCCGTAAAATTAATTTCCTGAATGTTGATGGCTTGACAGTCTTGGAGCCTGGAATCTTCCTTCCATAGAAAACATAGAGCACAGACGGAGGCACATCAAGCAACACATTATCCTCCATTCTTCACAACACACCGGTAGGGCCAAAAGAGCTCTTAATTTTCCAATTATATTTGGTCCTTGTCATCTCTTCTGGCAGCTGTGCTGGTAAATTATGTGCTGTGGACCTCTACTCACTCAAGACTATGCTAGAGAGGTCAGTTAGTTTCACAAGGTTCACCAGTGATCATCAGATGATAACACTTTTATTGCTGTCCTAACCTGAGCTGGATTTGAACTTCTGATCTCTTCACCTCTCTTCTTTTTCCAGCTACTCTCCTACTGCCATTTCCTGGATATGACTGATTTATTACTAGATCCTTAAAGCAGATGCTACATGCTAGTGCTCTTAGATTCATCGATTCATAGTTGGTCGGGTCGGAAGGGACCTTGAAGATCCCCTAGTCCGACCCCCTGCCATGGGCAGGAGAGAAAACTGGGCTCAAATCACCCCAGCTAGGTAATTGTTAAGCCTTCTCTTAAAGGCCCCCAGGGTAGGAGCCAGCACCACTTCCCTTGGAAGTTGGTTCCAGATCCTAGCTGCCCTGACCGTGAAGTAGTGTCTTCTAATGTCTAGTCTGAACCTACTCTCTAGCAACTTGTGGCTGTCATTCCTTGTTACTCTGGGAGACACTCGGGGGAACAAGGTCTCTCCCATTCCCTGCTGGTCCCCCCTGGCAAGTTTATAGATGGTCACCAGATCCCCTTTCAGCCTTCTCTTGTGGAGGCTGAACAGGTTCAGGTCC
>NW_017729025.1:19243333-19247468 GCF_001723915.1 Gavialis gangeticus | reverse complement strand
TCCTCTGGACCCTCTCCATGCTGTCCACATCCCTCTTGAAGCGCAGCCCCCAGAACTGGACGCAGTACTCCAGCTGCGGCCTGACCAGTGCCGCATAGAGGGGGAGGATCACCTCCCTGGACCTGCTTGTGATGCACCTGTGGATGCCTGACAAGGTGCGTTTAGCCCTACTGACCGTGTCCTCGCATTGGCGGCTCATGTTTCACTTGGAGTCAGTAATGACTCCAAGATCTCTTTCTGCCACTGTGCTTATGAGAAGGGAGTTCCCCGGCCTATAGGCATGCTGCTGGTTCTTATTGCCCAAGTGCAGCACCCTGCACTTGTTAGTATTGAATCCCATCCTATTCTCATTTACCCACCCCTGTAACCTGTCCAGGTCCCGCTGTATCCTGTCCCTCTCTTCTGGTGTGCCCACCTTACCCCAAATCTTGGTGTTGTCCGCAAATTTAAACAGGCTGCTTTTCACGCCTTCGTCCAAGTCACTAATAAAGAAATTGAACAGTGTGGGCCCAAGGACCGAGCCCTGGGGGACTCCACTGCTCACATCCCTCCAGGTCAAAAATGACCCGTCCACCACCACTCTCTGAGTACGACCCCTCAGCCAATTTGTGACCCATCTGACTGTAGGCATCAATGCTGCAGTCACCTAGCTTTTTAATGAAAATGGGATGGAAGACGGTGTCAAAGGTCTTCCTGAAGTCCAGAAAGACCACCTGCATCGAATGATTTTGTGACCTGATCCTAGAAGGCAATGAGGTTGGTCTGACATGCTGGTTGTCCCTGAGCATCATCCCTGCTGCTGGCCCTTCACAGATGTGCTCCTTGATAATCTTCTCAAAGAGCTTCCCTGGGATTGAAGTAAGACTAACAGGTCTATAGTTGCCCAGGTCCTCCCCCCTCCCTTTTTTGAAGATGGGGACCACATTGGCCCTCTTCCAGTAGTCCGGCACCTGGCCAGAGCACTATGAGTGCTCATAAAGCCGTGCCAGGGGCCCCATGATAACCCCTGCCAATTCCCTCAACACCCTGGGGTGGAGAGCGTCTGGACCTGCTGATTTAAACACGTCCAGCCCCTCCAGAAGTAACTCAGTCCTCCCTGGCCCTAGGCTTGGCGGAGTCTCTCCTGAGTCCATCCCGAATCTCAGTGGGGGAGTCCCAGTCCCTGCACAAAAAAATGGAGACAAAGAAATTGTTAAAAAGGTCTGCTTCCTCCTCTGGTGCGACCAGGAGATTGCCTAGTGTATCCTGCAGGGGCCCCACATTACCTGGTGCCTCCTTCATGCTCCCTATGTTTTTAAAAAAGGACTTTTTGTTGTCCTTGATCCTTGATGCTAGCCCTAGTTCCATATCTGCCTTAGCTTTCCTAACAGCCCCCCTACAGACCCGAAGAGTGGAGGTATACTCCTCTTTGGTGATAGCCCCTCCCTTCCATTGGGTGTACACCTCCTTTTTGGCAATCAGGCATTCCTGAATGCCCTTGGTGAGCCAGGGGGACTTTTGGGCACTCTTGCCCCCTTTGATTCTCGTTGGGATGGTCACCCCTTGGGCTCTGAGTATCATCTCCTTAAGGAATGACCACTCATCTTGGGCACCCAGTTCCCTTACTCTCTGGGACCCCAGTGCCTCCCCCACTAATCTCCTCAACTCATTGAAGTTGGCCCTCTTGGAGTCTAGGGCTGCTGCCTTGCTGCAGGCCCTTGACACCCTGCGCTGAATGGTGAATTCCAGCAGGCGATGATCGCTGTCGCCCAGGTGGTCGAGCACCCGCAGTCCCCTCACCAGGTCATTGCCTGTAGCCAGAACCAGGTTCAGCAGGGCATTTCCCCTGGTGGGACTGTGCACCTCCTGGGTTAAGTGGAGGTCCTGTATCTTCGTGAGTGGTCCGACCTGGCTGACTGCTCCTCCCAGCAGGTGTCCGGGTAATTTAGATCACCCATGACAACTACATCCCTTGCCTTAAGTGCCTCCGCAAGCTGACCCGAGAATTTGCAGTCCAGCTCTTCCCCTTGGTTGGGTGGTCTGTAGTAGACCCCCACCGTTAAGTCCCTTTGCCCATGACCCCCTTGTATTCTGACCCAGAGCACTTCAGTGTGCCCCTCCTCTGACCCCATCCTGCTAGCTGAGGATGTGTATTGCTCTTTGATGTGGAGCACCACACCTGCACCTTTCCTCCCCGCTCTATCTTAGATGTTCTGTCCTTTTTTACACCGCATGTGGTTAACTTGTGGAACTCACTGCCACAGGAAGTTGTAGAGGCAGGTTCAAAAAGGAACTAGACAATAAATTTATGGACAATAGATTTATTAATAGCTATTAAACAGAATAGTCAAGGATGTATCCTCCAGCATCTTTAACCTAATGAAGGTGGATGCCAGGGTGAGTAATGAACAGGGGACAGATCACTCCTGATATACCCAGGCTCAATGCTCTCCCACTAAAGCATCTACTCCTGCCACTGTCAGAGACAGGCCTATTTGTCATGTAGGGAGTGGTGGGGTAGGCCTAGAAAACTAGGGGTGCCTGTACACTTGCAGGGAGGCTGCTCCAACCCGCTGTAAGTACTGTGCGTCTGAGCAGAATCGATTAATCGAGTCTGCTGGAGCATGGTAATTACCACGCTCCAGCAGACTCCAGTGTCACGTGTATCAGTGTCCCCCATGCTAAAAAATGGTGGCAGGGGTGCTTTAACTAAAACTTGTTCGATGCGCTTTAGTTAAAGAACCCCCACCACCATTTTTCAGCGCGGGGATGCTGATACATGTGACGTTCTGGGTGCACCCGTGTGGCGCTTCTTTTGTTCTTATGTGCTATCTTATTGCTTGGCCGATGATGCATTTCAAACACAGGGTTGTAAATACTGCTTTATCATCTAAACAGACAAATGTAGGCATTTCATAGTGGCCAAGTAGTACACTGCTGCAGAGAGAATCTCACCATAGCAACTACCCACATTGACAGAATTTTGCTACTTATTAAATAGGCTGTTTGTTTACACCTTGGGCATGAAAGAGTAGATTGAAACTGCAGTGATGTGCTGCAGACTGAACAATGCTCTCCTGCCTCTAATGTCTCCAGATAGACTTTCTAACTCTATTTCATTTACAACATTTGATAATTGCACGTTTGCTATGTGGCATGCAAATATTGATGACTTATTGTGACACACTCTCATTACAATAAGACCAACCAGAGTGTTCTTTAGAAGCAGAGGGTATAATCAATGTTCTTGACATGGATCCAGCAGTTGAGTTATTCTGGTCACATCTTGTGGAAGAAGAGTAACAGCATGTAAGTGAAGGTGCTTACACATGCCAGTGAGCAAGTGAAATGCCACCAAGGCCAGGTACAGAAATTATACTTTTCCTGGTATAAGTCACTGGATACCAGTTTATACCCATAAGAGAACAGAAGTTTGGCACACAAAACTGGTCTGTACCCATAACTGAACAGAAGTGTGGCACACACAGACTGGTTTAAAAATGGAGGAACCCAGTTTAAGATTTGCTTCCCCACCAAAGGGTGAACGTGTGCTTTGTTCAATACCAATCTAAACTACACCGCTTATAAAAAAACATGTAACTTGGATTGGTTCCACCTCAGGCTTTGAATGTCTGTACCTAGCTCAAGTTGTTAGAAAAAAAGAATAATGGTACAGCTCCTCTGAGTAAAGATGTGGGCAGTCACTTAGAAACATTGTTCTCAGCCTGCCAAGAACCAAATCCAGAAGTGGCTTTTAAACTCTTTGTCAAAGACCCAACACGAGGAACAAGCAGGAGGAGCAGCCAGGGAAATGGATTCATTTCTAGGACACACATGAGGCTTTCTAAAATGTGCAGTTCTCAGGCTGCAGTCCATAAAGCACCTCTAGCCAGTGGAAAACCTGCTCTCACATGGATGAGGCACCAATCACTAGAGTTTATTTCTATTAAATTAGAGTGCAGTTTAGGACTCTTTCGGCATTCACGCATGAAGACAAATAGCCGTGACACAAATTTGTGCTGGACATTTGTGCCTCAGCACACATGCCTGAACATGCACTTTGCTGTAGGGCAAATTGTGCCACTTGGGCAAACTGATCCTGCCCAGCTCCTCCTCGATTTTCGGCCAGTGGGAGCTAGAGGCTGGGGCCAGCACC
>NW_017729025.1:19241459-19243258 GCF_001723915.1 Gavialis gangeticus | reverse complement strand
CTGCCCTGGCAAGCAGCTCAGGGCTACTTGCCCTCAGAAGCTTCTGAGGCCCAGCCGGATGGTATCTGGGGACACTACCTCCTGTGCCAGCTGGACTGCTGCAGCAGACCTGGCCTAGAGTGGCCTCTGCACCCTCTACCCACTGCAACAGTCTGGCACTGGGGGCTGCTGCCTGGCTGTGACTGGTTGCCACCTGTGACATCATTTGCCCCCTTGGACCTGCAGCCCTATGGCTGTATGCCTGCCAGACCCAGATGGGGATCGCACAGCTGCCAGGGCTGTGATATGGGCACTGCAACAGAGCCATGTCTGCACAGCTGGCATTTGTGCGAAACTGCTGTCATGTCTTCTGGTGTCCCCGCTCTGCCACATGGGCAGCTATCGCCTGGAAGATGTGCTCATTGTGGTGGCCTGCTTTGGCTAAAGCATGTACTCCTGATCCCAAATGGCCAGGAGGTTATCCTCCTTGTCTGCCCTCCAGCTGGGTTCTTGGTGCTGGCCCTGGGCTGACTCTTCTGCCTGGGTCTTGCTACTTGCCTCCCAAGGAGAGATCCTGGCATTCCCTGTTTAAAAATTGCAAATTCTCTAATAAAAAACCCAAATTCTCTCGTAAAAATACCCAAAAGCCATGTTCTTCCGCTATTAAAATGAAATGCCACTATATGTAGAGAGATCAGTTGGGCAATGTTTTGTTGATATATTTACAGTTGGGAAGCCTACCAGTGCCTCTATCATCATCATAAATGAATTCTAAATATCTATACACTTCAGCATTTGTGTTCGGGTTTTTTTATCATAGAAAAATCAGAGCTGCTCCTGCCCCCTTTGTCACCAGGATGAGAGGCGCTGAGTAGCACTGATATGCCAGTGCCCTGCCCCTTACTACCAACCCATAGCCCTCCCAGCACCCTTCACTCCTAACCAGCAGTCCCTGCCTCCCCCACTAGCTCCCTCCCAGCAGCTCTGTCCCAGCACCAGGACATGAGTCCAGCTACAGTTGTTCCACCCACTGCTTTGTGGCTCTGAGCAGTACCAGCCCTCGCTGTTCTGCTTCCTGCACCTGTGCCCAGGCCCCAGCGATCCGCATGTCGTTCCTGGGAAGCCCATGACTGGGACTCAGGGACTGGGCTGGACAAACCCCTTCCCTTTCAGGCCAGCCTTATCCTGCACAGGCTGCTTTAGAGGGGCAGATGGGCTCTAAGCCCGGCTCAGGAGGCCTCTCCTACCCAGAGCAGTCCCCTATCCCCGACCCCTCTTTCTCTCTCATGCACACCCTGGTGCCACCTCTGCCTCTCCCCCCAGCCCATCACTTACCCAAGTGTGTGGGACCAGGAGCCCCCCAGGCTGGGGCTGCATGTCCCAGCACTGGTGTGGACATGGAGCAGAGCTGCAGTTGCTGTGGCTCCTGCCAGCAGGTCCTGTCCGATCTGGCAGCTGGGCACACAGGCTGTGAGATTTGTGGTGAGATGTGGGGTGTGGGGGTGGGTGTGGGGTTTGTGGGTGGGTGTAGGGTTTGTGGGGATGAGCTTTGTGGGGGGTATGGGTCTTGTGCAGATATTTTGGGGGGGCTGGGGTTTGTAGGTGGCAGCAAGAGTGGCCTGGTCATGCTGGTAGGCGTGCGCCCCCAGGCTGGGCCAGGCCAGCTCCATGTGGCACAGGCGGTGCTAGGTCCCAGGTGGCCAGGGCCGTGCTGTGCCATGGTGGGGCTCTGCAAGTAGTGGGCCCTGAAAGCCCCAATGGCTGCTGCTGCAGAGGTGGTGGGGGGGGATGTTGTATACCATGTGGGGGGCAGGCAGGGG
>NW_017729025.1:19235283-19236459 GCF_001723915.1 Gavialis gangeticus | reverse complement strand
GGCCCTGAGAGCCCCAATGGCTGCTGCTGCAGAGGTGGTGGGGGGGATGTTGTATACCATGTGGGGGGCAGGCAGGGGACCCACCCCTCCCAAACAGTCCCCACCACCCTCACAGTCCTCCCACACTCACAATTCCACCCCCATCCTCAGTCTCCCACCTCCATGTCCCTACTTACCTGGGACAGAGCCTGGGTTCGTTCCACCGCTGCAGCCTTGCCCCACTCCTATTTCCCCAGCATGCTGAGGTAGTGTGCTTGAGCAGTAGGGTACAGGGGTAGGCATAGAGATGCTCTGGCCAGGTGCCAGAGTGTCCCTCTGGAGGACCCAGCCTCCAGTTGTTTCAGGACACACTCTAGGAGTGCGTCCTGCACCCCTTTTTTCTGGTGTGTGTTTTTTTGATACCAGGACTTCCTGGTATCAAAATTAGAGTCCATGCTGCAAATATGCAGTGCATGGGAAACATTTTTTTTGTTCCCAATGTGCCTGTTGTGGCACTGAGATGCTGCAACCGGCACATGCTCATTAGTTTGGATGTGGCCTTTGAGTCTTCCCAGAGGCTTTTGGGGTTAGATTCAATAAATGACGGAGACACTGAAAGTAGGACTTGGAGAAACTGAGGTGCCTAATCCAAAAAACTCTGTTTCCATTGCTGCCTTGAAGTGCCTGACCTCACTGGGCACTTCCCTGTTTGACTCCAAAACACCCCAAGGGCCTACAATCCTCCTTCTGTAAAACTCAGATCACCCCCAGCCTATGCAGCAATGAGCCTAGCTCCTACCTGTGCTCCACTGTGCTGCAGCACTTAGGTGGAGGTCAGGTCCCCCGACTGTTAGTTCGGACCTAGTTAAGGATTACCTGAAGGGCTTAGATGTGTCCAAGTCAGCGGGCCTGGATGACCTTCATCTGCAGCTGCTGAGGGAATTGGCTGGTGTCATTGCAGAGCCATTGGTATGGCTGTTCGAGGACTCCTGGTGCTCGGGCCAAGTCCCTGAGGACTGGAAAAGGGCCAATGTGGTCCCTATTTTCAAGAAGGGGAGGAAGAAAGAGCCTGGCAACTACAGGCCAGTCAGCCTCACTTCTATCCTGGGGAAGGTCTTTGAAAAAATTATCAAGGGCCACATTTGTGAGAGCCCTGCAGGGGAAGTGATGTTGAGGGGTAACCAGCATGGGTTTGTG
>NW_017729025.1:19233370-19234866 GCF_001723915.1 Gavialis gangeticus | reverse complement strand
CTGTTCACCAGGGCCCCCCTTGGAGTCACCAGGAACAATGGCCACAAGCTGAGGGAGGATAGGTTTAGGTTAGATATTAGGAAGAACTACTTCACTGTAAGGGTGGCCAGAGCCTGGAATAGGCTTCCCAGAGAGGTGGTGCTCTCACCTTCCCTGGAGATCTTCAAGAGGAAACTGGATAGGCACCTGCTGGGGTCTTATGACCCTGCCACCCCCAGTGCTCCTTCCTGCCCATGACAGGGAGTCGGACTCGATGATCTGTCCAGGTCCCTTCCGACTCAGTGATTCTATGATTCTATGACTGTCTGCACTACGGTCGGCTGCATGTCCCAGGAAAGACGGGACTGAACGTATCTCATCCATGTCCCATCCCATGCGTCCGCAGGTATGCTCCATACCTGAAAATACAGTAAAATCTGGTCAAATTGTTACTCCAAGTCCTCAGCATGAGATAATATCTTGGGGTACAATATTTAATCACTTAATTTCTGTCTTCATGCTTCCACAGATGCAGAACCTTCACCCCACTCACAGGTGACTTCTGAGCTCTTTTTCAAGGCACTAAAGGAAGCAGTTGTAGAAGGTGAGAGGGCAGCTGGTACAAACCAACTTATGAACGGCTTTTTCGCACTAGTTCCCTTTTATTACATCACTTTTCCAGCAACAAACATGTCCCACTACTAGTGAGAATTACTCCTGTGAAAGAGGGGCCTGCTGTATGCAACGCCTATTAGTATCCATTTTCATTAGCAGCCTGTCAATAGAAATTAAATTACATGAATACAGCACTATCGCTGCCAACATCACTGCAGGAAAACATTAATTAATCCTCATTTACATTAGTCAGTGCCACCATCGAATAGACTCTTCTGTTCTTACAAAGACATTTCCACAAATGATTGTCATTACATGATAAACAGCCCTTCACTGACTCACTTATTGGTAACTCGCCACCACGCTCTGTTTTTTTCTTAATGTATCAAATGCACTGTGGGATTCTTTTCAAGGTCCAGCTGATAATAGCCTCTGAATCCAATTCGAACCCCACACAAACACCGAATGCTTGTTTTCAGCTTTGAAAGAAAGAAGACAACTCTCCAGCTTAATTCACGATAGCCAAAGCTAATTTATTTTTCTAAGGTGTTTCTAATGTGCCCAAGTGCAATCCTAGTCCATCCTCCACCCTGCATCCCTGATACACTATTAATGCCAAAGGGAGGTGGGTTCTTTTCCTCCTCTTTTTTGTTGTTTTTTTGACTCAGTCTTAAGGATAAGGTAACAGCATGTTACAAGCATTGCATTAGTGGATTGGGGGGTGGGGAGGGTAAAGGGGCTTGAGCAGGGTGGAATAGAATCACATTTAGGCAGCTAAGGCCACTTGCACACCTAATAGATGGAATCAAATTGGCCCAAGTGTATGTCTCCACCGCAGTTTCAAGTAGGGATGCTGCCACCCCTCCCCACTCCTGTTTCCACACAGCAAGCCCATAAATGTA
>NW_017729025.1:19226323-19228370 GCF_001723915.1 Gavialis gangeticus | reverse complement strand
TCTTTTTTTGTTGTTTTTTTGACTCAGTCTTAAGGATAAGGTAACAGCATGTTACAAGCATTGCATTAGTGGATTGGGGGGTGGGGAGGGTAAAGGGGCTTGAGCAGGGTGGAATAGAATCACATTTAGGCAGCTAAGGCCACTTGCACACCTAATAGATGGAATCAAATTGGCCCAAGTGTATGTCTCCACCGCAGTTTCAAGTAGGGATGCTGCCACCCCTCCCCACTCCTGTTTCCACACAGCAAGCCCATAAATGTACCAGTGAGGCTGCACCTGTGGTTGGTTCTCAAGACCTCAGTATCTAGCATGCTTGAATGCAGCCCTGGAGCAACCTCACCAGTCCATTTCAAACTGTGGTCCGTGGCGCCCCAGGTGCCTGCAGACTGTGTCTAAAGGGTCTGCAAAAGATGACTATAATCAATCAAAAGTATATGAATACCTACATGTACAATTCAAAGGGGTTTGCACCTCGATTCAAAATGCTTTAGGGGTCTGCAAATGAAAAAAGGGTGAAAACCACCACTCTAGAGAACATCCCAACCAGGGCACACTGCTGCCACATTATACAGGTGCCCTAAGAGGCCTCAGGTTAGCTATCTTTCCCAAGGTACTTTTTGATAAGAATAAAACCGAGAAAGAATTGATCCTGCCCTTGTCTTGCCTGTGGAGAAGTTAAGAACTAAACTCTTCCCAGGCCATGCACATGAAATAAAATGTGCCTAAGCACATCTTGATACCAGAACTTTGATAGTCTGTGTTGCCTGAACTCAGAGCTGAATCCAGTTCTGCAAGCAGCCCATGTTTCACTATAGTGCAACCAAAATCCCCAGAGCCTAAACCGCTGACCTTATGAGATATTTAAAATCCCAATCTTGCAGCTGTGACAAATCCAAACCCAGGGCTTGATTTTCCATTGCTTTGTCCCTCGTGTAATCATTCACAATCTTGAGAAGGGAGTGAAAAGGGGATGAGAAACACTGCAGGAATATTTTGCACCTATTTTGCACTCAGTATTCACAGGTGTCAAGGACTCCTTAAGGGGCCAAGCAGTGAAAAAACAGGACCAGGTGCCTGCTCAAAGTTAACCACCACACAAACTTTTAGGGACAACCTTGTCATCATCACATCACTTCCTAAGTGGAGGGGCTGTCACAAAGGCATAGCAGTAGGTGAAAGTTTAGCCATCTCCCTTCCTTGGGACTGATTCCTATGGAGATCTCCCTCAGAGAATTGCATGAACAGGGGTTGTGCCCACCGAACTTTAGGTGCTAACAACTCAGCAGCATAGTGGGTTCTCACTTCGTTACTCATTTTCTGAAAACCAGTCGAGCAGTGCCAGTTCAACTGCTATTTTCGGGCCTTGTCTAAAAAAGTATGAGCTAAACTGCAGATTAACAAGGTCTCCAAAGTTTCAACACCTTGGAGCAAGATCTCTGTAAACTAAGGACACCGCATGTACGTCCTGCAACACATTGTGTTTCAAGTGGGAATCATTCCAGATCTCAGGGCCATCGGGATACAGAGCTGTACAGTTACATTACAGTCATTGCTTTTATTTTTTTCTGGGCTAAGGGGATGATGAAGTAACTCATAAAACTTACAATTCTCCCTTCCTACCTCCCTCCATCTTATTTCCATGCTGAGAGACAGGCCAAAGTTCTCTCTGTTCACTTGAAATAAAAATCAGACAGAGTTTAGCCTCTGAACTAACACAGGTAGAACCTCGAGGAGGTGTTAATATCTGTCACCGGTAGAGAGAAAGAGTACCGTGCTATTTATTAGTCAAAGAATGAGTACATACACTGGTGTTTGCAAATATTATTTGAACTACTAGCAAATTGCCCATCAAGAATGACGGGGGAGGGGAGGCCAGTGGGCATGGAGCCCCACATCTGGCTCTGTGCCCCACCTCCTTCGGGTCCAACCCCACCCCCGCTCCCGCGTCAAGTCCGCCCCCAGCCCCCCTTCTCTACCTCCCTCCCATTTGGGTTCGACCCTGCCCTCAGCCCCCTCTCCCTCACTCAGGTTCGACCCCATCCCCCCT
>NW_017729025.1:19223012-19226313 GCF_001723915.1 Gavialis gangeticus | reverse complement strand
GTAACCTGTCGAGATCTAGTTGTAGCCTGTCCCTCTCTTCTCGCATGCTCACTTCTCCCCACATCTTAGTGTCATCTGTGAACTTGAACAAGGTTCTTTTCACCCCCTTGTCCAAATCGCTGATGAAGATATTGAACAGTGCGGGCCTGAGGACCGAGCCCTGGGGAGCCCCAGTGCCCACATCCCTCCAGGTCGAAAATGACCTGTCCGCCACCACTCTCTGAGTGCAGCTGTCCAGCCAATTTGCAACCCATCTGACTGTGTAGGCATCAACACCACAGATGCCTAATTTTTTAATTAGGATGGGGTGAGAGACAGTGTCGAAGGCCCTCCTAAAGTCCAGGAAGACAATGTCCACCGTGACACCTGCATCCAAGGATTTTGTGACCTCAGCGTAGAAGGCCACCAGATTGGTCTGACAGGATCTGCCTCTAATGAACCCATGTTGATTGCCCCTAAGTATAAACTCCCCTGCTGGCCCCTCACAGACGTGCTCCTGGATAATTTTCTCAAAGAGCTTCCACAGGACCAAGGTAAGACTAACAGGCCTATAGTTTCCTAGGTCCTCTTTCCTCCCTTTTTTGAAAATGGGGACCACATTGGCCTTTTTCCAGTCATCAGGCACCTCACCAGAGCACCACATGTGCTTGTAAAGCTGTGCCAGGGGTCCTGGAATGACCTTTGCCAGTTCCCTAAGCACTCTGGGGTGGAGGTCATCAGGATCTGCTGATTTGAACACATCTAGTCCCTCCAGAAGTTCCCTGACTAGGTACTCACTGACCCTGGACCTGGCTACACCTCCCTTGGGTCCATCTGGAATTTCATTGTGGGAGGATGACCCTTTCACTGCTCAGAAAAATGGAAGCAAAGAATTTGTTAAAGAGATTAGCTTTCTCATCTGGTGCTACCACCAGATTACCAAGCATGTCCTGCAGAGGCCCCACATTATTTGGCACCTTCCTTTTACCCAATATGTATTGTAATAGCGTGGGGTCCTAGGGGTGGCTGTGATCTCCCCTAGTGGCCCCTACCATGCCAATGTGGTATTAAAGTACCCTCATGTCTTTCCTGCCACGTCTTTGATGTCAACAATGTATAAGGGAGGCTGCCTTTTGTCCTCTCTGACACAGTGCTCTGATGTATCTTGGTCTCTGTTCTATTTTGGGTGACTTGGTGCACCCCAGCCTTATGGGCTATGCGTGGCTCCAACCATCCCTGTACCATGCCCCAAGCCTCGCAGATGTACCAGACGTTGTTTGGTCGATTTCACTCTCTGCGCCCCACTGGCGCTGTCTGGCTTGTCCCGCAGCCTGCGCCCCACTGGCGCTCTCTGGCTTGTCTCGCAGTCTGCGCCCCACTGGTGCTTTCTGGCTTGTCCCCTTTTAGGTGCTTCTCGCAACTGCCCGCTCCAGGGCTTCTTGCAACTGCCCGCTCCAGGGCTTCTCGCCTTGGGGCTCAGGTGGCTGTAGCCATGCCTGGCCCCCAAATCTCCTCCTCGGGTCTTAAACCTCCTGTAGGGCTCAGGCGGCCTCAGCCTTACCTGCCCCCCGCAATCCTCTGCTCCCCTTCTCAGGGCTGGGGTCAGTGCACCCCTGAATGTTGTGCCCTCTCTGGCACAGGGGTCCCCATGCTACCGTGGAGCCCCTATGAGGCCTCCTCCAACCCCTAATAGCCTCACCCAGTCCTCCAGACCACACCACATCTCTCACCCGTGTAACTAGCGGCTTGTACATCCAGGCCTTTTTTCTTTCTCACGTTCAGGGCTGACCTCTTTCCCTTAGTCAGGCAGTACTTCTTCTTCCTGGCTGCCAGTTGAGACAGCACTCGCAGCCTCCAGTCTGCATTTTATAGTAGTCAGCCCTGCCCCTTGTGATCAGCTGACTCACTAGGTGTGGGCCCTTAGCGCCTCCTGGTTGCCCCTAGCAACCAACACCTTAGCCCATACTGCTGCTCTTCACGTAGCAGGCACCTTAGTGCCCTGCTACATGTATTTAAAAAAGGACTTCTTGTTATCTTTGATCTGGGTTGCTAGTCCCAGTTCCAGCTCTGCCTTAGCCTTCCTAATAGCCCCCCTACAATCTCAAGCCAAGGAGATATAATCCTCCTTGGTGATGGCCCTTCCCTTCCATTGGGTGTACACCTCCTTTTTGGCTTTGAGGCATTCATGGAAGATTTTGGTGAGCCATGGGGGCTTTTGAGCACTCTTGCCCCCTTTGATCCATGTGGGGATTGTCACCCTTTGGGCTTGGAGGATTGTCTCCTTAAGGAATGACCACTCTTCTTGGACTCCAAACTTCCCACCCCTCTGGGACCTCAGTGCTTCCCCAACTAGTCTCCTTACCTCACTGAAATCTGCCCTCCTGAAGGCCTTGCTGCAGGCCTTTGACACTCTGCGCTGGATGGTGAATTCCAGTAGGCAATGGTCGCTATCACCCAGGTGGTCGACCATGTGCAGTCTCCTCACCAGGTCATCGCCTGTGGCCAGGACTAGGCCCAACAAGGTATTTTCCCTGGTGGGACTGTGCACCTCCTGGGTTAGGTGGATGGCCTGTAACTCAGATAGGAACCTACGTGAGCGGTCAGACCTGGCTGACTGCTCTTCCCAGAAAACATCCGGGTAGTTTAGGTCGCCCGTGATGACCATGTCCCTTGACTTAACTGCCTCCACGAGCTGACCTGAGAATTCCTGGTCCAGCTTTTCTCCCTGGTTGGGTGGCCTGTAGTAGACCCCCACCGTTAGGTCCCTTTCCCCCCAACCCCCTTGTATTCTGACCTAGAGCACCTCCATCTGCCCTACCTCAGACCCAGTGCTGTTTGCAGAGGATGTGTATTGCTCTTTGACGTAGAGCACCACACCCCCACTTTTCCTCCCTGTTCTATCCTGCCTATACAGCCTATAGCCCTTGATGTTTACCACCCAGTCATGTGTTGGATCCCATCAAGTTTCAGTGAGCCCCACTATGTCTGGTCTGACCCCACTCAACCCCCCATTCCAAGTCTGACCCCGCTCAACCCCTCTCTTCTCCAGGTTCTGGTCCTGCCCCACCCTACCCCTGTACCCTCATTTGGGTCTGACCCCACTCCCCGCCTCCCCCTGTTCAGGTCTGACCCTGCCCCCACTTTGAGTCTGATCCTGCTCCACCCCCCTCGGGTCTGATCTTGCCCCACCCCTGCCAGGTTTGGATCCGACCCCACCTCACCCCCTCACCCCGGTTCGGGTCCAACCCCCCTTCCTCTTAGGTACTGGTCTGACCCCATCCCACCCCCATTTTCAGACCACTGTCTACCTACACCCTCACCT
>NW_017729025.1:19222231-19223001 GCF_001723915.1 Gavialis gangeticus | reverse complement strand
TCTCCCCTCCCCCCCACCCTTTGGGTCCAATCCAGCTTCCCCCGTTTGGGTCAAACCCCACCTCTCCCCATTCAGGTCTGACCCTCTAACCCCCATTAGCTCTGCACTCTTGCAGCAAAACCAGGCAGTCTGTAAGCTACTTACCCTTAATGAAAACTTTCTGTGTGACTTCAGAAACAGTGACTGACTTCTAGGTGACCCACAGACCTTTCAAGTTGTCCTGAGGCATTGCCTTCAGACACATAGAAGACTCATTTGAAGTCCATATCTCCTGTGTGTTGCAGCATTATTTCAGTGCCCTTTTTTGACTTAAAAAAAAAAAATCAAATGCAAAAAAATTAAAATGCTACAGTATACATGTGTGAGTTGCACTAAGGCCTTCTCTTCTGTCTTTCTTATCTAAGGCTTTATTCTGCCATCCATCACTGCAGGCTCCAAGTGTCTTCCATGTAAAAACAATGGTAAGTGGTACATGTAATTCCAAAATAGGTACAGATCTTGGCCAAAGGTTTATCAAGAAGCCTCTACCAAGTTTGGCAGGCCAGGCACAGTTCCATAATGTGCACTAGCCCAAGGCATGGTTCTGCAAAATGGAACTCTGAAATCATAGAATCATAGAAAGTGAGGGTTGAAGGGACCTCAGGAGGTCATCTAGTCCAACCCCCTGCTCAAAGCAGGACCCAACTAGATCATCCCGGCCAAAACTTTGTCTAGCCAGGTTTTGAAAACCTCCTAGGATGGAGCTTCTACCCCCTCTCTGGGTAACCTGA
>NW_017729025.1:19209430-19217231 GCF_001723915.1 Gavialis gangeticus | reverse complement strand
CATCCCGGCCAAAACTTTGTCTAGCCAGGTTTTGAAAACCTCCTAGGATGGAGCTTCTACCCCCTCTCTGGGTAACCTGATCCAGTGTTTTACTACCCTGCTAGTGAGAAAATTCTTCCTAATATCTAACTTAAACTTCCCTTGCTGCAACTTGAGACCATTGCTCCTTGTTCTGTCATCTGCTACCACTGAGAACAGTCTAGCTCCAAATGCAAAGGGCAATCTCAGCAAAAAGAAAATTGAGTGGCAAAGAGAGGAGCAAAAAGGACCAGAGTATTTCTAAAACATAACAGCAATTTTCTAATTGCTCTCTCTGCAAAGCTGTACCTCACAAATTGCATTTTGCAGCTGGCCTGGCAGTGCCATAAATACCACTGGGAATATTGGGGGCATAAACGTTTTATTTATATTATGATCATCGTGGGAGCCACATCATTCTGCCTGTATGTATTGAGGGGGTTTAGAGGCAGGGGAAAGGGGAAATCATGATCCTCAATGGCTTTTGCAGAGAGAGAAGAGGGCCCATTAGCAATTCTCCTGTACAACAGACCATGCAGTGTTACAGCTCTACTATGTTTTCTCCCTTTGTACCTCACCAAATATTTTGGTTGGAACTAGATGAGTATAGATGAGCTTGCAGTATAACTACTATGACCTACAAAACTGAAGGTTTTTGTCACCTAGAGATCCTGTTTTGTTTAGGGGAAGATACTACATCTTGATTTTTAACGTTGAGAAATACCATTGATACCAGGCTGTGCATTTAGAAGTGCTGCTTGGACCCCCAGTTCTTCAATTAACATTGGATAGAGCAGCAACAGAAATATCAGCCTTGGGTTTTTGCTCTTTCCGTAAGCTACAAAGATCTGCTAGGCTAGGGACAGAAATTACACATAAACTGGTTTAAGTGATCAGAAACAGGTTCGAATCTGTAATGCAACAGAAGTTCAGTGCACATAAACTGCTTTAAAAATGGCTGAAATCAGTTTACGATACATCAGTATAGATGTAGTATCAGACTTAACTGATTTAGGTTAAGATGGTTTATAGAACTTCTGTCTCAAATCCTCTCCAGATTCAAGTTAACTCACAGTCCCCCAGCATCCCAGGATGCTTTGCACCTCCCCCACAACTCCCCCTTACAGGGTGGGTGGGCCAGCCTTGGCCCAAACTGTCTGGTCCACCTCCCGGCTTCCAGCCTGGACCACTGCAGGCATGTGGCTGCATTTCCGGACTCAAGAGTGAATGTCTATTCACTTGCTTATTGGTTCAATCTACGCATCTAAGATTAACCTGCCTCAGGCTTTTTGACTGTCTGTACTTAGCCCTAAGGTTTGTCTGAAACCAGTAGGCTATGGATACATGTCGGAAAGAACAGGCTTGACTGACAAGGAAATTTTAAGACAGTGTGTCACATTTGAAGCCACTGCAATAGTACAATCTCTGCCCATTTCTTTCCTCTCTCCATTACTTTAGCTATAGATATAGATATGTTTAGTCAAACAGCTACATATGGATGACATCATGCAATAAACAACAATTTTCCAGATGAGTTTTGGGTAGAGTTTAGGCCATAAGTACATATCAGCAAATGAAAGGTAAAAGCTTGAATATCAGAATGCTGGGAAATTCAGTGTTAACATTATGCATTAAAAAGCCTCCTGACATTTGAAAGTAAGGGGTATGTACAGCTGCTCACCACACCCAGTGTATGTTCACACCAAAACGTTGACCAGGAGCAGCACAATGCAGAGAGCTGCATGGTGAGCCTGATGGAACTAAGTCATGGTGAAGGGCTGGCCAGGGGGGAGGGAGGGGTTTATGGGATTGGAGGGGGAGGCTAGTAGGTCTGCAGAAGGGGCAATGGTGGGTATGTGGCAGGGGTTGCCTGGTTGGAGTAGTGGGGGGATAAAAATAATCCGGTCAGCGTTGCAGGGGTGGGAATAGCCGAGCCCCAGAGCTGGGATGAGCAGCTGGACCTTTCCATCCCTGGGGCAGTTCTGAGAACACATATATAGGCAAGTGTTGATCCCTTGGATCATGGTGTATGCATAAGAGGTCCAGTTGGGTGCCTGATAAGCCCAATTCAAGAGTGAGACAGCTTATTACACTTTTCACAGATCCATGTATTGTCTGAGTTGGAATCAAACTTTGCAGGATGCTGCTTTCTTTTTCCTCACTTTGCTTCTATCCTCTGGATCAAACCTGCATCATGTTGACCTGCACCCAGTACCAGATGTTCCCACCAGATTGGACAGGATTCTGCATGCTCCACCCAGCTTTCTATGCTGATTTTGAATAACTTCATATCATTTTTGCACATATTATGGTACAGCCGCAGAGAGCAACCCTGCTTTCTAGAGCCATCTCAAATCTTGGTGTACAAAATATCCTTGGAGATACAGTCTTCTCCCATTCTCCTGACATGGCTGAGCCATTGCAACCTCCTCTTCTTGATACTTGTTTCTAAGCATGTCAGCCCTGTGCGCTCTAGTACCTCTGTGTTTGTATTTTATCTTCTCACTTTATTTTCAGGATCTTACACAGGCATCTCATACAGAAGCTGTTCAGTCTCTTGATGTGCCTAGTATATGTAGTCAATGTTTCTGAACCATAAAGCAGGGATACCAGCACACCAGTCTCATAGATTCACATCTTCACCTTTATTGATAGTTTTCTGTTATTCCATGGACATTTCTAGAATAGTTTGAAATTCTTAGTTGCTTTTCTTATTGTGTTAGTCACTTCAGTCTGAAGGTCAAGATTTCTCCTGATCGCAGAACCCAAGTGACAAAAGCTGTCCAAGACGCCAAGAGATTTAACCTCCAGAGTGATGTCAGGTATTGGTTCTTCCACCCCTTGGTACGTGATCACATTCTTCTTGAGACTAATTGTCATCCCAAAGCTCTTGCGTGACTTAGAAAATCTTCCCAAGAGATTTTGGAGGGAAGATTCGTGGTGGGCAACCAAGGCCACATCATCTGCAAACAGGAAATCTCTCAAATCCAACTCCTTTACCTTGGTTTTTACTCTAAACCTTGCGATGTTAAACAAGCCTCCATCTGGTCTGGTTCAAATATAAATGCCATCATTGCTGTCCTTAAATGCATGAAGAAGCAGGAATTAAAAAGTATTGTAATTAATTAAGATTGTTGGTATTTGTAAGTAATTAAAAAGATGTTAAAGAACACAGGAGCTAAGACACACCCCTGCTTCACTCTGTTGTTGGTGGCAGAGGCATCTGATTCTTGGTTTTAATACGCTACAGTTGTCTTCATACCTTGATGTAACGAGTGAATGATGTTCAACATTTTGGAGGGACAACCCAATTTCTTGAGAACAGTAAAAAGCCCGTGTTGACCATATCAAAGGCGTTCGTCAAACTGATGAAGGCTATGTAGAGTGGTATTCATTTTTCTCTATGCTCCTCTTGTAGTTGCTTGACTGAAAATCAATGGTGGAGCATCCTGAAGAAAAACTGCATTGACTTTCAGGATGGATACCTTCACCTGGAGATTGCAGCCTAGGGAGTATAATTCAAGTGACAACTTTTCCATCAGTGTTCAACAGGGAGATACCTCTATGGTTGTCAAAGTTGCTTCTGTCCCCTGTGTTTTTGTATAACTGTACAGACCAGTCATCTTTGAAGTCGTGTGGTACCGCTTCCTCTTTTCAACAGGGCAGCATAACTTCATGGAGCTTTTGAAGTAATTTGTCCTTGGCACACTTGTAGGTTTCAGCTGGCAAGCAGTCATTGTCTGATGCCTTATTCCCAGGAGTTGATTTAATGGCTTTCTGCGAATCTTCTAATATGGCTCGTTGTCCAAATCTATCATAACTCTGAACTGTGGTAACCCTTCAAGCTCTTCTTGTTTTATTTCAGTCTCCCTGGAGTATAGGACTCCATAGTGTTATATCATGACTTTTGATGTGTATGACTGGGCAAAAGTATGGAGGAGTGGAGGCTACCCTAGACCTACCATCCTCCCTTTAGACCACTGAGACAGAGTCCAAAGGCCAGACTGAGTCCAGACATTCAGTGCCTCGATGGTTGTAGCTTCTGCCAGACAGCAAGAAATAAGACCTGCTACTAGCTGCCTAATACCTCAGTGAGAGCACATTTCTGTTAGGGTGATGTCCCTTAGCCTAACTCTAATCAAGGAATACCCACAAGGCAGTGGGGGCTAGGGCTCCCTATATTTGCCTTACTCTGGAGGTTGCAACATTGTGGTATTTTATAGGAGTAGCCCAACCATGCTGCCACCAGGCCCTCCAGTTGGATGCAGTTTACAGTCATGCCCAAGACCATATGGTAGGTGTTCAGTAGGTCAAGCTAACCCTTTCCTAGACTGGGTTACCACTTTCTCAGTCTAGGTTAGCACACCTCCTGAGGTGCACTAACTTAGACCAGGTGTGGTATTTTTTGGCTGAATTAACCCTTCTGAATTCCTGCAAGATCGGGCACTTAGATTGACCTAACCCTGGTTAGGTCAATCTAAATGCAATGACTGTACAGACCCAATGAATATATATATAAACACCCTCGATTCTTCATTCCTCCCCACTGCTCCAGGGTGACCCAGCTCTGTAACCTAGACACAAGAGAGAGATCACAAAAGCTGACAAACAGGAGACTCCAGAATGCCTTAGTGGGCAGCTGGAAATCATGCCAGTGATATCTACAGGTCCCTCACCCGGCCCTGCCTTAGCAAAGAGACATAGTTGGATCCAGTGTCAACGAGGGCTATTCAACCTGGAAAAAAATTAAATTTTCCATGAAGTTATTTTAACCTGCGCTCCTGGCATCAGAGGTGTGGAAAGATCTCCCAGTAATTAGCATGGATCAGCAAGGCTGTCTTGTATATTTTCATGTGGAATTACTGCGTATGGGCAATTTCAGTACAGTTGCTGGAGATAATGGGCTGTGGTTCTCAGTACGAATCTAAGCTATGTTTTGAATCACAGTATTCATTTGAAATGCATAATTCACTCATCTGCCATAGAATACTATAAGCCTACAATAATTTTCTAAATCACTGATGAATCAGCTAATTAAGTTGTTAATTAGCCAGTTAATATCTACACTGCAGATGAAAAACTGGGACTACTGCAGAACTACTACACTTGCCTTGACTTCCTAGGCCTGCATATGATCTTCTATCCTTTTTAACCTCCACTTACATGCCTGAATGCATTCCCGATTTACAATAGTGTAAATGAAGTGAGAATTAGACTTTGAATATTATGATAAATTAAGCTGAATTACTTGTGACAGCAAATCTCCATTTGATGAGATAAAATGGCAGATAGTTGAGTTTTGCAAATGTTTGTAATTAGCTTCCTCTCTGTGAGCTGCAGTATTCTCCCCGGAAAGTAATTCCAGTCACTTTGTTAGATTACAAAGCCTTTGTTCTCCAAAGCAATGCATGAATCTATGTGTGCTATGATTTTGGGGGGTTCTGACAAGATTGTGGCAAGTAAAATTAATCAGTAATCAGATAAAAATAATGTGGGGTGTTGAATAACAAGAGCAGAGAGTGTGCAGCCCAAATGCAGGATGCTATTCTGCTCTGGTTCAGATAGATTTGCAACAGGGTTTTGGGGAAAGAGTCCTTTAACAAATTCACTCTGATATGCACGGTTAAGAACTCAGAAATGAAAATCACCTTTAAATTACTGACCATTTTAAAAACATGCCCATTTAATTGAAAGCAAGCTCCTTAACTAAGCCCAATGACTGATTTGAATCAGCCCTCAGTACCATCTGGCTGAGGTTTAAGTCCATATGCATCTTGTCTCTGCCCTCTCGAGCACCTATATCGCTTTGTTCATCCAGATCATTTTAACCTCTGTCTTCCCTTAAGCTGCCCTGGTCTCTGGAATACCCACAAAGCTGGGCAGAGGCAGTTCGAACAAAGATCGTGATGGGTGGTAGGGCTGTGTGAAGTTTCAGTCCGTGATTCGATTCAGTGGAGATTTGGCCTGATTCGGTGGCTGAATCTCTGAATCTGAATCAAATCAGAGGACCCTTTAATCTCTCTGAATCAAACTGGAACCCTCCGAATCGATTCAGAAAGATTCAGAGATTTGGCTTTAGACGCAGCTTTAAATGTTTTTTCTGCAGACCTCTAGGTAGCAGGTGGCTTGTGAATGCTGCGATGCTGGGACACATGGAGTGTCTCACAGAAGCGTGGGGGGCTTCCCTGCACACTTCACAGCAGACCCGGAAGTGGAGCAGAAGCACTTCTGGACAACTTCCAGGTCTGCCGGGGAGCATGCTGCCCCCCCCCCCCCCCCCCCGGCTTGGCAACTGGTGCCTCCTGGGTCTGGGGGTGGGCATGCAGGGTCACCCTGAGACTGATTGCTGAGCCAGGGGGCTGTGGGGGTCCCCCTGCGTGCTCCCCAGCAGACCCAGAAGTAGACCGGAAGTATTTCCAGTCCACTTCTGGGTTTGCCACCAAGCATGTGGAGGGTCCCCCTGCACTCCTGTGGGACGCTCCATCCACCCCAGCATCGGAGCATTCATAAGCCATGTACTTCAAGGCATGTAGCAAAAACTTTTAAAGCTGGGTCTATGTCCAAATTGCTGAATTAGTCTATGTGCAAATCTCTGAATCAGCATTGAATCTTCATTTCAGATTCGGCTGAATCGAATCAGGGACAGTGATCCAAATCAACGAATCAAATTACTGTCCCCAGTTCAGGCCGAATCCAAATCTGAATTGAATAGGGCCTGCTTTGCACACCCCCGATAGGTAGCTAGCTTGGCCACTGCCCCAAAGAGCTCACTCTCTTAGGCCACTAAGCCTGCAAAGACTTATGTGCACACGTAAATTTACTCATATGGGACAGTCAGTTAAGTCAGTGTATGTGTGCTTGTGCATGTGCATGTGTGTGCACATGGGCAGATGTAGGACTTTGAAAAATGTGGTGCAGATGGTGTGGTGCATCACTATGTAAAGCATGACACATATTTTTCTTCAGTTGAAAAGAAACTAGAAGCTTTGCTAATATGTTAGGGCCCTAGGGTTATATTATTCAGTTTAAGATTGAAGCAAAAGCAAGTATAGCTTTCCTGGAATGTAATGTGCTATATAATTTAAAATGTAATGTCATATATCATGCATAAAATACAACAGACTAGGCAAAAAGGAATTAACATATGTTGTTTCCTTATCCCTGTAGTCATTAGCATGAAATGTATGGTTCTCTTAAGATTCATAAAACAAAATCCATCTTTCTTGAGCATCTTGACAGTGCACCCAATACCTCACTGAAAGTTATTTCTACACCTTAGTTAACGTTCACCTGAGATAACATTTCCACATGTAGGTTATTATTTTTTTTTTAGCTAAAGTTAAAAACAGTCGGCGGGGCTGTGAAATAGGAGCTACGTTACCAGGAACCGCTAACAGACAGCAGAATTGCAGAAGAAAGGATAGCTTGATTAGTGGAACATCAAGGCCATGTAAAAGGAGAGAGGGGGTCGTTAACACCTGTGGAATGAAGAGTTTAGAAGGAATCAGGTAGATTATAATAAGCCATGAAGATAAACGATTCCCTCAATGCTGGCCAAATAGAAATGTTGTTGCCACTACCAGGCAGTTGGTTTTACATGCTGTATGGACACAGAATCAAAGAAGGGTGAGATTGCGCCACTGCATTCCCCCCTGCATCCACCCCTGGCAGTGCACCCCCTGCAAAAAGTGCTGCCAACGCTGCGATGGTGCCTGTGTGTAGTCGCTGCTTGCCACCCCACTCCCCCCCACCCCCCTGTGCCACCAATACTGCTGTGGCTGCC
>NW_017729025.1:19186856-19204430 GCF_001723915.1 Gavialis gangeticus | reverse complement strand
TCAAGCTCAGGACTTTGGGTGGGAAGTCTGTAGTAGACTCCCACCATTGTGTCCCCTGTGCCGTGCTCCCCATGGATTTTAACCCAGAGGGTCTCCAGTCATCTACCCTGGTCACCAGTATCAGCTTGCAGGGACACGTAGCTTTCCTTAACATAGAGAGCTACACCCCCACGCCTTTTATCTAGTCCATCCCTCCTGTACAGGGTACAGCCATCTATACCCGAGGTCCAGTCATGGGTGGAGTCCCACCAGGTCTCCGTTATCCCTATGACATCATAATTATTTGCATTAAGCAGGAGGACGAGCTCCTCCTGCTTATTCCCCCAAGCTCCTGGCATTTATGTACAGGCAGGCAAGTGTCCCCTTGGGGGCTCTTGCCTTGCCCACAGATTGTACCAGGGCTGGGACAAGGGTGGGCTCCCTTAAGTGCCTTGGCCTGCTGGCTTTGCAATGGTTGCTCAGCGGGCCAGCAGTGGCGGTAGTCCCCCCACCCCCAACAAGCTTAGTTTAAAGCGCGGTGGAGCAGGTCAGCCAGTCGGGCTGAGAAGAGCCTCCTCCCCAGGGGAGAGAGGTGGAGGCCATCTCTTCCCAGCAGCTCGCTGCCTCTCTCGCCAAAGAGCGGGCTGTGGTCATGGAAGCCAAAGCCTTCCTGATGACACCAGCGCTGCAGTCTTTGGTTGACTCTCCTTTCCCTGTCTTTAAAAAATGGAGTAATAAACCACCTAATCTCACAGGGATGATGTGAGGATATTTTCATTCTTGTTTGGCAAGTGCTCAGATGCTCTGGTACAGACACTTCAGAATGCCCATGCAGAAATTCATAATATTGTACTGAGTGAAAAGTTTGGGTGATATGCCACATTAGACTGGGGAGTATCAGTGGATTGAGATATATAAAAAGAAATACTGAATGAAGGCAGGAAAACTTACGTGTTATTAGGTAATTAAAAACTGTATCGTAAAGCTTACACGTAAGGCAGCTGAAGTCAGTTTGCATGGGCAGCCTTCATTCTAGTATATCCTAACTTCTGTGTGCTCAATGCTGCAATCTCAGCATTGCTTTAAAATAGTTTGTTCTCGATGTAAGTATTAACCTAGTGCTTAAAGCGGTTACGGGCTGCCCTTGCCAAACTGAATGTGCACGATCTGATTGGGTCTTAGGTGTAAAGTGGGCCTAGGCCTGGCTAGTATTTGGATGGGAATCCCAGGCACCATAGCTGCAAGCCAAGGAATTGTGATTAAACAGTTGGTGAATGCTAGATCATAGAAACCAAATAAGTGGCAAGACTTAATTCAGCCCTGGGCTGATGGGCAGGAATACAAGGAAGGAAAGGAGAAGGAAAGCTGTGCATGTTTCTTTACCGACCAGTAAAACAGACAGATGCTCAATAGAGTGTATAATCTCATGGCCTGATCCTGAGACTGGCTGTTCATCCACATTCTCCACTGACATGAATAGCTTCAAATAATTCATTAACTTTAATGTGAGTTGCAAGTGCTCAAACCCAAGTTACACATAGCAGCATGCATGGATTGGGGCAGTTGGGGGTGGGGGGAAAATCAGCAGCAAGGGCGGGAAGGAAGGAGGGAGAGTATTATAACAGATATCAAAGTAGGCTTCATTACTCATTTACCTTTCCATACCTCTTACTGTAGTCAGGGGCTTCTGTCAGTTCCTTTTCTCTATTTTGAGCTAAAAGATCATATTTAAGAAAATAAGGCTGGAGAAAAGACCAGGCTGGGAAGTTTGCACTCAAAGGCTCCCGAGAAGAAAGCAAACCTTGTAGATTTTGTAAGAACATGTAAGACAAATATCAACAGGCTCTTATTTAATCACAGTCAATAGTGGTGGCCCCTAAAAACAGGGCAATTGCCTTATCTCCAGCTTGATAACCTCATTATTTGTAGTATTCATTTGTAGTATTCAAATATTTCCTATAATGCATACAGGGAACTAGACTTTATTTACTTAGGTAAAAGTATTTACTTAGGTAAGGGCCAGTGCTGGGACGCAGGGGCAAACTGGCACCATTTTGAAAATGAAGGTACTGTACTCTCATATCTCACCATCAGTCAGATAGGATGCCTCAGCAAATATGATTGCCACAGACTGGGAAAGTTCAGGTCTTAATGGCAGCCACTGCAGCAGGTTAACCCTTTTTACTTTGGGTAAGGCATTTAAATACAGGCTGTTGAATGCCAGGCAGAGGTTAAGCTGACTCCAGTATCCATTAAATCCTAAACTGCCATGGAGAGATTCAGCAAAACTGAGGGCATTCCTCCTAACATTAAAAATACATTTCTTTCTCACCCCACCCTTCCTAGTTGTGTATAAACTCCATGATCCTTAGTGCTCCACTGGGAAGCACATTCAACTTAGCATTTGTCTTCCCTATGGATAATTAAAAACCCTGAAAATGCCTCAAACTGATTTTTTTTTTAGTCAGAATTTTTTTTACAAGCATTGCTCAGGTTTTTCAGGTAAAAACTCAGTGTTTTGTGGGAAGCAGATCCTTTGCATAAAAACATTCCACAACCAAATGAAAAAAGGATGCTTTTCTGGCAGGAAAAGTTGCAACGGGAAATTCTGGACCAGCGCTGGGTGGATGCTTCAGGCTCCCATGCCGTCCTACACCCATGGCTGCTTCTCCTGGCTGGGGGAGCAGATGCCAGGCCTCCAAACCCTTCGGTGCCTGCTGCTGACTGAGCTGCCCAAGGGGAAATGGGCAGTGAAGAAGTTAGCTTGGCCTTCCCAACTGCGGGTGGTGGTGGCCCAGATACAGGGCCTTCTACAAGAGCAGTAGGTGAGTGGGAGAAGAGCAAGGAGCAGGACTAGGGTGAGAAAGAGGAGAGACACAGGATAAAGGGGAAGGGAAAGAAGCGAGAAACAGAGAGAGGGAGAACCAGAGGAGAGACTTGGGGAATGAGTGAAAGGAGGAGAAAATGGGAAGAAATAATGAAATCGTAGAAATCAGAGAAAAGTAGGGTTGGCAGGGACCTCCAAAGATCATCTTGTCCAACTGCCTGCTTGAGGCAGAAGGACTGAAGAGAAGCAATGGAGGTGAATGATGGCAGGAGAGGAAATAACCAGATGCAACTGAGAAGCAAAAGACAATGAGACTGCAGAGCGCAGCCCACTGGCAGCCCGCTGGCCTGCCGGAGGAAACGCTGCTGTGAAGTGAGAGAAAGAAAAAGCCTGATAGGAAGAAAAAGAAAGAAAAGAAAGATCTTTCACCATGAGCAAGCCACAGGCCGTCCCTCCCAAAGGTGACAGTCCTGCAGAAGGATCAGCATGGACTGTAACTCTGCCGAGCCACTTTATCAGAAAAAAAAATACACATGTGTATGAGAGGTCCCCTGAGCCAGGCAGGGCTGTGAAATGCCGACCGCTCGGCTGGATCTGCGCAGAACATTAGACAGAGCTACAGCCCCCGGGATGACAGGGATTTTACAAGGGACATATACACACACAACACCCTGAAGCCTAATAAGGCAACTCTTTCCCATTTGTTTAAAGATCACATAATTTATGTTTTTCATCATCTTACCCGGGAGAGAGAGTTGTTTACTTTTATTTGGTGATGCAGCAATGTTTAATGCACCGCTGCATGTCAGAGTTTATCTGGAAAGGGACATACCTTAGTGAGGACAGGGAAACCCCAAACCTTTGGCAAGCGAGGAAGAAAATGGTGGCTAAAGGACAGACAACTTACAATGCCGTACTCATATCATATACCAGCCCGTGCTGCGTAACATGCACGAGCACAGATCACTTTGCAGGATGAGGACAGAAAAGAAGATGCTAGGGCAAGATTTAGTGAGGGGGGAGCATCTTACTGGCTTGGAGGGAGAGGGGGCAAGGAGTGTAACACAGGGGACAGCACAAAACAGCCTCAAACGCAGAGAGCTGTGGGGTGGGAAGTAAGAGGAGTGAAGTAACCCAGTGGTAGGTATAATACGGAGGTATAAAGTCAAGGAGGTAGAATGAAGTGAGCCCAGGGAGAATCTGCAATGATAAACTGTTTGCTCTTAATATAAGCATGACTATAAACCAATCTAATCCCTCAACCTTGAGAGAGAACAGATATCATGAGCACATTTTCAACTGTGTACCTGACAGCAATCATAACTGGATATCTGGACCCAGGTATTTTATTATGGTATACTTTTGATTACTTGTGCTCCCCTTGCTAGGGTACCCATCACTGTCACTCATGACCAAGTTCTCAATTTTGTACGCAGCCTTTATTTTGTAAGTACCTGTGGTGCACTCTGCCTCGAATGCACGTCGCCTACATAAGAATACAGTGAGGGCTCAGTGCACAGGTGCCTAGAAACAGTCCTTCAAAACTCCCCATTAAGCTTCTGCTTATGGCACCCCTGTAGACAACCCCCAGGAATACATTTTTTTTCAAGGTTGTGATTTCTATCAGAACTTGCCCTTCTCTGGTCTGCCAGAGGAAAAAAATAAAATAAAATAGCCGTAGCAAAAGAATAAAAATGGACCTGTTTCCAATTCTGGCTCCATATCAAACTGGGCAAACCTGTGCTCTGAAACTCCAGAAGCCAGAGGTCAGCTCTCAGCTGTGCCCCAGACTGCCATGACCTTGAATATGAATAATAATATGTTCTACTCAGATGCTTTGTATGTCTTGTCTCTCTAACTGTGAGATCAGTGGTCCAGGAGCTCTCTCTCACTATGAGTTGAGAGAGGTAGTTAGCTGCGTTTGTCTGAAGTCAGGCAGAAGCCAGGGCAGGGTGGCACCTTAGAAACTAACTGGTTCAGACAGCTTCTATGAACTTTCATAGATGACCGCCTACTACATCAGACAGTAGCTGTTGCCTATAAAGCTCATGTCTCATGATGCGTTTGTACAATGGGAGCCAACCTCACCTGAAACCTCCTTGAGCTAGCACAAGTAATCTGTATTAATCCAAACTGATTATAAATACAGTAACAAGCAGAAAGATTGACTATATTTTAAAATAAAATATAGGCAATAATGGTACTTCCGACACATTTAGAATAAACAAGCATAGGGATTGGGCGCTGAGCGTGCTAAAAAATCACAGCTCCAGCCCTCTAAACCAAACTCCAGCACAAGGGCATACATTTCAGGCAGACATACTTTTTCATTTTTCTGTGTGTACATTTTGTCATTGGGTAATTTACAGGTCTCGGCCCTCACCGAAGATTTTAAAGTTCATACTTCTGCTCCGGTATCCTGGCATCTCGTCTTGTTTTCATTCAAGATATACAAGTGCACCGATGCTTATAAGAGGGGACAGCAGATCTACAATTCTTCAAACTTTTTACAAGAAAAGAGTGAACTTTGCCTAATATGGGCTGCTCGAGGGGCTCTTTGCTTACAGCTCTTATTTTAAACAGAAGGCTCATGGTTTTTCCTCCCTCCTCCATTTCATTTATTTTACTGTAAAGAAAACATTGGAATGTAGTTTCACGTCTTCGTTGTAAGGGGTGGGCTTCAATGAAACGACAGGTTTGTCAATGTGTTTTCTTATACCTCGTAAACGGTAGGGTTACGTAGAAAAGGCCGGATTCTGCTTTCAGTTCCAGTGTGAACGTGAAGTGAGCTGGGACAAGCTGGAAGCAGAAATTGGTCCAGCATGCACAGTCTGGTTTTCCACTCAGTGCCCTGATCATGCAAAGAACTCTGCATGGGGCAGGGAGCCTGGAGCCCGCAGAGACCTCTTTGCAGAGACCTGAGCATGCAAAAGCCAAGGTTGAGATTTTCAAAGCCCATCAGGGAATTTTGTCCTACTTACGTGGATGGAAAAATGCATCACAAATTCCACCGTGGGAACCATTTCAATGTGGGTGCCTGGGTCATATTTACAGTGTTCCTGAGTATATTTCTTAAGAATTAGCTGCTAATACTATATTGCTAAAAAAGCAGCCATTCCACAGAATCCAATCCAATCCTCTTCCTTTGTCTTTAGCCTGAATGCTCTTTACATAAAATGTTTCTCTTCTGTTTTTTAATGTTTGTCTTTTATGTTTACATCTTAGTGCAGCTGGGAATTTATTGGCAATATCTGATATCAGTAGTTCTACGTTGTGCCAAATGTTTATTGAGTGGTGTTTTGTAGAGACAGAAGAAATGACTTCATTGTGTATTGACTATTCTCTAGCCCGTCTCTTTACTTTTTCTATTAGAGGCCAAAAAAGCAGCACATCTCAATGAGCAAAGCAAATAGCTAGGGTTAGTGAGAAAAGGATTTTTTCCCCCCACGAACGTTTTTGGAAAAGATGAAGTTTTTGGTTTCTAGTAAACTCTTCAGTTTCCCCGAGTGAAGCTTGATTTTATCTTTTGACATAATACAGTCGTTGTTGAACATTTATTTTTCCAGCAGAAAAAAAACGTTTCAATTACATCTGCTAATGACTAAGTGGTATCTATTCCCATTTGCAACGGCGACTTATTCCAGTAAGCACTTGAAAGTAAATACACAGCTATTAACACAAGGCAGTTTTAGCTGCCGCATTTTTTATGCTCAGATTATTCCATTTGCATCATCTTCAGTTCTAAAATAATTCTTCCCTAGTTTGAGAGGTGCCTTTCCTTTACCTTCAGTTTCCATTTCTCCATTAAAGAGGAAAACTTCTTTGGTCTCAAAATGCATATATTATAAATAAGAAAATATCCCACAATATTTGCTGTCTATACTTGCCCCTTTGTGTGAAAATAAGCAAGTCTTCATTATATGAGTCCTGTTCTGAGGGGTTTAACTCTCCCAGGCAGTGAATCGGGAATTTAGGAATCAGGAATCCAATTCAGGGCTGTAGCCTCCACTCCAGACACCAGGAGCCTAAAAGTGGGCTGTAGCAACCCACGGCACTGCCACCCTTAGACACTTTGTGGATCCATCCCTTAGCCCAGGGGTAGGCAACCCCCACCATGCATGCCAGAACATGGCATGAGAAGGCATTTTGCTTGGTACCCATGCCTCAAGGTGGGGGCCAGGGCTGTGCTGCCACAGCAAGAATTGGGCTGCTCGCAGCTCCCCTGCTATCTGCCCCTGGCACGCCAACACCTTGCAAAGCGAGGTTGTGGGTGTTTTTGGCACCCTGCCCAAAAACACTGCCCATTCCTGTCTTAGCCCCTCTGTATGTCAGCTGCCCATCTACACTGGGAAGGTTAATGCTACTGGTCTTTCGCCATCTATTTCAAGTGTCCACCCTTCAGCAAGAGAGACTACTTCAGACACTCAGGGCCATCATGAACTTTCCTGAAAAAACACCCAGGATGTATGCTCCCCCACTGCATAGATGCCCCCCCCCCTTTTATTATTGTTTATATTGGGCAACTATTTAGAAATTTGCTAAGTCACTTGGAAGCATTTGAAAAGGGTCATAGTTTCATAGTTTCTAGGGTTGGAAGGGACCTGAGAAGATCATCTAGTCCGACCCCCTGCCATGGCAGGAAAGAGTACTGGGGTCAAACGACCCCAGCAAGGTGTTCATCTAACCTCTTCTTAAAACCCCCCAGGGAGGAGCCTGCACCACCTCCCTTGGAAGTTGGTTCCAGACCCTAGCCGCCCTGACCGTGAAATAGCGCCTCCTGATGTCTAGCCTGAACCTACCCTCTGCCAGCTTGTGACCGTTGTTCCTGGTCACTCCTGGCTGTGCTCGGGGGAACAGTGGCTCCCCCAATGCCTTTTTATCCTTTTGGAAACACCCATTCTCCACAGCAGAATCATAACCATTGGCATCTAGGCCTGGAAGGGGACCTTAAAAGATAGCTTAGTTCACCACCCTGCACTGGGGTAGGGTCAAACAGCCTAGACTGGTGGAAAGGCTAAGGGAAAGGCTTTTGATGCCTGAAAGTTTGTCCAACAGCTCTCCCAAGTATCCAGTTGGTCCAATAAAAGATATCAAATATCAAGATAATAAATCCTTGCTTCTCACTTATCTTCATGCTATTTTAAGAGGCTCCTGCTCAAGTGCTGACTCATACGGCAGCAGGTGTAGTTCAAAGAAACAATGGTGTTGTTCATCTTTCACTCAGCTGCTCCTTTCTGTAGCTGCAAGGCCCCTGTTACCTGAATGTCTGAGCACAATGATTCCCACAGTGCATTTCCAACTAATGCTCCATGTTAAGTCCCCATTCCTCAAACTACTCCTGTGAAAATCAAACAGTCTAAAGTCTCTCTTTCCAGCAGCCAATACATATTGCAGTGCTCCACTGCTGATCGATTAAATCAGAGGCATTTAGTTAAAAGCAGCAAAAAAGTCCTTTTTGGGTCCTACGTTTCCTCATAGGCAAAGGGCCAATTCAGAGGCAGAGGCAAATTCTGCTCTCGTGTATCCTGCTGTTCATCCCGAGTCAGAGCAATGACGTCACTGAAGTCATTCTCAACCTGCCAAGACCAGTTGCTTTTATTTAGCTTACCAGGCCAATGAATGGAGGAGACATGGACCACCAGGGCATGACTTCAGACTTAAATCTGTCACGTAAAGCAAATAAACTCTCTATCCAGAAGCATAAGCCAGCAGTGGTAACTGAGTTTCCCAAGGAACTACCGCACTCCCTGCTGGGAGTAATAAGGTGTCACTGCCTGGTTGATTAGATTAGGTTTGTGAGTGAATTTATCTCAGCTGCATACAGAGCACAAGAACTGAATTTTACTGCAGTTGATACGTTGCTGGCACATAAATGTTCTTTCTTCTCCAGTCCAGCCTCCTTTAAGAAAGCTATGGGAGAAGGAGGGCGACCTTTGGTGATCTTCTAATGTAAAAGCATGTGGGGCACTTGCTTTAAAACCCACAGGCATTCAATCCTAGGACAGCAATGCAATTCAGGGCCCTGAGCCCAAAACGTACGGATTAAATTATGCACTGGACTCGACTAGTTCTCCCAGGTCAAGAACCGTCTCTGAACCCAGCGAAGGAACAAGAGGAAAGTCCTGATGGGTCAGTTTACAGTTCCTAGAGGGAAATGGGAAGGGGTAGTGATGGGGCCCCTCTGCAGCGGTGATGATTCAGTGCATCTCCTACGCAGCCTCTCATGCCAAGGCATGCTTGGCCATTAACTGATTTTGGTAGTGCAACTGAGAGGGCCATGGTATTGTGCCCATGGGCTGCAGGAGGAG
The DNA here is from genome assembly GCF_001723915.1 of Gavialis gangeticus. Taxonomy (NCBI): domain Eukaryota; kingdom Metazoa; phylum Chordata; order Crocodylia; family Gavialidae; genus Gavialis; species Gavialis gangeticus. The sequence goes on along the minus strand of NW_017729025.1, from coordinate 19,195,316 downwards.
GGCACGCTGCTGTAAACAGTCCCAAATATTCCTTATGAACTAAGGCAGACAAGGTTCTTTGGGTAAATGTGATATCTTTTATTAGACCAACTAAATAAATGGAAATTAGTTGGTTTAATAAAAGATATTACATTTACCCAAAGGCTATACAGGAGAATCCCCAGCCTTCCTCTCCCCTAGCCTCGCTTTGCTGGGCATCCAGTGGAGGAGAGCTCTTGGCACATGGGAGAGGTCCCTACCCTGGTCTTGTACATGGAAACGCATGTGTTTTGGAGTACTCTGCACTCATGGGAGAGGAGGCAGGCTTTGCCTCTAGACCAGCGGTTCCCAATCTCTGACGGATTGCACACCACCAGTTTCAAATGATACAACCTTAAGTACCACCAACAAATTTTTCAGTTCAACCTTAAGTACCACCAGCAAATTCATGTCATATGAGGTATTTATAATAAATCTGTTAACGTGCACCACTGACTGGTTGTCTGCGTACCACTGGTGGTACGCGTACCACGGATTGGGAACTGCTGCTCTAGACAAATACGTCTTCTTCAGTCGTCAGCGGTGATGGTTTTTATAAATGGGACAAGGGCACTCTCCTGCACTTAGTGAGCTTTGCACACAGCTTGTGAGTGGATTTGCAACATTTGCAGACACCTTGTTCACTTGTCCTCAGCCCCTGACAGCAGAGGCAGCAACAGTGTGATGATCACCCATACTTTTCTTTCCCTAGTAGACAGACCACAAGCATCAGGAGCCTTCCCTTTGCTCGAATCATACAGAGACCGAACTAGCTGTGCTCAATAGATTGTGCATTTATTTATGAGCTGATATTTTACTTTACTGCCTTACTCTTGAAATCCCACTCATAGCACAGCTTCGCCCTCAAGCCCCTGCTGAGCACACCAGCCTCTCACATTTAAAGGTACCAGAGCCACTTGACCTGCTATTCTTTTTTGTCTGCAGTAAGTTAAAATGAAGGCTTGCCATTTGGACCAGGATCACTAATGCTGCCTTTAAAACGTAAGAGCCACATTCCTGACTCACTGCAAACATCTGCCTTTAGTCTGATCATTTGCTAGAGCCTTAGTATTTCTCCTCCCTTCCCTTCCTTGAACTGGTTTGTATAAAGTGCAAAAAGAGAGATAGAGAGAGATTTTTTTTGTTTCTTTAGGTCTCAAATCCCTGCTCACACATACCCACCCCTCCATACACAATAAGGCAGCGCTTCTGAAAGCAAGAGTGAGATCACTCATTCCATTACTTTTAATGGGTTAGCCCTCAGTGACCCACCTGGTGCTCATGTTGCTAAATATAGCAGGCTTGAGTGGCACCAGCAAACACATCTAATTGTCATGCAGCAGATTTTTACAGTAGATGTCTCGTGCTGATTTACCACACTAGTCATTTGAAAGATAAAGCATGCCCAGGATAAAAGCCTCAGAGATGCCTTATGGAGAGTTGACTTACAGCCCCTGAACTTGTCTTGGAAACAGTTGGATGTGAACCCATTGCAAATGTTTGAAATATCTGCACAACATATTTATCTCACTCATGGCTTCAGCACTTAGCATGCTCTGAAGTCTGTAAGCGCGAAGTAAAGGGCTCTGCATCTGCCTATTAGAAAAATGGCCCAGGGATGGTTCTCATGAAATTAATGCCACAGAAGATTTTATATATCAACTAGAGCAAATGCATGGGTGGGTCCATCCTACTGACACCCATGGAGTTGGCTGGTGACAAATTCAATTTGTATCAGTATAAGTGCTTTTGTCTTAAGAGAATACGGAGGTGAGACACAGCTCCCACCCCCATTCAAAAGGAGAGAAAGAGCTCCTGGTCTCACGGCACTCATTACCACAATTAGTCATTCTGGCACTTGACATAAACCAGGAAATTGAAAGCAATGTGCTGGAGTGGTAAGAAAGGATGAAGGCGAGACATCTCGGATAGGGTGAAATTCATGCTCATTGCATGAGCTACTGGGGGGCTCAGGGAAGAGGCCAGCCTCCCAACTAAGGTTGCCAACTCTGAAGCTATTCAGGGAATTTTTTTCCCCCCCAATGTGATGTAATGTCATTAATTTCATTTTCTTAAAATAATTCTATTCAAATCTCCCGGATTGCATTCAGTAGTCACCAGGAGATCGATGCTGATTCCAGTAGGCTCCTGGCCAGTGCGGGAGGCTGGCAACCCTGCTCCCAACCCAGAGCCAAGGCAAAGAGCACTTCACCTTTCATAAAGCAGAGGAGAGGGGGAAAGCGTGCACTTGCCTCATAAAATAACAACAGTGCTCTGTGCTGCATTTCTGAGTGCATCTACTCTGGCTAATGTTTGCAGAAATTGTATTTCCTTGTGTTACTCGGACAAGCCCTAGCCGGATCAATACCAAATATACCTAGCTGTTCCTGAAGCCTCTGCCACAAGGGAGGTAGGAAGACGTGTGTAAAGCTGCAATGAGTCTGTGTAAACTGAAGCAAGCAAAAATCCTCTCTGTTACACTTTTCATGCACAGAGCTGGAGGCAGTTGGTGTTGGAGACATCTTACAGCAGTGGGAAAACATTGTCCGTGCCCCCATTTCCCTGAGGGTACAACCAAGACCAAGTAAGGTTAAGTGACTTGCTCAAGGTCACTCTAGTGAGCCAGTGGCAGAGCCTGAAAGGCAACATACCTCCTGCTTTCTCATCTCGTGCCCTACACAGAGCCACAGCCCCTCCTAGCATCTTTGAAGCCAGGACTTTGTAGCAATGATCCCTTGCTGGAGGGCAATGAATGAATAACGAGGACACAAAACTCCAAGTAATACCAATGACAGCTGTGGAGGGGCGGGCACTCCTGAAGGTCAGGCCGCTTGTACCCACTCTAATACTGTATCACTGAGGCTGGCAATTGTGTCTTTTCAGGGTGGGCTAATTTTGTTCTGAGTGCTGCACGTGGCTGCCATATTTAAAGAAACAGCTGCCTGATAACAAGAAGTCGATTTTTTTTTTTTTTATAGCCAAGAGACCTGCATCTCATCAACATCTATTGTGGTCACATGGTTGCAGTTCTCTATCATCACTGGGCCATTTTTTCCCTGTGTTACATAAGGAGGAATGGCGGCAGCCCTCAGAAGCTGCGAGGCTCAGCTAGCAGATCTATTTTAGTACAGAGCAGCCGAGCCCTCGTTTTTAATTGAGGTGCACCCTGTTTATCTAGGTGGTGGCCCAAGAGCCTCCATTTATATACTTTTCTATAGTAAAGGTCACATAGATGGCTTGAGAATAGTTCACTCCCCTTACTGGTGTGTCATGTGGATGAAGCTGAAAGTCCCTCCGGACCGGTTGTCTCCTGCATGTTTATTTTATTCAGCAGTATCATGTCAGTGTGTCTGCCTAAATATAGCTTCTGTGAAGAGCATTTGTAAGGTTCCTGTTACAGTCTCGCTCCTAGTTACTTTACAGTAAATGGAAGAAAATCAATGCAATCTTCATTACCCACTGCATCTGACTGCAAGGAGCTGGAAACTTTGGCTGGATTGAGCCTCTTTGCATGGAAGTCCTTCTCATTTGGGTGGGCTGGGGTTGTTTTTTTTAGGAATAACATCCAATTTGATCCTTTAAAAACGCTTCTTTGCTATTGTCTGATATGAACTGCAGATAAGTCCCTCAGAGAAACTCATGATGCAGAAACCAGGTCATCTGTGGACAGAGTTGCAAAGGCAAACCTGCATTAATTGACTGGCATTTGGATGCGATTGTATCCACCGTTCCTACAAAGTAAATTAAGCAGACAGGTCAGATTCAAGGAAATCTTGGAATGGAGAACATTAACCAAAAGCTTGCCCCTTTGCCTTTTATGTGCTATAATATCACCTGTTACAAAGAGCAAAAAGTAACGTCTTTGAAACTGGATTTATGTTGCCATGACATTTTAATGCAGCTTTGCTACCCGTGCCCCCTGGCTGGCAGTAGCACTCATACAGGAGATAAATTGAAAAATACTATTGCAGTATTATTGGAGAGTTAAAGTCAGTCACTGACAAATGGTTACAGCTATAAAATGACCCATCAGATGCTTTGCCAGAGATGAGTAATCTAAAATAGTAAATCTAAAAATACATACGCAGCGCCAAGTTATACTCCTCTCCCTTTTACCGCATGCTAAGCCATTCTTGGCCCAGTCTCGCTAAAACACAACTGGCTTCCCAGGGCTAAATGCAGCCAGCACAGCAGTCACGGCACCTGGTAGGACAATGAAAGCAGTCTGCAACATTATGAAACTCATACACGGGGCCTGCTCCTGCCTCCTGATGTCAGTGGGAGCTGGCTCAGGCCCCAAGTGAAAACCTGACTAAAGAGTAACAGGAACATTTATCCCAAATCTGCTTTTTCATATCTGCCATGGATGGTCCCATACGTTACCCTTGTCAATTGATGTAAGCGCTTGCAGCAATATTGTTTTCAGAGTCCCAGTTTCAAAACGTGCCAGCCTGAGCGGTTGCTCATCTATCATGTTTTTTGCTAGAAAATGAGGACAAATTACATCAAATTCTCAAGACACCTGTAAGCAACCTATCTCACTTGAGGAGAGAGACTGGCAAATGTAAGAGGACCGTGCTATGGGGTGGCCTATGATAGAAGGGCCCTGGACTCTGAAGCCTCTTTCGGTCCTGCATGCAACATTCATGTGCGTTGATCTGACAAAGCAAAAAAGTCCGGTCCAAGCAAATGAGATTTGCTGTCGCCTTAGCAAGTTTAGATGAATAGCAAAGGGAAAGAGTGGGCAGCTTGGAAGGACACAAAAATAACTCAGTGTAATAAGATTCACTCAATTTGAGAGTTATAAATATCACGTAATATTCAAAAGAAGAACCGCAAATGCAAAGTGGCGTCGGGAGCACATTCTCTGCGGCGCAAGGAAGAAATAGCACGGTACCTGAGGTGGGGCATGCAGCCCTCCTACAGAAATTAGATCAAACTGATCCGTGTAAATTCTTTGCTGCATCAAGCGAGGATCAGATTCAACTCAATTATTTTGGCCTGCAGCCCTACAACCCTCCTGTTGTGATCTCGGGAGATCTCACAAGCTATGCAGGGTCAGGCCTCCTCAGCAGTTGGTTGGGAGACTTCCAAGAAAAAGCTGAATGCTGCGGGAAGGAGCACCAGTGAGTCTCATACCCTGATGCATTTGGAGCCTGTGCTGCTAAGGGACATCTTTCTGTCTGAGCTGTGAAACCAAAGTACTGCCACCACCTGTGTTTTAAGTCCTGTAGCATCTTTTACAAGGGAAGGGGAGTTAATCTTGCAGTCCTGGCTAAACTGTGATACATAATCACAGCCCGCCTCCCTGGGACTCCTTTCTAGAGCACTTTCTCTCGGACAAGGCCGTTCCTAGCTCTCCACGGTGTTGCTGGGTGCGGCGTGCGGGCTATTGTAGGCCTCCACTGCAGAGGTGAGTACATTTCAAAGGTGGAGAAAGGGTCCTTCCCGCCTTTCTCCCTCCCGCCTTTAACCCTCCGTGTCAACTCGGCTTCTTCAAATGGAAAGGAGCCTCCTTATGTAGATCAAATTAAGGGAAGGGACCCATAAGGTGATGGGGAGGAGCAGTCGCATCCCAGGGGAGTAAGTGCAGCAGCAGGCACTGCTTTCCTCCCCACCCTGCGGGAACCAGGCCTGTTGAGAAGAAACAGCTCCCGCTGGAGAGGAGGCCGCACCGGGGCTGCAGCGGGGAGGTCTCGGGCTGGCGGGGGGCTGCCCTCGTAGTTCACACAGTCCTGGGAAGATCCCTTGTTTCAGGGCATGGCGCCCGCAGCAGGTTCTGGGAGGGGAAGATCCTGGGCGCTTGTACACATGATGAAATTTGCCCTTCCTTGCATTTCAATGGCGCTACAGTTTGCACATGAAGGGTTTTTTTTAGCATTTTAAAAGTCTTTCTGGCATTTTAAAATAAAACACATCCCGACGTATTTTAGTTTGGGTCGCCACGAATTCAAACGTTGCGTCCGTGGATACCCACCAGCGGATTTGCCCTGGAAAGCCACCAATATAATCCTCCCTTGAAGTGCCTGCTGCCCTCATTTCCCAGGGTCATGGTTGGGTGGTCTGGCCTCTACTTACCTGGCAGGGAAAACACCATGTGTCTGGGTCCAAAAAGGCAGTTTTCCTTAAGTGTTCCCGGGGATAACTGTTCTTCTGGTGTGGTTTAGTACCCACCGAGGTGTTGGGGCTTAATGACCATTGTATGGAAATGGGAGGCTCTTCCCTAGCTTGTTCCTGCAGCCATATGGCTTAGGGCAGGCAAAACTTGGGGGCATCTGAACCCCAAGCTCCCAAGCTTGGGCCTGCCAAAAGCCATTGGAAATATCTGAAGCCCCTGGTGGGGGTGGAGGATGTTTGCCAGTTGTAGGGCCACTTACAGTTCTGGACCGACTCACGGATTTGGACTTGATGAAAAATTTCTTTAAAAAAGAAAAAGCCCACTTTATGGAAATGGGAGGCTCCTCCCTAGCTTGCTCTGAGGGCCTTATGGCTAAGGGTAAGCAAAACTTGGGGGCATCTGAACCCCAAGCCTCCAGGCATGGGCCTGCAAGTAGGATGCCTGCCAAAGGATGTGGAAACATCTGAAGGCCCAGGTGTGGGTGGAGGATGTTTGCCAGTAGTAGGGCCACTTATGGTTCTGGACTCCTGGATTTGGAATTAGTTTGGGCTAATTTGGCCTGGGATACATGAACATTAAAAAAAAAAAAAAATTTCCCAGGAAGGCGAATGGATGTTGGCAAGCCTCTCCCCCTGGCCCATGGTTGGGAGTCAGCAGCATGGGAATCTAGCAAAAGGTGCTTGTAATAGGGTCCCCCCCACACTGCTTCTTGGCGGGCAGGCAGCAGAGTTAAAGGGCCCTGGCTGGCTAAGTGCAGGCAGCCCAATGCTAAAGGGTTAACAAGGGCCTTAGCAACCCTTGCACTGAGTTAAGGGCCGGCTGACCAGAAGATGGAGCCAGGCTGGGGATATCCAGAGAGCTCCAGAGCTAGAGGGGGAACTGGCCCTGATCCCTGGAGAGGAAGGAGCTCTGCAGAAAGATGCATGTGGATAGGATGGATCATCCTCAAAACACACGACATCCCATTGCCCGAGCAGTGGTGAGGGGCAGGGGATGATGCCACTTCAGCCAATCAGCAGCGAAAGGTGGGATCACCAGGTCCCTTGGCCAATCAGCAGCAAGAGCCAGGGCCATCACAAAAAGGCCACTTCTCTCCCCCCCTGGCTGCCTCTGAACCCTGCTCCTCCTGTCCGTGCACCGCCCTACCTCTAGGCACAGCCAATAGAATTGCAAGGACAAATGATTGGCATGTATTTCTACCAATGAAGTGAAAAAAAGGACTTTTTGCAGTCCGTTCCTCGTCCAGAAATGGACAGGGGACAAAGGGTTTGAAAACAGGTGGTCTGATAAAAAACAGGACCAATGGCCACCCTACATGGAAGCCGAATGGTTTTTGCATTATGATGGTTTGTTTGTCATTGTTTAAGGCCGCAAGGCAGGAGAGTGGCTGTAGGGTGGAAGGAGGCCACTGAGGGCACCTGGGCATGGTGCTGTGCTTTTGTCTACAAGACCGCTGAGGACTGCAAACTGAGAGCAAGGGCTGGAGACTATGAGCAAGGGGCAAGCAAGCCCGATATACTGAACTAAGGGAAAAAGAGGGAAGCACCTGAGGAAGCCACTCTGGTAGATGAAGGGCCACTTCCCAGACATCTAATACATCAGAAACATGGGAGAAGAGGTAGCAGGTGAGTACCTCGAGAAGCCAGAGTAGGAGAGAGGAACAGTGAGGACAGTGGGGGGCTCCACAGCTACCCTGAGGGCCTGGATTTAGTTACAGTGCTTCATGATGATCAAGTAGTATTGTTGCTTTCCTTCTCCATCACCTGTACATACCATGGGGTTTCATAGTTTCATAGTTGGTCGGGTCGGAAGGGACCTGAACAGATCATCAAGTCCGACCCCCTGCCATGGCAGGAAAGAGTACTGGGGTCAAATGACCGCAGCAAGGTGATTGTCTAGCCTTGTCTTAAAGACCCCCAGGGTAGGAGCCTGCACCACTTCGCTTGGAAGTTGGTTCCAGATCCTAGCCGCCCTGACCATGAAGTTGCGCCTCCTGATATCTAGCCTGAATCTACCCTCTGCCAGCTTGTGACCATTATTCCTGGTCACTCCTGGTAGTGCTTGGGGGAACAGGGACTCCCCCAATGCCTGCTGGTCCCCTCTGACTAGTTTGTAACAGGCCACTAGATCCCCCCTCAGCCTTCTCTTGTGGAGGCTGAACAGGTTCAGGTCCCGTAGCCTCTCCTCGTAGTGGCCTCCTCTGGACCCTTTCCATGTTGTCCACATCCTTCCTGAAGTGCAGTGCCCAGAACTGGAAGCAGTACTCCACCTGCGGCCTGACCAACGCCGTGTAGAGGGGGAGGATCATCTCCTTGGACCTGCTC
>NW_017729025.1:19181015-19186728 GCF_001723915.1 Gavialis gangeticus | reverse complement strand
CCCTGCATCCCTGAGCAACCGCAGTATAGTCCTCCCTGGTGATGGCCCCTCCCTGCCATTGGGTGTGAGCCTCCCTTTTAGCTAGAAGACGTTCCCAGATGCTTTTGGTGAGCCATGGGGGCTTTTGTGCCCTCCTGCTCCCTTTGATCTATGTTGGGATTACTTCTGTTTGGGCTTAAAGGATTGTCTCTTAAGGAGCAACCACTCTTCTTGGACACCTGACTCCCCTCCCCTCTGGGACCTCAGTGCTTCCCAACTATTCTCCTTAGCTCATTGAAGTCCTCCCTCCTGAAATCTAGGGCTGCTGCCTTGCTGCAGGCCTTTGCCACCTTGCGCTGGATGGTGAATTCCAGCAGGCGATGATGACTGTCGCCCAGGTGGTCGAGCACCCGCAATCTCCTCACCAGGTCGTCACCCGTGGCCAGCACTAGGTCCAACAAGGAGTCTCCCCTGGTGGGGCTGCACACCTCCTGGGTTAGATGGAGGTCCTGCATTTTGGCTAGGAACTTAAGTGAGCGGTCAGACCTAGCTGACTGCCCTTCCCAGCAGATGTCTGGAGAGTTCAGGTCACCCATGATGACCACGTCCTTTAACTTAACTACCTCCATGAGCTGACTTAAAAATTCTTGGTCTAGCTCTTCCCCTTGGTTGGGTGGTCTGTAGTAGACCCCCACTGTTAAGTCTCTTTCCCCTCGACTACCTTGACCCTGTGCTACTTGATGAGGATGTGAGTTCCTCCTTGATGTAGAGCGCCACACCCCCCCCCTTTCCTCCCTGTCTTGTCCCTCCTGTACAGCCTAAAGCCCTTGATATTCATCACCCAGTTGTGCGTTGGGTCCCACCACGTTTCTGTGAACCCCACCATGTCTGGGTTGGTAGCAGCTAGCAGGAGGGTAAGTTCCTCCTACTTGTTTCCCATACTACGGGCGTTTGTGTAGAGGCATTTGAGGCCTCCTGAGGATATTTGCTCTGGCCCCTAATCTCAGCATTGTCCTGGCCCCTGTTGCTTACCTGGGTATATGTTCTGCTCGTTGGTCTAGGCTGGGCTATACTTGTGGGTGCTGCTTGGTTTAGTGGTCCAAGGCTTCCTCCGCCCTCATCTTCTCCTTCCCACGATAAACCTAGTTTAAAGCCTGCTGGAGGAGATCCGCCAACCTAGAAGAGAACACACGCTTACCTTTAGGGGAAAGGTGGAGCCGCTCCCATCCGAGCGGCTCTTGATGTTCGATCCTCATGAAATTAAATAGGTTTATAAAATTTAAACTTGTTAATTTTGGAGCATCACATCAGTGCTTGCATGCACTAGGTTTTCAAATGGATTAAGTCTAGTCCCTGGCAGGCGCTGCAGGAGAGCAGGATGGTCCAGTGTTGCACCCCTGGCCTGGGGCTCCCCACCCCATGCCCTGTCACACAGCTGTGGAAACAGGGAGCTGGCAAACAGCACAAGAAAAAAAGAGTAGAAGCAATTCAAAGGGGTGAACTACAAAAAACGTTGCAGTCCCATCTTTTGGAGAAAGAGACTCATTACACATCTTTGAGTGCCTTTGTGTTTGTACGCAACAAATCCATGCACATGACACTTTAAGTCATGGTGAGTCAAATAAAACTGCCTCTAAGGAGTTTTACTTTAATGCACCAGAAAGACTTTTAAAGCCTCCAGAAAACCTGCTCATGCAAACAGTCATGCCATTGCATGCAAGAAAGGGCAAAAAACATTGTGTGTACAAATGCCCCATGACCTGCACTTTTAAAAAGACAAATCAGAAAGCTGAGATTTAGCATGAAGCTGAAATCATAAGCCAGGGAAATAAACAGAGGTCCATTGCCCACTGGCTTCAGTGGAATGACCTCAGTACACCCAGATGACGAAACAGCCCTTGACTAGCCACCAGTACCAAGTTAATTCTGGACATGATTACCTGTGTAAGTGCAGGTGTTCCCTCCTCCAACTCCTCTCATTTTGTATGTGAATCCTACCTGTCACATCATGTCTTAAAATACATTGACAAGCATCAGGGGCTGCAAATATTACTTTGTTTATGTACAGTGGCCAACCCACTGGGGGCCTGCTGGCACCTTGGGGTACTTCTGTAATGCAAAAAATAAATAATTTTTGTTTCCTCAATTATAAGCTCAAGGGACTGCCATTGTGTTTGTGCAGTGCCTAGCACACAGACCCATTCTGATGGGAGCTCATGGGTGCTATCAGAACAAAACTGTTAAACGTTAAGTAAAAAATCAGTGCATGAGAAAGGAGTTGCTATATGACTCTCACCCATAGGCTTGAGACTGCCATTTGGGTGTCAGCGATGAGAGCCATAGTGCTATGAACAACTGTAAACAAAAATTAACATAGATTAACGCAGTTTCTAGGATTTCTTGATGAACCGACTCCACCATAGGCTCACACAGATGAGTAAGAACCAGAAGCTGTTTCTGCTTCAGTGACTTTCAAACCATTTAAAAATAATCTAAGGGCCTCTTCTGTTAGCCAGACTGACTCCATGCTCCAAGAGCATCTCCACTGGAGTTGACTGCCTGTTGCCCTTTTCTGTAGGTGAAATCTTAGCTGTATTGAGGTCAGTGGTACTTGTAACACTTCCACCGACTTCATCAGAGTCAGCCTTCCACCCCTTGTACGTGGTCACTCTCAATGGGCCTAGAGTGGAGCTATTCTGGTTTTGGTAGTATTTTGTCCCCAGTGGGTACTGATATAAATGACCACACAAGGTGCAAACCAATAGGGAGTCAAGCCTATTGATTTCAATGAGCTTTCATGCAGGGACGGGCAACTGGTTTTAGATCTAGCCCTTAGGAAGCAAGTAGTTACTTCTTCTCTCATTATACCAGCAAAACTTCCGTCTTCTCAATGCTTGTCTTACTTTATTCAGGAAGACCAATAAAACTGGGCATAGATTCAAGCAATTATTGTACTTTTCCTTGAAAATCGTATACATCTTCGCCCCCCACCCCCCCAGAATAAGTTCAGCTCTGAATAGACTCTTTAATTTTTGTTTTAAGTTAAACTGGCCTAATTTATTCTTTCTCCAACAAAACTGCCTTTTCTTTTGGTTTTTGGATATGAATTAAAATCAATAAAGTTTATGCTTATTTTGAGCGCTTTAGTTTATCAGTGAAATTTTCCCCACTTTCCTGCCCATTGTTAGTTTTTCACTGCTGTTTGCAGTGCACTAGGTGTAGTCAAAGAATGTTTCGCAATCCCCTTGCTTTAAAAGGCCTTTTTAAACAAGGCCCACAATGAGGATGTAATTCTTTTGATAACCTTGGTAAAAAACAAACATATGACACATGGTGCAGCAGGTGCAAATGAGTTGACGGACTGATAGGTGTTGTGTAAAAAAACCCATTTAAGTCTGACCCTACTTCAGAAGTTAGACATTTGTTAAGTCACCCTGCAGCACAGTCCATGGGACCTGCAGTTGCCCACTTTAGTTCTGTAAGATGCATTTGTGAAATATATTTGCCAGTCAGCTATATTTTTCAGGAACGGGTAGTCAAAGGTGATAATCTAACTCCGTATTCAGGTTCCTACATGTGTTCCCAGCATTAAGATGTGAATGCATTTATACAGGTGAGTAACCCTGTGGATCTCTTTAGCTGGTGACCAGTTTCATTCATGCAAGTTGGAAACACCCTGGAACTTGGAAGGAACTGCACAGGTTGCAGGATGGAAGTATCTGGAGGAGGCCCTCAACATCAGTTGGGGAAAAAGTGGGCAGGACTTTTTATCTACCTTTGAAACGTACTCAGCTCTGGAATAGAAGCTGGTAATACAGATATAATAGATGCTGTTGTAGTATTTCTGTAAATAGTTACCTTAATTAAGAACCATTTAGTTCTACATGCATTGTTCCTTCCGCATTTCCACCCCCCGGTGCATTTAATAGCCAAAGTCGATGTTTGCAACATGGGACCCTTTGTGACTTTCACTATTAAGCACGCATGCTTCCTGTTGAACACTCCCAGCACTCTTGAAAATCAAGTCACTTATTTAGGGGCCTCATTGTAACATTATGCGGCACTGGTTATGGTTAGGCCTCATCTAGAGTACTGTGTGCAGTTTGGGGCTCCGTCTTTTAAAAAAGGGCATGGAGAAGTTAGAGAGGGTCCAGAGGTGGGTGACAAAAGTGATAAAGGGCTTGGAAGGCAAGTCATACGAGGAGAAGTTGAAGGAAATGGGCATGCTCAGCTTGCAGAAGAGGTGCTTTGGAGGGGACACAATAGCAGTCTTCAAATACCTGAAAGGCTGCCGTAAAGAAGAGGGAGAACACCTTTTCTCATTAGCTGCAGACAGCAGGATGTGGACCAGTGTCTTGAAGCTGAGGCAAAATAGGTTTAGACTGGATATCAGGAAAAACTTCTTCCGTGTTAGAAGCGTGAAGCAGCGGAATAGGGAAGCTGTGGAACCCAATCGAGAAGTTGGATAAGCATCGGTAAGGGATGATCTCAGAGTAACTATGCCTATATTCGACTATGGGTATTTCCCATGCTTCTGGGCTTTGCTGGTTGCCACATGGGGCCAGGAAGAAAATGTTTCTGCCCTCCTTCTGCTACATGTTAGTTTTTTTTGTTTTGTTTTTTCATCAGAGGCATTGGATGTTGGCTGCTGCTAAGGCTGGGGATTTTGACAGGTGTACCAGTGCTCCTGCTGGGACTTAAAACAGGGGGGATCCTGCCTTGAGGGTCTTGCCCCTCCACTCGGGGTCAGATCAACCACCACACTAGGGGTCCAGAAGGAATTTTACCCCACGAGCAGATGGTATGGATGGTGGGGGTTTTGGCCTTCCTCTGTAGTATGGGGCATGGCCCTCTTCCACAGGTCTCTTGAACATATTTTAACAACCCTTACAACATCTAGATACTGGTTACTGTTGTCCCCCTCGTTGGCCTGTGGCCGGTTAGGGTGTTATGCCTTGTGACTGTGTCAGGGTAGACTGTGTAGTTTTAGTGACAGGATTCGTATGGGATGGTTTGGATAGGGATGATCCTGCTTCAGGCAGGGAATTGGACTAGATGTGACCTCCAGAGGCCCTTTTGAGCCCTACTTTTCTATGACTGTCGGCATACAATCCAAGCACACTGCTTTGAAAGGCATGGGCACAACCCCCCAGCAGCTCCACACAACTTCCCATTGCTTTCTGTTTAAATTGTGCCCAAGTAAGGGACTTATACACAGGATCCACACTGTATACTGGGAAAATAAAACAGTAACAACAAATAGAATTGAATCAGTCCTGATATTTTGAGAGGCATCTGGTCCAGAATAGAAAGAAAGTGATTTCACTTTTCAACATGGATTTAGAGCCAAGGTCTAGACCTCTTCACTTATTCCTTCCTTCTCTACCATACGTACAAATAATTGCAAGTTAATACCACATTCTCCAGCCACTGAAGCTCACACAGCAGCCCTGCCTGGTTAGTTCTGCCAGGAGTAATTTGAGGAGCAAGGTGCAGGGAGACTACATGGATATCTTGGTAGCAGAAGCTCTGAACTAAATTACATGGGCTGTGAGTTCAATTATAGTGGTAGTTTCATAGTTTCATAGTATTTACTATGAAACTAGGAACTCAATTACTTGGAGTGCCTTGCTCAAAGCACTGTGATTTGAAAATGAAATGGATGCAATGGGGTTTATTAATCACGTCTACAAGCACGCACACCACTCTGACTGCAAAATCCTTGAGGCTCATC
>NW_017729025.1:19175615-19176015 GCF_001723915.1 Gavialis gangeticus | reverse complement strand
TTTATTAATCACGTCTACAAGCACGCACACCACTCTGACTGCAAAATCCCTGAGGCTCATCCTAGCATGCACTGGGCTCAGGATGAACCTACACAGCAGTAGACTCATCATCTCTTCCAAAGCCCTGGTCAGGACTCTGGAAGAGATACTGTCAGGTTTCTACTTGATTTGTGCCTCCCTGTTGTCTGCCTTTTGTTTCAGAAGGCCCTTTACCAGCTCAGCAAGAAGACTGGAAAAGCAGGTGTTTGGGACCCAGTAGCTATATCTAACAATTACACTGATGACTGCAGCATTTTCAATATAAATGCCCACTTACAGGCCGACAGCCAGAAGGTGAAATCCTGACCCTCCCTCAGTGGCTGTTTTGCCATCAGTTTCAGTGCAGCCAGGATTTCCCCCC
>NW_017729025.1:19170122-19170615 GCF_001723915.1 Gavialis gangeticus | reverse complement strand
CAGGTTTACAAAGCACAGAAGAAATTAAGAATTGCATTCTGTGCTTTGTAAACCTGTTATATTGCTGGCTGACTCCTGGGCTAAGTACACACAGTCAAAAAGCCTAAGGCTGACTCAATTCAGTCTTTGCAGGTTAGTCTAAACTGCAGAGATTAAACTGAAAAAAAGAACTCAACAGACATTTACCTTTGATTCAGGAAATGCAGCCACATGCCTGCAGTAGCTCAGGCCAGAAGCTGGGGGGGGGACGGGGTGCTAGAGCAGGGCTCTCAGGCAAGTAACCAACATGGGCTGTGTGTTTGCTTCCTCTTCCTGCTGCCTCTGAGGTCTCTGGGATTTTCAGTCCAGAATCACAGTAGAAAGACTCTGTAGGGTTGCACGTCACTTCCTGCTTCCAGGTACCTCTGGGATTTGTAGTCCACAGTTACAACAAGTGATACATTTGAGTGGGGGAAGGAATATTTAATCCCCCTTCCTGGCTCCAGAGCCCAGC
>NW_017729025.1:19163943-19165122 GCF_001723915.1 Gavialis gangeticus | reverse complement strand
TTAGGGAAGGAAACTCAGCAAAAGGTGAAAGGGGAAAAGGTGAAAAGTGAGCCAGCTAGGGAGCAGAAGGGCAGGGCCAGCCTAGCCAAGGGCTGCAAAGTATGCGGGGGAGCTCTGATTTAACTTGAACCAGTAAGGGGTCTGGGACAGAAGCTTCATAAACTGGTTTGAGCTAAATCAGTTAAGTCTGATACTACATTCAGTCAGGTTTATCTTAAAGCAGTTTCAGCCATTTTGAAACTGGTTTATGTACACTGAACTTATGTTCTGTCACAGGTTTAAACCAGTTTTTGATTACTTAAACCAGTTGATGAGTCACTTCTGTCCTTAGCCCTGAAGTTCAACTCTCCCAAGATAGGGACTGTTTCTTGGATATGTAACATCTCAGTACCAGGGCACTGCAATAACTCTGCTGGGTGCCTTTTTAATCTACATTTTTAAAAGGATATATCATTGTCAGGCCTGCATTTTCCTTCACTGTTTGTGATTTCACCAGCTCCCAAAGGGAAGAGAGGGTACCTGATACTGAACCTTCAGAACTATGTCTTGTTGGTGACATGGGATCATCAATTTCAAACTTTAAAAGTTCAACCTTTTAAAAAATCAAATGCAAAGCTCATTGCTTTGCAACTTCTTGATTGGGTTCCACAGCTTCCCTGTTCCACTGCTTCAGCTCATTGCTTTGCATTTGAGATAACTGAGACTGATTCAAACATTCAGCAGGTAAGTGAGCTACTGTGCTGAGCACAACTCGTTCATCTAGAGAAAATACACAACTCATAGCCCAAACTCTCTCGTTCATGACTGACAGGATAAACCACAGAAGCAGCTTGCAGTAACAGTTCTTTCCAGGATGTGTTTTTAATTGAAAGAAAACAATCTCGCAAGTTGAGATTATGACTTAATAGTGAAACTCTCCATCTCTGAAGTGTCTGATAAGATCCTAAAATGTAGCGAGGAGATTTTGGCTAAAGGAATTATCTTTTTAAATTGGACCTTGCATACAAAAGGTCTTGGCTGTGGATGAGTAGGTCAGGAAATGGGTGTTGTAAAGATGATCTTAGATAAGGGAGGCAATTAGCCTGGAATCCATAGATGCGAGTTACTAAATGCTTGGAAAAGGATTTTTTTAAAACCTAACTCTGGGATTGAAAAGAAAAAAATGATGTGATGGGGACA
>NW_017729025.1:19154420-19158943 GCF_001723915.1 Gavialis gangeticus | reverse complement strand
TGATCTTAGATAAGGGAGGCAATTAGCCTGGAATCCATAGATGCGAGTTACTAAATGCTTGGAAAAGGATTTTTTTAAAACCTAACTCTGGGATTGAAAAGAAAAAAATGATGTGATGGTACTGAAAACTTGCAAGGAATAACTGGGATGGAGCCGAGGTAAACATTGTGATAAACTGCAACAGCAGTACAGATTATGAGAAAAAGAGAAAATATCTTGAGAAGCCTTGGCTCATCCATTTCATAATCAGAGCAGGTCTTCATAAAGCTTGAGCAGGTGACTGATACTGGTCTTCCATCAGCCCAGTGGCTGGCAAAAGGCAGGATCACTGGGGAAGGATGAAACTACGCCCTTGTAAGGGAACATCTGCTCATCTTGTAAGGGAACATCTTAAGAGGCTGGACATCCACAAATCAGCTGGCCAGGATGCAATGCACCCAAGAGTGCTAAAGGAACTAGCTGACATTATGGCATAGCCAATGGCGCGGATATTCAAGAACTCGTGGTGCTCGGGCGAGGTGCCTGACGATTGGAAGAGGGCCCATGTGGTGCCTATCTTCAAGAAAGGGAGAAGGGAAGATCCAGGGAACTACAGGCCAATTAGCTTGATCTCAATCCCTGGAAAGATCCTGGAAAAAAATCCTTATGGAAACCATTACCAACATCCTAACAGAAGGTAATATTCTGAGAGAGAGCCAACACGGCTTTATGGCAGGTAGATCTTGTCTGACCAACCCGATCTCCTTCTATGACCAGGTGATGCATCACTTGGACAAAGGAGAAGAGGTAGCTATATTTTTGGACTTCACCGGGTCTTTGACCTGGTGTTCCATGATGTCCTCATGGGAAAATTGGGGAACTGCAGCCTAGACAATTTCACAGTCTGATGCTGGGGAACTGGCTCCATGGATGGACCCAGACAGTGACAGCGGATGGAACCAAATCAACTTGGCGCACTGTAACCAGTGGCATCCCCCAGGACTCTGTTCTTGGACCTGTACTCTTCAATGTGTTTATAAATGATCTGGACTCGGGTGTTACTAGTGGACTGGCTAAGTTTGCTGATGACACCAAACTATGGGGAAGTGCAGCCACTCCAGAGGATAGGCTGGCAATCCAGGCCGACCTCAACAAGCTTACAAGGTGGGCGGATCAAAACCTGATGGCAATGAACACTGAGAAATGCAAGGTGAGAAAGAACCCACACCACCCTTCCAGCCCTGGTGTCTATGAGATCTATTAAATACATGAAGACAACTTCCAGTGAAGTGATGGAACAGAGGCTCAAAGGAAGAATGGAGAAAGGTAGCCCAGAGGTGAGAGCACTTGTAGATGATGTTTCTGAACCAAGAGTGTTTTGCAGCATTACAATCAAGCCACTTGTAAGGCAAGGGATACTCACATGAATTGCAAATGTCAACAGGAAGCAGAACACACGTCCTTGGTTTGTTCTAGTGTCCCGTTAAGCACAAGTCTGATTCAAGGAGTGCAGAGGAAATGTTTGCTCAGAGCTTCTAAGAACAGAGAGTATGTCTCAACATTATCCCTCTGTGAGTGACAATACTATTTCTTCCACCATATTAATCTTAAAGAAAAGGAAAACAAGAGGACAAAATGGGAACAAAAGGAAGGGAAGACAAGTGTCTGTTAAATAGCTGTGTCTTGTATCCTAGTCCCCTGTCCGTTATGGGGAAATTCAACTCTTCAAAGAGTCTCATTTAATTCTTGGAATAAAGAATATGGAAATAGGCTCAGGGAATGTATATCAAGTTGGGGAACAAGGCGTAAGCAACTGGGCACTGAGGGAAGTGGGAGGCATGGGAGCAGCGATGGCTTCTGGCTGCTGCTGCATGTAGCTGCAGATATTTTCCCAGTCCCTCCCGAAGTCAGCACCTGGGGCAGCTGCCCTAGTAACCTCACCCCAGCGATGCTACTGTCTTGGCGGGTAGGACAGAGACTGGCCTACTTGCAAAGTAGCAAATGATGATTTCCTCATTAGACCCTTCCCACCCAAATCTCTTTTCTTGTCCAACCTTTTTGGAAGACTTCAATTTTGCTATGTGCGCTCCATCTCCGTAAGGAGATAGCAAGACTTCTTCGCAGGTAAGGCACATTGCGCCAAGATCTACTCCAGAAGAGCTGGAAAAAAGATTAAAAACCATAGGCCAGGTACCTGGTACTGCGAGTTGAAATCAGTGGAGTGACACAAATCTATGACGGATGAGGTTTTGTCCCAGTGAGTTGTGTGAGAGCTACAGCACCTGGGCAAAGGTCTCTGTGACAGCTGAAAAGCCAGCAGACACTTCCCAGCTTTGGGAGCAGCTCTACAGTAGCTTGGATTTGGCAGTTACTAAGAAAACCTACCAAACCCTGAGGGATGAAGCTGTGGTCCTTGAGTAAACAGACTTTCATGTCATCTTGTGGAAAGTTATGACAGCCATTAAAAAGAGAGTAAAAGAATATCATTATAGCAGTTCAGAAACCTGATCCCACAGGCTTCCGAAGAAGGAACTCACTTGATGCTGAAATCAAGGGGAAAGAGGTCACTGCCGACTGAAGCGTGTACTTTCCCACTGGCAATGCAAGTGCAGACACCTGCAGGATACTGGCATGGAGAAGTGCTGGGAGTAAGTACTCCGAGTTCTGCCAGATGTCTTCCCAGTCTTTTGGTGTATTCAAGGTCTGCTGCGTTGGCCACGTATGAACATTACATTTTTACCAGTGTAAATGATCAGAGACTGGTCTATCCCTGTAACAACAGAAGTTCAGTCCACATAAACTGGTTTTGAAATGGTGGAACCTGGTCTAAGATTTGCCCTTCGTCAAAGGGCGAGTGCGTGTTCTGTTCACTACTGACCTAAACTACGCTGCTTACAGAAAACTGCGTAACTGAGATTGATTCTGCCGTAGGCTTTTTGAATGTCTGTATCTAGCCATCATCTCTAAGAAAACAGTTTATAGGCCAACCCTTGTTAAGGAACCTAGCATCTGAAAACCTGATTAAAACAAAGAACAGATGAGTGATATTTTCATCATTCTTGGTTAATATTTGTATTAAAAGAGCACCAGCTGTCCTAGTCTAAACTAGGGCTTTGATGCACTGGGGGTTGAACAAAACCAGAGCCTTGCCAGATTTATGCCCCTGTATGAGGGGCAGTTCCCATCCAGAGGGCACCCCCCCCCATAGGGGAAAACACCCTCAGCAGGGCATCCCCCAGCAAGCATCCCTTCAGCAGGACGTATTTCCTTTTCTCTCCAAGGTGTCACCATGATCCCCACACAGCTAATTAACCCAGCACCAGTAAGCCTGTTCAGAGCAATCCTCATGCTTAGACACATGATCCTCTGGCACACCTGTTCCTTACCTGAAGCAGCTCAGTTGTGTGCATGGCAATGTGGATGGGCTAGGTCACTCTGGCCAGAAGCAAAGCTAATTCTCTCAAGCACAGTGCCACGCAAGCACAGCAACCCTGCTCGGGGTCCTGGAGCTGGGGCAGTTGTAGGCTTGGTGATCTCACGCCCTGTGCTGCTCACACTATACAGGGTATGGGTCTGCATACACCGCAAAGATGCTTAGGAGCTACATGCCCAAGAAACAGATAGAGGGAGGGAGAATTTGAGAAACAACATGCAATGCACTTCAGGGGCCTGCATATTGAATAAGTGTATCACTTGCTTAAGTGATTAGCACAATACCTGTCCCAGTTTTTTGCCGACACCTTTGATTCTCACTGTCCACTTGTTGGCATGTCTACCGGATAAATAGGCACTCTTCAGCCCCGCTCGCTAGCAGCTGTCCAGGCTATTAGCTGCATACGGTGCTCTGAGACAGTGTAACCAGCCTTAGTAAAGCTTAACACGGGTAATTCCTGTAGCTAATGAGCATGTTTTCATTGAATTGGAGTATGTGCACAGCCTTTCTTCAGTCCCCAAGCTATTCCTTGTTACAAGCAAAATGGTCCAGGGGATGAAAGCAACAGGGGTGGAAGCGACTAAGAAAGGAAAATAATCGTGTGTATCTTATGTTTACTTGCTGCACACACTTTTTTGGCTGAGATGTCTAAAAGACTCCAAAGGGGCTCAAATCCCATTAAATAGCAATTGGGGGCCTACCTCAGACTCTTTTGAAACCTCTTGATTTATACAGACACATGCCCCTTTTATTGCTCTTGCTTTATGCACTGTAATGGAAGCATAAATTGGGGCAAATTCTTTCCCCAGCCTACACTTACCACTGTACACCAATCAAGTCTGGCCTCTCGGATCTGGAAACTGAACGTGACCCAGTTTTCAGGGAACATACATCTAGTCACAGTGGTGTTCAGATCTCAGCGTATTTTAAAATCTTAGCACAGGCTGGGCAGGAGAACTGCCTTCTGGCTCCAAAGATAAGTTGTGAGGTCAGCTGGATTTTAAGACCTCTAACATGGCATGTTAGAAACATTTCGTGGAGGAACCAAGTTTCCAGCACTCAGCCTGCCCATACCTGGAGCGAGAAAATCTTATTTGGGGGGGGGGGGGGG
>NW_017729025.1:19152687-19154308 GCF_001723915.1 Gavialis gangeticus | reverse complement strand
GGGGGGAAAAAATTTTTTGGGGGGGGGGGGGGGAGTAAAACCTAAACTTAAAAGATACTTCTACACACACACACACACAGACAGACACACACACACATGCACCCCCCTCCCCCGCCCAGCAGGTAAGTGTGTAGGGGGCAGGGGTGTGGGAGAGGGAAAGGGTGTGAGTTCTGGGGGGCGGGGGATAGATCAAGACCCCTGTGGTGAGGGAGGGAGTAGGGAAGGGGCAGGAGTGAGTGGGACCCTGGGGCAGGTCGTGGGAGGGTCAGAGCCCAGGCAGCTTGTCCAGGGGCATGGGGTGCTGCTGCCGCTGCACACACCCTTGGGGCAGGCATGGGGGGGCACGTGTCCCTTGGATCTGTGCACGGCGTGGAGGTGGGCTGCCTCTGTGAGCTGGGCTCTGCATCCCACTGCCAGTGCCCCGGCTGACATACGACCCCATGTGCCTCCTGTCACTGGGCGGGCAGGAGCCTCGGTGCAGCCAGCGTGCAGGAAGCACATAGCCTCACACAGCTGCCGGGGCACCGGCAGTGGGGTACAGGCTCCAGCCCACAGTGGCAGCCCGCCTCTGGCCCATGCACAGATCGGGGGGGGGCACATGCCCCCCATGCCTGCCCCAAGGGTATGCACAGCGGCAGGAGCTCCCTGCACCCCTGGATGAGCTGCCACGGCTCCAACGCTTCCATGACCTGCCTCGGGGCCCTGTTCACCCCTGCCTCTGCTCCTGCCCCTGTTCCACTCCCTCCCTCACAGTGGGGCCTTGATCTGCTCCTCCAAGCCCTTTCTCTTCCTCCCCTCTTCCCCGCCTACATACTTACCTTGCACATGCGGCAGGCCCGGGCTGAGTTCCTGGCCGCCTGTGGGCTTCAGCTGCTCATCTGTGTCTGTGCGCATCCCTCCCGCCCTGCTGCAGCAGCCCAGAGCCTGCACCCAGGCTGCCCTGTGACCTTCTGCCCCAAAGGCTAATGGGGCTGAGCCCCCCACCACCACTGCCCTGTGTTTGGGGGGGCTCAGCCCCATTAGCCTTTCAGTACCTATGGCCTTACCTAAGCATGAAGAAACCCATGGGTGCCTTGCTAGCTTTATCATAACTTTAAAAATAAAATGTCCTTTTGTGCCTCACAATCATAACAATCCCACCTGATCCCTGGGGTCTTACCTTATTATGCCCACTTCAGGTACCTGGCATGTGGCCCGTGCTGCTGCCTCAGAGGAAGCTGTCTCCCAGGCAGTGAGAGGATCAGTCCTCAGTGCCCGGTAAGTTTGTTGGAACAAGTCAATATCAGAGAACAGGGGACCATGGGAGCTAAAAATTAGCTAGGAACAAATGAATTGAAAAATGCAACTTTGGGAGGCCAGAAACTATTCACAAAAATGAGTTTAATTCAACAAAGAGTTTAATCTAAAACAGGGGCAATAAACTCATCAGGTCCTCTGGGCTGGATGAGCTGCACAGAGCCTGTCTGTGGGCCCGACTGGGCTGGAGGACTGGCCCCATGCATTGGGTCCAGAGTGCAGGGCTGGGGCTGGAGCACGCTGCATACAGCACACGGCCTAGTCCTGGGCATACCACATGTGGCTTGTGGGTCCGCTCCAAGACCCATGGGCAGCACCACCGGCT
>NW_017729025.1:19138648-19147687 GCF_001723915.1 Gavialis gangeticus | reverse complement strand
CTGGGCTGGAGGACTGGCCCCATGCATTGGGTCCAGAGTGCAGGGCTGGGGCTGGAGCACGCTGCATACAGCACACGGCCTAGTCCTGGGCATACCACATGTGGCTTGTGGGTCCGCTCCAAGACCCATGGGCAGCACCACCGGCCGGATGATAGGGCTATGCAGGCTGGATCCAGCTTGTGGGCTGCATCTTTGACATCCCTAATCTAAAACAATGGAAAGAAATCCAGAAAGGTCCAATGTTTAAGATGACCATGCTTAAAATGAAATGTTTCACCTTTTTCTTTAGACATTGCTTTAATTTTAAGGTAAAAAAATAAGAGTTCAATAACCCAAAACAGAAACAAATTGCTTTATTTCAAATAAAACCTGAATTTTCAAGGGGAGGCTACTTTCCTAAAAAACTTCCTTTTGGGCTGATCTGAAATGAGGTGGTGGTTGTTGCTGTTGCTCTCTTAGGCCAGCCAGCTGTGAGATCCCACCTTTCCACAGCCCTTGTTGCAGGCCTGAGCAGTGGGAGCGGCCAGTCCTAGCGTACGCCCGTCTTGCCTCACATCTCGCTCTTCCCAGAGGATGCAGAATTGCGCAACAGTTTTTGTGATGAGAACCGACATTCCCTGAAAGACAAGAGCTGGCTGGAAAACATCTGTCAAAACAAAATCTTGAGCAAAAATGGGAGAAGAAAAGTGTGGATAATTATTTTGCATTTGTTCAAAGCAGCAACAAAAATATTATTTTACTGCTATTTATGCCAGCGACCCAGAAAAGGCAATTAAGGGTATGTCTGCGCTCCAGCCTGGGATGTGACAGCAGTGCATACCGTCCTACCTGTGCTGGTTTGGGTGTCACAACAATGTAGCCGCAGCAACACAGACCCCAGGACAGACATGGTGTTGGAGGTTTTGTGGACTACTCTGAGCTCAATGTTGCCATGGTTACACTGTAAATGGCACCTAAATGAGCTAGTTCAACCTTAGCCTGAGCAGGCCCAGGTGAGTCGCAGTCATACCTTTAACCGCAGAGCAGATTTTCCTTAGAAGGCTGCTGGTTTGATCCCGTTCAGTAAGGGCCAGCCAGTTCCTCGCCCCTGTGTAGACCCTGCAAGGGCAAAGGGTTGCACAGGCTTCACTGGGGGCCACTGGAATTGCAGCATCATAGGGATACTAATGGACCAAGTTGAGTGCTGTCCAGGGGGCGCTTTTCAAGTCAGTGTTTGGCTTGGGCTCTTACCTGAAACCCAAGCTGCTCCCAGGTGCATGGAACTAAGGGGACAAACAGATGTCACCAAACTGAAGGGGACGAGCTGGCAGGACATGGCAGCCTGCGCCTCCATGCAGGGCCCTGCACTGATTTTTGCCCTGCCTGAAGCATAGGTGTGCATGGGTCCCAGCAAACAGGCACAGGGCAGTGGGGAGCTGGGGAGTTCCTGGGGCCCAGTGCCTTTGTGCTGGGACCTGTGCTGAGTCCCCCACTGACACAGAGGCCTGGGTCAGCACTGGTCCCAGCATGGAGCGCCAGGGATTCCCCAGGTCCCATGTCTCTATGCTGGGAGTCATGTGGGCTTTCCCCGCTTGCAACTGCCCCTCCTCACCTCCTGCCAGGGCCCATGCTGACCAGCGTCTTCTTATGAGGCATGGATCCCCGCCTGCAAGCAAGGGGTGCATGGGATTCCCCGGATCCCATGTCTCCGTGCTGAGACTGCGCAGGTTTTCCCTACTTCCGGAGACGTGCCCCTGGAGATCCCAGGATGAATTTCTGTAAGTGGGGAATCCTGACATTGCCTGCTTACAGGGATGTGCCCCGGGCATATCTGTAAGCTGAGAAAGCCAGGCTGGTGCTGTGGGGCGTGAGGGGCCTGATCCTGCCTGGGGTGGTGGGAGGAGCCAGCCCTGGGCTGCCCACACTCTACCACCACAGAGGGAATAGATGTTGGCTACAATAAAGCGGCACAATTTATTAGTACCTTTTGTCAGGCCACTGATGTGGTGCAACACAGTGTGGGGGCATCTATTTGCTTGGCATTTGTGCCACCATAAAATTATTACAGCAGCACAAATGTGATGTCAGGGGATGCCTGTTTCTATCCTAGCAGTCTAGCTCACCTGGTCACCTTCAAAAGCATTGCTGCCCCACTCAGGAAGTTCTGGGGAGTGTAAACTCAGGGGCCGCTTTCATGCAAGAGCACATCACCATATCAACAATATGTCAGTGTATCTGGGCTATGACTCTGCAGCCCCAGTTATTAATTGTCTGGCTTGCTCAGGACCAGAGTTTTTCATATCATAGAAAATTAGGGCTGGAAGGGACTTCAGGAGGTCACTTAGTCCAACCCCTGCTCAACCAGCCCCAACTTGATCATCCCATCCACCCCTACCCATCACATCCACCTGCCCATAACCTCGTCTCACAAACCCAAATGTTTACTGGCATGGGCAAATGGGTGCCAGGAGGCCTGTGCCCCTGTGCTCTAGTCTGATGAGCAACTGTCCAATCTAGTCCCACAAAGGGAGCTCCAGCAACTTGATTGTTGCTTCTCCTTGTCCTGTGAAATCAGCTCTGCCCCGGCTAAGCACAGTCCTACAAAGTTCACTGCCCAGTCGCAAAGCCCAGTCCTGCAGAACCAGCTCTTTGCAGGGCTCAAAGCCTGGATTGAACAACCCTGCTAGAAAGGACCAGACAACACAGTTTTTCTTGCCCCTTTGCTATACTTGCATTCACTACCCAATGCTAATCCACTGCCTGTCAGCAGAGTCATTAACCCCATCTTATACCTTTCACAATTTCTCCCCTCCATGTGGACACCCCCGGTCATGTCATGTCCATAACCAGAACACAAAGTCCAAGCAAGCTAATTGCAAAGCGCTGTACAGGATGACATTGGGGTGAAATGATAATTTATGCAAACGAAGCCCGCCAGAGTTGGCATTATGCCCTTTTGCTTAGTAGGAACCAACTTCCATCCTTTTCCTTCTGACTCTGAGGCTTCCACACAGGTACCTAGGCCAGGACCTAGCAGATTAGCCCAGAGACCCATCTAGTACACCATTTACATGCTGCCTAATGTGAGTTACTTCAAAAGGAAGGTAAAAACCTCCTCAATAGACAATCACAGAAGAACTTCTGTCTATGAGGGATGTAACATAGTGGGGGCTTCTCTACGTTATGCAAAGGGCTAAATCAGCCCACACTTCCCCTTGGAGTGCAGGGGCTAAAGTTGAGAGAAAACTTCCTCTAACACTGGTTGTGCTTTAGTGTTTTGTTCATTTGCATCACAATGTTAACGCAATTAAAGATTCAGTCTGGAGTTCAAGCGTTCAGTTTGCTAGGTACCATATAAGTAAGTTCCCTTCAGGAAAAAGCCATTCTTAAATTCCTCCAAACCCCTTTACACACAATTTGGGTTTAATCCTGATCCTTTTGAGTTGAATGGCTCAATTCCCATGAATGTCAGTGGGAACAAAATTAAAGCTGTCATTTTGGGACAGAGAATCTATACTGCGCAGAAAGCAAAATATCCCATTACGACAGCTTCAGAGTTAAAAAGAAATGGGTTGTAACAGATGTTGATTTGCAGGATAAACAAACTGATTCAATTCAATTGGGCCTCCTCTACCATTTTGCTGCTTTGTTCTTTGATTTAAAGTGTCAAAGGCAGCACTTACCTGGCTTACATGACAAAAAACACATGCCAGGGCAGACACATAAATCTGCAACTAGAAAACGCATCCAGTTGTCTTGTAGGTCTGTTGTATTCGCCTATCATCCTTTAACCTCTAGACCTTGGCTTGTGTCCAGGGGCCGGTACACTACAGAAAAAAAGCTCCATTTTCAAAGCTTTAACAGCTTGTAAGTGAAATGATTGCCTTTGATGCCGAGATCTCTCAGGATTACATTAGTGTATTAGGTTGTACTAAGTAAGCAGATTTAGCTGTGTTGGTTTAAAATCTCCATCTCCAAAAGGTGGCCGGGGGGGAGGAGGCTTTACTTTTTAACATTTTTCAGTGCCATATCAGCTAACTCACTGCTGGGCCCACCAGGTACAAGTATGCAGACTTCCTCACTAACTGAAAACCCTATCTTTACATTAAAGGCCAAGCTTACTGTGCTAAGAGAAATTGCATAGGCCAAACCCTTGGCTGGCAGGCATCACTGTTGCTTTACCCAAGATAATAGAATTATGCTGATTTCCACCGGCCGAGCTCGAGCGCTGGAAGGGATATTAACAGCGATTACATTTCTGCAGCCAATGCATATTCCTCTTGACTTCAGTGATGGTTAACACAGCAAGGTCAATACCTCTACATTGCCTTATTTGGGCAAGGTTATAGGCCTTATTGATCACAAAGGCACCCCGTGTGGGTTCCCCTCATCTGATAACTGTAACTGTCACAGGCAGACACTCTGCAGTCTGACTTTTGGACATGTGCCAGACCAGGAAACTGGGCAAACTCCTTCCCCAGCCAAGTAAACTCCATTGAGAAAGACAAGGCATTTAAGCATGTCGTTTGGTACAGTGCCCTGTGCTAGTGTTTGGCTTACCTATAGCACAGCGCCTTGCCATTATGGCGTCTCATCTGCATGGCCATATTTCAGTCCTGCGTAAAGGGCAGATTTGTGGTATGCTGCTGCCAGTGAATCAAGTAGACTCAGTCACCTACTGCTTAGTGCTGTTCTCTTTCTGCTAACTTTCTTTACTGCTTCTCTTCTTGAGAGTTGAGTCCATTTTCCTGAATGACTGGGACAGTCCAAGTATGTACTGGGTGTCCTTTTAAATTACCAGGAGTTCATTTCAGCTGCATCAATACATAGAGGTCTCCCCTAGTAATGTTCCCCCCCCCCCGAAAAGCAGATCTGTTACTTAGAGGACAGTATTTTGTTTAGAGGTGTTAGGGAAGAGAAAGACTGTGTCTCCATTGACTTATTGCAAATGTAGACTGCGACATAATTCAGATCCTTTAATAATTAAAAGGTATTTGAGTCTTCTTAGCCTAAAGAAACAGATAAGCAGCTTTCAGCGTACTAGAACCCGGACTGGTTTTACAAGGGGCATTTGTGGCATATTCTTCCAGTGCTGAATAATGCATTTAACACTTTCATAGCCAAATCAGAATATTAATGCAGGCTCCTTGCATAGATAAATTGCTTGATATTTTCATGACCTCTGCATTTCTTCGAATGTGAATTTTAAATGATTATGAACTCAGATCATTTGAGCTCTGACCATGTGAATCTCCTGATAAATTCAAAATAAAGGAGACATGCTGTCTAATTCTGCAAGCAAGATGCAAGTCAGAATGAAACACAAAACCCGCTGTGGAATACAATTCCTGGTTCAAAGAAAGGGATCAAAAAGCTTCCTGCCTTCTATCTGGCCTAGAATTTCCCATGCCCTGGTGCTTCAAGGCCAGTTTTAAATGCTAATTTTATCTATATGTAATAATTACAAATGACAGGAAACTTACAAGAACTAATCTTCGTAACCTGCACACAGATGGCTGCCTGATTTGATAAATCCTGTATAGTTTATGATATTGAATACCTTTTTGCTGTGCCATATCAGATGCTGCTGCCATGGATCTTAATACCTCCATGTTGCATAAGAGGGTTGTTATACTTTTGTGACCGAGAATAATACAGTTGGTTCAAAAACAGGGTAAAGGGGAAGAAATATTTTGTGCTTAACCTGCCCAGATGGCTTCCATCCATTCTACTACATAATTCCTGTAATTCAGGGTCACGTTACAGGACAAAAGCCATGCTTCTCTACTAATAAAATGAGAGAAGTTGTGAAGTGCACAGAACGTGTTGAGCTCTACTGCATTCTTGTAAAAAACATTTTGCACATGTCTGCAGCGTGCCCTGCTCCAAATGTTTGTGGGTGGAAAATGAAGTAGCCGCTAAACCTATTACAAGAGACATGAGAGAGCATGACACATGAGGCTTAATGGGCCTGGATTTTAGAAGCACTGAGCTCCCCGCACAGCTCGCTCTGACTTAGCCAGTGCTGTGAGTGCTGAGTACTTCCGGGTGTGCAATACAACCCTGCTGGTTAAACTCTCCATTTCCAACCTCACAGTTTCTTGCTACAGCTTGCAGCTTTTACATTGGTTTCTTTTTAAAAAAATGTATTTTTAAAAATCCTTCTTTTGCATAAATGATCTAAATATGCAATTGGAAGCAAAACTGAATGCATGAAGACCTTATAGAAGAGTGGAGCTCAAACTTTTGGCCTCATGAGCAGGATGAGTGGGGCTCAATCCATCTGTGGGCCAGATCCAGCCAGTGGGCCTGATCAGGCAGGCATGGTGGGAAGAAGCCCAGCCCCAATCCAGCCATGCAGGGGAAAAGTGCATGGGTCATCCCTGATCCAGTGGTGTGTAGGGGACGGGGCAGGGCCTGACCCTCAATCTGGCCATGCAGGAGGAGGGAGCGTGGCCTGGCCCCAACCTGGCCATGTGGAGCTTGGGAATTTGGTGGGGGGTTGCAGTGTTAATTATCACTGCTTCCCTGCCACCACCTTTCCCAAGGCAAAGGGAGCCTGCAGACCGGATGCCACGGTTCCACAGCCTTGTGTCGTACAATGTTAAAATTGACAGATGACTTTGGCCTTTTCTCTCCTGCTTATGGACCAGAAAAATGTGGTCCAATCTATGTAACTAGGCATGTAATCAGGCAGTGCATTTAATCTCATTCATACATTACAGCTTCTGTAATAAGGATGCTGAAAAAAGAGGAGGAAAAATGTTTTTTCTCCAATTTTATTCTTGGCTTAACATAACAGAGAGGGCGTGAGTGGGTTGCCCAGCCTGCTGGCTTCTCCTGGGGGGCTCCTCAGCCAGTCTTCCCAAATAACCCACAGTCTTTTAAACCAAAATGAGCAGCATAAAATCCTGCTGTCCAGTCCTGGACATGGAGGGGAGCCCCTTTGGCTCTGGACCCAGCACGGCAGCCTGGCCCATCCCTGCAGCAAGCAATTCAGCCCACAGCTTGCTTCCTCTCCTGTTCTCTCCCCTGGGGCTTTAAACACCCGGTGGGATACTCCCTCATTCTCCAAATGACCTGCAGCTGGGCTTCCTCAACAGGGCAGACTGTTTTCTCTTTAAGTGACCGAGTGCCCTGTTACAGAGGAAAGATGACCAACTCCTCACATATACAGACCTGGGGAATATTAGGGGAGACGAAGAGCTCTTTAGGATGAAGAGCAGCACTGACACAAGATTAAATGGCTGCAAGCTAGCTACTGATAGGTTCAGATTGGAAATTATAGAGAAGAAGATGTTTAACTATTGGAGGGGAAGGGGAGTGGGGACGGGGGGGAATCTTTCAGGCAAAGTGTTTGGGGAAAGGAATCGGCATCTCTTTTTGAGCTGGAAAAGTGGAAGGGATGTGTGAGATGTGGACTCACGTCACTGCAATTTCCAGGGTAGGGTGTAAAGGCAGCTCTGTAATGGAGACATCTGGTAATCCTAGGCCTCAGGACTTTGGTGGTCACCAGTTGGGTTCAGGGTTCAAAGTGAACATGGTGGGGCTTCCTTTGGTCACCGATTGCCTGTGAATGTAGGGGACTCGATGGCCCAGAAGGCCCCTTCAGGCTTATGTGCTTTTTCTCCTAAGACTTCCCTAGCCAGAAAATAACTTTCAAGGGGAGAAAGCATAAAGGAAGTGAACGGTGGGGTACAAAGTACTGTGCCTCCATTTTTAGAGAACAAGGGTGAAACCAAAATCCTTTGAAAAGGAGACTAGTATTTAGTCTCTCAAGCCACGGAAATTATTCTTGAGCAACACGGGTACCTGAAACCAGCCTAGCTGACACAGAGGCCCTGGGCTCACTCTCAACTATTTGACACTGCTGTAGATCAGGTTACCTCAATGGAATTACTTCTGATTTACACCAGAATCAGATCAGGAACAGGGCACTTGTGAATACCCCTACAATGAGAAAGATGAAAACAGGAAGGGATTATCTATAACATCACGTGTGTAAGTGGATCCACCTACAGCCATTGCTGCAGCAAGGAGATGGATGGTACAACAAAGATGCTTGTTGCATTCTGTTACGATCATGGGCTTGCAAGAAGTTGTGTGGCGTTGTGATGAAAACTACTGACTTCTGGGCCTTCATTTTTTTGCCCCAAATTTTCACTGTGTTCCAGAACCAGATTGCACAGTTTGCTTCCACCTTTCTACACCTGACACATTGTTTCACATCAAAGCAATGTCTATAGCGATCGGTCTGCACCTTTACTCTGCAGTCCATAATGCAGCAGCAAACCATGACCCACAGAGTACTCATCAAGGACTACTAGAGGGTCCCAAAAGGTAACAAGAAAGAGTTGAGAGGTCTCAGTTTCTTTAGCGTCCGCAAGAAGGTTTGCACTAGAAGATGGTATCTTACTCCAAAATAGTCTAGCCAAGTTGAAGTCAACACTGGCCAAGTCAGCTGTGATCAACCTAGCGATTTGAATTAACAAGCAACGTTAATCAGACTTGATTGACAGACAAAGGCCTAGGTGCTAGGATCAGGGACACATCACTAGAAGGCAAGACTTTTATCATAAACTGCTGTCTGTACACTCATTTTGCTACACACAGGTCTGCATTAGTAACTGTGGCATATTGCTTGCCACAGGAAAATGACTGTTCCCCACATAGTGTCTGTTCTGTGTTAAACCATCACTCTGCTCCAATCAATGTCTCAACCAATGATTTGTTCAGCAGAAGATGCTGCCCATTATTTTGATGCATTGTTATGATTTGCATTGTACTCACCTGGGAAACAAGGGGTGCCTTGTACAGGAAATGAATTGCCCAATAAAAGGAAATGGAGAGAAAGAGAATTAAGTGAGGAAGAGAAAAGCACAGGATAGATCACTTTGCCAGCTTGGACTGAGGACAACCCTGAGCAAGCCAAAGGATGGGGATGTAAAGATAAGTATTGTGCTCTTCTGCTCCATTGAGTTCTAGGCCAGCTGTGTACCATTTTAGTCTCCAAACTTAGGCTACACAGCAGGCTGCTAATAGCCTTGAGGAACGGAAACT
>NW_017729025.1:19130342-19133648 GCF_001723915.1 Gavialis gangeticus | reverse complement strand
AAGAGAATTAAGTGAGGAAGAGAAAAGCACAGGATAGATCACTTTGCCAGCTTGGACTGAGGACAACCCTGAGCAAGCCAAAGGATGGGGATGTAAAGATAAGTATTGTGCTCTTCTGCTCCATTGAGTTCTAGGCCAGCTGTGTACCATTTTAGTCTCCAAACTTAGGCTACACAGCAGGCTGCTAATAGCCTTGAGGAACGGGAACTACCAGAGATTAAAAGTGTTCAGGGCAGTCAGCTCTGTACCCACCCAGCGCCAGGGTGGTTTTCCTGTGGGTTACACTATCGTGTGTTGAGAGTCTGCTCTCAAAGCAATCTGTTGCATGCCCTGGGCCAAGGCATGTAATAGCACCTGGAGTTGTGAAGTGCCTGATTTGCAATGTGAGTTCAGCAAGGTCCTCACGGAGGCACAGGTTTGCACGCACACACATGCACTGTCACCGGTGGGGGAAACTGGTTCCCTCAGTCATTTCCTAACACACTGCAGTGGTTGTGGGTAAAAGGCTATAAAAAGGCATGCAAGACGCATAGGAGAAAGAAGCAGTGACAGGAGGATTCCTAGAAGACAACAGGAAATTAGAAAAGCGCCCTTCTAGGAATCACACCCGCTACTTTTCTCTCTTTCTGTGTCTGTGCGGGAAGGGGGGGAGACTGGTAGCAGACTTCCTCTCCTTATAACTGGCAGTGTTTGGGTGAGTTGTGAACACAGTGCGGCGGGGAGAGGACAAAGGGGAAGAGCTCCTTCAGGTCTTCATGCGCTGGAAGTGGGTTGTGCTGTTGCTGGGGGGGTTGAACAAAGGGGTTTGAAATGTAAATGGTCACCGGGCTTGGCCTAAATAGCAATGTAGACATACCATGAGAGCCGACAGCCCTCAAATGTCATATAATCACAGGGTTGGATGGGACCTCAAGGGTCGTCTTGTCCAGCCGCCTGCCTGAGTGCAGGAATGCTAATTTGAAACCAGCCCTGTCAAACGCTTCCAGCCTTTTCTTGAAAACCTCCAATGAAGGAAATTGTATCGTTTCCCTGGGCAGTGTAGTCAATCAATAGAACTTACCAACAACGGCACTTCCTAGGATAGGTGGCGAATTGGGGAGTCCCTTGTAAGACAGAAACTGTGGATGGAGTAGACGAAGGGTACCTGGTTGTTGGATAATGTCAGCGTGCTTGCCTACGCACGACATCCACCCTGAAAAATGCCAACTCATTTAAGCTTTAAAGCACCAGTTAAGGGAGAGATTTTTTTGTTTGCGTGGATGGGAGTCAGGTTAGATACAAAACACGAGTTACACCTCAAGCTAACACTCCAGCAAAGTCCTTAAGTGCTTTTGAAAAAGTCACTTTTATATTGTACATGGAAGCAATGTCCTGTGCTTCCTGTTATATTGTACATGTCCTGTTATATTGTACCTGGAAGCAGCATTCATTTAACCCATTCAATGGCTCTCGTTAATAAAATGGCGAAAGCCAAGAAGAATGTCCTAAATCCCTGGATACTGAACTTCAATGAAGCAGCCCATGACAAATGTATGAGGATGTTATTAAAGCAGCAAACCTTCTGGTTATCAGCATGTGAGTGCATTCTTCTGGGGTTAGGTGGGACGGGGAGGCGAGGGCCCCTTTCAGAAGTCCCATAGAGATGTTTGCTCAGCGACTGCCATTCATCAGAAGAACATTTCTTAAATTGTTTCCAGCACTTCCAAGGGCCTGATTGTGACTTGTCCTTTTTTTTTTTTAGATTAATGCACATGCAACAGTGTTAATTAAATACCACATCCATACCCTCCCCCCCGCCAGTTCTAACAAAGGAACCAGAATGATCTCTTTGGTGGGGGTAGGGATCTGTAGTATGTTTTATTCAACGCCACGTCTGCTTGCCAAGTTCATCAGAAATTCTATTAGTAATTTTAGCCCTTGAAACTTTTCCCTCTGCTCACACAAGCAGGTGGAACAGCTGCATATTTGGATGCAGACGGCCAGTTGGAGCTCATCTTTTCCCATGGAGAATCAGCACAGCAGCTACTCTGTGCTCAAAGCAACTGAGGGAGGTAAAAACAACTGGTTTCAAACGGCAGCCAAGTGCAAGGCTTGTGCACCTGCCAGAGGTTCAGGGGGAAGTTTGGAAGATGGCAGATGGTCCATCCCACCTGCAAGTCATCGACAGTGACTCAGGCGCCCTCTGCCAGATGGAGCCAGTTGTTCCTTTTGGAACGGGCTCAGCATTGCCTGAAACTACTGGATGGAGCAAAGCTATGTGAGATTAGTCCCAGGAGGCTGCACTAACAGTTAGCTCCCATTTGTATTTATTTCCTTCATGTCGTCCCTTCCAGTCCTTGGATCCCAACGTTAGTCAAAAGTACTGAGTTCCACTTCAAAATTATATAAAGTGGGGTGGGGGGCAGCTGTCAAGCAAACAAGACATTTAACAAGACTTTAACAAGACAGTTGCATGTGAGGTGGCTGCATGTGATCCGAAAAACAGCACTGTGCCAAGCGATCCTAAAGCAACAGAAAACCACACAACTCACCTTGTTTCGTGTTTAATACAAACCTGCCATTGAAACTGTGTTTGTGAAAAGGTCTGCTCAAGTTCTGGTATTTCTTGCTGAGTAGATCTGGACCAAAAGGAGGGGAGGGTGGGGAAATCACATGAAACCTGCCTCTTCTACCCAAGTGTCTCTTACAAGAACAGAAGAACTGCCATTTACTGGGTCAGACCGTAAATCCATCTTGCCCAGTCTCCTGTGTCACACAGGGGCAGAAAGCAGATGGGAGAGGGAACTGGGCCTGACCAGGATTTTGTCAACTGTTCCTCTCTTACTTGCAGGCTCCAGCATTTAAGGCCTCCTTAAAACGTAGAGGTGCAAATAATGGGAATTAACTACCCCTAAAAAGGTTATTTGGTAGCATGTTCCCGATCCATTTTCACATGAACCTTTGCACAACCAAGTCCCTGATTCCTGCAACGAAGTGCCTGAAAATGGTTTCTTAGAACACTATTGGTAGCCCATCACAGCCAGCACAGGAGACTGAGTATTTGCACAATGCCAAAACACCACTTCAGGAAAAGGCCCTAGAAACATTTAGGAGGTAGATAAGGGAGCTCAGTACCTGAAAGCACTGAGACACTGGTCCAGCAGGTAAGTTCCTGATTTCCTCTTTGTCCTGTATTCTTCACCTGGAGAGTTTCAAGAGCCACGTGCTTCTGATTAAAGAATGCAACCACAAAACAGATTCAACAAATCAAGAACTGACCTGCCGGGCAGCGCAGGGATTTTGTGCAAGCATCATTGCAAACTTACG
>NW_017729025.1:19119503-19125342 GCF_001723915.1 Gavialis gangeticus | reverse complement strand
TCAAGAACTGACCTGCCGGGCAGCGCAGGGATTTTGTGCAAGCATCATTGCAAACTTAAGTGTTGTTGCTTACAACACATCAAAATGCCCAACATGGGCACACGCTGGTGGAAATGAAAACTACTGATTATGGATCTGATCTCAAGCCCATTGAATCTAAACCTTTCATCAGACTCCAGTTGGCTTTGGATCAGGCCTGAAGTGGCTGTCTTCCTTTTTTTTAGCTGGTTTTAGAAATACACTGTTCTCCTGAGTTTGCCTTTCTTTCATCAATTGTTTTAAAAACATTATTGGCTAAACTCCCCTGAGACAAAGCCAAATAGTTGGATTGAGAATGAAGTAATAATGGAGTTAGGTCATGGATCCACTTTGTGGCTGTTTCTGCAGTCCTAAGCCTACACAAGACTCTTTGTACCCTGTCCTGCTGGGCACAATAGCTTTTGTCAAGCTTGATCTACCCCTATTGCCCCACCTCCCTAGGGGAGGAGGTGCAGGCCGGGCCAGTGGGTGGGATACCTTTCAATTCCATTGAAGTCTTTAGGGATTTTGCAGTGCCATGAATTGAGCTCAGGGTGCATGGTGCCTCCCAGGTTCTGCCCGTCTTAGCATCGTGCAACTGCATCAGTAGTTCTGGTGAAGACCTAGAGGAAAAGGCATGATCAGTGTTACCCATTAAACTCGGCTATATTCACCTGAAACTCATTTGTCAATCACTGCAGAGAAAGGGCACAGCAAAGAGAGCAGTAAGGGCCAAAGTGGGACAGTTATGGCTGCATCAAGTCACACATGTCAACTTCTGAAACGACTTGCAGCCTGCACTAGGTGTGACACACACACTGAGTTTACAGCTGGTTGTGCCTTCCGCGTTGCATAGAGACCCAGCAGTAGGCTCTCCTGTGCAAAGCAACTGTCTTTTTAAAGTAGAAATACCATTTATAGAGGAATTCAAGGTGGACTGCTCTATCTTAATGGCTTGCATGGTTTGGTAGCAGTCTTGGAATGGGATCCAAATCTTGGCCCACTGGTCAAGAACCCACACCAGGCAAGGGGGTCCATCTACCTGGGGCAGTTCAGGCAAGTTTCTACAGACAGTAGTGCACAAGGGACAGATGTGACTAAGCAACAGGTTCAACTGCCTTGAACTCCATGGTTGTGTGTGACTCCACAGCCCCCAGGGTCACCTCAAGCCCCTGAAACCATAGCAAGAAGCGTTCTCTTCTCTGCCACTCTGTTCCAGCCCTGCTCGAGACCAGGGTAATTTTGCCATTAGGAGGACAACAATTATACAGGAGGGTTTTATTACAAGCCTGGGCTGGGCATGGGGCTTAGGCTATCAGGGAAATATATTAATTCTATAGAAAGGAGCTCTCTGGAACAGTCCATTGGGGTCTAGTGGATATGATGTAAGTAAGGATTCAGAAGATTTTGGTTCAAATCTCACAGCTACCGCTACCGCTGTTGGTTACTTCACCTCTCCACCTCTCTTTCATCTCCCCTAGTCTATCCTCTGTATTTAAACAGGAAGACTTTTAGGACAGGGATATTTCAATGTCTAGTGCCAAGGGTTGTGGAGATCAGGAGGGGGCCTCTTGGTGCTAGCTAAATACAAATAATAAATAATGATAATGGTAAAATCGTGAACAACGGCAGCCAGATATATGCAAGGTCCTGACGACGTCTTGTGACAGAACTGCAGGCTAGTCTTGTTGTCCTAGTGTTGAGAATTTTGCAATTGTGTATATTTTTAAATAATAGATGCGCTACTGAACTATGTATTTCAAGACCACACCATAAACCACACCATACCTATATTAAATAAATTTAATGCAACTCTGCTGCAAGGATTCCTTTCCTAATCATAATGTAATGGATTTAACTGTTCAAAAGTGATGGCTGATCCCATTCTAAGTGGTGGATTAGATTAGATTTGAATTTGTTGTGTAATCTGGGTTCAATAAGTGCTTGGAAATTGCTGAGGACTTTATGTTTTGTTTTTAAGCTTTACTCTCTAAGGACCAAGGCTGCATGTATGACAACGGACGAAGGGATGTATTTGAAATGCAGATGTAAATCTAGAGGTTGCATTAGCAGCATTTCCTCCCTGCTCTTGGTACTCTGCCCAAAAGTTGGCAGATGTAAATCTAATTTGCCCTAATTATGCTGTGCTAAAAGACTGCTGATTAGAGGAGCAGTGCACATCAGTCTCTCAAGTTGTATTCTTGTAAATATGAATCATCTACCCATTTCAAACCACTAAAACTTTTTTCCCCGTGTGTTTTCAAATCTTCCCACTTATTTTATAAAAACACCGCGGGAAGTAACAGAGAAAAATATTTTAACTTTTCCTCAAATCTTAAATCTTAAATGAGCAAGGGCAAAATACAGACATTGAGCACAATACAAGGGATTACAATAGATGAATACAAACCTGTATTATATACAGACTATGGTTTTATTGTATCTTATCTACCCTTCACCATTACTGGTGGAGTGTCTTGTCCAGGTATAAAATGAGCTCAGAAAGCACAAAACACAGAAATATTCCCCATGGGATGAAACAAACTTTCAGAAACTTTTTAGCTCAATGCATGATGGACAAGAAATGAATGGCCAAATCTTCAGTCAGTATAAACTGATCTCATTCTCTGCAAGTCAACAGAGCTACACTGATTTCCACCAGCCAAGCATTGGGTTTGAGCAGGGATCAGAGATCCAACTAACAAAATGTCTCAAGGAAATTTTTAAAAGCATCTTTTTGGCCCCTCTTCCCAAAATAGTGATCACATACAAAATATGTTACCTGCTATTTAGAGAAGACAATGTGCAAGTGAAAAAAACCTAAGGCTCTTAGGTAGCTTTTTCCCCTCTTCTCCTGAGGGTACATTTTTTCACAAAAACCTTTCTCCTGGGAGAGGCTGGGAGAGTTGAATGTTCCTAACAAACAATGGAGCAAAATTCAGAGGTCCATCTTGCTCTCACATGAAAAACAAAATAATTCAAACTGGAAATGAAGGCATCGGTGCTTAATAGAGGAGGTTCTCAACCACTGGGAGTACTTGATGAGGAATACATTAAAAATAGCTGGTCAGAAGCAAGAATTTCTATTATGGAGAAAACTCCAAAATTCTCAAAAAAACCCTTAAATTCCATTTCAGAACAAAAACCCATACTTTCAAATTTCCTGCAGAATGAGGAAGAGAAAATTTGTCTGGAGAAAGAATAATTTGTAGAAAAGATATAATTTTTTCCCAGAACTGTGCCAGAAATGAGATTTAGGCCAGAAATCAAGCAGAAGGTAGAGGTTGGAGGTATCTTAGAGACCTGATTTAAAGTCCACTGGAAGATTTTGACACGCTTTTATGTGGGTGATAGGTTCTCATTGATTTAGAACAGCGGTTTTCAACCTGTGGTCTACGGACCCCAGGGGTCTGCAGACTATATCCAAGGGGTCTGCAAATGATAACTATGATCAATCAAGAGTATGTGAGTACCCACACTTACAGTTCAAAGGGGCCCAAAATTCCATTTGAAATTTATTTTTGGGTCTGCAAAACAAAAAAAGTTAAAAACCATCGATCTAGAATATAACACCTTGCTTTGAGCCACTATAAATGTGGATTTCTCTCCATTGACTGGGGACTTGGGGTGACAAAGAGCTTTGAAATTTCCTACCTACGAGGGTGATCTGCCTTGGATTAGCTTGTCATTGAGCTTTGGCAGGACCATACCTTGTCTTCTTGTTCCATTAAGCAGTACCACCACTGCCAAGGCACTTGATGGATACTTCTGATGCTGTAGAAATACCTACAAGCAAGACCTTCTGCTAGAAGTGAGATGCTCCTATTAGGAGTCTGGGGTATTTCTGATGTGTCAGGTGAATGGACAATATTCAAATGTACATCTCAATTAGACAGCTGTGAACCAAGTTTGGAAATTTAATGAGCAGATGTTTTCATAGATTTCATAGACATTAGGGCTGGAAGGGACCTTGGAAGATCATCGAGTCCAGCCCCCCATCCAAAGGGCCCGAAGTCAGCTGGGGTCATAGGATCCCAGCAAGATAAGCATCCAATTTGCTCTTGAAGGTATTCAATGTAGGTGCTTGAACCACCTCCGATGGCAGGCTGTTCCAGACCTTGGGGGCTCGGACAGTAAAGAAATTCTTCTTTATGTCCAGCCTGAAACGGTCTCTTTGTTGAAGCTAAAGTCAGCATCCTGAACCTGAAATGATGGATGAATTTGATGAAGATATCAAAGGTCCAGTGGCTCCTTGTTTTGTGAGATATTAAAACTGGAAAGAAAAGCTTCTGTCCCGAAAATGTAATACCTGCTCTACTGCTTTAGACTTGGTACCCCATATTCACTTTCTTTGATGTGGCCAGAAAGGACCCTGGCATGTACTACAGGCCTCTCAGGTTCTAAGACTTCCTGATCTATATGTGGGGGGTGTCTAACAGGCACAGTAAGGGGCAGCCTAGGTGATTTGGTTTCTTCTACACCACCCCATATAGTGGTGGTGGAAGCATACAGGTGGGGGTATACAGGCTGTGGAAGCAGGGGTAGCTACCAAGGAGGAGTATACCTATTCGGCTTACAATTGCAGGGAGTCAGTTAGAAAGGCCAAAGCTGCAATGGAATTTAGGCTGGCAATGAAAATTAAAGACAACAAAAAGTCCTTCTACAGGTAGATAGGGAGCAACAAGAAGGCACAAGGTCGCATAGGACACCCTACAGGGAAGACTAGGGCAATTGGTGACAGATAGGAGGGACAAAGCTGAGCTCTTCAATGAGTTTCTTGCTTCCGTATTCCTGAACACATATCAGGACAAATCTCCCAACTGGATTATAGACGAGCACAGGAGGGAAACCAGCCCACCAACTGTTAGCGCTGACTTAGTGAAGGGACACTTGGAGGGGCTGGATGTGTTTAAGTCAGCAGGCCTGGATGATCTTCTTCCAAGGGTGCTGAAAGAATTGGCCAGTGTCATAGCAGAGCCACTGGCATGGTTGTTTGAGCACTCATGGCGCTCAGGATGGGTCCCAGAGGATTGGAAAAGGGCCAGTGTGGTCCCTATTTTCAAGAAGGGGAGGAAGGAGGATCTGGGTAACTATAGGCCAGTTAGCTTCACCTCTAGTCTTGGAAAAACCTTTGAAAAAATTATTAAGGATCACATTTGTGGGAGTCCAGCAGGAAAAATAATGTTGAAGGGCAACTCAGCTCAGGTTCATAACAACTAGATTCTGCCTGACTAACCATGTTTCTTTTTATGACCAGGTCACAAAATGCGTAGATGCAGGTGACGAGGTAGATGTCATCTACCTGGATTTTAAGAAGGCCTTCGATATGGTATCTCATCCTATACTCATAAACAAAATGAGCGGCTGTGACGTAGATGATTACATGGTCAGGTGGGTGGCTTTTTATGATCAGATCACCAGATCATTAGATGCAGGGGTAGCAGTGGACATAGTCTTCCTGGACTTCCGGAAGGCTTTTGACTGTCTCTCACCCCGTTCTCATTAAGAAAATGGGAGGCTGTGGTGTAGACACCCACACAGTCAAATGGGTCGCCAACTGGCTGGGGGGCCGCACCCAGAGGGTGGTAGTGGATGGGTCCTTCTCAACCTGGAAGGACGTGGGAAGTGGGGTCCCACAGGGCTCAGTCCTTGGGCCTGCACTGTTCAATATCTTCATCAGTGATTTGGATGAGGGGGTGCAAAGCACCCTGTTCAAGTTTGCTGATGACACTAAGATGTGGGGGGATGTGGGCACAATTGAGGGGAGCAACAGGCTACAGTTAGACCTAGATAGGTTACAAGGATGGGCGGAGGAGAACAG
>NW_017729025.1:19114046-19119055 GCF_001723915.1 Gavialis gangeticus | reverse complement strand
GGCTAGAGTCTGGAACCAGCTTCCAAGTGAGGTGGTGCAGGCTCCTACCCTGGGGGTTTTTAAGAGGAGGTTGGATGACCACCTTACTGGGGTCATTTGACCCCAGTGCTCTTCCTGCCATGGCAGGGGGTCGGACTTGATGATCTGCTCAGGTCCCTTCCGACCCTAGAAACTATGAAACTATGACTCTGGAATGGGCTTCCAAGGGTGGTGGTGCTGTCCCCTACCTTGGGGGTCTTTAAGAGGAGACTGGACAAGCACCTGGCTGGTGTCATCTGACCCCAGTGACCTTTCCTGCCCAGGGCAGAGGATTGACTCGATGATTTGCTGAGGTCCCTTCTGACCCTGTTATCTATGAATAAAATACCCCAAAAGATACATCAGCAGTTTTTGCCATGCTTTTGATGAAGTCTTGAAACACCTTGAAGTCAGCGACTGAGGGAAGCATTGGAGGATTTACTGCTTTGTGGGGAAGTGATGAGATGTCAGTAGAGGCAAGTCATTCTTTAAAGATATTGTTTAACACTTATCATTGTGCTACCCTGAAGGTAGCCTTGACCCTATAGACACCACAAAGTGGCTCACCTTCACTCACATCTGGAGCAGCACTGCTCCCTATCCTCATCACAGGTCACTGAAGCCACAATGGAGGCAGGTTACTGGGGCTTCTTGGTTGATGTACATGGGAATTTAGGGCAGAATCCCATCTTACTAGGTCATGGACCTCTAAACCTAACTAGAGAACTGAGGTTTAGTTGTTTGAGCCTGCTTAGACAAGAAGCAATGCACCATGCATCACTCAGGAACATCTCTCTCTTCTAAAATAAAAAAGGCATCTAATCCACCTATCAGCTGGCGCTGAGGCTACACATGAGCAACATTAAGCACCCAAGGCTTTATTCCTGCCATTTTGTTGGGATGCAATTCCCAAACCCTGACTCAAATACAAATGTGTGTGTTCCCAATAAGCAACACAGACAACTAATGCTAAACTATTGTACAGTGGGCAGAGAAGCAGGTATTATTTTTATTATTATTATTTAGATGTGTATCCTTTCCTACTCAGAAAGGCTCAGGGAGGTTTACATTAAATGACAAACTTACAGATAAGAATCAACAGTAACTCTCCAACTGATACTCCAAAACTTTAAGACTCCACCCCACCCATTTCTTCTTCCCTGCATATTATCCAGGACAGCCAACACTGGCCCTTCCCATCCATGCTTGCTAACCTTCTCAACCCCCATCCACATGCAGGTATAGGAAAATCCCTCCCACCTTGCCCACTCACACCCATTCCCCTGCCTCCCACTCTGGGGCATCCAACCTGTCTCCCTCATTGTCCCTCCCAATCCCACACTCCCATATCCTAA
Source organism: Gavialis gangeticus (assembly GCF_001723915.1). Classification (NCBI taxonomy): domain Eukaryota; kingdom Metazoa; phylum Chordata; order Crocodylia; family Gavialidae; genus Gavialis; species Gavialis gangeticus. The sequence continues at coordinate 19,117,682 of NW_017729025.1, read as the reverse complement.
ACAGGGTCTGTAGTTCTCACCCAAAATACATACATCCTACCCGTCCCTTCCAACAAACGTAACAGTAAATTCAAAAGAACCATAATGGGAAAGTAATGGGAAGACATCCCTGCTGATGGGCACTCAAGGCATCCTGGAGGGTTGCTCTTTGGCAGCACCTCAAAGCTGTGGCTGCCTGGTTGGCTGCCAAGGGCGGCCTGCTGGCTCTGCAGGGCTTGCAGGTTGGCTGGGTCCCTCTCCCTCAGTTTGGGCAGCCTAGCTGGTAGTCACCAAAGAGGAATTGAGGAAGGGTTGGGTCTACTCATCCCGAGTGGTAGATAATGGGGCATCTATGATGAAGGTACCAGAGGGCCAACGTCAAAAAGAATCTGATTTCACTTGTTTGGGGCGCACACATATTGACAGAGAAATCTATGTGAACAACGACAGCCCACGGGTTGCAAGTTCAAAGCCATAACGGGAGCGCATGTGGCACATCTGCTAATTTTGCTAAATACCTTGTCACGCCAACGACATGTGAAACAAGGACCACTCAGGAATAATTAAGACCTTTGTATCTATACCTACACTGGGGACATGCACATTTGATGGAAAATATTTAGAATTTATATTAAAATCAGGAGATGAAACTTTTAGCTACAAACAGCAACATTCTCAACAATTTAATACTGACATATATCTTGCGACAACTGAATTACAAATGTATGTGTGAGATCTAATACCTGCCCTGCAACCATCACCAAGGCGACTGAGTTATCTGATCAAACTTACTTGTTGCTAACAGCTGAACTAAAAGGCTCATTTGACTTCTCTTAGAGCTGGGGAATAAAACCTCATAGTAATTATGTTCTTCATAGGGCTGTTTGCTAAGATTCTTGTTTGCATTAGCTGTACATCTAGGCAGAACCTATTAACTTGCACAGGACTGTGGATTCATTTAGTCTTTGCTTTTTCACTTTTTTTTTTTTGATTTCACATTACCAGCTCCTTACAGACGCACAATTTATGCAAATTTAGTTCCCTCAGCCATCTCAGAAACCAATATTGAATTTGAGGGTACAATTCAAGAAGCTCAATTTACCTTGTACAGCCTGAGCTCACAGGGTAAAGTGAATAATGATTCAAATATTGCACACTCTCACTTTTTATTGTTGTTTTGGTAGTTCTCCCAGAATTCATAAATCTCTTTGATCCAGCAGAGTGAGCAAATAATGGAATAAAGAAAGGGAGTCAATCTCAGTAAAAAAAAACCAACCACTTGCCTGTCCGTAGGATCAAAGTAAGCTTGGCGTAAAACTGAAGCCCAGCCATGCAGACGGACACTTGACTAGGAGGTCAAAGCCCAAGCACTCTGATTATCAACTGGGTGAGGAGCAGTTGTATTATAGCAGTGGCACTGAGCAGAATCAGAGCTAAGGGTGTTGTAGTGTTGGATTTGGTCATAAAAGATGTTTTTCAAGACGTTATAACTTGGTCACAGATTTACTCTTCATTGCTGCTTGATGAACAGGCTCTCAACCAGAACTAAAAAGGGAGTGGGGAGGGGGAATTTTGATAAAAGATTATATGGAAAATATTTGTCAATTTATACATTCTAGAGTGCTCGAAGTTAAGAAAGAAAAGTCAAGTTGCAAATATTTAAGCTCTTACATTCCTGTGTATAGGAACACAGGAACCTGAAGAAGACTTTAGGGCCTACAAGTCCTATTCTTGATACCTTGTATTTTAAATTTTTCCTGACCATTGCATATGTGCTGAAGCCTATAGCCCTTTCTGGCATTTTGTATATGCATTTTACAATATCTTTTTAGACGTATGTGTATTTATTAGCATTGCATTAGCTCCATGCTGCCCAGATCAGGCTACTTTCTAACTTTCAGAGTCATGAACACACTCTGATGACACATCAGTCAGTGACAGAAGACACCAAGCTTTATATCGGGTACAGTAATTATTGGTATTACAGTATGACCTAAAGATGTCACTTGAAACCAGGGTCTTATTGTGCTACAGCAGCAATTCTCCAGCAGGATGCCATGGGTTGTCTCCCACTATAGGCACTGTTATGCGTTGTAAACTCCTACTTATGATTCCCAAGACAAACCCAATGATTTCAAATAGAAATCTGTCATGTCAAAAAACACTCTGACCTGCTGTGGGCTTTTTGAGTTCTTTGCAACAGAAGAATTGCCCTATAATTTTTCTGTAATCAATAAAGGAGTGAAAGCTAAGAGACGGCATTTTCCAAAGGGTGCCTTAAGTCTAAAAAGGTTGAGAATTACTGTGCTAGACACTACTGAAAAACAGTAACAAAATCTCAACCCTAAGTATCTGATCTTAGAGAAAATGCACCTGCTGCTCATGACAGCTCTTGAAACTTAAGTCCTCTGTTTATCTGCAGGAGATATACAAGAAAGACAAATGTGCTTTGCCCCTAAAAAAAAGCAACTTTTTTAGGGAGCTTGTTTCATAAATTTTATAGATGTTAGGGCTGGAAGAGACCTCATGAGATCATCAGGTCCAGCCCCCTGCCCACAGGGCAGGAAGCCAGCTGGGGTCAGATGACTCCAACAAGGTGAGCATCCAGGTGTTTCTTGAATGTATCTGGAGTAGGTGCTTGCACCACTTCTGGGGGGAGTCTATTCCAGATTCTGAAGACTCGGATGGTAAACAAGTTTTTCCTTATGTCCAGTGGAAATCGGTCTTCCAGAAGTTTGTGACCGTTAGACCTGGTCTTCCCTTGGGGTGCCCTGGTGAACAGACGTTCTCCCAGTTCCTGGTGCACACCCCTTATATACTTATAGGCTGCCACCAAGTCCCCCCTGAGCCTCCTTTTCTCCAGGCTGAAGAGTCCCATGTCCCTCAGCCTCTCTTCATAAGGCCTGTTTATAAGGCCTTGTTCTGCATATCCTTTCGATCCTTACAGTCCCGTCTACCATTGCCAAAGATAATGTCATTAAATACCAACCTTGATGGTAACATCTGTGATTTAGATACCATTCTATGTACATCTGGACTAGAGCCACATTTTCACATCAGACACTTACTCCAACCTAGTCTGTATTGCCTTTGAGTCAGTTGTCTCCAAGTGAAGGATTGCACGTGACTTTCTACTATCACTTTCCTGGGAATCCAATTCTTTAGTAATCCTCATAGTACAAATAATATAGCCATACTGATAAATGTTAACAGATTCATTAACGTGGCCAGATTCGATCAAGTCTCTTTCTTTCAGGCATTTAGTTATTTCACATGCCAAATGGTCTGTTTCAGAAGATGATGGAATAGTTGCTCTATAATCATATTCATGTATTGTACTCAGGGATACATGAAGGTAGCTCCCATTGGCTTCGATGTGAATTGCATATGTAACAACAACAGTAACTACATCTTATATCTAGTGCTTTTCATTGTCCGGATCAAGGACAAGAAGTCCTTTTTTAAATACATAGTGGGCAAAAAGAAGGTATTGGGTAACGTGGGGCCTCTGCAAGACACAGTAGGAAATCTGGTCATCACACCAGACGACAAAGCTAACCTATTTAACGACTTCTTTGCCTCCATTTTCCTAAGCAGGGACCAGATCAGCCCCCCCACTGGGCCCTCCTCAGGCCCCAGGGGAGGCGCACCCAGGCC
>NW_017729025.1:19110421-19113035 GCF_001723915.1 Gavialis gangeticus | reverse complement strand
CGAAGTGGTGCTGGCTCCTACCCTGGGGTCTTTAAGCCAAGGCTAGACAAAAACCTTGCTGGGGTCGTTTGACCCCAGTACTCTTTCCTGCCATGGCAGGGGGTCGGACTTGATGATCTGCTTAGGTCCCTTCCGACCCGACCAACTATGAAACTATGAATAGATCTCCTTTACCAAAGCGGGTCAGTATTAATAACTCCATTCCACAGATATAGACCTGAGACACGTTTAAGTGAAGTTACTCACACAAACTCACCCTGGAGACCAATGAAAGAGTAAGAACCGTCTCCAGGGTCCCCATCCAGCGCAACATTCACTAGGTCATGTTACCACAGAGGATAACATTTGACCCGAAGGAATCAATTATCATTCAAGCAAACATGGAGGCATTTGTTCCATTGTCAGTTCACATGTTTTAAGACCTTTAATTCATACCTGTTATCATCACTGGTGCACAGCATTACAGAATACATTACAATGAATCTTTTAGTTGGTACATTCTCAGAAAGCACATCATGAGGGTTGTCTGCAAATGTCTTCGCACAAGCCCATGGGATGAAATTTCTGCATGCTAAGAAATATGTGCCCTATTGGACCTATGTACCACGGAGCAGCTCTCTGTGAGGATGAGCACAGAGGGTTAGGAATGAGGCAAGTATGTCTCTGACTTCCCAAGTCTACTGGCCAAAAACCCTTTAGAGGGACAGCAGCAAATATTACAGTAAAGCAGCTGCCAGTACTCCAGGCTCCCCTGGTGAGTGAGGGCGACAGCTACACTAATGCACTCTGGGAGATCAGGATTGGTACAGGATTGTCACTAAACTAGAAGTCCTTTGTTCAAACATATTTACTCAAGATTTATACAGGGAACCAAAACCTGTCACCTAAAGTGAAATCCTGACCCTGCTGAAGTCAATGGGAGTTTTGCCATTGATTTCACTGGAGCAGGATTTCACTCTGCTTGCTTCATTTACAATGCCAGACAGATTCTCTCTGTGAGCGCTCCTTAAGTTTGTCAACAGTTCCTGCTCCAACAACAACATTTCTACTACGCATATCTCATATTAATCCACAGAACATCCGGGAAGGCATTTGTCAAGGTAATAAATCACAGGACTTGCTTTTCATTTTTCTAGCTGCTCTTGGGCTCTGTGGTTTTGGAACCACATGAAGCTGAAGATCACACCCATTGTCTTAGGGAAATTTTCATCAAAAGCAAATTTCATGGAGTCCTGTAATGGTATTTCTATCACTTCAATCAGCTCTCCTTCTTCAGGCTGGCCACCCCCTTCTCCAATTTTCATCTGATCTGTTACCTCTGCATAGAACATGGTCTGCTTAGAACCTGTCACACCGACTCCAGACCTGCAAAAAAAAAAAACAAGCCTCATATTTTTTGGGGAAAAAGTCATTTAATGAGTAAAAATGGAATCCTGATCCTCCTTAGATGTCTCTAAGCAAACCTGTAAGACAAATACTTATTTTTATCAATGAATTTTAAGGGTCCCCAGGTGCAAGGTGATAGGATAGAGGGAAGCAAAGGACGTAATACACTGAAGCTTTAGTTAAGCTTCTGACATGGTCTCCCACAACATTTTCCTAAGTATGGAAGTATGTGAATAATGGGTTGCGCAATTAAGAGAAGTCATGCTGGCTCAGTCTCAAGTTGGGAGAAATTATCAAGTGGGGTTTTCTAGGGACTAGTCCTGGGTCTGCTGCTGCTCAGTATCTTCATTAATGTCCCACAGGTTGAAATTACATCTACACTTTTTAAATTAGTGGGTGCTGCCAATCTGGGTGAGGTAGCAGACATTTTAGAGGACAGGATTAGGATTCAAAACGACCTTGATAAAATGGAAAAATTATCTGAAAAATAAAGAGGTTAACATTTATACAGGATGAGTGCAAAGTACTACACTTAGCACCTGGACAGACACATTTACATCTGTAAAATTTACATTGATTGTGTACACAGCTCCTCCAGTATGGAAGCAGACAGAGGACACCTTCACCAGTATAGCTTTAATTCTGAGTTTTTGCTCCCCAGGAGAATACACTGGATCCAGGTATATTACACCGGTACAAGGGCTTATGTCATCTTTCTGCTTGTGTTGTCCACTGAAGCCCTTTGGCTCTAATAAGCAATTGCACAAATACAAAACGGATAACAACTGTTTCGTTTGCAGTATTGCAGAAGGGATCTGGGGGATCACAAACTAAATATGAATCAATAGTGTAAGTCTTGCAGAAAAGACTAAGAGGGGAGAACAGGGATGCTGTATTGCAAATTATGGGAATGGACCCTCAGTACTGTGGGCACCACACTTTATGAAAAAAGGACAAATTGGAGAGACTCCAAAGGAAAGGAAAGAACATGATTAGAAGTCTTGAATATATCACAAAGTTTGTAAAAATCTAAATTGTTTAGCTTAGAGAAGACAGAGGGGATTTGATATCAGTCATCAAATACAAAAAGGGGCATGGTTTCTTTTTTTGTGTGTGTGTCCACAGAGGACAGAAGCCTAGTCCCGGTTGAAACAGTGGCAAGGGAGATTTAGGTTTGATTTAAGGATTAAGTTACTATGAGAGTAGTTAAGTACTGGAACAGATTTAC
>NW_017729025.1:19103871-19105421 GCF_001723915.1 Gavialis gangeticus | reverse complement strand
ATGGACCCTCAGTACTGTGGGCACCACACTTTATGAAAAAAGGACAAATTGGAGAGACTCCAAAGGAAAGGAAAGAACATGATTAGAAGTCTTGAATATATCACAAAGTTTGTAAAAATCTAAATTGTTTAGCTTAGAGAAGACAGAGGGGATTTGATATCAGTCATCAAATACAAAAAGGGGCATGGTTTCTTTTTTTGTGTGTGTGTCCACAGAGGACAGAAGCCTAGTCCCGGTTGAAACAGTGGCAAGGGAGATTTAGGTTTGATTTAAGGATTAAGTTACTATGAGAGTAGTTAAGTACTGGACCAGATTTACCTAGATGCCACTGAATCTCCAGCATTAGACAAACATACATGGGATGATTCAAACAGTGAAGATCCTGCCTGAGACTGAGGGTCAGACTTGATATCTTTGAGGTTCCGTTGGCCCTAATCATATAAATTATTCTATGATAATATGAAACCCATTTTATTATCTATATGTGGAAATACTAGCCCCCTTTTAAAGTGGGTTTCTCTTTAGAACTGGGGCCCAGTGCTAGTCCCACTAACATCAATGAATAATTTTTCAGTTGCCAGCAAGCCTTGAATTAGGCTCCATTCCAGAGAAAGCCACAAACAACAAAGCTCCCTGGGTATTTGTATGCTACACTTTAGTAGTTTAAGAAGATTAGGTCCATGGGCTATCGGCATCCTTTATTCATGCACTGGACGGGTATGACAATGGAATGGCTGGATGGGACCCTACTCTGTTCAGCCTGACCCTTTAGCCTTGAACCCTAGGCCTGTGTATATCTGAAGTAATTCAACCTCCCAGCTACGTTTATTATAGTGGATCTAGCTGAGGATATTTTAGATTATACAATCTTCAGATAGACCACTTGCGGTGTCACAGACTTCTTATTTGTTAATCCTCTACTTCTTTAGTTACTTCATTTAGACATTTTTGAAATAAAAGATAAGTCCATAATCCACTCACAGGGTTCCTCCACGAAAATATTCATATTGCAACTGCAACTTGCATTTCATGTAATTACAAGTGACTTCTCAAATGCATTAGAGCCTGACCCAAGGCTCACTGAAGCTCTGGATCAAGCCCTGAATACTGAAGAATTATTAGCCTCAATATAATCTTAGTGAGTATAACCCTGCTTATCCAATCTCTGGTTAACTAAATCTTCCAGTTAATCCAAGGTAAATCGTGTCCCACAGCAGGAATAAAGCCATGCATAATTATTCCTTCAATCTCCTAAAACACTTCTAATTGTTTTGGTTGGAAAATGAATATTAATTGTTCTGTTCAGCTAGTTGTTAAAATCAAGAGAACAATCTTCTTTCTTTATGAAAGCAGAACTGGGAGTTGGCAAGCTGGATTCTTTTTCTTGCTCTGCCACTGTCTTGTTGTATGACGGTGGTACCCAACCAACTCTTCCCTGTAGCGTGGGGCCAGTCCATGGGCTGGATCCAGTGCATGAGATCAGTCTGTGGCTGGATCTGGTAGTGGAGCTGGTCCATCGGCCCCATCCTGCATGCAGGGCTGGCCCTGTG
>NW_017729025.1:19098587-19098871 GCF_001723915.1 Gavialis gangeticus | reverse complement strand
CAGTCTGTGGCTGGATCTGGTAGTGGAGCTGGTCCATCGGCCCCATCCTGCATCCAGGGCTGGCCCTGTGCACTGGATCAAGTTGTGGACCAACCCTAAGGACAGAACTTGTGCACTGGATCTAGATCCGGATCGATCCCATGTATCTACCTGAACCGGCAAACCATATAATATGGCCCAAAGAGCTTCCAGCTGGTCTGGAAATCCAGTAGTGGGGGAACAGTAGCAGCATTAACTGCCTGTCTCCCATAACCACAGGAATTAGCTGCCACCGCGTCCGCACA
>NW_017729025.1:19091853-19093587 GCF_001723915.1 Gavialis gangeticus | reverse complement strand
TCCAGTAGTGGGGGAACAGTAGCAGCATTAACTGCCTGTCTCCCATAACCACAGGAATTAGCTGCCACCACGTCCGCACAGCCAAAGTCCTGAACTGGTGGGGAGCCCCACAGGTCGGATAACACAGCTCTGCAAGCTGGATCCAGCCCAGGGGCCCACAGGGTGAGCACCACTGCTGTATGAAGATGGGCTAGTCACCTCTTTGTACTTCAGTTTCTGCATTTGTCAAAGGCAGGTAATGACACTTATTTACCTTTGTCAAGTACCTTTTCCAGGAGCCTGGGATGAAGGGTGCTACATAAGGACTCTATCACTTTCATACTCATCACTGTACTTTCATAATTCTTTTTGTATACTCCTTGGCCAAAGGAAAAGTGACCAACAGGGAAGCAGCAAGAAAATGGACTAATGGGCTTCTTCTCTTTCACTCCCTCGGTTGCTGAAGAACTTGACCTCCTTTCTCAGTTGAACTGAGTTAGAATCTACTGTTTCTACTGACCTTGTTTGTGCAGACATTACCCTTAGCATTTGTATCTTATTATGGTGGCCATTAGTGCCAGGTTTATAGATTCATAGATGTTAGGGGCTGGAAGGGACCTTACAAAATCATTGGGTCCAGCCTGCCTGCCCTTTGTCAATAAAGGAGCCGTCCAGTCCTGATAATGATCCACAGACTTGACGCACCACTGCCACAAGTTTAAATGCCTTCTTCAGACTCCTTCCACTCCTTGCTCTCTTCTTCTTTCTCTATTGGGAAGCTCCTCAGAGGAATAAGCTCCCTCATCAAGCACACTGCCACTCATCTCAATTGCAATGAAAGATCCAACCGGCAGACGATACAATGGAAACACGGCTTTTGAAAGCAGCAGGATTTACACACTGGGCCCACCGGGCTGGCTTAATCGTTCTAATCTCATTATAAAAGCAAAGGAGACCCAGTTTTCACCAAGCTATTCCCAGCAACCAGTTTTCAAAAGTCGGAATGGTATTTTTTATGCTAATGTGATATCAGTGTTCTTTCTGCTGTGATGATGACACCCTTTACTATATTTTTTGGCATTAAAAAGCAATATATTTTCTTAGTACTAACACGCAATAACACATAGTGCTAAAAGCAACTCTGCAGATGAATCACTGATCAAAAACAAAGAGGGTTCTTTCAGAAGCCATCGCAGGCAGCCATTTAAGTCCTAAGTGCAAGTTATTTTGCAAACATGCTGACCACAGTTATTTAGCTTGTTTTCTACCACTGACCTCTACCCAAAGTGCTGTTAACCTTTCTCACTTCTTCCCCAGTATGTTGAACAAAATTGTAACATTTATTCACTATGGACTAACACCTTGGTTTTAATTCACCCTTACTTAAATCCTTGAATTTCATTTTTCTAACCCTATTTTCTGTATATCCTATGTTTAACAGGGTGAAGGGGCATTTGTTTTTTGTAATCAGTGAAGTGGAGATATTCAATTTTCTTACCTTTTTCTTAAAATAGAGTGATACTTTTTCTTCACTTATTAAAAACAAGAATTCCTCCAAAAATAAATAACTATAAAGATGTGCACAACCTGGGATTTCTTGATTATTGTTAGTAGAAACTTAAAGAAATTTAAATAAATGAAGACATGGTAATTTAGCCTCTAAAATCTTTAGGGCAGAAAATATGACTTGTTAATATCCAGACACCATAAAAAGTTAAAATATTATAGACATGTATAACAATATTATTATTGCTG
>NW_017729025.1:19078345-19086853 GCF_001723915.1 Gavialis gangeticus | reverse complement strand
TTCTAACCCTATTTTCTGTATATCCTATGTTTAACAGGGTGAAGGGGCATTTGTTTTTTGTAATCAGTGAAGTGGAGATATTCAATTTTCTTACCTTTTTCTTAAAATAGAGTGATACTTTTTCTTCACTTATTAAAAACAAGAATTCCTCCAAAAATAAATAACTATAAAGATGTGCACAACCTGGGATTTCTTGATTATTGTTAGTAGAAACTTAAAGAAATTTAAATAAATGAAGACATGGTAATTTAGCCTCTAAAATCTTTAGGGCAGAAAATATGACTTGTTAATATCCAGACACCATAAAAAGTTAAAATATTATAGACATGTATAACAATATTATTGCTGGTAGCTCTGTTCTCGGTCTCATCTTCTGCTCCCCATTTCCTAACCTGTTTTACACAACTTGATTTTAGTACCAATTCTAACAGATGTGTTTCATCCAAAACAGAAGTGGGAAAAACAGAGAACCAGCTGAGTAGTAGAATACACTGCCTACCCTTTTAATCTGTTTCTGAAGTATATTATCTCTTTTGAGTAACACAACTGGTGTAGATCTGTATTTAGACGGTGACAGCATTAGTCATTATCTAGTCAATTTGACCCTTATTAACATTTTCTGACTTATTTACAGAGTAGTCTCTTCCTCTTTAACACTTGACATAGCTGCAGCTGTGGAAATCACTGGAGTTCTCCTACCATGCATCTTTTCTTTAAAGTAGAACATTTCTGAGGCACAACAACGGGAAAAAATGAGAGATTCAGTTTCTTGCCACTGTAATTGAAATGGCTTATTGAAATCAATCTGTGCTTGCACTGCAAACTATTATTTACTTGCATTGCGCTTCTACTTAATCAATATGCATTTTCTTCAGAGCCCAATAAACCAAGCTAGCCCATTATTCTCAAACTTAAAAATACTTCTAAATGTGATTTGCATTGGATCTGCCAATCTTGTTCCTTTTTTGTGGGGAGACCAACATTTTTGGCAGATGTGCCACAAATTGTCACTCTGATCCCCTTCCTCTGTCTGATCCATCACTCTGCTCTCTGCTTCCTGCCCTTTGCTCCCCGTCTAATCTGCTGCTCTGCTTTCTATTCCATGTGCTGCCTATCCCCTCCCTGATCTGCCATGTGCCACACACCGAGGCTGCCCATGCGACTGGTGGCATGTATGCTGCAGGTTTACCACCCCTGCTTTATACCCAAGAGTTGGATTGATTTGGGGTCATCACCTGCTATTCGTATGTTTGCAAAACTTGCCACTGAAGTCAATGGGGCAATGCAAATTTCGGCAGGACACAGCCGCACGTTCATTTTGTTTATTATTTCTTTGCTATCTCCATTTTAATGTGTGTCTCGAAATAAACCCTGTTTTAGAACAGAAGACCCAAAATGATTTTCACAGCAGTTTATTTTACTCTTTTCTCCCACTGGCACATTTAAAACCTATTAATATTCTAACTCAGCCGTCTTTCCCCCACCCAAAATTTAACTGGCTGATTTTGGACGCTTTGCATTACATTACATTATCTTCTGTATAATATTAAATTGCCTAGATAATGTCATACGGTTTCAGTTGCCCAACTATGCATTTATCTCACTGGCGTCTGAAAAAGGTCATTTGGTTCATTGAGAGAGGAAGATATTTTGCTTCACAATATGATCTATACCCTCTGTTTTCCTGCTTTCTATTTTTGATCTAATCATTTATTTCTAACCCACAGTTAGTGGGCTACATGTTGCCCATGAAACCCTCCAATGCTGCTCACAGATACAGGAAATTACAAAGTTAAAACTGAGGTTAACAGGGAACAATGTAATGTGTTGGTGTGGGTGTATATGGGGTGGGAAAGCATGTGGGTATGGGTGTGCATGTATAGAGTCAGGGGGGTATGGGCGTGTGTGGAGGGGAAGCGTGGCTGGGGTGTGTGTGGGTGTGGGGTGTGCATGGGGGTGTGGGTGTGCTTGTGGGGTGTGCATGTGTATGGTTGTGAGGGGGGTGGGGTGAGGTATGTGATGGGCCCCTGCCCCTACAAACACCCTCCCCCCATTGCACACAGCTCCTGCCACCAGCTCCAACAGCAGGCAGCAAGCCCTTGGAGTGCTCACAGCCCGCAGCAAGTGGAGCCCCCCAGTGATGCACGGTCCTGGTGAGCCCCAAGACTGCATGTGGCTGGGCCGCCGGCTCCATCGCATGGGGCTCATGTGCCTGGGCCACTGGGGGGAGGCCCAGCACAATGAAGCTGGCGGTGCAGATCATGGGGCTTGGCCGGGCTGGCAGGGAGAGGGGTGGAGCCAACCCAGCTCCACAGTGCAGAGCTCCCCACCATTCCCTATGACCTGTAAGTGGCAGTGAATGGGGCTGGGCTGCCTGCTCCAGCATGTGGGGCTCCCTCTGGAGGCATGCAGCTCAGGTGGAGAACTCAGGAACTACATACGAGCCCTGTGGAGCCCAGCACAATGGAGCCAGGCAGTCCTTGTCCCCTGCTAGCCCAGGATCTGCGCTCCTGCTGCCCCACCCTGGGTCCTCACTGGCCCTGGATCCTGGGCGTTGGTGCAGGCCCTGCACTCCCACCCAACTGCCACTTCGCGCACTCCCACCTGCCCACTGCCACTACTACCCCCATCTACCTGCTGCCGCTCCACCTTCTGTCTACCTGTCGCCTCTGCCACCACTTACTCTGCCCCCACCCGCTGCTGCCATTTCCCTATCTTCCTGTCTGCCGCCATGCACCACCGTTTCCTGCTCACCAGCTGCCGTTGCTCCCTTGCCTGCCACCACTGCTTCCCTACCTGCGGAGTCAAGGCCATACTGCATGTGAGGGTGAGAATCAGCAGGGCTCAACCTCATGTGAGCACAGCAGGGGCAGGGACTAGGCTGGATACAGTGAATTGGTAGGTACCTGCCCATGGGCCAGAGGAAATCACCTGGTAGACTGTATTTTGTCCACCCCTGCCTTATTCCCTGTGACAGGGCTGTCCAACTTCTGTGTGGCTGAGGGCCACATGCCCCAGAGGCAACAACAGTGGGAGCTCTATCCTGCACATGTGGCACCACTGCATGCTGCATAGGCACCCCTCTGCAGCACCATGCATGCGGGCATCTACCTCTACTTCACTGCACTGGGTGAGTGGGAGCCCCAGCCTCACCCTCAGTGGCTTGAATGCATGTTTCCCTGGCACCACATGCTGCACTGTGCTTCCTGCTCCACCTCCTAGGAGGGACAGGAAATGGAAACTGGAAGAGGGAGGGGGAGCCAGGAGACCTTGGCTGCTGCAGCTGGAGCAATGTGGAGAGCAGTGGCCATGTGGGAGCCTGGAGGCTGAAAATGAATCCCTTGGGGGGCCACATATGGCTCATGTGCTACCAGCTGGACAGACCTGCCCTATGAACTTTTTCTTTCTTTCCTATTCTATTTGCTGTTCATATAAGTCTGTGGTGTTGTGTGTTTTTTCATCTCTACATTTTTTTCCTTTTCATATTGTTCCAGATTTCAAATGAAATTGCTTTCTCTGTGATGGCAAAACAAGCCTCCCAAGAACAGAGATAAGGACTATATTTATTACTAACTACTGCATGGCATATCGCTGAACCTCCCAACCCCCAATGTGCTACACCACATGAGGCAGAGCTAAAATAAAAAGACAGAAAAAATTATCCTGTGGGAATCTAAAATGCTCGGAAATTTGTTCTTTTGATGCAAACTAATTTCTAACCTCCATCTCATAAGTACTCCAATGCAAACGTGCACACACACACACAATGAGAGGGCACCAAATTTGAGTGGAACACAGGTATCTTGGGGATGAAAATAAAGGTAGTTCCTTGAAATGAATGACAAGTGCACAGATAAAGTATTTCCTCCTGGGAATCAGGATGAATACCTACATATACCGTATATAATGAGACTAGGTGCGCAGGTTGTGTACATCAGTAAATCAGAGCAGAGCCTGAGAAAGCCACGTTGCCATTTGTGGGTTCTTCCTTCCCAGCCTAAGGAATTGAATAGCTTTAGGGAGAAAAATGATAAAAAACAAGCAAGCAGATTTTCAACTATTTTCATTTGCTTATTTCTGTTTAAAAGTTGATTAAAGGTAAGTCACTTTCGACTTGTTTTATTTCTAGTTTGTAGAGAGAGACACTTTCTGGGTTACTATTTATTAACCCTTTCACTGTTCTTAGAAACAGCTTGGAGATCTTACCCATAATATTCTCAGAATTTATAGCTCAAGAGAAGAACCAGCAATCAGCAGATACTGGAGACAAGTCATCCCAGCATGTCTTCAAAATAACTTCTGGCCACCTTTCATCCACACCATTTAATCTTTTCAATGCCTCTTATTAAAGTTCTGGCATTTAGGTCAAGAGTCCAGACAGGTCAACTGGGTACCTATTTGAGACATAGGCAGAAATGACTCTGACACCCCATCCATAAAGCTGCTCAGGCACCTGAGTTAGGACTGCAAAGTGCCCAAGTGCAGGCTTGTGCTCATGTGCAGATAGGTGCCTCACTCCTCAAGCTCTGCTGTGATCCAGAATGAAGGTGGAGTGGTGCCTATGCTTCACCTAAATCCTTGGATTGACTTAGGCAAGAGAGAGCAAGCAAGAGGAAGCCTGAGGCTAGCTTGGTGGTCCTGCGGGGCAGGGAAATCCTGGATGCCTGTTCTTACACTCAGTATTATCTATCAAATGCTCAAACAATCCAGGAGCAGGAAGTGGAACACATGACTCCCCCCTCCCACCTGAGTGCCCTATCTACTAAGCCACTGGGTTGTACTACCTTTTGTTTGCTCTCCTGTTGCCCATGAGTTGTGTTGTTGCCTGCAAAATAGCCCACCTTCAACAGAGGGGCTGGAGGAAATCCCAACCAGACTAGTTCATGGTCTGGTGATTAGGACGCTATCCTATAACCAGGAGATATGGGTTTGAATCCCTTCAGACTGGGAATAGACTAAAACTTAGGCCTCTCACTTGCTAGCTGAGAGTGCTAACCAGTAAGTTATGATATAAAAGATGGTTGCCATCTCTCCGCTCTGTTAGAAGCCTGCCCTCAGAAGAGGACTCAACACTGAATCTTGAGTGGATGAAGGTGTGCAGCCTGGGATTAGGCACCTGGTCTCCAGCAAGGAGATGATGTTCAGACATGTCCTTGTTGAGCATTTCTAATCTGCTAGCACAGCTGGCTCCTCTCTCAGCCACTGGAATCTGACTTGCCCTTTGCAAGGGCCTGATTTCTCTCCACTGACTGCAGAGTATGCCTAGGTGTCTAACCCAATTTTCTTTGAACCACCCCCTGGCTAGGTGCCTATTTTCATACATTACAATATCTAAATTGGAGGGTCTTAAGAGATCAATCTAGATTTTCCCCTTAATAGCTCAGATTGTGATTTTCAAAGGTGTTGAAGGGAATTAGGCACAGTCACCACTTCAGTGGGATTTGAGTGCCTGATTCCTTTAGGGTATATAAGAAATCCGCCTCTTCACTATAGAACAAAGTCAGCCAAGGAGTGAGAGACTGCACCTGCTGACTTCAATGGAAACTGCATTCTCCTACCAAGGGATCAATATCTTCCTGTGGAGTTCACAACTGCTTCAATTTAAAATGATAGCACTTACAAAATCTGCTAGTCCAGGCACAGTACTCGAACAGCTCACAAGCCAACTACTTTCCAGACAAAGAACCTATTGGATCTTTCTCACTACTAGCACTGACTTTTTTCCTGTTTTGTTTCAGAGAAAATCAGAAAGAGAAATCTCTGTCACTTTTAGTAACATAAAACAAACTTAAAAGCATTAAAATCAGGATATGAAAAAATAATGTTTTCCATATTAGGGAACCGCATCACATGAATGCTGTAGTTTCCATTGCTGTGTTTCACTAGAAATAAAGATGATAGCTTACTAGGGCCAAGTCATGGCCCAGCTTTTGCAGTCAAGAGAGTACGCAGGCACTCCCCTATACCAGATCAGCATAGACCAGGTCCTAGCACAGTTGGTGATGTGGCCTGTGCACAGCCATTATGTTCCTCTTGCTCTCCCCCACATGACAGGGTTGGACATGAGCTCACAGGGTGGGACATATAATTCCATCTCAGACAGGGGGGAAACACTATTGGCAGACGGGTACTCCAGTCTGTTCTTGGAACAGTGCAATTAATGTGCTGCTTCTTGCTTGTGGGTAAGCCACAATTTAAGCCTTAATACCTGTTAAATGGACCATGACATATACAGGACGCGCAACAGTGCTGCAGAACATTCCTCTGAGAACTGGAACTCTTCATTACAAGGCTTGCTGAGTTTAAGTTCATAACCGTAACATGTTTCACAAGTGTTATATTTATCATACTTCAGAATGTATGTAACAGTATGTGATCATTTAAAACATATATGCATACATATATACAAATACATACATACATACACACATATACATACATAAATATATATATCTATTCTGATTCTATGGTCATATATGTACACCCCCCCCTATGAACACACACACACACACACACACACACACACACACACACGTGCGCACGCGCACACACACACACACACATAAATATATATATATATAAATATATATATGGGGATGTGTGTACATATATGGCCAAAGAATCAGAATCCAGAATCTGTGTTCCAGGTTAGCTTTCCTGTTTCCTAACCTTTGTCTATTTAGTTATGCAAACTTAGTATGGCAATCCCATACATTTAAAAAAAATTAAAATCATGCAAGTATCTAACAATTATAACATGATCATAATTTAAGAAATTGCTCCCTGCTGAGGCATTTAAGTAATGCACCATAAACATGAATGGACTCTGTTATCCAAGATGAGGTTTTCCATAGAAATCTATGTACCAATATTTAAAAGCTGAACTTCTAATTTTTTTCCTTAAACATTAAATCTTTTTAATGTTATAAGTATTCAAAGTTTTACTTGCCTGCTTTTGTACTTTAATTATAGGTAGTTAAAGATGAAGTTCTTTAAATGGAACATACTCATGTATAAAATATAACATATTTATATGCAAAATCTGGTATATGAGAATGTATAATGCCTTGTTTACAAGTAAAAACAGTGTCTCTATGGTTTCTTTACTGCATTCCAAATCTATTCAGACATGCGACGGGTAAGCTGATGAACAATTACATGCAGTTCCCACTGTAATTTCTTAAGACCTTTATACAGTTTTAATGTTAAGCAGCAGGTGCAGAAAACCCCCCAGAATAGAAGCAATTAACACAAAATTATATTACATTATACTGTCCACAAACAGGTGTACTAGCAGGTGATCTTTCTAATTATAACACACTTGATTGTACTACAGCTATTAAGCACAGTGCAGTGAGGTAAAAATGGATTGTATTCAAAGGTTAATGTGTAGAAGGAATAATGGTTTTGAAAATATTACAGTGCACAATCTTGGCTCTATAGCATAAGGACTGTGTTCTTTCTTTTATAGCTTCTGCTTGTTGTAAAGCACCCAGGCCAAAATGTTCAAACTTGTAAAAATTAAAACTAGGCCCCTAAATAAACTGCCTTAATTTTTAATTTTGCATACCTACAGCTTCTACTGTAGCCACTATATACAATTTATTTCATCCTCTGACAGAAAACAAAAGGGAGGAAAGGGAAAAGGGGCTGAACTGGCAACCCAGAGTAATTTTTATCTTGCTCTTTGGCTGCATTATTTAAAGCTAGAGCATTCTATAAATATTTTTGATGAATACTGAAAATGTTAGAATGCATGGAAGTGCTACGAGCTTAGAGAAACCTTGCAATCAGCAAGAAATAAAAAATCTATTATTTTTCTTCTGTGGTGTACTAAAACATGTCAGCAACAAAGCACTAGGAGTATTTCTACTCCAAAAGCTAGCTTGGCTTCAAATGAGAACTGTCTTCTCCTCGTGACAGGGAGGGAATCTGTCAGCATCTGTTAAAGGGGAAACCCAAGACACCTGATCACTAACAGAACAATGAACAACCTGTGACCGTTGCTGTGTTAATGGCTCTCTCAGGTATGCCATTTCCATTCAATAAAAATGGTATTTTTGCTTGTTTAACTTTTGAGTCTAATAGCTCCTGCTGCTTCTAAAAGTTCTTGGAGCTCCTGATCATGCTCTTGTACCACTTTCCACCAGATTAAAATGTAGAATCATACAAAAACAGGACTGGAGGGAATCTCAAGGGGCGCAGACATAAGTCATATTTGTTGTGTGATCAGCCCCTTGAAAGCACTCTACAGCTGTGCCGTGACTCACGTGCATGGCTGCATGGTACTTTTACAGTAACAAATTAACCCGTGTCAAATGAGGGATCAGAGGAAGGCGCTCCACTTCAGAGCGTCTTAGGGAATTTGGGGTCCCTAGGATTAAATTGTGGTGTGATCAGCCCAGCCACACCCCAGGGCTGTCTCCAGGAAGGGAGTGGGGAGGGAAGAAGGGGAGCAGGCTGCGGGTTGGGGTTTGTCTGACTTGAGTGGGGGAGGGGGCGGGGGGG
>NW_017729025.1:19067725-19078144 GCF_001723915.1 Gavialis gangeticus | reverse complement strand
CTGACTTGAGTGGGGGAGGGGGCGGGGGGGAGGTGGATTGGAGCCCCCCCAACTCCCCCCGTGCTGCAGCCCTCCACCAGCCCACCCTCCAGCTCAGGCCGGGCAAACCCCAGCCTGCAGCTCACTCCCCCTGCCTTCTCCCTTCCTGCAGACAGCCCCGGATCTGGGGGGAAGTGGGCCAGGCAGGGCTGGAAAAGAGGCTGCAGGCAGGCTCTTCAGGCTCCTGCAGATATGTTCAATCCCCCACTCCTGACCTAACAGGCAAATGTCTGTTGGGTCGGGGAGGAAAGGTGCTTTAACTCATGGCACTTTATGTAAAACACTGAGAGTTAGATTGGGGGCCTGCATATCTGTCAGTGCCCAAGAAGTCTTTTAGTTCAACCTCCTGCTCAAGGAAGGAACATCATGTTATATGTGTCCAAGGGCATCCTGAAATAAAATGACTCCAGCCAGCAGTGTGGAAAAGTGCTGCCAGGCAGGTAAGGAAGGAGTACATAAAGAACATATAGTAAAGCCATGCATTCATTGTCATTAACAGATTCCACAAAAACTATCTTTAGATTATGTGCAAATTCATGTATCTCACGTATCCCATCTAAACCACACCAAACAAATGTTTGTCTTACCTTAAAAACCTGCAGTAATGGAGATTCTCCAGTCTAAGTAATCTGGTCCCTGTCCAGTTTGCTTTTTCCCCATATGTCTAGTTCATGATAAGGTTACCACTCTGGCCATGTCTAGCCTACAAATGTAACATGCCCACCACAGCTGTCCTCAGGCGTGCTATACAGGTCCATGAATGCCAGCTCCTGAACTGGAAGCAGAGCAGCTGCAGCTGCATGGCATGAAGGACATGTTAGAACTACTGAGGGGCATGGCTGATTAGCATGGCTACGCTGCTTCTCGTCTGGGAGGCAGCAGGCATGGAGCTGTGGGCAATGCTTTTTGTTTAAGGAAATGCTTCTAAGGACAGGGAATAGGGACCAGTGTCCAGGGCACCCTCCATTCCAAGGGTAGTAGCCTGACTGTGGCTCAGCAAGATGGACATCTCTGGCTTGCTCTTTTTCCAGGCCAGCTTCACAAGAAGGGGTGAAGGCTGCTCTCAGACCTGCCTATCCAATCACTTGGTGGTTAATGCTTTTTACTGGAAACTGGGAAGTCCATTCAGTCCATCTCATAGTGACAGTGGCCTAGAACCCAGCTCTCCTAGTTCCTGGACAAGTGCTCTACCCCTGAGGTTAATGGGCTGAAGGGTGGGAGTGCCCTTATCTTCTGGCTACTCAAGGTATTTCTATTCTTACAGGGACTGACATGGAGTTACGTGCCTCTGCAGGGAGCACAACATCACAAGAGAGCCTAAGTGACCACAGCAGATTCCTTCTGAGCATGGTCAGAAGGCCAAGACACGTTGCACAGTGGGGAGAACTATCTAAAACACACATCAGTGGTCTTAAATGCCACTTATGCATCTACGTTTAAATGCCTAAAATGCAGAAGTAACACTTAGTGACCTAAAGAGGAACGGGGCATTGGGTCAAGATGTCTGATAGAGGTGTGCTTCATTTAGAGGCCACAGTTGTGACAGATCTGCCTTAGATTACATGAACTTCTGCATAGTACAGTAACTGGTTCCAACTGGCTCGTGCCTGAGCCTCTGAGAGGTACAGTACCCTGTATCCACCATGCTACTCACTTGTGTCCGTTGGCTTCCACTCTCCTTCCCTGGACTCTTCATTTGATTTCTTCTGCCCAATTCCACCTAGACTCTTTTTCCAGACTTCCCAAATTCTCTCCATGTAACTCATATCCTAGTCAGATAAATCGCTCCTCCTTGCCCAGCCCCAGTGGTTCCCAACCCCTAGTCCCAATCTCTTTGTCTAGTGAGTCCCAGTTTCCTCCTCTAGCTCCTCATCTGATCACAGTCTATCTGCAATCCCAGGAGCACCCAGTGTCCCCACGATACCTCTGTTGGTCTTCCTGGCTCCAAGTCACAGCCAGTCCCCAGCTCTGTTAGGGTGAGTCTACTTCTGCCTGTCCAAGCCAACTTCTCATTAGATCCGTCTCCCATCCCCTCTCAGATGCACTTGTTGGTCCCTTTGCATTCAAAATCAGGGAGCATCCTCCCGACTGCCTGGGTGCTAGCAGCCATTGAGAACACAAGAAAGACTATTTTAGCATCCAGACCCAGTGGGGCATGCTACAACCCACACTTGCAGTCGTTGTGAAAGATGTATTCAGCTTCAGGTGGGTTACATTTGGGGAGAATCGTCCGAGTTCTCAGCTGTAAAGCTTTACCCAGTCTGCATGGGATAAAGGAGCTATTATTTTTAAGGGTTTTTAATCTGTCTGAATCTGTTCAGAGCATCCCTGACACAAAGGTTACCTCAAATGCATACCAAATTTGTGTCCCAGCTCCAGAACTTGGGGTCAATGGAGCTTCTCAAAGGGAGAAAAATGGCACCAGAATGTTTTCACCATGGGCAAAACAGGATTTTTTCACTAGTTTCTTAGTCTTAGAAATGACTGAATTGTTTTTTGCTTGAAATGTCCATTCTTCTTTTCCCTTTCCCCCACATCCAAAAATTAAAACTAAACAATCTCTCTCCCACACAGCATAGAACATTTCTGCCCCGATAGTTTATGTGTGGAAAAGCTATGGGCAACTAAAAACAGGCCTTTATGACGCAACTAACAGTAATGTCCCTCCTATAATAGTATTAAGATACAGGTATAGACTAGTGGTAAGCAAACCTTTTGCTGTGGCAGGCTGGAAGGACCCAACTCAGGTCTGAAGTGAGCTTATGCTAGGACTTGGCTGTTGCCATTGCCTCTCTTTGCCACCTGGCCATGGCTTGGGGGAAGCTCTGCATAGCCTAGGCACGGCACTGTGTGGGCAAAGCCCCCACCACCCTGCTGTGGCATGGTGTAGGTAAAGCCTCTTTCCACCCCTGCCACTGACACCCCCTGGGTTTGCGGGCCAGATCCAGTCTGCTGACCCCAAGCATAGGTTGATTTCTTACTAACTGCCCAGAGTACCCTTGCTCCTAGACTGCTGGAACAGCTATTTACTTTCTTTTCTGTGCCACATAAACTGCACTGGTCAGCTTGTGAGGAGAGAAGGGGCAAAGTTACAGCTCTGCCCACTCTCCAACCTTTCCCTCTCATTCCCTTTCTTTCTGCAGGGAGGTACAGGGAACCTCAGCAGGGGAGTCAGAAGAAACCCTGCACCGTGCTGCTGCCCTATCAGCACTATCAGGCAAGCCACAGTCGCAACCCCAATAGTTGTCATATTATCTATCAGGAGGTGTCACTGTTACACAGTCACTCTCTGGTCATTAATAAACAACGAGGTCCCAATGTTGATACCATCAGAATTTCTTAGCTTTGCTCACAAAACCAAATGCAAACAATATTCGTTTTTTTATTATGTACTTGATTCAAACCACCCAAGAGAAGAAAATTTAGATTGATCTTGTTTCCTCTATGTCCAGGTCCTTCTCCCTTAGTTCAAACTAATTCTACATGTGCATGCCTTGGAAGTGCTTATGTACCATGATACATCCAAAGAACACTGAAGCAAGGACTGGCCGTACGATGTGTAGAATGGGAAACACCGACCTCACCTACTGGATTGTTAATGGAGCCACTATGATATGATTCCTGGAGTTGATGGATCGTAATAACAAAACTGGATAACATAGTTTATGTTAATCCAAAAATTACTGATGTAATTACTGACTCAGAGGAGCCATTGTAATGTCTTATATCAGTGCTTTGTATTAGAGTCGACATGGATACACTTTAGACGGTGTTTATAGATTCATGGATGTTAGGGGCTGGAAGAGACCTTATAAGATCATGGGGTCCAGCCCCCTTGCGCTTGGGCAGGAAAGAATTCTGGCGTCAGGTGACCCCAGCAAGGTGGGAGACGAGATGTTTTTTGAAGACCACCAGGGTAGATGACTCCACCTCTGGGGGGAATTTGTTCCAGATCCTCAGCACTTGAATTGTGAAGTTTTTCCTTATGTCCTATCTGAAGCAATCTTCAATCAGTTTGCGTCCATTATTTCTTGTCTTCCCCTGGGGTGCCGTGGTGAACAGATGCTCCCCCAAGCCCTGATATACATTGCTAATAGATTTACAGGTTGCCACCAAGTCCCCTCTAAGTCTTCACAAGCATCTGAACAAATGTTCTGTTCTTTAGGCACTCCTAGCTTGGTATTGCCCCTTCACTCCTTGAGCAGACCTCGATAACCCCGACAGAAGCTAGAGCCCACCTCTATTTCCTGCCTTGACAGCACGTGCAGCTGCATGGCCCTGCTGGGTCATCATCATTTGGCATGAGGGAGAACAAACAGGACAGTCATGAGTGATGCAACTACCCTTCTCCCAACGAGGAGCTGAATATGCTCCTAGCAAGGGAGCAGGATCACAGGATTTGGAATCAAATCCTTCTTTTCCACACAGAGGCCACATTATAAAGACTCCAGTGACAAACCACATAAATAAGCTGGTATTTCCTTTAAAACAACAAACTACCAACAGCCAATCCAAAATAAAAGAGAAATGCAGCAAAATCTCACTGTTAAGGCCTTGAATCTACACTTGATCCATGGAGAGGAGTCACTCCACTTGTCTGGAGCCTGACTGACCTCAGGGAAGTTCTGCACAGGCAGAAAACTGTGCCTGCATGCATTAAACTGCAGGATCAGGACTTAAAGATCAATCACCTTCTGTAAAGTCACATCACGAAAGCTGAATTTGACATCTTTTATTTGGAAGTCAGGAGCACAGTGACCAAGTGATTTCAGAGTGAGTTCAAGCCCTGCTCTGAATTCATGCCAAAGGCTCCTCCCAGTTGACCCAAATTTATATAGACCCATGGTCACTGGGGCTGGGGAGTCAAAAGTAACCAGACATGATACTAGCCATGTCACTCCCTTGTGTGCCACTGGCTACAGAAGCTGGGGTGCCTTAATGGATGTGCTTAGTTCAATGGGGCCATTAGGCATGGGTTAACCCTTGATCTTGATCTGGGAGTCACGCTGCAAGGAAAAACTAGGCAACTCAATAAATAAATATTCTCTACTATTAAAATAAGTCTGCCATCAGATTATGTATGTTTCAATCTGGTATGAATCATGAATGTCAAGCCAGTTGGAGTTTATACCAGAAATAACGTAACCATTTTTATATCTGTGGGGCTGCAACCTCTCAGCATCACACAAACACTAAATGCTCTGAACAACTTTTGTTCAGAATTCTAGAAAGGGCTTTTTTCTTTTTCTTCTGTACAGAAAACCCCTAATCCATCTTCAAGGAACTGCAAGAGACAACTCCTGTGATTTACCACCCCCACCTCAACAGAAGCACTGCTTGTTAATCCAGCAGGAAATAGCATTTGCCAGGATTGACAGCTGTGGATTTGTATTCAATTCCCAAATTAAAAACCAATGACAGGGTTGAGTTCAATAGAGTTGTCAAACAAAAATGAAGAAAGTAAAGAAAAAAACATCACCCCCCCCTAAACTCTGCAGCCTTCTTGGTAAATTTGTACATATATTATATTTTGAATAATGGTAACAGATGCCTTTAATGGTGCTACAGCCTGTGTGGGAGATATAATGGCAATAAATCCAGAAGCACATTTCCATTTGAAATTATTTAATTTGTGAGGTTTTTCATTCCAATAAGCATAAGTGTATTCTCCTCTTATTGCTATATTGTTTTTTAAGTGGTGCTAAAGATTGAATGTAAAAATCTTTGTTACTGAGATAGCAAGAATTCCCAACACGGATTTCATAAAAACCTCAATGAGGGCCCTGATCCTGGAAAAACAGTGGTACAAACCTTCTTGCTACAAAATTAGAACCCAGACTGTTCAACTCCTATTATGAATTAGAATAATAGAAATTAGATATGGAAAAGGCCAAATGCAGGAGGTCAGTTGGTTTTTCCTCCTAAGCATCAATCAGCAGAATTATTTCTTAGGATTCCTACCACTTTATCATCTCTCATCTTAAACACCCCCAACAATGTTGTTTCCACCAATTCCATTGGGACACTATTAGATTAGAGAATAGAGCTCACTAGTCTGATAGCTCCAAGTCCAAATATTACCCCATTAATATCAGTTTACAATACCTTATCTCTTTCATTGGCATTTATACCTTTCACACCCTTGTGAATGTCTTTTGTTTTTTTCCAAGTCATTAATTAAACCAGGAAAATCAATCTACTTAAGGGATTTCAAAAGTTGTCCTATAAAAATGATAAACTACAAAACACCATCTTGGCTGCTATTTACCTGTATGAAGTGATTCTCGTCAGGTCTGAAATGGGAACATCATAGCCACACTCCTCCAGGACTTCTTTACAAGCTATTTCCTCCAAAGAGAGTTCTGGTTTGTCTACTATGCCAGCACAAAGCTCATAGGTTACCCCTGATGCAGCAGGTATGGGATTCGCTACAGGGTACCAGCACTCCTGGTCTTTATGTTGAAAGTCTTGAGGTTGGTGTCTTTCCATTTCACACATGTAAACAGCTAAAGAACGTAGAAGAAAAAGAAGTATAAATGGATCTGGAAAAGCTTTCTTTTTTCTCTTCAAATGGCAAAAAACATCAGTGGTACCTTTCAAAAATAATTTGGCCATGCAAAATGGAACAAGGACAGCAAATAGGCATCATAACTCAGAGATGAACACATTTAAAAAGGTGCTTCCACTGATGTTCGCACACAAATCACATTGACAGAATTTTCTGCATACTATAACTTGCACTCACAAATAATGCTTTTGAATGCATTAATTCTCTTACTTGAACAAAAAAGTGATAGGCCATAGTAACTAACCCCACAAGCAACTGGTGCATGTGACTTTTAACACTTTTTGGAAAATGTGTGCCCATGAAGGTACACGCATACTAGATAATGTTTAGATCTGAAACTACATTTAGGTAGTAGCAATGGTAAGGCAGTAGTAGGAAAAACAATTACATTATTTGGCAAAACTGAAATAGCCTTGAATTTTTAATTTCATTACTGCAAAATGGCTTTCTGAACATTGTTTCTACATACATTGATTTGGAAACCATATACATATTGCTAAAAGTAAGCATAGCTGGGTCAACCCAGAGATCTACTGCTCAAAACAACTTCCATTTGTTGTCCAATATCTGGATTTATTTTCCACTACGCATTTATCTTTGCTGGGAAGTTGGGTTGTACATTATGTACCAAGTGTACAATGATGAGTCTTTCAGCCTGTCAACTCAGCTGTTATTTGGAGAGGGTTATGAAAAGCATGTATGTTTGTTTGAAAAATCCTCTTTTGAACATATAGTTCCTTGCACAGATCCTTGAGTGGAATTTGCAAAGGACCTTTTGCATTAATCTAGAAACAGCTGTCAGTGTAATACACTCCTAAAGGAAATGCTAAGGGCCAGATTCTACAGTCTTTATGTCAAAAGTCCCATTGATGTCAATGATAGTTTTGCCTGGTTAAAGCTCACAGGACTGGGAGCTAAGACACAGAGTAGCACTATTAAAAATTTAAAACCATTCTAACTTTGACAGATGTCATTTCCATTTGTCTTTTATTTGTAGTTTCTCATCTTCACTCCCTTATTTTTAATACATTTTGATATTAGGGAAAAACACTATTACAAATTTACAAAATACCAAACAAAAAGTCTGCCACTGTATTTAATAATATTTTTGCACACTCTGCTTCTAGAACACCTTCAAAAGGAGGGCTAGAGAGTGCTAAACTAGCCTACAGATTACAACACTCCCCTGGGAGTTGGAAGATGTGGGTTTCTACCCCATCAGGGTATTGATGGTACTGAATATGGGTCTCCCACTTCTTGGGTGAGGGCTTTAACTACTAGGGTATATTATAATAAGTGGGCAACCAACAGGACCAGAAACTCTTTCTCCTCTTCTTAAAAAGAAAGCAGCTAAAATGCATGTTGTGAGGGGTCCAACCTAGTTGGCATGTGTAACGTGTGCCAGAAACATGTATAATAAGAGACATTCTTCTGAGGTCCTAATGCTTTTCACAGGTTAAGCCAAAATTTTCCAGTCTGACCTGCCATTTGGACACTAGGCACTGATTACTGCTTTTGCAACTTTTAGGAATGGCATGAGACTAGTCACAAGGATTTATTGGGTAGCTGTTTAATGCCACTGTGGTGTGAAAATAAGTCTTTTGGGTATTGGTGGGCAATACATTTAGAACAGAAGCAGACACTTCATTTATTAAATTAGAACAAATATTGAAGGTAATGCTGAGATGCACACAGGCCCGGAGCAGCAGCCCTGATACAGCCACAGTGCTCCAAGAATATGGAGTGCTCACAATGAATCATGATTAACAATCTAGGATTAATCATGTTTTCTGAACTTTCAGCATGGAAACTCCTCAATAACTTCCTTCCTGTGCAGCTGGGGCAAAGGCAAGACAGCTGAACAGGTGATACTAGTACCCAAAACAAGCTCTCCGAGGTGACTGAAATGAAGAGGCTTGTTTAGTCTCCAAAGCAGAAGAAAGGGAGACAGCAATACCGATTTGGAGAGACTCCTGGAATTTAGCAGACTGGGAAAGAAACTAGTTTTGCTGTTTAAGCTTTCCATTTCTCATGTTTGCACCAATTCTCTGGGCACCTTGTGAAGCAGAACACGGCTTGTATGTCAAGTCTTTGGTGCTATTTATTTTGAGTCACTGGAACAACAAACAACCCACTGAAAGGCTGTTATACTTCACTGGAAAATCCTATGGCATATGTCTAGTGGTACTAATGTGAGTCTTCCCTATTTAATTAAATTTGGAAAGGCGTGGTCAGTTGCCTACCGAAACAAACAACGCCTTGACTTTACCCCATGGAGACGTCTTCAGAAAGCCATCCCGGACATGACTGCAGGAGTCTTTCTGCTCTTTGTTTTACCAGAAGGGTCAACTGGTCGGATTTGCTGGTCCATGCGAGAGGGGGCTAGTTCATCTGTCAGGCCACACGCACAATGGACACACTTACTAATTAAACGTGATGTGCTGTATCCCCTTTCTGTCGGCAGTCTGACAAGGGAATGCAGAGATTCTCAGCCCTTAATTTCTGCATTGCTCTGTGCCACCAGGCAAGGGGCAATGGATCTGAACAGAATAAATACTCTGGATGGTGTGGCAGTGGACAGTAGCTGTCATTGAATGTTTGACTGATCATTCACTCAACTTCCTGACCACATTCAGGACCCTCTCCAGTCTCTGAGATTATAGCACCAAAACAAACAGGCTTTTTGGGATCCCTACAGTGAGCAGAAACTGACCCTCCCGGGGTGCCGCATAGTTGTGGTCTCTGCTTGGCTAGGTAATGTATCAAATTCAACTTATTTAGTTTTCTCTGCTTTATTTGACTAGGGACAGCCTATTTTTATATTGACTTGACTTATTGTTCTTCTCTTGATATAATAAATGCATTCTGAAAAAAACCAACCCCACATCTCTGACATTCATAATGGCAAAACTAATTTTATCGTGTGTTGCTCCTGATTCAAAGATAAAATGTGTCCATCTCTGCCTTGCATATTAAAAGGCTCATATGGAGAACTGAACTTTATGCCCTCAGCTCATGAGTAAATTTCATACTCTGTCATTTGAAAAAAAAGGTGACATACAAGGATGTTTGCAGCTAGAGCTGCCTATGAACGTCTCAACGAGAGCAACAGCCGTACAAGCAGTTTGTATTTGGTTGGCAAATAAAAGACATAGGATTTTAAATACGCATATAAATAAACTCTGTTTCTTAGAATTGGCAAGAGTGTGCTGAATGAGCTCGAAATTGTAATAGGGCTGCCTTACACTGAACAGCCTGTCAATCACTATCAGCAAGTGAGGATGGTAAGACGCTGCACCAGAAAGTTTCTAGCGAAATGGTCTTGAAACAGTCTCTTAGCAACAGAGAGTAAAAAGTCTTTTAGACATCTTAAAAATAAATAAATAAATGAATAAATATGCTCAGAATTATACATTTTATTTTTAACTTCCAAAAAAGTAAATATTGCCAGTAGTTATAACAACTGATACAAAAAGGTTGACATTAATTTAAATAGATTGCCTCTTAGACTAGAAATATACATTTTGTAATGAAGAACGCCAATAATCCACTATTACTTTGTGTCATAGAATAAAACAAACCTTCCCACATATTTATGCAACTTGTATCAATATTCCCTAAGTGTAATTCTTGCTTTCAATTTCCAAGTATATACAGCCTTGCTCTATATAAGATTTTTAAAAATCAGGATTGTAAAACCTCATGTTGCCAGGCATAAGTGGTCTGATAATCACAAGAGGTCAGGAAGAAACTTCCCATATAGGCAAATTATTCTGTAATTGCTTGGTATAGGTATATTTGCTAGCCCCCCA
>NW_017729025.1:19053166-19062725 GCF_001723915.1 Gavialis gangeticus | reverse complement strand
TGACATTAATTTAAATAGATTGCCTCTTAGACTAGAAATATACATTTTGTAATGAAGAACGCCAATAATCCACTATTACTTTGTGTCATAGAATAAAACAAACCTTCCCACATATTTATGCAACTTGTATCAATATTCCCTAAGTGTAATTCTTGCTTTCAATTTCCAAGTATATACAGCCTTGCTCTATATAAGATTTTTAAAAATCAGGATTGTAAAACCTCATGTTGCCAGGCATAAGTGGTCTGATAATCACAAGAGGTCAGGAAGAAACTTCCCATATAGGCAAATTATTCTGTAATTGCTTGGTATAGGTATATTTGCTAGCCCCCCCACCCCTGAGATGCTTGGCCATGGCTAAAGCTGAGGGCTAGCTGAATCACTGGTTTCATCTGGAAACACAATTCTTGTCCTTTGGAATTCTGATCTACTGAATAGTGGGGCCAAAATAAAATGCAGTAGATAGGGAACAATGATTTTATCACAAGTATCAATAGACCCAACAACTTTTAATGACTAAATCCTTAATAGTTTGTTTCATTTGAGAGCAAAAGTAAAGATTTAAAAAAAAAGAGAGGAGGATTACCTGGGCGGAACTGCTTCACCACAACAAAGCACTGCCGGGAAGTGTTAAAGATCAGGATTGACACGCTAAGGGAGAGGAGAAAAGCACAGATCAATGCACTAGGTAGGATAAGTACACCATTATTACCTTTACATCTCATGAATTTTCACTATATAAATGTATATGAGGTGTATTATTAAAGCTGCTATGCAAAAAAAGGGCCCAAGCCAAACTCAACTGATTCCACTGGCTTTTGGCTCAGGTGTTTTGGCACACCCCAGAAGTGAACTTATCCAAACATTAGTAATTTTTCAGCAAATAAAAAACTTAGAATTTGGTTATTAAAACATAACAAGAGGAAAACCTTCTTTTAAAAGCACCGAATGATTTCTGATATCAGGGGAGACACACTGGAATCACATCCCGGCACTTGGAAGAAAGACCACTGAAGTTAAGGGGCTTGTATGGGCACAAAGTCCCTCCTGTTTGTGATCCTCTGATGAGTGAAGGCCTTAAAATAGGTACCACATCTTAAAATCAGCTTACGTACAAACTCAAATTAAAAGCAGTTTTAGATGTTAAGATACCTTTTTTAAGATGGTGCCCATGCTTATTACCCTAACATCCTACCTGTTTTGTTTTGCCTAGTTTCGTTATGCTATTGGTGAGTTCATTTATTATTATATATAAGTTGTACAGTTTTTCAAAACAGTAAGATATATTGACAATGCCATATTTACAAGCTGCAGTCAAACTTTCAGCGTTATTTGAATGAGAGATATGGCAGATATTCATGCTTATGACTTGACTTAATCACAGTTTTTCACAGGGTGCAGACAAGGGTCTGGAGCCATTTTATGTTTATGAAAAACACCCACCACACTTATTACAGCAGTGCATAAGGACTGATCAAGAGTAGGAAGTCCAGATGTTAACATTTTGCATTTATGGCTGCTACACCCAAAGGCCTCTACTGGATATTTATGGCTCATGTCCCAGGAGAAGTCATCTGCAGGAGATTTTAGAGTGAGGAATTTTTGGGTTATTATGTATTGAATGAATACTAATTTGTAATTACATATATAGAGATTTTGTAGTCCAATATTACAGTATTTGCTAATAACGAGGGCATCTACATGAGATGCTTTACTGGACAGTCGACTAAATTGCACAGTAAGTTGTTACCATGTAACCGTGTGTAGTAGCTACTGCTCAGTAAATTAGTCTACTATGCAGTTAGCTAGTACCTGTGAATACAGGTACTACATTACCTGTGTAGTAGTTACTGTGCAGTAGCGCTCATGTAGACACTGACCAGGAGGAAATTTGTTTGTGATCAGCCTAAGCAGCAGGGGGCCACAGGTGACAAGGAGCTCTCCATCTCTGGTTCTGTTCAGCTTCCGGCTTCTCCCATAAACCAGAAGCCAATAAGTCCTGTGACTGGGGAGCTCTCTGCTCCCTGTTCCAGTCTGCAGCTGGCAGCTCTGGGGGGTGAGCAGGGGCTGAGACCCCTCCACGCCATGCAGAGCTGCTCCAGAGGGCAGGCGGGGACTGGGAACCCAAGTAGGGCAGCTGGCAGCAAGCCCTGTGCTCCCCAACCTGGAGTCTTGCCAGCATCTGCCCCACACCCCACACCTGATGGGCATGGGGGCAGAAACGCTCTGCCCACTTCAGGGGCAGCTGTCTTCTGGCCTTGTGCACATCAGGTCCCCTCCCAATGTGCATGGGGCCAAGAGTCAGATGCTGATGAACCCAGCAGAGCTCTCCTGGCCCTGTGGGCATTGGGACTGGCCCCGTGCCCCTTACCAGGCTCCAGGTAAGCACCAGGGGGAGCCGGGAGCCCCCCCTGGCTGCTGCAAGGGGGCAGAGCAGGGCAGGAGAAGCCCTGTACTGGGCTGCTCCCAACAGGGAGAATGTATAGACAGTGCTCCTGGGCACAGGTGTCGCATAGGGCAGCATGGGGGGCATGTGCCCCCCCCCCTCCCCAAAATTGGACCTCATTGGCTGGGGAGTGCCAGCTGGTGCCCCCCCCCCCCCCCCAAAAATGGGCCCCATTTGCCGGGGAGGGGCCGCTTGGGCCCCCCCCCCCCCCCCAAATTTGGCCCCCTTGGGCGGGGGGGGCCCAGGTGGTGCCCCCCCCCCCCCCAAGAAGAGCCAGCAGCACTTCTGGTTTGCCACCAGCACTTCCAGGGTCAGTGATTGGTTATCGGCCGCTGGGGCACCCATCCCCCCCACAGAGCTAGGAGGCATCAGTCGCCCACGCTCCTGGGGAAAGCTTACTACACAGTATTTTATTAAATGCAAATGAATAGCAGGCATAGAAGTGCCCAAAGTGTACTAATGGAGGAGTAGACCTTATGTCTGAAGCTGTAAAGGATTTTAGTTCTCTCAAGTTTTGGGCACTGTTCTTATAGGTTCCAGAGCCATCCTGTTTTACTGCTTTAAGTTTCTCTGATTTATGACTATTTTGTCCCTATGAGAATAATGTTATTTGACTGCTGTTCTAATGAGCTTCCTTTCATTTGAGTCATGGCTACAAGACTGTGAAAGTCACCTGAAAAGCTGAGGCAGCCATCTAAAGTTCGAGGGGACTGTAGAGACTCCTTGAAGGATACACTTGCTTCCAAGATTGTCTTATGTCTCTAGTGAAGCACAAGCTCTCTTTTACTTGGATTTTTTTAGTGCATCACATTTTAATAACTTGCATCAACTCATTAAAATGAATCAGCCATTAGACATTATTTTTCCTAGGAGTCAATCACTTGAGACTTTAATGGAACAGATGGGAAAACTAAAAAACAATCTGTCAAAATTAAGGAACAAGATCAAATTAAACTAGAACAGAGTAGTAGCAAGTTATTACAATTGTCTGCCTCTCACACCATCTTGAGACAGGAGGGTACAGAGACACTACAGAGCTGCAGAACTTTCTTTTTAATTACTTTTCATTTTCTCAGAGGATGACAGACAAGTTTGAATATTAATTTACAATTTTTTTTTAAATGACAAAAGACAAGTGCTAATATTCCCTGATGGATCTTGAGAGCCACAAGCCAACAGGTTCAAACTGAGCTCTCAGAAATGAGTCTGTTATAAGAAAAGTGTGATTTGGTATTTTTTCTAACTCACCAAAATACCTTATCCATGACACTAGGAAATAGATTTTCATAGTTTATGCCAAGGTCTGTATCTTCTTACTTGTAAAATGCCTTATTTTGTTAATAGATTCTTCAACTGCCTACTCCTTTAAGTGGGGACAGATTTTCCAAGTGGATCTGCATAGATCAGTGGTTCTCAAACAGGGTTCTGTGACAACCTATCAGGGGTGCCAAACCACTGGTGACGCTACCATGGCTTCAGCCAGATGAAACTTTCCTGTGCACCTTGGTTTCTAGCAGGTATTTTAGAGCCAAACCGGAGAAGTTGTGATGGAAATTGGCACTCCTGCCTCCACTGGGTTTATCTAATAACCCTAATGCAGGCAAGAGCAGAAATGCCTGCCACAGCCCCTCCTGGTTCAGTCCAAGACACACCTCCCAGAAACAGAAGGCATGGGGGACAATTCCATGTGGTTGTGACACCAGCAATAGAGGCATCTATCTCCAAGCTGTCACATCCCCACTGTCACTAGGAGGAACTGTCCTGCACACCTGCTTCCAGGAGGAGTGCATGTAGCTGGACTGGGAAAGGCAGTGGCATGAAGGGTATACTTACCTGCTTATCAGATAAACCTAAAGTAGGCAGGCATGCATGTGTGTGCTGCAGCCCCTTCTGGTCTGGTTTTCCATGAGGCACAGCAGGCACTTTTAATCGGTAGTGGCAGCATCCAGGCTGAGAAACACTGAGGCAACACAACAGTGATTCTCAACCAGGGTGTCGCCAAATTGAAAAGTTGTGGAGGATGCTCTGACTCTAACAGTTGAGAACCACTGAATCTGATCATTGTCAGAGCCCCAAAACAGCCCCACTGCTTTCTGGACTCTATGTGGATGCAGTAGCTCAAATGCAAGATTCAGTTGCAAGGTCTGGCCTGCTGAGTGCATAAAAATTCCTATTCTTTCTGAACTTCAAATCAGTCATTCATATACAAAAAATGAAAAAAAAAACCCTTTATTTTTTGTACAGGATATATGCAGCAGAACAGAAGTCATCTATTGCAAAGGTAGTGCTGCACTTGTGTTTTAATGAGTGAGATATTCCAATGCATTCATGTGTGTTTGATATTTCAAGGCAATTTCTTAAAAGAGCATTAACAGCTAAAACTTAAAGCCATCTATACAAATCTACATTTCCAAACGATAAATAAAAAGTAAAATAAGTAAGAAAATGGAACATTCACAGCAAACCTTGGGAAAAATCTTTGGCATCATAATACACAAAAGATTAATCCAGCCCAAGGTTTATGTTATCAGAGCAACGACACAGAACCACAAGAACAGGAAAACAGTAGACTTTCCTTGGAATGTATGAGGCCTACACAGGAATTTAATCTGCCATTGACATCAAAGGCCTTAGCTTAACAATAGGCTTCATGTGCACGCATGCCAAAAAGATGCATAGGATTTATTTTTGTTGCAGCTCCTTTCCTGGAGAATTTAACAGTCATTCATGAGGAAAAGTCGTACCAGATGTACTAGGATGATGGTAGACCCACGGCACTTTTAAAACACCAGTAGCTACAGAATGAGTGTATGGATAAAAAACAATGTTCTAGCTCACACTGCAGGTTAAGGCCCCAGGAGCAGAAAATTTCTCAGTGTTCCCCATGGTTCATTCCAGGAGTGGGCTATAGCTTGCTTCTACTCAGAATACTTGATCCACCAAATATTATGGATTACTTCCCCGTGTTGTCCTCCCAAGGAGTTTGATAATCCTGTTTTACACTGTTTTAACACCTTTTGTTATAATTATTTCAACACCTTTTGTTATAACTAATAAACAAAGACATTAAATGTTTTAATTGTTTGGGATGGTTTAAACAGAGGTGATTCTTCCAGGGCAGAAGAAGGGACGAACTGACATCAAGGTTCTTTCCAGACGTATTTGTCTATGTGTCTAGAGAGGGTGGAGGTCTTTCAAAGACGGCTCCCCCTACTTACTGGTTTCCTGAAAAAGATCTGAGATCCTGTTTCACTTTTCCATAAATACATGCAAAACTGGTGGTAGATTTATCATATGTTAAGAATGCAAGGGTGTGCCTACATGTGCACTTTAATGTGCAGTAGCCTATTTTACTGTGCATTACTGTGTCATGGCAAAAATGGTGCTAATATGCTAATGTGCAATATAATTAGGCTACTGCGCATTAAGCCTCACTAAAAAAGTGCATGCTTTTGCTACTGCACTTTAGGGGTGCTAAATTTAATGCGCAGTTGCAAAAGCACATCATGAATGTGTAGACACACCCAAACATGCTTAATACTGCACCTAAGGTGCATCTTTGAAGGCAAGGCAATCTAAAATTTAATAACAGCAAACTGCAGTTGATGTGTAGCTAACGTATAATACTAAAACAAAAGTATAACATGTGCCTAATATTAGGGCTTTATTATGGCATTTGTCCATAGACAATTAAAATAAAATGACCAATACTTTCAGACCGGGAAGTAATACTTTTATAAAACTATTTAACCAAATTTGCTTTTCAAACCCATGAGCATGTGTACTTTCAGATCTTCAGCAGGTATTTTTGGTATGGCCCCTTCTTTGGCCATCTTGTATGTTGATGATCTGTCAGTTGTTGACCTGGGTTGCAGTTAATCCATAAGCAATTGCTAACCACTACTAATTGTTTTCCATTAGATGAAAACAAAATTTTAAAATCCCTTGATGGATTAAGATTGTCCTATAATGTTCCCTAGCTTTCCTAGCAATGGAAACCTTACAAAAAGAATGTGGTTCTTACATGTTGTTTACAAGTGACAAATATGACTATGGTAGTGGGGACTTTAGAGAGAATATATTACTCTGAACATTATTTACAATCAGATTTTGAAGGCACTCACCTATCTTTGGTGAAAAAGAGAAACAAATTATAAGAACTCAAAATGACATGGTAAGAAATACAAAGATGGTGTGCAATGATAAGAGGGGAAGAAATGTTATCAGTCAGTATCAATGATTCTCACAAGATATCCAGTACTAAGAATTGTCTTGGTACAGTTAGAAGAAATAACTTAATACACCACGCAACCACAAAAATCCCTGTAGAAACAATCTATTGTAGATTCAACCTTGTTGGAGAGCATGTGGATATAGAACAGACATGTGACATACATTTGCCAGGATGAGTTTGAAAGGAAACTTAAGAGCAAAAAGATCACATCAGAAAGGGATCAGAAGGGGAAACTAGAATGTTTTAGTTTAGTTTCAAATATTTAAATGCTAAAGCATAATCTGTTTTTTAGTCAAATTTATAGGACTTTGGCTTTTTTTTTGCTCAGACTGGGCACATCTATACTAATGCTTTATTGCACAGTAGACTAATTTACCGCTTAGAAAAGCGTCACCATCTATACATGAGCCACAATTAGGGCACAGTAGATTAACTTACTCTGGCGTATAATAGTTCCTTCAGAGACAAGTACTATCCAACAATGGAGTAAATTACTGCACTTAAACGCACATGTAGACAGTGATGTTGGGATGTTTACTCTGGCTCAAATTGCACCAGTTTATTCAGTCACATTAATCACAAGTGTAGATGTGTCCACTGTGTTGAAAATTGGAACCAAAATTCTTCATGTTGTTCTCTTTATTGAGACCATTAGTAAATATGGCAATAAATAAATAATGCCTTTAAGAAGTAAGTTACAGTGGATGCATCTACACATTCAATCAACCCAACATAACAAACTCTGGCGCAGTTTGTGCTGGAGTTGGTTGCTCCTGGGAGCAGAATCCGCATATGTGCCCAAGACAGCAGCAGTCTGAGTCAGGGTAGAGCAGCTATGGGCTGGCAACATGCTCGGGGGGGTCAGCCCCAAACTCCAGGTCATGGCATTGGGTGGCAGAGAGGCTGGCTGGGGTATGACAGTACTGAAGTGCAGAGCCATGCAGCAGGCAGCTCCTGCACTTTTGCACCCTCATACACCAGCCAGCCACACATCTGTTTCTGTTCAGTAAATGACTCTGCTGTAAGATAGCAGAGCCTCGAAAGTACTATCGTATGACACAGTTAATTAATTTACTGCACCCTAATACTGGAGCATGTGTAGACAGTAATGCTTTACTGCAGAGCTAAGTAGTCAACTCCACAGGAAAGTGCATGTGTAGATGCACCCAGTGAGATAAAATCAGATGCAGCAAAACTGTAATTTTACTGTTCATGTAAGAAATGTCTCTATGTGCAATTACAAAGAAATTTCATTTCTTTTGAACTCTAATGCAATCCAAACAGAATTGTCACATCACATATTTTTCAGGGTGCAGACTTCAGAGAGGCTTATTCTACCTTGAGCAAGAGATCCAAAAACTTTTTTATGAACATAAAAGATTAGGCAATTGCATTCAGAGCTATTATCAATTTTTATGAAAAATATCTGTATCTGCTATTGAAATTTATACTGTAACATCTGAAGTGCTTTAATCAGACAAGTACCTAGTATCTTAAGCTAGGGAAAACATGGTCCCTTAATTTTCAGAACAGACAGTGTAATAAAGCTGCAGCCTTTGATTATCCTCCAGTGCAACTCCTTCAGTTTCCCAGAGCTTTAACTATAATACAGATAGTCCCAAGATTAAATGTTTGTTCTTGCACATTCTTTATTGGTTAATTTAAGTCTTCCTTCAAAGCATTTTACATTTTACAAAGGCCAACACAATCCACATGGCTGCTTAAAATGCAGCCTACTACAAAAGCAAAGCTATAAGCTCCTGACAAAAACATTCAGCCTTTCATACTAATCACAGTTAAGGTGGATTTGGCAAAAGATAATTAGAGGGGTCTAAGAGGCTTCTGTATTATGATGAAATTTCCAAGTTATTTTTCAATACAATTTAAACACATTTAGTATTAAGTAAACTCTGCATAAAGTGATAAGACAAGTACATTTAAGAAAACAAACATTACTTTGGAAAAAAATCAAAAGGAAGATTTGTCTCTTTGTAAATCTAACTGCCACAGGAAGTTGCTCATGACACCATAAAACAGGAAGCATATGTTTGGTTAATCACCAGGTTAGTGGGAGAATGAATTGTGGCAGTTATTTAAGATGTGTTAACAACTCCATGTACATATCAGACAATATAGTACCTACTGGTAAAGCTCCAAGTTGGTCACCATTTCTTTAATCAGTCTAGCAAAGAATGAGGCGCAGCAAAACTTTCTGAAATAAATAACTGCTTTCCACCACCCAATTCCCACGTAATAAAGCAAAAATATATGCCATGAATTCAACAACAGAAATGAGACATCAAGGTTGCTTACTTATAATCATATAGTGCAGGGCTGTTCAACTTCAGGGCAGCTCAGGGCCACTGTCTAGGACCAGTTACCATATCTGGGTTTTCCTGGACATGTCCTCTTTTTAGATTCTCTGATTTCCATTCAGGCAGTTTTTTGAAATCTGAACCAATGCTGGGGATTTTGCTCTGTTCTGCTGATGGGAGCAGGTAAGTCTATGGGGAGTGGGTTCAGAGGGCCACGGCTTGGGAACTGTGGGGATGGGGTGTGTGGAAGGGATGTATGCAAGGGGGGGGCGATGCCTGGCAGCACTGGGGGAAGCTGTCTGGGTGCTGGGGCTCTGGCAGGGGATGACAATGGGGACTGGAGCACTGCCATGACAGAAGGGATGAAATGGGGGGGCAAGGCCAGGAGTGCTGGCCTCACCTTCTCCCCCCTGCTCCTTGGAGGTGGAGGGGGTGCGGGGTGCTGGCTGAGCAACACTGGCCTTGCCTCCCCCCACACTGCTCTATGGAGCCAGGGGCTGAGGCGCCCCCTCCCTCACCCAACAACAGCCAGGGTGGAGAGGTAGGTGGTGGGGAAGAGGGGAG
>NW_017729025.1:19052318-19053104 GCF_001723915.1 Gavialis gangeticus | reverse complement strand
AGCAGGGAGCTCCATGCCTGGACTGGAGGGGGTGGGGCAGCTAGGAGATGCTGTGGGGTGGGGCATGGCCAGGC
The DNA here is from genome assembly GCF_001723915.1 of Gavialis gangeticus. Lineage (NCBI taxonomy): Eukaryota > Metazoa > Chordata > Crocodylia > Gavialidae > Gavialis > Gavialis gangeticus. The sequence goes on along the minus strand of NW_017729025.1, from coordinate 19,053,030 downwards.
TGCTTGGCAATGTGTAGGAGCCCCAGCCCAGGGCATGGAGTACCACAGGCCTCCTCTCTTCTTCCCTCCTGCCCATGCTGGGGTCAGACTAGCTTTGTTGCTGTCTGCACAAATCAGAGTCGCTGCTCTCTGGCCCGGTTAGGATGGGTGCAGCTAGGGGCCCCTGCCAGCAGGGCTGGGTGAAGCAGGGGGCTGCAGGTCAGGAGGGAGGGGTACTAGAATGGCCTGGAGAGGGGTAAGGCACTGTGGGTCAGTAGTGAGGAGCAGCAACAGGGATGGGGCAGGGCTGTGGGTTGGGAGTGAGGTGTTCCCCCCTGACAGGTGTCTTCTTTTTTGGAACTGGAAATATAGTAACCCTAATCTAGGGGCTGAATGCTGCCCTATTCTGGGCTCTCCCCCACTATGCCCCAAATGGGATGTACAGTGTGGACAGTCCAGCTCCCTCTCCCCAACTCCCTGTGGTGCACAGGTGGCCTAGCTCCCTCCCTCTTGGCTATGCATTATGTTTGGCTCCTTCCCATCCTAGCCACGTGTGCTGTGTGGGCAGCCCAGCCCACCCCCTCACATCACAAGCAGCCTGGCTCCCCCCTGCCAACTCGCAGCACTCCCGCACCCCATCCTGGCTACATGTCCATCTGCAGTGTGTGTAGCATGGCTCCTACCTCTTGTGTACAGCCTGAGTGGTTCAGCCTCCTTCCCCACCATGCACTAG
>NW_017729025.1:19046729-19047318 GCF_001723915.1 Gavialis gangeticus | reverse complement strand
TCTTGTGTACAGCCTGAGTGGTTCAGCCTCCTTCCCCACCATGCACCAGCACCTCATACCCCTCCCACTACACCATGTGGTTGGGAGAGGGGGGAGCGCCAGGAGCAGGGGCAGGAAGTACCAGCCAAAGGAGGGTGGGGGAGCCTGAAGAACAGGGCTACTGTGGCAGAAGGAGAGGTAGTGGCAGCTATGTCAGGAGCCTGCAGGGCACATGCTAAACTTTTGAGGGCCAAGAATTGGACAACCCTGGCATACTGTATATGCCATACCTTAGCCCATATACCAGGATACCCTTGGAAATGAGACATTGCATATTACTGAGTCCAGCAGAAGGCAACAAAAAAGTTTAGGAGGCTGGGGCACGTGACTTCTGAGTAGAGGCAGATGGAAATGGGCTTATTTAGTTTACAGAAGAGAAGACCAAGGGGGGATTTAGCAGCAGCCTTCACCTACCTGAAGGGGGGTTCAAAAGAGGATGGAGCTGGACTGTTCTCAGTGGTGGCAGAAGAAGAGCAATGGGTTCAAGTTGCAGCATGGGAAGTTTAGGTTAGATATTAGGAAAAAAATTCTCATGAGGAAAGCAGTAAAC
>NW_017729025.1:19034715-19041729 GCF_001723915.1 Gavialis gangeticus | reverse complement strand
TTAATAGCAGCCTTCACCTACCTGAAGGGGGGTTCAAAAGAGGATGGAGCTGGACTGTTCTCAGTGGTGGCAGAAGAAGAGCAATGGGTTCAAGTTGCAGCATGGGAAGTTTAGGTTAGATATTAGGAAAAAAATTCTCATGAGGAAAGCAGTAAACTACTGGAACAGGTTACCGAGAGAGGTGGTAGAAGCTCCATCCTCGGAGGTTTTTAAGAGCCAGTTAGACAACGCCTTGGCTGGGATGACTTAGTTTGGGACAGCCCTTCTTTCAGCAGGGGGTTGGACCTGAGGTCCCTTCCAACCCTCATTTTCTATGACTTTACTGGGATTCTATTGATAAAATATTTGACTACATAAATGCAAGTTTTAGTCTAACTTTTTCAGCTGGATTCAGTAAAACTTGTTGGGGATTATCTGTAAATGATACTGGTCATCCATTCCCCCCCCCTTCTTAATCATTTGTGAAATCACTCTATTTTACAAACCGTCTAACATAAGAAGTCTGATTTTTTAAACTTACTCATTGAAATGGCAAAGATAAAGTTTCAAATCAAAATCAGATTCTATGATGGGGAAAGAAAACTAAACAATTCAAGACATATATACCAGTTAGAGAACATGATTTAACCATCTTTCACTTGCATAAACAATCAACTACTTTTTTTTTTTTAGAAAAATAGTCAAACTTCCTTCAGCTATGATTATTTAACCTCATTACCCCAAATCAGGAATGAATGAAGAATAAGGAGTGAAGATCAAAATAGTAGCTATTTCTTAAACTGTAACTATTATCATCTCTCCATGATGCATATATGACTACAACAGTCTCATTTTTCTCCATTTTGGATGCTGTTCCCAGGTAAAAGTCAGATTTTTGCATATCTGGACTTAAGAATATCTTCAGACCTTTCTAGCCTAAGCCCTACAACAGCCACTGCAATCCAGGGTCCATAATCTCACCAGGTCACACCTAAACTTTAGGGCATATCCACAAGATGAATCTAGGACTTGATCCAAAGCTACACAGAGTCAACACAAAGATTCCTGTAGACCTCAGTGAACCTCAGAGGATATATTTGTATGCACTGAACAGAGTTTGTCCCAAATTTTCAAAATAGGTATCTGAAGACTGGCCTCCTAAAACTGTACTGAGACATTTATGTCTGATTCATCAAAGCACTTTCTGTATGTGCTCAAGTATGTGGAATTAATCAAATACTCCAAGCTATGTGATATTTAACTGTTTTACTGAATCAAGGATCTAAATATGCAAATTAACAAGTGCTCTGTGTATGTGCCACTCTGAATGACTTCAGTGATATAACATCACTAGAGATTGTGTAGCTATTTGATACTAAAAAGAGCAGTTTTAGAAAACTTAGGTTAGATTTTGAAAATCTGGTCCCTGGTTTTGTATTTTTTGCACCTACTATTTCAAAACTGCAAAAAACAGTGAGTTCAGTTTTAGCCATTGCTATTAGTTAGGCATCACTGATCCTGAACTGAGGATGTAACAAAATGATCATACATCTAAATGAGGGATATTAAATGGATTCAGCCCATGGAGCTGCCCTCTTTGGCCTGCCAGACTACTGGTATGGCCAGGAGGAATGGCCTGATGCAGAATGGCAATCAGTGGCAAGAGGATGAACAAGGACTGGCACCACCCTGATCTCCCTCTGGCCGTTGTGCTGGTCGCCACTGCTGCAGCCCTACCTCCCTAGCTGCTGGCACTGCTATGTGCCACATGCTGAAGCTGGAGTTCTAGGGGGTACATGGCAGTGGCAGTTCCGACATGGGGCATGTGGTGGGGACTGGAGCCGCTGCCAAGTGCTTCGGTGCGGATCTGGAGCTGCCTCTGTGTGCTCTGGGTCTGAGCTGGAGATGCTGTTGCAGCACACTCCAGTCTGGAGCTGGAACTGGCACTGTGTGCTCTGGTCTGGAGCCAGAGCTGCTGCCATGGCCCAGTGCTCCAGTCTGGAGCTGGAGATGCTGCCATATGCTTCACTTCGGAGTCAGAGCTGCTACTGCCAATACAGCTTCCTTGTGCCATAGTTGAGGGCTGGCCCCCGAAGTGTCTCTAGTCTGGATCCAGCCCAGGGCACAAGGTGAGTTTGGCATCCCTGAACTAAATGATAGTAACAGTGCTGGCAGAACTGCTGACAAACAAACAGGCTCTGTCAAGCCTGAGCTGAAAATTAGGTCCTAAGTACATTCTACTTGCAAATACCATATGAAACAAATCATATAATTATCCAGGTTGAAAGGAAACTAGCAGGTTACTTGGTTTGTTTCTTCTCATAACAGCAGGAAAAATTTAATTATCCCTATATGATCCTTGATAAACAAGTGCCAAGTCTTGGCTTGAAAAGCACCAATGACAGTGATTACACAACATCCCCTGTAGACTGTTTTATGGCTTACCTCTTCCTGTTGTTTAAGAGGAGTCCATACTATCTTACCTGAAATATTCCTCCTGCAGCTTAAGACCATAACCCCTTGTTCAGTCTTTCTTGACCAATAACGATGATTGTTTCCTGTCTGCTGTATGACATTTTACATATTTGTAAAAAACCCCAAAAAACCCAGCCCTTTCCTCAGTCTTATCCTTTGTTCAAACATGCCCAGTTCTCATAACCTTTCCTCTTAGATATTACATCCATCACCATTTTAGCATTTTTGTTCCTCTTCTCTGAACTCTCTCCAGCTTGTATTTTTAATATGCTTTACTTGTTGCATTATCATTTGAAACGTGATCATAAAAATGCCTGTTGTCATCAATTCACAAAATGAAGGCATTAATTACAAAGAAAAACAAGGTTTGTGGTGCAGCAGCATGTTATGGCATATAGCTGTATACCTTCACTATAAAAGGATGTTAAAAAATGGAATGTATTAGTTTTCAAGTATATAAGATAATTCACATATAACATGACTGACCTGAGTAAAATTTCAGCATATAATAATCAGGGATCTTGGTTTTCTCTGTTTAAAGCCCACAAATTCTCTGATTTAATGCACCCCACCTGCCCCCTGCCAATTCTCCAATTAAAATAAAAACCCCCAAATCCACATTTTTCCACGATTAAAATGAACTGCTACTATATGCACAGAGATCAGTTGGACATAATGTTTAATTGATATATTTACAATTATAAAGCAATTTGGAAGCCTCCCAGTGCCACAATCACTATAATAAAATAAATTATAAATACCCATACATTTTGGCATTTGATTTTGGACTTTTTATCATGGAAAATCAGAGCTCCTCCTGCTCCCTTGGCTAATCAGGACATGGGTCCAGCTGCGGCTGTGCCACCCACTGCTTTATGGCACTGAGCAGCCCTGATATGCCAGTGCCCTGCCCATGCCACTGCTTCTCAATCCTGACCCAAAGCCCCCCAGCCCTGCTGGTGCCCCTCACTCCCCCCACCCACAAGCCCCTGGCCCCCCATGGACAGCATGGCAGCAGTGGAGCGGGGTTGGGGGGCAGGCTTGGGCAGGAGGGGCAGCTACTCACTGCTGCATGCACTCCTGGGGTGGGGCATGGGGGGCACATGCCCCCCCCGATTTGTGTACAGGGTGGGTGCAGACTGAGGACTTGGAGCCCCCCATCCTGCAGCTCTCCCTCCTGGGCCTCCGTGGCTCAGTGGGCTCGACCTGGTGTGGCAGAACAAAACAGGGCCAGGCACAGCTTCGTGCCACCATGGTGAGATGCCCTCTGCGCTGCCACCTCTGCTGCTGCCGGACAGGAAGGGGGTGCTTCACGATGGCAGTGCAAGGCTCCGAGCAGTGGCAGCATTGAGCTTCGCCACCCGGCTGTGCTCTGCCGTGTCGGGTCCCACCTGCTGGAATGTGGAGGTTCTGGGGGGAGAGCAGCAGGGTACCAAGCCCCAAGCCTGCAGCAGGCAGCCTGCCCCCAACCTGTGCACAAATCTGGGGGGCACATGTCCCCCATGCTGTCCCCAGGATGGTGCACAGCAGCACGAGCTGCAACAAACACCCCACACCCTGCCTGGGCCCAGCGGCCATGCATTTTGACCCTGGGCCCCAAGCCCCACATACCGCCTGGGCTGGCAGCAACCCCAGCCCCAGCCCTGCCCAACCCCCTCCCTCCCTATGGGGGCCTCAATTCCCACTCCCCTCCTGCAGGAGTCTCTACTGATGACTGCTGCAGCCAATGAACTGGAACAACAACCACAATTTTTCCATGTCACTTGTGTAGTTCTAGTGACCCATCATCTGGCCTAGTCTTATGGTATGAAGGGGGCACAGAGGTCTCCTGGTGCAGCTGTTCTTCTGACAATGTTCCCCTCTCACTTCTGCAACAACACTTGGGTGGAATGGGGGTGCTCAGAGTAAATGCAAAGCATGCAGTGCTGAACTGAGCTCATATTTAGCTATTTTCCTTATAGTCTATAAGATTTTTAAGAGAATGTTCAAGGACCACTTTCTGTATATGAAAGCAACTAAGAAGAGTGCTACTGTTTTAGGGTCTGCACCAGACCCTATAGTGTAATGAAAATATCCCAGACAGCCTGAAAATCCCTCCCAGAAGGAATACTGTGTTTTTCAGCTACCTTTACAATATCTGCAGAAGGAACATTTTTTTCATTAAGTAGATAAAATAAGACAGCAGCAACTTTTAGAGTCATAAAGTGAATTCATTCTTACTCAGTTCTAAAAAGAGTCAATGCATATGTTAAGGAAATTCCACTCCTCTTCCCTCTTTTCTTTAAAAGGAAAGGGTTGATGTGGTAAGCTTCTCCATCAATAACATGTTTTTACTTTGAGACTATTGATGAGCTAACGTGATTTGTGCCATTTGACTAGTTTAAGATTCAATCTGCTTGTCCACCAGTGGACAGTATGCTTAAATTCCAATTCTCCATCTCTTAGGAGGCTGGATGAACACCTTGCCGGGGTCATTTGACCCCAGTACTCTTTCCTGCCATGACAGGGGATCGGACTTGATGATCTGCTCAGGTCCCTTCCGACACTACTAACTATGAAACTATGTAACAGTGTTTCTTGGTCCTGTTTTTGTGTCATTAGTATACTGAAGGGGTGGGCAAATTCTGGCCTGCGGGCCGGATCTGGCCCACAGCAAACTTCATTTCCCAGCAGCCCCTGCAGTGGCAGCTACTTCTGGCTCTGGACCCTGCCCCACTGCCCAGGCACCCTAGCCCATCTGCCCTGTACCCACCGCTGGGGTGGGACCTGCGTGGGCAGGGCATGTGGCTGGGATGGGGCTGTGGCTGGGAGTGAGGCAGGTGGGGCCTGGGAGATCCTGGGATCTTGGGGCAATGAGAAAGCAGGGCTGGGAAGAGCTGTGGGCATGTAGGGAGCAGTCTGCAGCTCTGCCCCAGCCCCATGCTGTCACTGCCTCAAGACCCCAGCCCCGGAGCAGCTCCCTGACCAGCTGCATGGCTCCCAGCCAGTTTCCATGGAGACTCTGGGATCATGGGGCTGTGACGGTGTGGGGCCGGGGCAGAGCCTGGGTTCCGTGGACAAGGGCACGCGGGGAGCACATCGCAGCTCTGTCCTACACTGTCACAGCCCCATGTTCCCAGGGTCTCCATGGAGACCAGCCGGGAGCTGTATGGGCAGGGGCTGCCAGAAAATGGAGTCCGGCCATGAGCCAGCTCTGCCATTTTGCCCACCCCTGGTATATTGTCTTGTATAAGCTCCTACATTATGTCTTTTAAAAATCTTGGATCAGTTTCAGGGGAGTCGCTGAAACCTGAAATGAGCTAGAGCTATGGCTCTATAAAGTGACTGAACGCAAAACTGAAGTATTATCTTTCATGCTCTTAGTGTACTAAGTATAGCAGAATTAGGCTAAGGAACAACAGAAATGGGAACATCAATCTTGTTTTGGCGACACAGAATCAGTTTAATTGCATTTGCTTAGGTTATTGTCATAGGCATTGACTAGAAGTTGTTACTATTTCTACTGATTATTTTCTCCTAAGAAACCAGGCCCACTTCTGGAGAAATGCTGTTTATTCAATAAAAAACAATGCAATTATCAATTCCCGCACTCCAGCTTACCTCTCCTTTCTTGCTCACTGCTCTTCTCTCCGCTCTACTTTGCACCCTATGGGGGGAGGGAATGCAAGCAGAGGACCTACAATTGCTGTCGCCTGTTCCCGTACCCCGTGCCAGGCACCAGAGTAGGCTGCGGCATTCTGAAGCGTTCCTACCAGGAGTGGCACCCTAGCAAAATACATGTCCCCTGGCTGATACTCTTTATGAAACACTTCCAAGTGCATTTCACTTTGAAACATTTTGGCTGTTATGTCTATCTGGACCCAAAGCACCATTTATTTTGTTGCAACTCTAGAGTTGTCTACAGTAGAGGATCTCACTGTAGCATCAGAACAATGGTAGATATAGTATTTTCATAGAGAGAAAGGCTGCTTGCAGGTTGATTGGTTTGCTTTGAAATGAGTAACAACAATAACCCAGGAACTGTAATATTGACCATGTGCAGGTAGTTACTCAGTGTAACACTGAGTAACTACCTGTAGTGAATATATGTATGTATACATATGGGCTTATGTACAGGGGTGGATCCAGGGGGTGGTTCAAGGATGCAGTTGCACCCCCCTTTTGGTTCTTGGTTTGCCCAAAGTTTAAAACCAACTGCTTGGAAGTAGCAGTAGCATTTCTATTCAGGCAGTAGTGAGGGAGTCACTTGCCTTCATGGCTCATTGTAATCCAACTGTTCCCTTCTTAACTTCTTATCCCCTAGCTCCTTTTTTAATGGTCTTGATGTTCCATTCATCAAGAAATTATTTCTTCTGAAATTGCTATTAGCTGCTCCTCTTAATGTCACTCCTATTTCATGGCCCTGCAGGCTATTTTTAACTTTACCTAAAAAAAACTTAGATGAACCACACAAAGTAGCTGATGACGGGCTTCCACCACACCGATTGCATACGAGTGAATTTACCTCGCATGTAAAAAATTTGTGGTATAAAAAGGGTCATTGCATAAGAGTGAATTCAC
>NW_017729025.1:19032336-19034704 GCF_001723915.1 Gavialis gangeticus | reverse complement strand
TGTGGTATAAAAAGGGTCATTGCATAAGAGTGAATTCACACATATAGAACCCGCATAAAGGGAGGGAAACCTGTATGCTTTAAGCACACTGGGGAACAGAGGTGAACTGCAAATCTAGGACTAAGGTAGGGACTTTATCTGCCTGAGTGTTTGTACATGGGGGAGGGACAATTCCGATACGAATTTTTGGGTTGTCCCACAATACAAACAACTACTAATTTTTACATTTAACTTCAACTATTTTATTAATTTATTCAGATACATTCTGTGTGTATATATAATACATGCATCAGAAATCTGAGTTGTAGCTGTATTGGTCTAGAGGATAAATGAATTAGGGCTCATGGTAGACGTGATATCTTTTATTAGACCAACAAGATTTTTGGGAAAAAAAGGTTGCAATTAAAATTTTTTTGCATTGCATTGTTCTAATAAAAGATATCACCTTTAGCATGACCCTGATTGCTATAATACATGCACACACATATTTATACAGGACTTGATCAGAAATCAGAGACTTATTATATTAATAAGTGGCCTGAACTGTAAAAGTGTTAAGCATCCAACAGCTCCCATTGACTTTGAAGGAGAAAAGCTAATTTTTAATCTCTTATAAAGAGCAGGTCCCAATTTAGGAAAACACCTTTCCTGAACTAAGATGATTCCTTAAGCTGGGGGCATTTTAGATGGTTACATACGGGTTATAGGATCCTAATTTTATACATTTTTGTTGAAATCCTGACCCCGTTATAGTTTGTAAAGTTTTATCACTGACAGCAATAAGGCCAGGATTTCACCTCTGATTTTATAAATGTTGCCTCTGATTAACAATAAGAAGCCTTGCAAAATGCAGAAACAAAAAACCTTCACATTATCATCTAACTTTAAAGATCTCTATACTCCTGTACAACTGTGCAATGCTATTTTAGCCATACAACACAAGACCCTACTGTAACATTCTGAACCTATTTTAAAACAATCTCCTACAACTTATAGCAAATTTTTGTTTATTTAGATGGTTATTCCTGCTCTGAGCATCTGCTGAACAACCTGGCAGTTTGAAAAACTAAGATTCAATTTCCAATGTACAGAACAGTGGTTCACAACATTTTTAGCCTCAAGGCACCCCTAGATAGACTCAAGGCACCCCTCAGAAAATGCCAACTCTTAGTTTTTGCTCTTTCTTTAATTAGAGAAAAATAACAGAGCAGATTTTTCTGTTGCAAACAACTCAAAGGGACCACAACTATGGATTTCTATTTGAAATCTCAGGGTATATCTTTTGAATCTTGTTTCCAAACCTAATAATGCTAACATTGTATGGTACCCCACCTTGAAAGGATCTCAAGGCACCCTATGGTGCCAGGGCATCCTGTGAATTGCAGGTACAGAGACTACTTATGGAGTGTGTGAACACATAACGCAGTCACTATAGAATATATTGCCTATATTTAATATTATAAGAGGAGCAGATACACAATACATATCCTTATACTGAAAATGAAGACTAATTATTAACGGATTAAAAAAACTTAGCGACACCGATACACCGTTCCATATGTTCTTTCATAGTCAATCCCCTTCCAGGGTTAATGTTTGCTCAGGGTAAATCAGTTCCCCCACTTCTTAATGGTTAGGTGCTATAACAAACCTAATTCGGGCAGCTAGAGCTGGTCATGTGTCTGTTCCTTAACAGGAACTAAATTTACTTTGGAGTACAAACCATGGTAAATTACTCCATGCTAATTGTGTTCTGTATCTTTGCCATAAAGCAATTAGTTCAGTTACAATGTGCTTTTTTGGTATAAGTTTATTCTATTTTAAAGTATTAAAAACAATTTATAAGAACTTTTTATAATATTCCTAGTATCTGACAAAGTAGGTTGTTGCCTATGAAAGCTCATGAACCAGCTAGTCTCTAAGGTGCCACCGCACCCCACCTTCTGCCTCTATAATATCAGTGAAATAATGATTAAAAAATGAATTTTTCCAAATTACACGTCAAGAATGTTGCTATCAGAAACAAAAATCAGAGACCACCAAGCAATTACTCAGTGCAATAATGTCTAGTTATAAAGGAAAGCTTAGCCATATAAATTTCCACAAGCTGTTATGCTAAATTAAACTGAAATCAAATTTTCCAATCAATTTTGAAGTATTCTGAACCAGTTTATGAATATGATGCATATGATAATTGCTCTCATATTCATGGACAGGATTTATGCAAAATGCAAATAAAGGAAAGTAATTCTGCAAATAAAGAAAGTTGTTGTTATTTCTCAGAAATGACAGAAGTTGGAATTAATTTATTTGCCAAAAAGAGCATTCTACATTCTACAGTTTAACTCAGTAATCACTAATAAGTTAG
>NW_017729025.1:19031146-19032325 GCF_001723915.1 Gavialis gangeticus | reverse complement strand
ACATTCTACAGTTTAACTCAGTAATCACTAATAAGTTAGGATGGCAGCTGTTGTACATGTTAAGCTAACAAATGTTATGTGACCAGAAATGACTGGCATGACATGTGGCTGTAGTTCCTTTATATAGTCATGTTCTGAACTATTTAAAAAATGTCCACAAAAAGTCCTTTAAAAGGAATATTCTCAAGCAGTTTCAGAGAACTGTTCTTATATTATGTATCCCCATTCAGTTACATGCATATGCTAATAACATGGATCATTTAAGATTTAAATTTAAAATGTGCAAATAGTAAAAAAATTGCATTTCTGAATATCAAGTGCTTCTCAACACTGATGTGAAGCTGGATTAATTTCTCTGGAACCAGAGGGCATGTATTCTGTTTCCATAATCAAATATCTGTTCAATTTTTTGTATTTATGAACATAAATCTGAATGTATACCCACAGGTACAAAATGGTTTGTTCTCTAGCCAAATTAGTACGCTGAATCTGAACTGCAGTAATAAAATGAATGTCTTTTATCCTTATACTCAAGTACTGCTAGCACATTTTTGATTGATTCAAAATTTTCAATAATCTTTTTCTAACTCTTACCTACATATTTGTTATACTGATAAAAACCTGTCCATTTGTTGCTACTTTTACATACCTCTAAAGTAGTTACAAATGAAGCTACTCACTATTCTAAGGATTGCGCGAAGCTTCAGTCCCCGATTCAATTTGGCAGAGATTTGGCCTGATTTGGTGGCCAAAATCTGAATCCGAATTCATCGTTTCACAGTTCATAGTTTCTAGGGTCGGAAGGGACCTGAGTAGATCATCTAGTCCGAACCCCCTGCCATGGCAGGAAGGAGTACTGGGGTCAAACGACCCCAGCAAGGTGTACATCTAACCTCCTCTTAACGGCCCCCAGGGTAGGAGCCAGCAACACCTCTCTTGGAAGTTGGTTCCAGATCCTAGCTGCCCTGAACGTGAAGTCGCGCCTCCTGATATCTAGCCTAAATCTACCCTCTGCCAACTTGTGACCATTATTCCTGGTCACTCCTGGCAATGCTCGGGGGAACAGGGACTTCCCCAGTGCCTGCTGATCCCCCCTGACTAGTTTGTAGCAGGCCACTAGATCCCCCCTCAGCCTTCTCTTGTGGAGGCTGAACAGGTTCAGGTCCTGTAGCCTCTCCT
>NW_017729025.1:19029927-19030680 GCF_001723915.1 Gavialis gangeticus | reverse complement strand
CATACCTCAAGGTACCAAGCGGCTCGTGAATGCTGCGATGCTGGGGCGGATGGAGCATCCAAGAGGAGTGTAGGGGGTTCCCCAGTGTGCTCGGCAGCAGACCGGGAAGTGGATCAGAAGCACTTCCAGTCCACTTCTGGGTCCGCTAGGCAGGGGGCCTCTCTGGCTTGACAACTGGAGCCCCCTGGGTCTAGGGGGCACCTGGGGTCCCCCCCACAGCCGATAGCCGAGCTGGAGGGGGGGTGCTTCCAGAAGTACTTCCGGTCCACTTCCAGGTTCTCTGCTGAACATGTGGAGGGCTCCCCCGCACTCCCACTCCATCCGCCCCAGCATCGCAGCAATCACAAGCCATGCCTGTTACCTCGAGGTATGTAGAAAAAAAATTAAAGCTCTGTCTATGTCCGAATCACTGATTCGCTGAATCAGCACTGAATCTTCGGATTTGGATTTGGCCAAATCGAATCAAGGACAGTGATCTGAATCAACGAATCAAATCACTGTCCCTGATTTGCGCCAAATCCAAATCTAATAGGGCCTGCTTTGCACATCCCTAGTAATCAGGTTGGTTATAGCTCATCTTCATATACTGCTGTTAACAAGGATGTTACCTCTGGAGACACAAATCTACAGTTTGAGACCTGAAATTAAGCATCACAGAGATGTTTAATGGCATCTTCTAGACTGAGCACAGGGTCCTGTGGGATTTTTTAATCTTTACTAATGTATAGGGGAGTCTCTGAGAACACCATAAGA
>NW_017729025.1:19017161-19024927 GCF_001723915.1 Gavialis gangeticus | reverse complement strand
GGGCCTGCTTTGCACATCCCTAGTAATCAGGTTGGTTATAGCTCATCTTCATATACTGGTGTTAACAAGGATGTTACCTCTGGAGACACAAATCTACAGTTTGAGACCTGAAATTAAGCATCACAGAGATGTTTAATGGCATCTTCTAGACTGAGCACAGGGTCCTGTGGGATTTTTTAATCTTTACTAATGTATAGGGGAGTCTCTGAGAACACCATAAGACTGGGCCCCTGATATAGTCCATGGCCTCTTGTGACCTATTTATAAAACTCTTCTAAAAAGGTTACATAAATATATTCTCTCTTATAGTATATAATTAGAAGTTATAACCCCTAGTACATGACGATATCTTTGAGCTGTAGCATATCATACATTAAAACTATATATAGGGGTTTTTTTAAAGCATCTTAAGGAAAAAAATACAACTAAATAAAAAAATCTGATTTAAATTTAAAATCCATTTTTTATTTTTTTTTAAATCGTTGATTTTTATCCTCCCTATGGTTAAGAGAAATGTGTGATGTTGGGATGAGATAGACTGACAGGATGTGGGCACTGGTCAGAAACTGAAATTTTCCTTTCAAGGTCAATTCAGTAAGGCCTTGTCTGAGAGATCACTGCTACAGAAATTAGGCTATTGTAATGTTAGGCCCTGTTTAAAGAAGAATTTCTCATGCTACATTCATACTAAAGATTGCATGTGGAAAACTTAAAAAGATGTGGCCATATCTTCCTAGTGATGTTTTAACTGTCTTTATACTAAGGGTCTAGGTAGGGGCTACATAACCATAACTGAAGAACAGGGTTACATACTGGCTCATAACATTTAACTGTAGTCTTATCAGGATTAAGAGCAAGGTTTGGGGAACATCATCCTTCCTCTGAACGCTGTGCTGTATTCATAGTTGTACAGCAAAATGTCACGCATTCCTCTTCTTCAAGTGCACTTTGTAGATCAGGGGTGAGCAAAATGTGGCCCAGGGGCTAGATGCGGCCTGCCAGGCCATTTTATCGGGCCTGTGGGGCCCCTAAAAAATTTAGAAAATTAATATTTATCTGCCCATGGCTGCCTATCATGCCGCCCTTGACGGCTTGCCAAAACTCAGTAAGCGGTCCCTCGCCCAAAATAATTGCCACCCCTGTTCTAGATCATCTCTAATATTTGCATTGAGCTCGAATACATGCATTGAGTGTAGCAGTTCTTGCATCAAAAAAATTACACTCTAAAGTCAGACACAGATGAGACAAAAGATGTGTAGAAGCCTAAAGAAGAACTATTTTAATTTCCTTTTACTCCTTCTCCTGAACTGCGCAAAGGAGAAGACAAGTGACTGAATAGTAGCTCCTATCTGGAAGCATCACAGAAATGCGTCTTTAGAAGGATTTGAAGGAGAAAGGGAGGACCCAAAACATGGGAATTTGGATTGGTGAATACAACGTTGAATGAAATAAAGCTCAGAGATCAGTGGTTTTCTACCTTTTTAGATTCAAGACACTGCTCAGAAAATGCCAGCTTAGTTTTCACTTGCTTTTTGTCTAAAGAAAAGTAATAGAACAAATCTACTGTTGAAAAGGACTCGGAGACTGTATCCAGATGAGCGTGGCTGTGCAGTATGTCGAGCTGCAAATACAACTGCAGCACCACACGCTGCACATTCAGCTGTTCCCTGCGCTGCAAAGCAGCAGCACAGGGGCTTTTTTTTTTTGACCCTATGAGATCCCAGGGTCAAAAAACACTGCGGACAAAAATGCGGAGTGCTGCATGTGGCGGCAGGATCACTGCTGCTGCAGCCCCAGGAGGCCCCCAGGACCTCAGGTAAAGATTCTGGGGCCAGTGCTGGCCCCAGCCTCCCCTATCCCACCCAGGGTAACCTGTCATGTGCCAGAGGGCACATGGTACAGGTGTTTCCTGGGGACAACTAGCAGCAGCACAGGGAAACAAATGTCCACGCTCATGTGGACACGACCAGAAAGGCCACAACAGGTCAGAACGTTTGTAACACCATGGACTCCCGTTTGAAATCTCTGGGTTTATCTTGTGAATCATGTTTTCACATTTAAGAGTGGCATGGGACACCGTGGCACACTTGAAAGGATCTCAAGGCATCCCAGGATGCTGTAGTACCCTGGTTGAGAATCGCTGATATAGATAAGAGAGACACTAGTTCATGCGTTCTGTGCTTACCTGTCATGAGTCCTCATAAAGTCCCAGAACTTCTTAGTGCCATTCTGAAAAACAAACCAAACCACATGAAGGAAATGGGTTCCAAATAAAAACTGACCATAATTAAAATCAAACACCAGTTTAGTAACAGTAACTTCCTTTATAGCTTGCCAAGACAAGCTGAGACATACTGCTTCAGTTTTTACCTTAACCGATCTGAAAACTACTTTGTCATTTTCAACAAAGCTTGAGAAGGAATGAAAGTCCCCACTTGCAGTAGATTCATGCAGCTCAATTTAAGGTGCCTAAGCCCCATGCTGCAATCTTCAAAACCCACCCCTAACCCCTCACTGTAGAGTCCATTAGTGCACTGCCAGGCATGCCCAGAAGTGCAGCTGTCTTTGCAGGGCTGAGCAGCTTGGCACCTATATCTCATCTAAAACCTTTTGCAATACAACGAAGTATTCCTCTGCCTAAGACATCTGACAGCATTCTGCTCACCAAAAATCAGTGGTCATGGCCACTTTCATTCTAAACACTGGTGGCAGGGTGGTACCACCACCTACCTTCTTATAATAATTTGGTAGACTATACCTCCAGAAACAGGACTCCGATGATTCAAGTCTGTCCCCATCTTCTACCTTCCAAAGGACTGCCCTAACCATTAGGTCATTACATAAAAGATAGACACCGTAACTACTAGATGTGTTTTAAAAGAGGATAATAATGAGAAAGTCTTCTGTTTTCAAAAGCACAGATATTTAACTTAGGGCTGTGGACTTCACCCCAGAAACTAGAAGACAAGTTGGGAGTTGAGGTGCTCAGTGTGGATCCAGCCCTCTATGGTTACCTACTGCTCTGTAAAAGCAAAGGGGGAGGGGAGGGGAACACGTGCAAATCACAGTGGCAACTAGCACGGCACCCTTTCTCAGCTATTCTTGTGCCCTCTTTACTTCAGTTTCTTCTGCCACTTCCCTCGCTGCCAATTGTTTGCTGATGCCACCAGTGAGGGGGAATCAGCAATGACTGGAATAGGTGGGAGGCACAATGGTGCCCAACTTTACGATGGTTGGGTGTGAACCCACCAGGTTTGGGAAATGCTAGCCTAAAGTACACGTGTTAGTACACTTCAGCTACACTCAACACAAGATTTATCGTTTCTATCAACTTAAATACACAAGTCAGGTTCCTTGTGCAAAGTGGAGAAGATCAAATGTAGTCATTAGAGCTTTGTCAATTTACAACAGCTGAAACATTGCCAAGAGATTTATCTCCTTAAATCACAGTTTAGGTTGCTGTAAAAAACTGAGAGTTCTCTGAAGGAAACTCTTGGTAACTACCTCTCTACTATCAGTAAGGCAAGAGAGAGGCCTGTTGAAAATGTGATTATCTAAACAATGCCCAAAATAAAAAGTAACACACAAGCAAGAAAAGAAAAATCATCAGGACCAACTTGTAAATGTGGAGGAAGAAGAAACAGAACATCTGAGTGCTTTCTGGCAGGTGAATAAGAATTTAAGACTAGCGGGCAGGAGTGGTGAAGGAACAAGTGAGCTCAGTTGGTGAAGGTGTCACCCAGTATAGATGGGGTCTTTCAGCTCCGTTACAGATGTCAGGGTCACTGAATACAGAACAGCTGGTGGGGATTAGATAACAAGCATGTTGGTTCAGAGATTAAGCTCCTGAGCTTTATGAGTTTACCAAGCTTTTTGAAAGAATGACCGTTTGCCTGCTAGCTGGGCTTTCCTTCATTCCCACAGCTCTAATTATAAAACAGTTGTTCACCTCAGGAGAAACTCTAGTCTACCATCCTTCAATGTGTGCACATAACTCCTATTAGCATCAACAGGAGTCACATGCGCAGATCAAAGGGAGACGACTTTAGTTTTGAAATACAGTATAATGTTGAAAAACAAAATATAGATGTGTGAACAGAAAGATTAAAAACCTTCATTCATCAAGCTGACTATACAGCCAACCTTGTCTCACCCAGGGATAAGTGCAGAAAAAGACTGTTGAAAACACCATGTACCAGAGCAGTTTCCACTAAAACTTAATGGGATGGCTCACTGCTTTATAGCAAGACAATATTTAACGTATTAACTCTATGGGGTCATCTCACTCCATTTGCAGGTTAAGCTCATCCATGGGACTGGAAACTGAGAACTTGTATTCATGCTTGTATTCATGGAGTATCCTTGCTATTATCCAGTGGTATGGTTTGCCTCTTGTTGCATGTGATAAGGACAATGTGTGTATTTTAGGAAAATAATAGGTACAGGATATAATAGGGAGATATACCAGAGGTCAGAATCATCTGCACCTGCCTTTAATTGACTTCTCGGTGCTAGCTTTCCCATGCCTCGAAGGCAACACTCAGTCAATGGAGCCATGTACGCATTCATTCTCCCAATGTTGCTCCTCACCTCAGGAATCTCCTTTAGGAAACATGGCTATTCAGACTATGGATGGGCAGAAGAAAGCCTGAATTCTTGCTTACATAGCTTGAATTTAAACAGTTAATTTCTGCAAAACTGCAGAGATGATGCTAAGGTGAGCAGCAATCCTTTTGGCTCTACATTCTTTTACCTGGATGATATGAGGCAGAAGGGTTCTCACACAATTCAGGATAATTATACCTTGGAGATGACACCACACTGTCCCATGCCCCAACCCAGCTGAGATCCAACAGATTGGAATCTCTGCTCCCCAGGGGTATACCTCATTAACAGTAAAGAGATCTGGCTCAGAAATGATGCATAATATCTTTACTATAAAATAAAAGAAGGAATTTTAGCAAAAAAAGAGTTGAATGGAACAGGAAACGCATATTGTGTGTGCAAATGACTAATTTGCACACAGATAGCTTATTTGCTAGACTGTAAATACACAGAAAGATTTACTTATTATTAATGATTCTTTTAATGTAAAGAACCAACACCATAGAAGGGTTAATTTGCACTGAGTCCTTCATGATGCTGTTTATCATCATGCCCTGATCAGATAGTTTAGACTATCTTGTGGCTACATGTGAATAATAATCTATTTTATATGATCAACCTGCACCTGTCCAAATTAATAAATCAATATACAAATGAAACATTCTAACATCCCATTGTTTACAGTGGCAGAAGCCCAAAAGAGCACCGTTCGCGCCTATTGTCCAAGTCTACGGTAATTTGAACCCAACTGTATGGAGTTGAGTTTCTATTGTGCCTAATGCCTGGTTCTTTGCTAACAGACTAGTACGAAGGTTGCTAATTATTAATAGCATGTAAACAGTTACCAATGGTTCCTATGCTGCTTTATGTACGTTACAGAACATTAATTCTGCCCAGCTTACTCTAACTTTGTCAAGCAGCATGTTGTATCACTGTCTTGATTTATTTGTCTTCTGTTTAGCCTGATATACTCACTACAAAAAATGGTTTATAGTTTCATACAGTTAAAAGTCATCTCATACTATTTATCAAATAGTTTCAGTCTATTTAAGTTCCACTGATGAAGTAGTAATATTTATTCTTGCTTCTCAATATGTATGCAAATAATACCCTTCTTGTTCTGCTACCCCTGATGCTGTCAACAATTTTAGAGTTTACACTGAAAGCACTGATAAGGATGTGCGATACCAACAGAACTGCAGTCTCTCCAGTCTCATCATGAAATGCAAAAATACCCCAAATGCTTTCATTTTATTAAAATACTTAACACTGATTAAAAAAATACCTATTTCTAAAGTTTCTCAAAGGATGGTGTTCCAAATAGCACTACATGAAAAAAGTACCTGTAAAAATCAGCATATTACAAAAATCTACAGGCTGATGTGTAAAAGAAATGGGATTATTATTTATTCACATTTAAACACTTAGTCTTAAAATAAGAAATGTGTCCTACAATGTCTTACGGCAGCAAAGATATGTGCAGTGTATTATGTTATGTTAGTTTTTACCTGTGTAGAGAAGCAGCTCTGTCATTCCAGCAATATCCTATACCATACAGTATTGGACCCAGGAAATCTTTCAACACAAAGTCATCATGCTCCCACTTTATACTTAGTGATCGGGCTCCATCACGGTGCAATACACATACTGTATGCACAAGTGCAGCAAGTCAACAGAGTCCTATTCCAAGAGAAGCCGTATGTGAGAGAACTCGAGTTTCATATTACAGGGAAGAGATTATTTACATAGGCAAAAAATAAATATAGTCTGTTTCTTCCTGGAAAAGCAAGTATGAATGAGACCTCCAATAGCGTGAAAAACAATTGTCAAATATAAATATACTGTTTTAAAAAACAAACAAAAACAGACCCAAAAATTATGGTAATGCATAAATTGGGGGCAGCCCTTTTTTTGTTTTTTAAAAACAAACAAACCAAAACCCTCCCCAAAAAACCTTTCATTGGGAAAAATCCAAATATTCTTCAATTTAGCATTTACACAAAGAAACTGAAATGAAGAAGTTCTTTAACCCTTTTAACTACGAAATGAAATTTATGGCTCTAGGCATCACAATACCAAAGGCATAGGTCTGGATCAATCGTGGAAACCGAGCAGCAGTTCAGATGCTCAACTCTCAGATTCCAAGGGAGTGATGCCTAATTTCTTTAGGCTCATCTAAAAAATCACAGACAGAAATTACTGTTGCCTGACTGACTAGAACAGTTCCCCCATGGAAGAAATGTTATTTAAATCAAAGTTTCTATGGTTTCCAGGAGGAGGAAGGGCTAGGTGGGAACAGGAGAGGAGAACGATGGTAAAAATATACTCCAAGATGAAGGCTTGAAACCACACCTGTTCCTGGCAAACTTCCAATTTACCCATGCCATTTTGGCCTCTCGGCTTGTGCATTTGAAAGGGACAATACTCAAAGGCCCTAATCCCCAGACAATAGAAACTCTTCCATTGATTCTAGCAGGCTTTGATTCAGGCCCTTGCTCTAGGGAAATGTTCCTTATTTTCCCTCATCATTACCTGTTTTTCCTTGTGTCAGACTTATACAGGCCCTAAAAATATACACAAATCCCAAAGAAATATACATAACTGGAATTAAACCACTTTTGAGCCCATGTATACAAGCATTCTTGTTTAACTTCCTAGATAATCTGTATTCTATGTGGTTGTGTGTGCATGTAGGTATACAACGATGACAAAATACACTATGTATAATGTATTTTGTCATCATTTTATACATACATGCACGCACAATTATTTTTAATGATAAAATAATGTTTCCAGGCAATATAGTTTTATGAATGCACAAATTTAAGTCAGTAGACAAGTCCTTTGGGTAAATGTGGTATCTTGTATTGGACCAACTGAATAGTTAGAAAAATTGTTCTTTTCAAGCTTTTGGGCTCAAACACCTTTCTTCAGGCACAGGGAGAGTTTGTGTGCCCTCCTGGGTGGAACAGAAGCCAAAATGTACGTCTGTGAAAATGCAAATCCTGGCAGTGAGGATCAGAAGGAATGGGAGACAATAGGTATGTGACAGGTAGGTGGGGGAATGTAGAACAAGAGGGAGGGGATGCAGAACAGATTTAAGTCTTTTCTCTCTTTCCCTCCCTACCCAGATTTCATATTGTGAGGAAGTGGGGGGGGGG
>NW_017729025.1:19016732-19017074 GCF_001723915.1 Gavialis gangeticus | reverse complement strand
GGGGGGGGGGGGGGGCGATATTATGCTGCCCCTCCCTTGCAATCCCACTGAAACAGATGGGATTGACCATAGGTGTAAAAAAGAAAAATCTGAACCCTTACCTACTCCGAAGTTGGGATGCACTGCATTTTTGGATCTTTTATAGCATGAAATGTTTAGCCGCATATAACCAACACGGATCATGTTACAGCAGTGTTTTCTTCCAGCACTTACAAGGTCATTCTAAAACCAAACTTCTAAGAGACTGCACCAGTTGTCATTAACTGAAAGCCTTTGACCCTTCGTATTGAACACTGTGTCAGCTTTGTCGGGGGGGGGGGGGGGGGGGGGGAGGGGGGGGGG
>NW_017729025.1:19013815-19016722 GCF_001723915.1 Gavialis gangeticus | reverse complement strand
GGGGGGGGGGGGGGGGGATGGAAGGCTGGTGCAGGGAGGCAATGGGACCCTGGGAGCCTTGTTAACCCCACTGCTTGCCTGGTCTTGCTACGCTGCTGTAAAATATGTTTTGAAAATGCTATGTTAAAAAGAAATAAAACAAAATTCTGTACAGCGTAAAGTCAAGTTAGGATGGTTCATTTTTTGATTTCTTGACTCCTTGATAAAAAGTTTTTCACAATGTAACATTTCACCACGTGAGCTGGTGGAGAACTGAATGAAAATGAAACTACAACAGAATCCATCTACCCTAGTCTGCCTATGCTAAACAAAAAAAAAAATCCATGTTAAAATAATGCAACGTGGTTAACTTAAACTAGCAGAAACAGTATTATCAGTGACTCTGTGCCCAAGACATTTCCTCAAATCTGAACACATGTAAAATATGGTATGGAAAAATACATTCCACTCTATGCCAAGTATGTAAAATCCATCTCAGGGTTCTCATATCCCAAAGACCTCTGGTGGTCTATGAATAATTACACTGAAGGTTTTAATCCACAGTTTCCACTGGACACAATTCCACATCCCAAAATAATTCTCAGAACTGCCTATATGGGTTGCAGTCTGAGTAGAGACAACAAGAACTGACTGGGCCATAAAGACTGAACTATTTTCTCTTTTCAGAAGACCAGTGCTGAGCCACGATGGCCGAGCACTGCCGGAAAGCTTGTACTGCCTGGCCTCTGTATGACGGCTTTGACATGTTAAATGTTACGGAATTGCTAAATTCTATTATACTGTACATCTAAAATCTGTCCTAAACATTCACAGATATAGGAATGAGTTCTCTCAGTTACTCTGGTGGAGATTCACTACTGCTTAAAGCAATCAATCAATCAATCCAGATTTCCTCTGATTTAAAAGGGGGAAAAAACTTGGCAAATTATAATCCCTGGCAGACAACAGAACAATGGTGCAATTGAGATCAGAGGAATTTTATGCACCACTCCAAGCAATATGCCTCCTGACACACGTCTGGCATAGCAGGAGACACAATGTTTGGGATTGGGCATAAAATTCCCTTGATCCCAGTCACACCACTTCTGAGCTGCCCCGGCCTGATCCTGTACATCCTGGTTCTGACGCTGAACTCAGTTCCTGTCCCACTCCTGCTGATCGTCATCATCAACATGTGGGTGCTACACATTCAAGTCATGGCCTCACACAAATGAGTCATAAAGATGTTCCACATATTGTTGAATATCTTTGTGGCTAGTTTGCAACATTATTACTATTTATAGTGTGATTAACCCCTTAATCGCACCATAACTGTAATGTGTGCCAGGGCCTTGTTTTTGACAGAGAGTAAAATTCACTTATCTTTTCAAATCACATTTAGCCACATTCTGTTCAATAACTTGGGGGGGAGGGGGTTGCTTTGATATATCTAGCTTATTCAACAATCATGAAAGCTACTGATTGATCTCTGTTTATTCACAGGCACTGACTTTGTTTTTTGCTGGTGGGTGCTTGCAGATGTAAACCACCCTCCCCCACCAAAAACCCAGCACTTTACTTTTAAAAAGACATGTTCCATCACCAAGCCTCGCGAATGCTCAGAAAAGGCAGCCCATTACTTCGACTTGGCTCTGCAGCGTCTACAAAGATTGAGCGCTTTAGTAGGGGTTTTTTAGAGCTTTTATCTAATAGCTGCCTGAATTCAGCTTTAGCTAAAAGCACCAAAAAGCCCCAATGAAGTGCCCAATCTTTACAGGTGCTGCGGAGTTGGGATGAAATAACACACTGCTTCTTCCAGTACAGCTTGTTTTTTTTAATGTCCGCAGGCATGGCTCTGTGGGTGCTGAGCACCTGTTTTTTGGGGGTTTTTTCTGATGGGTGCTTGAGCCCTGGAGCACCTACAGAGTTGGCACCTATGTGTTTATTCACAGAAAGCTGGTGCTTGCACAGAGGATTACAAAGCTTCCATGCAACATACAGTATTGTTGATCTGTCATACTCAACATCAACACAAAGAGTTCGCACTCTGTTGAATCAAACTTTGGCCTCTTTGAGACAACCAACAAGAAAGGTAACCAAGTATTTCACTTAGGATGGTGGGGCTTTTTGGTATGTGCACATATATTCAGAGCAGACCAATGAACTTCAATTAAGAAGTCTTCCAAGAAATATTTTCTGTATTATAGTAGGACCTAACGATAAGAGCCTTGGAGATCCATTGTGGGAGATAATAACCAAAAAAAATGGGAAGAATGCCTGCCCCAACACTCTTTCCACTGAGTTAGAAAACAGACAAAAAGTAGACGTAATCTAGTGTGTGCAGTGGAAGAGGGAAAGGCAAATGTTTTATGGTTCCAGATAAGCTATCTGTATAAATTGTGAGCTTTTCATGACTTTCTGGTGCTTACCAATCTGGACTGGAGTCAAACCTGTAAACTAGTGATGAAATGATGCCTAATGCTGTAAACCATTTAGCCTCTATGAAGTTATCTTACATTAAATTCTGACTGTACTCTCACTACTCCATTTACTCTTTTCTTAGAGCTATGAAGACATAATGAAAGGTAATCTCTTTGATAAGGGGGGATTATGATCATACATTTTGCAATGAAATCATAAAACCATAATCCAAGAAAAAAGAAAACAGATAAGAGAATGAATTGCCAAATAATG
This sequence comes from Gavialis gangeticus, assembly GCF_001723915.1. Lineage (NCBI taxonomy): Eukaryota > Metazoa > Chordata > Crocodylia > Gavialidae > Gavialis > Gavialis gangeticus. The sequence goes on along the minus strand of NW_017729025.1, from coordinate 19,014,049 downwards.
ATCTTGAGACAAAATCTAGGGCACCAAACCACCTCAAAGTCCCTCCTAGAAAGTTTCATTGCTTTACTGCATGTAAACAATCCACCACATTTGACTTCTTTTCTTGTTCTCAATATTTCTTTAAATTAAGACTTCTATTTCTTGAACTGTATATTCTTGAGCTCTTTTGTTGCATTTCATTACCCAGCCCAACCAATTTGTTCTAAAGAATTTATCTTTTTCCAAAGAATTAGA
>NW_017729025.1:19000877-19008815 GCF_001723915.1 Gavialis gangeticus | reverse complement strand
ATTAAGACTTCTGTTTCTTGAACTGTATATTCTTGAGCTCTTTTGTTGCATTTCATTACCCAGTCCAACCAATTTGTTCTAAAGAATTTATCTTTTTCCAAAGAATTAGATATATTGTAGTGGGGTTTTTTTTAATGCTGCTAAGCATTATGTGATATTCTTATATCACAGAATTTCCTTACTGTTTTCTTGTTAAAGTGATCCACTTCATGCACACAACTGCTGGGAAGGAACACACCAGCCCTATCACTTTCCTATGTTGTGGTCCTTGTGCTATAAACCAGTCATAGAAGACTGGACAGCAGACAAAGTCATTTATCCCCAAAGGAAACCAACATCTAAAAAGACAGGGCCTGCAGCTCCAGGTCACCTACTTTTGTCTATGCATCCAGTCTTGCTCTTGTCACTTGCCATGCTGCATTTGGCTGGATCCCCTTCAGCCATGTCCAGCCTTCTGTGTAAAACTGCAGAGGCAAATTACTGATGCCATGAGCTCAGTAGCTCAGTGGTTTTTTTTACCTTGTAACATTTGTGCTGTCTGAAAGGGGAAAATATTGAGTCAAGTAGTTGTGTGCTAGCCTCTCCCCTCCCCCAGTTATGCTACGTTGGCCATGCGGAGCCAGGCTCCTACATAATATCCACAGAGAGGTTGGGGATGAGGATGCTACAGTTTAGCTCCCATTCCTCTCTGAATAAACCCTTTGTCTCTTTCCTTCTCACCCTATACAGTCGGTGCCCCTATCACTTGAAGCCACAATTTATTTGTTAAATTTCCATTTAAGTTCAATAGAAATTGATGTTGCATCTACTGCAGATTTCAGTGAGAACGAATCAGGATTTATAATCTAATAAGGAACATTTTTAGCCCACTGCATTATTAATGTCACAGTGGTTGTTATGTAAAATCAATGTGTGACATTTCCGGTGGGCACAGCAATTCCCCTGCATGACCTCTACTATTAGATCACTCTGAGCCCTGAATACCTTCATCGAATGCAATTTTGCTTCTATAACACAACATTATTGTTTGAATCACAATGTGCTGTATGAATAGCTATGCATTTTATTTTCAGAGTGAAGAACTATTGAAAAGTAGCAGGATGCTGTCTTGGGAGCTAAATAAACATACTTAAACTATGGTTTTGGATGCTTTTGAAAAGAAATACAGAATTAGTATTTACTATCCTGTTATGAAATCTGTATAATCAACAAAAATATATATACCATACGAAAGAGGAAGCCAGTCTGGACTAGTTATATCTTCTGTATAACAAGAAATAACATCATCTTCCATTTTTGAAATACTTTTGATATTTTTGGGGTTTCCCAAAGGTGTAACTTTTCTCTCAAGATTTACATTTTGGCATTACATGTTTAGAGATGATAAAGAACTGTTTACTCTTCTACATGGCATGGGTACCCAAAACGCATCATCAACCAGTGACCATTCAACAGCCTATATGAAATAAGCCTAGTTCGTATCCAAATCACAAAAACCATGGCTTCAATTGGCTCTAACTGATCATGATGAGTCTCAACATAGAGGTTAAGAACAGCAGGATTCATGGAGACTCAGGTATCCCAGTTCTAGACAAGGTTCGTTTCTACCAGTTCAGCTCGACATTCCTTGGTAGTGCAGCTATGGACGAGCTAACCCTGTCGTGTGCTTTGCTGTACCCACCCTATATTCAAGTAACCTGAAAGGGAGTTTGGGGTGCTCAGTTCCTTGAGGTCAGGCCCAACAGGATGCATAGATGCAAGTCTGCATTTTGCATCTTAAATTAGCTGGAAGCCTTTAGTCAGGAAAGGCACTTTTTAAAAGTATTTATAAAATACATTAGTAGAGACCACACTAGACGCACCAAAACAGCATATAACCTAAGATCAGAGGCTGTAATTTTTATACCCCATATCAATTTTTCTCTTCAAAGCAAGGGTTCATTTGGCAGGAGATTGTAATGAAACTGCAACCAGATGGTTACGGCAATAGAGTTTACCAGTCAAAGGTGCAATTTTTTCACACTTTAGGAGGTAAAACAAATAGCTGAGAACACACACACATTTATTCAACTGTTAATACAATACCTGAACTAAGCCACTTTGTTCATTTTACACAAATCAACTGTCAGAACAATTACTACTAAGATACCTGATGTCTAAGTAAACCTTCTCTTATAATCCTATGGAAGTTTGCTTTACAGGTCACAACTGGTCTTTTGTGTGTACCTTTCAACAAATGTAGTGGCTGTAGTTTCATTTTGCATATACCTACTATTGATATCCTTTAACACTGAATGAAATAAAATCTAGGAGAATTCCCAGGCTCCTCTTCCTCATATAAGATGAAAAATTTAGTCGCATTTGTAGTATGCCCCTATGTAACTGCTTTAATAAGCACTGTGATTAAAAGCAACTTCACATCACACACAAGTCATGCTTCATTTCCAAGCAGATATACAGTAGCATGTTGAAATCCATACCAGAAGGAACAGAGATGATGTGGTACTTGCATTAAGAAATGCGATATGTTCACAGGTCAAACTTGGGACTCTTCTTGCTAACATCAGTTTACCACCAGGTCAGCATACAATTTAAGGTTATAACACAGGATAGAAATGTGTTTCTTCTGGCACCATGTGAATACCAGTAAGTTGCAGAAAAATTAACTGTTGCTAGAAGCCACATATTCAGTTTTTAAAAACTAGGGGTGCACCAACAGAGATTCTGGGGGCTGATATCGATAGCTGATTTTTAAGGAGACATATTGGCCAATACTGATCCAATTTGTGATACAGCTGCATGCAGCTGGTATGTCTGTTGTGGAGGGCAGGGAGGGAAGGGTTGTGTGGGGGGCAAATCAATGCCCCTGCAGTGAGAGAGAGAGTGGGGCAGGGCCATGGCTTGTCCAGGGGATGTGGGGGGGAGGCAAGGGGGGGTTGGTTCCCGCCACTGCACAAACCCCTGGTGGGTACATGGGGGTGGGGGAGTGCATTTTTCTTGTTGACAAAATTTCAAATCACACATCAAAAATAGTGATGTCAAAATATCTGAAGTTTGAAACTTGGTATAGGCATACAACTCACAAGGAACAAATGTCCTTGCCGGGCGTCACAGAGATAGTGCCATTGGAAAACTGGCACTGAGCAGGCAGAGTAAAAGACTTTTCTGTGAGTTACCAGTACGCACTTTAACACAGATCTACTGAATGTTTGTCGCATAGTTAAATCTTCACTTAATGAAAAACGCATAGGTTTGGGATTTTTATTCACTTTCTTTAAATAACAAACAAGAAATAAACACCCAACCTAGGATTAGTTTGCAGAATTACATACTCAAAAAAGAGAAAAATAATGACATCTAAAAATTAAGATTTTACAGTTCACATCAAGTTGGCCACTTCACATTTCTGTAATATTTTTTATTCCTTTTCCCAGGTTAAATAAGTGTCAACCCTAGTATTAATTTCAACTTTTATATTTTAAGAGGCTGATTGATCTGGTAAACAATTAAGCGCAAGTTTGACTTACTTGGATCAATGGGACAATGCACAATGTGCAAATATAAGAACATGTTCAGTATTCAGAGGATTAGGGGCTCTGAGGGGCTGAGACAACTGTGCTGGGAAAAATCTGCAATAGAAATGGAACAGTCTGTGCTCTTAATTTCTATTATGACTATTGGTAACCTGTAGCAAAGTGAGTTATGCCTGCGCTGCAAGCTTACTCTGCTGCTCCGTGTGGAAAGCGAAGGTCCTCTTGGAAAGCAAAGTGTGCTCACACAGCATTGTGCCCAAGATAATCAACACTGCTGAGAGGCAGTGCTACATAGCCCTCTTGGAAAGCTGCACAAATGCTGCTGCGCTATTTCCGATTCAGGTGGCAGGAATGCGTTGAGCATGCTGCTGCCTGGCACAGTATGCTTGCAATGCAGACGTGACCCAGAAGTGATAACCACTTTAAAGGAAACCCCATAGTGCCTGCCTGTGCTACAGAAGGCAAGTGAAGTGCCAAATCTGTTCCAGTTTTAAGGCTGCTGGACACAGCCTGCATTCAAAGTGTATTACTGTAAAAACAAAGACACGGGATAACACTTTCAAAACTAAAGATGTAGGAGTTCCTAGACTAAACTTTGGGAACGCAGGAACTCATTGGAAATTTTTCAGCTACAATTTTCTATCAAAAATGCAACATCTTTTTGATGCAACATTCATCAGGAAGGTTTCCTGAAATTTCAGTCCCAAACTGAACATAGATCAATCGCACTCCATTATTGTAAACCGTCTCCTGATTCGGGCAATCCCCCCAGAGATGAAGGAAAGATGCCTGCCTGGACCTGAGCAGAGATTAAGCCAGGTGTCCTGCATCTCAGAGGCATTAGTTAGTGAGCATTTTGTGGTGGGCTTTTTTAAATTTCTTCCATTAGAGCTGTTCCACTTTGTATAAATAATTAAATATTCTTGAGACAGAGAGACTGACACTAAAGCCCAGTCATTAAAGTACTTACAAAGGAGACATGGATTCATCTCCCTGCTCCAATTAATATTTCCTTTATTATACAACATGGAAGAGGTCCAACAGGAAAGTCTGAGAAAGACCTACCTTCTTATACCCAAGAGGCTGGTGGTTATGGCAGCTGTTTGGGGTACAGATCTGGGTTCAAGTCCCTGCTCTGAATTCTTTCAGGTAAGTGCTATAGTCTCTGGGCTATTGGCTAAAATGTCTTGATTGCATCCCCCTAAGGAACAGGAAAACTTTCAAAATCATGACATTTCTTGCAGGAACATGCTTTAGTGCCAAAGCACAGAACCTACACCTGGCTGAATTTCAATAAGGTAAAATTGTCAAAACTGTTTAGGTCCCATGGCTTTCAAAGGGGCTTCAGCAATTAACTAAAAATAGAACTCAGGTCCTTTTGCAATTTTTAACCAAAATGAACAATAGGCAATGGGGTTTGACAGCTTTTCACTTTATATTTCTTGTAACAGGAACTTCTGCATCAGTCTTGTCTGTTTCCACTAGCAGCATATACTTTTTGAATGCAGAGTTACAGAGCCAAAGGGTGTCCCTGGAGCATCTCAATTAGTGATACCTAATGACAGAGAGGAAATCATTGTGCATCTGACATAACACATTAAGAGCAGTAAGAGATAAAACACAAAGCGAGCGAACACCAGCTAGGCACACAAATAAACAACAGTAAAAATGAAATATGTCTGCATATGTGATCTTAACTTTCCCCTGCTAATATTTATTTTATCATCAGTTTGAGGTGATAAAACCTTCCTTCCAAACTTTTGAGATGGGGTATCTCTTTGGGGCAATACAAAAGAGACCGAACTCTGTGCGGCCCAAGTTACACCCTGAAATACCAGTGATTTTCCTGATGCTGTAAGAGAATAATACACAAAAGAAACTGGAGATGCAGAAAAAGACCCTGAGTCCCTTACATCTATAAGTGTATGTCTACATCTTTTTAGTGTATAGTCATGCTGTTAATGAGGTGCTAAGACCAAGGTAATTAACTCAACCAAGAGGCTGAGTCAATTAGTCAGCTCATAGTGCCTCATTAAAGCGGCTATATGACTTCTGGATCAGGAAATATTACATGCAGAGCACCGTGTTGTGTTTCAGTATGGCACTGTGGGGCGTAGTCGGTGAGAGTTAGACATGCCCTAAGTATCCTCCCTAAGTTTTGACCGAGACTCTCTGGATTTGAGCTGGCACAGCTGAGAACAGCAGAACAAGCAGCAGACATGAGGGCTGTCCACACAGTGAGAAGGAACTTGAAAAGTATGGGTCCCAAGTCTGCTATCAGTATAATTTCTCCTTTCTTTCTTTTTACTCTGCCATGCAACAGCTAAATTATGTGAGAATGGAAGACAAAAATAACCAAGAACACAGTAGAAACACAGTTTATATCGACATTTGGATAAAATACTAGCAACGACCAATGCCAATTTGCTAACAGTTCTCATTATTTTTATAGTCATTATCCTAACGAATCCCACTACACCTTAACTATGGCCTGATTAAAATCCTTCTTCAACTGACAAGAAATCAGCAGGGAAAAAAGTTACTCTGGCCACTCTAATATAGTACTGTATTATCTAACTAATTAGAGGTTCCTTTAAAAGCCACAGGACAGGTGAGGGATGGGTCCAGTTTCAAACAGCTTTGCTGTAGCCAATACGTTCTGTATACCATTAATCACTAAAGCTTATGTCTATTATTGTATGTTGAGCAAGTATTAACAAAGCTGAATTAAGAGAGAGTGTTTGCAATATGTAGTCTTCTTTTACATTTTGAAAATCATTTTGTAAAACAATCAAGGTGAACCATGCAAATCTGGCTGATAACCAAATTATTTTTATTATTCTTATCTCAATTCTAATAAAGACAAAGCGGTTTTGGATGAACGAGTTAGTCACTGCAGGAAATATATAACTCAATGAACGGTACTTTGTATCACAAACTTGTTAACACTGGTTCTTTTGTTGGTCTATACCAAGATTAGCAAAGGCCTGCGAGCAACCTGCGAGGAGCCCTTAGTTCCTTAGTGAGTTCCAACAAAATTGGGAACAAAGCGAGCCGTAGCACCTTGGTGTCTCCATGGTGCAAGGGAGGTAAAGAAGGCCTCCTCCTGTACAGTCCCATGGGAAGCTCAGCCAAACAATTCTACCCCATGTCCTTTACTAGAGAAGGCCTGAAAAACTTCAGTGCATCTCTTTAGCAACAGTGATTACTGGGAAAACATCAAGCCTGACCTCTACTGATTTTCCCACAGACTATCAAGTCTAGTTAAGATGTCAGTCCTTATCTTCAAAACACTCAACGGTCTGAACCCAGCATATCTAAAAGAGGCTAAAAGCCCAGAGATGAAAAATGTGGTTAACAACTGTGCTTCATGGGCACAACATAAACGTCTACCATAAGAACCAACCTCATCTGTGCAGAAAACAAAAGGTTATTTTCCCCGGCCCGTCTGAGACGGTGGAATGAACTTCCACAAGAACCAGCAATCGTCACAAGCCTTCTTGCTCCAAGCTCTGGTCTGGTTTTTCCCTAACAAGCACATAGCGGCACGCACATTTTATAATGCACAAACCCAAACAAAAGCCTACGGTTGTGCCTCTGGGGGAAAGAATGAAAGAGAAAATGAACCAAACATGGCAGATGTTCATTGCACCACTTAGTGCACTAAAGGAAGGCATCCAGCAACTACAGGGCTATAGTGTTGAGAGCTGTATAAAAACCTATATAAAAAACAAAAATAAAAGGTGACGTGAGGCAATAGTTACTAGACTTTAAACTCTTCCTTTTCACTTTATCATTGTTTATCCAAGAGTTTCTTTTTTTAACTGCTTTAGTTTGTTTTTCTTATGGTGACATTTTTTCACTGATTAGTCTGTTGTCAGCTCTAGGCTGCTGGGTCTGATTAGACCTTTAAATTCTCTTTCAGAAAACAATGCCTGCTTTGGAAGTTTACTGCCATGATATAACTTACATTATTAAACCTTCCCTGGGGACTGCCCCTTGGTGTGGTAAGAAGGCTCGTGAGTTCTAGTGACCCTGATGGCACAGCCCACAGGAGTGGCAGGGCCTGATGGGACTCTCCCATGCCTGGCAGGTCAAAGGATAAGGGCCAGGTGAAAAGCAACAGGTTAAGAGGGAACCACCTACCCTCAAAAACGATGTTACAGATACATAACAAGGTAGCTATTTCAGCAAACAGCATAATCGGCAGGGATGATGGAACTTCATTCAAGCTCTGAGCAGTATCTGGAAGTGCAGAAAGGCTTCAGATTCAAAGCTGATCATTCTGTTATCATGGGACAGAGAACTAAGATGAGAATATATCCAAAAGGGTGTTATCCCACTCACTCTCTCCTATAATAGCAGGCCCATTTCTGCACCCAGTGAAGATAATGGTCTTCTCTCA
>NW_017729025.1:18985714-18995877 GCF_001723915.1 Gavialis gangeticus | reverse complement strand
AATGATGTTACAGATACATAACAAGGTAGCTATTTCAGCAAACAGCATAATCGGCAGGGATGATGGAACTTCATTCAAGCTCTGAGCAGTATCTGGAAGTGCAGAAAGGCTTCAGATTCAAAGCTGATCATTCTGTTATCATGGGACAGAGAACTAAGATGAGAATATATCCAAAAGGGTGTTATCCCACTCACTCTCTCCTATAATAGCAGGCCCATTTCTGCACCCAGTGAAGATAATGGTCTTCTCTCATGGTCCTTCAGTTGACTTACAGTCTAAGCACTCCAAATCAGAGCAAACTACTGACACCAAAGTGCAATTCAGAAAAAGCTAGAGCCACAGATTCATTTTTAAAACCAATGTGTATGCTGCAGATCAAACAACTCAGCAACCACTCCTTTAATTTTTTTAAGTCTGAGTCAACCAAGTAAACACTTTTAAGTAGTGGCAATATTAAGAGTTTCTTCATGCAGTGCTGGAGATTGCCTTCCTATGAAAGCTGTTTAGTCACCTGCTTATTAATTGAATCTCAATATTTTACAAACACTGCAAACTTCAAAATGCCAAAAGCAAAAAGCCTTAAGTACAGTAGCATTTGTACAAAACAATTAAGACAGATCTAGCAGAAAAGAAGACTGCTGAATACTACCATCCTATGTTGCTACTTCAACTTCAATATACTTTCAAAAAGCCGTCATCATAACACAGCTCTATACTAAAAACTAAATGAAGCCTGAATCACAGCCAACAGCTACCAATTAGAAGTGCCTTTAAAAACTGAAGTGCCTTCATGCCTTGAAGACTCTTAAATATAGTAGTATTTTGAGCACAATGTATTTAAAACATTATTTAAGAAATATTACTGTTTCTTGTACTTTCGCCATTTATTGGCCGCATGCTCATATTGCATGTGGTTATGTTAGGAGGGCACTGATGATCCTAGTAACAGTATAAATTCTGGTCATTTTTATTATAAGCCATCCTGAGCCTTAAATTTAATAAATAATTCAGTGTTTGCTTTTCGACAAAGATATTTGTTAGCTAAAATGTTTGGGAATTTGTGTAAATAAAAGTTAAGGGGAAAATACAGTGGGTGAAACCCTTACTTCACTGTGAAAATACCATTAATTTTGATAAGGCTATGATTTCAAAAAGTGTATTTATATAGCAAGAATCACAAAATTTGGCCCTTTATGCAAGTTATGTTAAGCTCAGCAAAACATCCTGTTTACTTCCATTTCAAGTTCACAAAAAAAATCACTATAATTGTTCCCCAATGATAAAATGCCTGGCAGGGAGGAACAAGTTTTAGAGGTTCAAGTTACAATCAGAGGAGGTTGGTGGGATTATAATTAGTTTCACACAGATTTCCATAAAACATTTACACATCAAGATGGGAGAAGGGTGGGAGAGGAATGATGATTAATCATGATGTTTAACTACAATGTCGGATAAGGTGACATAATTTTCAAGGTAGATAATTATTAAGCTCGATGCAAAATGTTACCAAAATCTGTAATCTAGTTTTGATTAATCCACCTTCCTATTTTTCATTCTAAATGTGAGATTGTGTGTCATAGGTTTTTAAAGACTTAAAGATCTTTATGTAGTAAGAATTTAGGGCTCTCAATGCACATATTGCTTCTAACCAGCGAATATAAAAAAAAAAAAAAAATCAGTGGACTAGCCATACCTCATGCTACAATCAAGAGCTGTTTTCTTCATTAAAAATATGTCAATGGCAGGTGCTGATATTCTAACAAATCAGCAATGAATAAAGATTGAAACCACTTTACTGGAGTATTTTCTAATTGCAGGATGGAGCAGGAGTGCAAATAAAATAATGCAGTATGTTTCATCTGCTTACCAATGAAGTCTTTTACAAATCATTTTGTGTTTATACTGTAAAAAAGTTCTTCAATGTTGTGTTTCTTTACTGAACGTACAGGTTGATCTGAAACAGTCTTATCTGCCAGAGCATACATCTTATTTCAAAGAGAAAATTCAGACAGTTAAACTCTGCATGGGAATGTTAATTTCTATATGCATGAAATCTTTTTTTTTTCTCATTAAGAATATATCAACTGCATAGCTCTAAAAGCATGTTCTGTAAGTCACAGACCTATTAACATACAAAATACAAAGTAAAACTTTTTTTTGGAGAGGAGATGGGAAAGGATACTGAAAGAGCAGGATCCAGATGTAATTCTTACATGATTATTGTGTTTGATATATAAACTATATGCCTTATGGTATGCACACATGCTACATACTTTATACTGTATTTCATAGAGACAACAACGATAATTAGCTATGGAAAATAGATAAAGTTCTATCTTCAAACACATCCCTGCATATATGCAAAACACAGCCATCCAAGCTTTTATTTTGCATGTTTTAAACAATGTTAATAAATTTATTTCATTCATGCAAATGTGAAGAACTCTAAAAATAATACCAAAGAATACCAAAAAAAAATGAAAATGGTACTTAACACTGGCTCCTCAGAAGTTGACAAGCCATTAAGCTTTCACCTTTAGGTAGTTATGACGACTCTGATGTCTCTTTTTGATATCTCCATTTTTAATTAGAATCTTTAATGTGTTTAACAAGCAATTCTTCCATCAATCTTTGATGTATTTTACTTGTAAAGCAATGACAGTTTGCAGTTCAGTCTTCTTAAAGTTCCAGAGAAACCATTTTCCACTCACTTGCTTTGAAAGCCATTAAAATAACTTGATGAAGAACAGCAGCAGGGGGCTAATGGAAGCCAAGGCTTAGTAACAATCTTTAGATTTTCTCCTAAGACTTTCTCACAGGCCCTCCTTACAAAGGTCCTGAGGACCTTTCATCCTTTCCCCCCTTCCCCCCACCAACAAAATCTGAACACAGCTGACAGATGCAACTAGCTCCAGGATTTGGTGTTTTCTTAATTTTACCTTTACCTTCCAATTTTAAAAGGCTAAAATGTAATCCGTTTCCATAACAGACCAACTCTTCATTGTATTATCATTTGAGAAGGCTGGAAACATGGAAAGGCTCAAGCAGCTTTGAAACTTCTCCTAACTTACCTCCTATTTTGAAAAGATAAAGGTACAAAGCAACACATCTGCTACCTAACCCACACAATAGGAATGACAGCTTGAACTTCTGAGTCATTCATTTATGTGCATGGCTGTTTGTTAGTAAAGTCTTTAAGGAACCCTCAGGATGAGAGCCTCTCTGTACATTAATGATAATATTTTAAATACGTAGATATATCCCAAAGAGGTAAAACTGTCAAATAATCTCTAAGCAGCCTGTACAAGTGGTGAACCAAAAAGCAAACTGGAGCTCCTCCAACTGTGATGGGATTCAAATTTAGTGCTTTGGGGTATGTTGGGAAGTCTAAAGCATACTTCTTCTAGTTTGATCGCCTATGTAAGTCTGCTGTGTTTGTGTTCACCGTTAAACTGGAGCACTTATTTTATCTACTAGTATGATCTACTTAGTACAATCCTTCTTTCCAGCTACTTTTTCTAGGGAATTTCTGGAACAGAGGAACTCATGCTGCTACTCCATTCAAGTTACGGTTCATAACGTTTGGTTACAGGACAGGCTACTCTATCTGTAACAGGGCCCTGGGCCATGGGCACGCAGCTCAGCCCTTGGTTTCTTCAAAACTGGAAGATGTATTTGCAGTTTACATGAGCAAGAACAAGAACATAACTGGGCATATGACTTCATGTCTCTAGCACAGCAGTAGATATCTGGGGCCCGGGAAGTCCCGGGGAGTTCAGATCGCTCCTCCAGCTCCACAGCAATGGCAGTACGAGGAAAGGATGTGTCCTGTCCGCTCCCATCTAGGAGAAGCTAAGGGAATCTCAGATGCTTGGTATACTGTATTTTGAGTTTAATTGCTATTATACTGGAACTCTTGTTTAAAAATAAAGCTAGCCCAGAGCAACAGTCTTGGACTGAACAGTTGCTTTATTACTCATTGGCTCACAGCTTAAAACTGTTATACAGTATTTGTTTTGTTCTGCCTTAGTGAATCTCCAACGGAAGCAACAGGAATGGTAAAGTCACAATTCAGCATCCAGTTTTACTAAAAGCTACACAGACAGTATGTCTGACAGTCCATGGGCTCTGACTGACTGCTTGCGTCATGACCACAAAAAACAGATCCTGCAAGAAGTGGAAACCAACCAACCAACCAAAAAAACCCTGCACTTTTGTGGCACCTCCCCACACAAACGGAGAAAGAAGAAATTGTGTATTATCTTTACTATGTTCCAACACCAGGTCATAGAATATAGAAAATGAAGGGCTGGAAGGGACCCTCAGGACATGAGCGATCCAGAGTACTACACGACATATATCAAGTGTAACGCTCTGTCACTAGAGCTGCTCTACCTTCAAAAAAAGGACCTACAATATTGCTATTGCTTTATGAGCAAGTGTACTGTAGTTTGTTATAAGGACCATGAAAGTACAGACATTTAAAAAAGTCAAAATCATCATGTGTACACAGTCCTGAATCAAGTATCCAGGTTGTAGCTGCATTGGTCTAGAGGAAAAAGCAACCGGGGTTGTGGACAGAGGCGATATCTTTTATTAGACCAACAAGATTTTTGCAAAAAAATGTCTTTAATTGCAAGCTTTCGGGCACAAACACCCTTCATCAGGCACCAGAGAAAAAACTGCAAAAGTTCCTGGGTAGAAATGAAAGGTCATTTCTGAGTAGAATGTTCTTTTCTGCCCAGGAGAACTTTTACAATCTTTTCTCTGATGCCTGATGAAGGGTGTTTGTGCCCGAAAGCTTGCAATTAAAGACATTTTTTTGCAAAAATCTTGTTGGTCTAATAAAAGATAACACCTCTGTCCACAAGCCCATGACTGCTCAGTCATGAATCATAACTTTTCATGAAGAAATGTTTATTTTATGAAAGGGGGAAATCCTTCCTATATTTATATTCAACATTTTTATGCAAAGAATATCCCTCACCTTTACGAGTTTTCCCTTCATTTCCCTATAATGTATTCATCACCACTCAGCACATCTGTCCTAGCAAATCCCATTTCCTGTTCTATTCATGAGGCTCAGCAACCTGGAGCTTTAGTGATTGCCGCCACGCTTTTCCCATGGCCTTCTCACCTCTCAACCCCCCCACAAGTACCCAGCTCCCATTGTTTATCATCTGTTCTCCCCTGCTGCAAACTGCTGTCAGATGTTCACTTATCCCTAATCTTACTCGCTGCCTTTGATATTCTTTCTAATCCAACAACCTGTCAACTGGGGCATCAGCCCATGTCCAGACCAGCTGCTTTGTCACAGGCCCTAAGATTCCCTTCTCAGCTTCACGAGGCATTTAAAGGATTTTGACACAGCAAGCACAATCTGAAACAATAATTAATGTTGTTTTGATAAGCGATCATGGCTTTAGTGTCACATTAGTTGACCACTTTTTAAAAAAATCTGAATTGTACTTTGTTTAAACTTCAGTCTTAACAAGACCTTGGGCAATGTTTAAAGGACAATACTTTCGAAAGCTAAGTTCTTGGGTGTAGGGCAGTTTTGTTTTACTTGGTCAAAAACCATGAAGGAAAGTAAATTCACACACACACAGAATCTAGTCAGATGGTTATTTTGCATATCCTGTTGACTAACAGAAATATGCTTATGCAAAAGCATCATTTTACAAACAGACTTTTCAAAACAAAGAATTCAATGATTGAAGAGTTATAGCTGCTAAACGTGAATCATACATTTTAAATATGGCCAAGAGTTTAAGTGCAATTTCTTATTAAAACTGTATTTTCAATACATTATATGAAGGTAAAAATATGCAATGCTGGCCTCTCAAAGATCTGTTTGCCCACATTTAAAATTCTACAGGAAATTCCCATTTTGAGAAGATTTTCTACCTTCCATAGTATTCAGATTTACTGCAAAGGCTTTTAGACGGCTACCAGCCATCTGTATTAAAATGTGCACCATGTGTACAATGCTGCATGTCACTGTTAGATAATTGATTCAAATGACAGAATTTTTAGCACAAGAAAAGGTGGTCATTTTACATATCTCAAATTCTCTTTCTGACATCTATTTTTATTCTTGATTGAGAAATCGTGCAAACAAGTATTTAGCAGTTAAAGTACACGAGTATGGGTCTGCTTCTCAAACCATGCTGTAATTACAAAAACAATCATGGGTCATAATTTAAACAAAAGCAAATTAAGCAAGGATTGTACAAACATGTGACGGGGGATGCTACATGCATGCAAAATGCCAGTTATATTTGACACTACAACTTAAATAAAAAATTACAGCACTAAATGCCTTAAATTAGTTTGTTCATTCTGCACGTGGCTTTCACTCTTAGGACTTCTCTACACCCAGAAAACTTAATCCAAAGAAAGTAAAGCTATAGTTGGAAGTGGCTTAGTTAAACTGTATAACACTGTGTAGAGAACATGCACTTGCAACATTAAAGTGGTCTTAAATCAGTTTAACTTACTGCTCCCTTAGGGCTTCCCTAGACTTGAAGGCTAACACGGATTAAGGTAGGGTATGAATTTAAAGTCCAACAGCACTTTGAAAATGGATTAGCTATGTAATAACAAGACCCTCCCATTCTAGGTCTGATTGTTACATGGAGTTCATTAAAAACAACATAATGTATAGGCAAGCCCTAGAGGCAATTATTTTGAAAGGGAAGAGCCTGAGCTAGCCAAAGCAGAAGTGTGATATACATTTACTTGCACTCAGCTATAAGGTTATTTCTCAGTTATTCTAATCTTTGGCACCTAATTTGCATAATAAGTGCAATATGCAAATTCATGTGCCCTAGCTACTAATGGCCTGTGGCCCTTAAATGAAAAGATAGTCTTTTCTTAATCAGTTCATTTCTAAAAGGCAGCACATTTAAAAAAAAATCTATATACAGCTTGTACAGGCTCTGTACAGCATTGCTCTTTTAAACTCACACCTTCTCTAAATAGCCAAGTTCCTGAAAAAATATGCTCATTTTTTAATACAGTTAACACCTTTCTAATTTGAGGTTGCATCCTGTTTGTAGCTAAGCAACATGGAAAATGAATGCATTTCCAGTCTATACACCTTGCAAGCTCTCTCAGGTAGAAATGGTGTCTTCTTACTTTTCTATAAAGTGCCAATCATTCTTTGGAACTACACAAACATGCAATAATAACAGATGGAGTTCAATCATTTCTGTTTCATTTGATTGCATATATAAAACCATTTGGAGCAAGGTGCTCAGTTTAGGATGATACCAGCTGCTAAGAATTTGTTAACATTAAAATAAAGGCTATGAGTAACCTAAAATTTGAGATTTCACTCATTACCAATTAAATCTCCCTATTCTCAACTGTCAGATTCGAAACGGCACCAGGTTGGACTGTACATTGCATGAAAAAAAATATCAGTATGGTCTCACATTTATGAAAAAATACCTTGTTGTTTTCCTTCTGACACTTGTCTGATTTCCTAAATTTTCCTTGCGTTTCCCCCCTGCAGCAATTCCCAACCACTCTTCATGAACTGGCAATTTGTAATTTTTTGCATGTATTATTACAATCAGTGGTAGAAGGCATGGAGAAAATCAGATAAAACATACAGGAAAAATATTCTTCCTTCAGATTACTGCTTTGCAAAATTAACTGCATAATAAATGCATCATTTGGGAAGTTATATCTCACTAGTAGACTCTTTGAAGATTCAACAGGAAAGTACTGCTTGTTTGAACACGTTACTTTAAAATCTGTTTATAACTTTAACAGCAGCATTTTAAGTGTCAAACTAAAAAGAATGTTCTTTGTTTATAAAAAAGCAGACTGAAGCTTCTGAGAATGCTTTAGACAGCTGGCCACACTCACGTTACTATTTCTATATAACATTTTTTTGAATGTGAAATTAGCTTGTACGGTACAACATCTTAGTACTCTTTTCCCCCCATCTTCAACGTTTTGGGACATAGGCCCCTCTACTGTTCTGCCCACATGGAACTCGTTGCTGAATTAGGATCTTAATCCTTACAGCATCCCCGAGACAGGTAAATCTCACACCCCGCTTTAAAGTTGTGAAAACACAGAGATTAAGTGGTTTGTTCAGGTCACAGGGAAGTTAACATCAGGTCTAGGATTAGAAACCAGAAATTCCTGGTTCCCAGTCCACTGGTAGATTATACCTCCCTTCCTTTTTATATGGGGTATTTTCTGCTCATTATACAGTAAACTGTAGGTCCAAGCCTACAGTATTCTTTAAAAAAACTATTTTAGAATGATCTTTCCTTTCATGTGTAATGCTTCTATTCTCTTAAAACCAAAGACAAATGTCATACTTTAAAATGAAATGGTAGGGGGAGATCTTTTTTGCCTATGTTCAAACCAGAGGTAGAGTGTGAACTTTAATCAGTAAAGAAAAATGTGATGCACTGAACTATCTTGAAGATCTGGAAATAGGGTGAAGCCAACTTAAGTATACACTAAGTTTCTTGTTACTATTATTGTCCCTGTATCTAATTAAATTGTGCTAGATCTTAACCCTATACCAAGTTCTCAGGTTTATCTTACCATTATTCAATAGATGCTTGCTCACTATTCCACTCTAGCACAGGCTTGAACATATATACTGGGAAATTTAACGGCAGTTAAAATTAGTCTAGCCAGCGTACTTCCAAAAGTTCTTTGACAGATCACACACTTACAATTAAATGGGAGGAAACTGAGATGAGAGCACTCTTGTCAGAACAAGCTTCTAAAACAAAGCCACAGAAGGAATCGGAACTACATCCACAAAGGGACTAACAGCCAATTTAGGTGCCAAATCCAACATATGGCACAACAGAGAATTCTCCAAATGCCTGCTCAGCTGCTGCTGAAAGTTTCTTAAGCACCCACAAAGCAGCCTCAAAATCCCGACATTAAGGTGTGCAGAGCGCAGGATTCTCAAAGTGGGTGTTCCCTTGCCTGTATTACCTGTACGGCCCAATCCAGTAAGGATTCCTACTGCAGGCATAGATGTGCATCTCATTATGTAGGTATTAGGATGCTCTCCTAAGTTGGGATAGACCCAGGTGTAAATCCCCACTCAGCTTGCACTTCAGTATTAGCCAATGTTAGTTGGAACAGGGACTTGCGACATGAGTTTCCGAAGTAATTGAGTTACACTCTGTCTTTCTCTGTCCCGCTCTCTCTGGCTCAATTAATAATTGACGATGTGTGCAAAATGGAACAGTGTCAGCCAAACGGTTTGAAAGTGATTTACCCCACAATACCAACAACTTAGGTTAGGACACTTTCCTGGGATACAAGAAACCTGAGCTGACGTCTACTCCAAATCAGGTAAAGATCTGAAAATTGGTCTCCCACTTCCCACATAAGTGGTCCAAGTGCCAGACTACTGGGTGTAACAAAGCTGAGTCTTTATCCTTCTTTTCTCATTGGTTTTCCACGATAAAGGGCTGACTTCACATAGAACCTCACAGAAGAGGGTCTGCAGCTAAGATGGGTATTTCTTTGTGTCCTGGTGTTAAATGGCTAACTATCTTTGAGAAGCAAGTTTTTGTGGTGATATCTTTTATAGGCCCAACTATACAGTATAGTTGGGAGAGATGTTAGACAAACTTTCAGTCACAAAGTGTCCTGCTTCAGGGCCCCAAAACAGCAAAAATTGGTGTATATGGACAGTTAGGGCAATTAATTCAATTTAGATACTGGGACCTGAAGAACAGCACATTGTGCTTGAAAGTAGGGCTGTGCGAAGATTCGGGTGCTGATTCAATTTGAAGATTTCCCCGATTCAGTAGCCAAATCTCCAAATCTGAACTGAATCAAGGGACCAATAAAAAGGTCTGAATCAGTTCAAAGCTCTCTGAATCTCTGGAAAAGAATCGGAAAGTTTTGGCGATTCAGGCAGTCCCCGCCTGCTGCAGCAGGGAGCTGGAGCCAGACTCAATGCCAGTAAGTAGGGGGCATGGGAGGGGGAGCTGAAGGAGGGGACCAATGGGGGAACCCCTGCTAGGCCCCATCGCCTGCCTGCTCCCCCAGCCCCCCCCGACCCCTGCTCGCTCCCCCAGACCCTCCATGGCTGCTCCGCCCGCCCCAACTCCTGGTGCTTTAAGAAAAAGCCCCCATTCAGCAGGTGCTGCCAAGCAGGGGAC
>NW_017729025.1:18979155-18985594 GCF_001723915.1 Gavialis gangeticus | reverse complement strand
CCCCCAGGACTCACTGGCTCCTGCAGCAGCCTCGAGGCTTTGCGGGGGGCTCATGGAAGAGCCCCCCAATGTGGCTCCTGCACTCCTCCACAGACCTTACCTATGACTGCCACTTGGTAGATCAGCTAAATCTCTTTGCTGGTTTGGAGCTCAGACTATGTCTATACACAGAAATACTGGTGGCAGACTGCAGCCGCCACCGTCATCAGACTCCGTGCCATCAAAGTGCTCCATTCAGTGGCACTCAGCAGCTGTCCTGCCAGAATGGGAAGTGCACCCTGGAAAGGGAACTGCTGCTGAATAGGCTGAGCAGTGACATGACAGTGCAGGAGTGTCTACTCACAAATTCAGCCAGCTGCTGGGTCACCTTAGTGAAGCCTTCGTTCACTCCGCTGCTTGGTACAACTGCTTAAGCCAGGGACGTCAAACATCTGTCCCATGAACTGATTCTGCCGTGCACGCTGGGCCCCAACAGACACGGTCATTGACAGCAAGCCCCCAGATCTATGATGATGCCTGAACAAAGCCGCATAATGCTGCCCATCCCTGCCACATGAATGTGGTCCTGTGCCACCACAAATCCCCATGCTGCTGCCTGACCATGGTTCCATGCTGCCACCCAGCTCTGGACCCACGCTTCTTTCCAAATGTGGATGCACCGTGACTGTAGTTGCTGCTGGCCCCACATATCTAGCCTAGGAGGAAGCCCTGTGGTCCAGATCCAACCCAGGGTCTCAGGTGAGTTTGATGCTCCTGGCTTAAACAATATTATTCAGTGCATTCTTCTAGTTAGCAAAAAGAAATACCCAGTATAGTGCTATAGTTATGCTTGTTGGCAAAGCAGTACATTTTAATG
Source organism: Gavialis gangeticus (assembly GCF_001723915.1). NCBI lineage: Eukaryota > Metazoa > Chordata > Crocodylia > Gavialidae > Gavialis > Gavialis gangeticus. Next base: position 18,984,738 of record NW_017729025.1, on the reverse strand, counting down.
AGGGTTATTCTGCCCAGTGACAATTAACTGCACTTTAGTAAAATAACTAAAGTACAAAGAAAGATTAAAATCAGTTATTTAAAATTGGTGATTTAAATCAATCCACCCTGCTCTGACTCCCCCCATTCAATTTCCTGCTTTTCCTTTTCAACATCTTATATAACTAATTTTAAAAGTACCTCCTCCACACGGTCATATTGCTTAGTTAACCAATGTCTCTGAAGAAACAAAAGAAGGGATAAGGGGGTGAATTAGAGTAAAGAGAAGAAGCCTAGCAGCACCTGCTTTAGGATAGATTTGGATTCTGCATTTCATTAGAGCCATGAAACTGTAATGACCTAATGGCCCTCGCAAGGCTAGTAGCTGACACTATACTGACTGCTATGGTATTCTCAATTAGAGAAACTGTTTCTGTACCAATATAAAGCTATTTGCGGTACACATGCTGCAGAGAAAACATATTATGTTAGAGTACTAGGGAGACTAATCTGAGTGTATGGCTTGCATTCTTTAAATTATTGAAGGTTCTGATTCTCGGGGATCATCTAAAAGATGATTAAAGGGAACATTATATGGAAAAGGATTTCCTATTACTATTTCCATTGCTTCCCTCATACAGGTGATGTCTTACATGACAACTTCATTACATTTGATGATCACCTGACTTCATTCTGTTTACTACAGCCATACAACTGTGAGCTGTGATTTCATGTGCTGTTTGCAGTAAAGTCCAGACTGATTAGTACTTGAGTGTGACCCTCCCATGAAAACCAAGTTACAGCAGAACATGAGGTTAGTCATTTAGCACAAGCCAACAGTGAGTTAATGCTTCAACCCCAGCGGTAGGAAACAGCCTAATGCTATCTTTCAGGTAAGATGGTGAGTCTCAGCTATTTTAGATGGTGGACCCTTCTTAAAAACTGTTTTACCACTGTGCATCTCCATGACTCTGTGTTATGTATAATAAAATAATAATTTACATAACTACAGCCACTCTGTAACCTCTCCAATAGCCTAAGAAATATTGCAGTCATTCCTCATTTTTATTTGTCTTCCCTTCTTCTTTGCGTATTTCCCTTTCTTCCGCTTCCCCATTCCTTCTCACAGACCCCCTAAGAATTTACCACGTGCCTCAGTCTGAGAAACACTGGGACATAAAACCATGACTGTGGTCACCTATGCTCATTTACAAAAAGCCTGTGGTAACTGCTGACAAAGATGGATATGTTTTCGACAATTTTCAGTTCACACATAACATTTCACCTTCAATTTTAACCCAGCATTCACCTTTACTTGCAGCCCTATGCTGTTATGTATAGTTGTGCACCATTAAACATGGGTTATAGTTTACACCAGAATGGACTGTATTTTAGCAATGGGTGGACCAAATGATTCCTGTTTGCACAGACACTTTTAATTGCTTGATGAAAGGTGTTGTGTTGACTGACTGGTATCAAGGAGAGAGAGAGGTGGTTAGCTCTGCCAGTCTGAAGTTAAGCAGAAGGCAGGGCAGGGGGGCATCTCAGAGGTGAACTGATTGGCATGAGCTTTCATAAGCGACAGCCTGCTTCATCAGTTGCTAGGAATGGAAAGCTCATGCCTCTCTGCACCAGTTAACCTCACATACTGAACAACATCTAATAACAGAACAAGCCAAGTTTAGACCAGGCAAGTCCTGCACTGGCCAAATACTAAGTGTCACCCAACACATAGAAGATGGATTTGAGAAAGGGATGGTAATAGGTGCTGTGTCTGTAGACCTATCAGTGACATAAGACACAGCCACCAAAACCTGCTTGCCAAAGCCTACAATATGACACCTGACTACCACTTAGTGCAGCTCATCCCACCTCTTCTGGAGAACAGATGTTTTTATGTAGAACTGTGCAAGAAACAGAGGTGCCAGAGATGACAATGAAATGGCTCCACACAGGGTAGCATGCTAGCACTAAACCTTTGTAACATATGTAATAATGACCAACCCATACAGAGTAATACGAGGAGCTTCATATTTGGTGATGATCTATGCATGATGTCACAAGAGAAGGACTTTGCCACTGTTGAAAACAGACTGATGTGCACTGAGCAACCTCTCAAATTATTAAAATAAGAACTAGCTTTGTGCCAAGCCAGCCAAGACACAGGACACAGCTTTTCACCTATGCTGGGTTGGGCAAAATATGGCCCACAAGACAAATCCAGCCTACCAAGTTATTGGATCCAGCACACAGGTGGGTGCCTACCAATTGACTGCATGTAGCCTGTGGCTGCCCCCGTGGAGCTCTGCGTAGGTCCAAGCCCCATTTGCTCCCACCTGCGGCAGCCCATGCCACACTTCTGCTTTGGCCTGGGCCTACCAATGGCCTGGGTCTGCATGCACAGCTTCCCAGCAGGGCTTCTCCAGATGGGGCTGTTGCCACGGGGGTACTGCTTGGCTCCCCCTGCCTTCAGCGGCTCACCCTCTTGCCACTGATACACCGCTTCAGGAAGCAGGCAGTATAGGGAAGCAATGATGGCCATAGGGACATATGCCAGGCACCACACGCCCAGCCAGGTGGCTCCTGCCACAGCACGCAGACCTCCGGCTCCAGCTCCAGACTGCTTTCCATTCACTCCACCTGCCTGAAGCAATGGGCAGGCACCACCTGTAGGTGGCTGAGTGGGTAGAAGGCAGCTAGGAGCTGGAGCCCAGCATGCCGAGGCAGGAGCTACTTGACTGCAGCTTCCTTTTCCCTGCCTGGCTTGGCATGTGGTGCCCGACGTGTCCCCACAGCTGCTGCCCTTCCCCATGCTACCTGCTACCCAGTGGTGCAGCAGGGGCAGGAAGAGGAGGAGGAGCTCAGCACTACCTGGGCAGCTGCAGCCACATCGGAAGCAGTCCTGCTAGGAACTCTGCATGCTGGCCAGGGCCGTGGGTGGGAGTGCGGCACGGGCTCTCCCAGGCAAGCACCCGCCCCCTACCTCCACCCCCGACTGGTCGGCTCCCAGGACCCAGAGCACAGGCAGCCCCCTACACATGTGCGCACACCCATCCCCCAGCAATATACAAAAGTAAGACTTTACTTTGAAATATTATGCAGTCACCTCTATAAACGCTACTCAAAAACACGCCAATCGTGACAAAAATTATTTTTTGAAATAAAATTAAAATATGCTACAATAGATGTTTGATTTTTAGTATACGATTTATTTTTATCTATAATTAGTTAAAATGATATCTTCTAAAACATTTTGTGTGTGCAGCCCTCGACAGCTCACCAAAACTCAGTAAGTGGTCCTCCACTCAAAATAACTGCCCACTCCTGACCTATGACAGAGAAGCCAAGCAGAAATTAAACATCACCTGGGATGGAAACCCACTAACTGATCGCCCAAACTCTGCACTCAGGGGTTATACTGGACCGAATACTTACCTTCAAAGCACACATAGAGAAGATGAAAGGGAAAGTCAGTACCTGCAACAACATACTTTGAAAGTTGGTCACCTCAAAGTGGGGAGCAAACCCAGCTACATTACACACCACTGTTATTGCCGTATATTACCCCACTGCACAGCATGCATGACAAGTATGGGAACGATCAGTTCATGCCAAGAAACTTGACCCAGCTCTAAATAACAGTCATCGTGAAATAACAAGATGTCTAAAGCCAACGGTAAAGGATAGCCTGTATTTACTGGATGGCATTGCACCACCTGATATCAGAAGAAAGGTAATGAGCCACAAAGAAAGATCACAGCAGATGAAAGACCTCAGGCGTCCACTCTATGGTCTCACAGATGTAACTAAACAGATTAAAGTGTGAAAGAGTTTTGTGAGCAGTGTTGTGCCACTGGATACGACAGCTGACAGGGTGGGACGATATTATGGAAGGAAACATTACACGCAATCAGGTGCTCTGAAATGGATCTGGAATGCCAAAAGTACTTCCCAAAGGGACTGATCTAGACTGGCGAACATAGTGATGCCTGAATTGCCTGCACATGCAAACTGGAAAATCAAAAACAAACATGATCAAAAGGACCTACTCTAATGACACAAGCATATGTGAATGTGGTGACACAAGTATGTATACCTGCTCATTTGCCGTCTCTTTGACGGGACCTGAATGAAGGAGGACATTGCTGCAGCAATGGAAAGAGCCATCGCTTGTGCACGATCTTGGAAAAACACCTGGTTTATGACAAAGACACAAGAAAACATCTCTCATGCTAAAAACAGATGACCGGTTACCAGAGACATGGAGTTTTAATCTGTGTTCCTATGTACAAACTTATTGTCCCATATCAAGTACCTATGAATACTGTTCCACGTTTTCTGTTTTTACTTTTGGAAAAAAAATCCGGGAATTTTTCAGTGTTTATTTTCCAAACATAAAAACCAGGTTGAAAGTGGGATAAAAGGAAGAAAAGAAAAAAATAGGTTTAAATTGGGGAAAGTAATAATACGTCCTGTGGCAGTGAGAGCGGGAGGGGGTTAGGCTGGGACTAGGGAAAGGGTGCACTGGCACCACTGGCTGCTCCTGGGGCTGCTTAAAGGAGCTAAGTGGAGGGAACTGTCAGTGGGTGTGGGGCAGGAGGGGTGCAGCTCTTGCTGCTACGTGCACCCTGGGAGGGCTGGGGGGCTGCGGCAGGCTATTCCTGGAAGGTGCATGCCCCCAGATATGTACGCAGGCCGAGAGCAGGCTGCTGCTGCAGGCTGGGGCCAGGGGTGGCACCCGGCTCTTCCCGATGCTTGGGGTGGTCGGCAGCCTGCTTTCGTCCGGCGCACAGATCGAGAGACACATGCCCCCCGGGAAGAGCCTAGCATAGCCCCTCAGCCTGCAGCCCCTGGGGTGCACACAGCAACAAGAGCTCCGTGCCCCCACCCTGTGCCCCACACCCACTGACATACAGTTCCCTCAGCAGCTGGCGTCGGCCACTCCCGGGGCCACTACAGCAGGGACTGGGGTGAGTGGGAGCAAGCAGAGCCCTGGGGGCATGGTGCATGGAACAGCTTGTCCCCACTCACCCCAGCCCCTGCTGCAGTAGCCCCGGCAGCGGCCAATGCCAGCTGCCTGCAGTTGCTGGGCTGCATCCTGCCCCAACCCCCACAAGGCTCCACTTGTCCCTACTCACCCAGCCCCTGGGCTCCGCCATGCCATGCTGCAGGCAGCTGGCATCGGCTGTTCCTGGGACTGCTGCAGCAGGGGCTCGGGTGAGTGGAAACAAGCAGAGCCCCGGGGGCATGGGACATGGTGCAGCTTGTCTCTGCACACCCCAACCCCTGTTGCAGCAGCCCTGGGAGAGGCCAATGCTAGCTGCCTGCAGCTGCTGGGCAGTGCTGCACCCCAAAACCCCCAGGGATCTGCTTGTCCCCACTCACCCCAACCCCTGCTGTAGCAGCTCTGTGAGCAGCCGACACCGCCTGCCTGCACCACAGCACAGCGCAGCCCAGGGGCTGGGGGGAGTGGGCAGCAGCCGGAGCCTCTGGGGTACAGCTGGGACGCGCCCACCCTGGGAGCAATTCCTGCAGCCCCTCCTGCCCCAGCCAGTCAGAGCTGGGAGCCCCACACCCCCAGGCAGCAGCTTGAGCCACCCTCCAC
>NW_017729025.1:18975434-18978891 GCF_001723915.1 Gavialis gangeticus | reverse complement strand
CCCCCTGTGTCCGGCTGGAAACCTGTGCCTCAGGTAACTAGCAGTTTTAGCTTACTGGCACCCACAGCCATTCCCTAATCATGCCAGTTAACAGGGATTTTACTGTACCTGGTAAAATTGAGTGAACTGAAAAACAGTGTAAATCAGTAAAGACCTAAAAACTTCAATAAAAAAAAAACAAAACAGGGAATTTATTTAAAATTTTAAATCTGCAAACAGAACACTGTCTATGCAGTATCTAAACTAACTCTTTGCCCCAGGATAATCAAGATTAATTTGAACAGATTACTGCTGGAGCTACCTGTGTAAACAGTTCTCCTGGCCTGTTTTAATTCAAAACCTGGAACAACCAGCCCTGGGTTAAACCATCCTCTCTTTTCAGCCTCAGGTACCACTCTATGCATCAAAGATGAAACAAAAATCAGCAGGCACTGCAGGAACACGCCCATGCTCAGGGAGTATGCATGTGGCCATATAAATACCACAAGCCATCATATGTTGCATCCCACACAGGGAAGACATGAGCTCTCTGAAACGGTGCAAAAACATGAGAATCATCGCTCCCAGCTTGGCTGAGGCCATCACTCAGGCTCTTCTAGGGGATCTTACTGGGGAACCCTGGGTCACTATGGGACCATTTTCCAGCCCTTCCTCTGCGCATGTTCCCAGAGCAGTTTTATGGGGTGGTATCCACTGGCTCCTTGGACATAGCTGAAGGGCAGTGGGCACTGGCCTGCTGTACTCTGCTCAGAGTCCCCCCTCCGATCCCTCGTGATCAACCTATGACCCCCGCGCCTGCCCCAGTGTTTCTCTTTTGGTGCCCCCATAATTAGTTGTATGGTATCTAGCAGCTGGACTGAGAAAAGGGAGGCTTATCTTTGTGAGGACCACTGTTTTCCAGTACCTAATGAACAAGCCTTAGGATCTTATCACCCTTGGGGGAGGATTTCTCTCAATTTCACCCCACCCTGGAGGGTTGGGCCCAGTGCCCGCTTAACATACAGATACAGACAGACGTGCATAAGCATACATATACACGTGCTTAACATACATACATAGGACCATTTCCGGACAGGACACCACTCTCCAGTGGACAAGCTTATTTATATTCCACCCTCATTCCACAAGCCACTCGGGACCTCAGCTGGTGGTTCCTCCATGGAGCCATTGCCACAGGTGTGTATCTAACATAATTCATGGACACCCCCTACACCTGCCCCTTCTGTGAGCAGAGGGAGACCCTGGCACACACCTACCTGGCGTGCACCAGGCAGCAGCCCCTGCTCCGTCTCCTCCAGAACCTCCTGTTCCTCTGCACCATTTCCTCCAGCACCACTCCCTGCACCTTTTTATTTGTGCACTCCACATCTGTGGCCCCACTAAGTCCTAGGACCTCCTGGTTAACCTCCTACTAGTCCTAGCTAAGCTGGCCATCTATTGCACCAGAAAGGAGGCTCTGGCCAAGAGGACCAGGAGGACCCCCAAGGACTGTGGGGCCTGTCCCTCACTTGCTCAAGTCTCTGGGTAGTTTCTCCTGGCAGTGTCTGCTAGCCCCTTGGACTCGTTTGAAGGCCAGTGAGCACTGTCCGGTGAGCTCTGCTTGGTGTCCCCCCTTGGTGCACTCTTTCTGAACCTCTGACCTCTATTCCTGGCCCTGCTTCATTATCATTTGTCCCCAGAAATCAGTTGCCACTTTCCCTGTAGCCTCTCTTTTTGAGGGAGGTCTTTAGTTTTACTCAGTGGGCACTGGCCCACAATCCCTTAATGTGACAAATAGGCCTGGCCCTCACCAAGCTAGAAATATACCTAGGCAGGAAGGAGGATCTGGCCGGGGGGGCTCGCGGTAATGGCAGGACTGTTTTTCTGTCCCGTGTCTGATCACATCTCCAGGCAGAGTTTCACAGAGCAGTGTCCAGTGTCCTGGGAGGGCAGTGGGCACTGTCTGGTATATTCTCCTTGGTGTCCCCCCTCAGTGTACTCATTTTGAACCTTTCACCTTCACTCCCATCCCTATTTTGTCCCTTAACTGTCCCAGACAATCAGTGATATGCCCTTAGTGGCCTCCTTCATCAAGGGAGGCTTACAGCTCTACTTGGTGGGCTTTGGCCCACGTTCTCAAATGGGAATGGCAAATCAAAAGGCCTGTCCCTTGTCAATTCACATCTCTGGGCAGAGTTTCACTGGGCAGTGCCCACTGGCTCCTTTGAGAGTCAGTGAGCACTGTTCGGTTATTGTGCTCGGTGTCTCCCCTCAGTGCACTCATTTTGAACCTCTGCTTCACTCCCCTCCATTTTCTTCTTTAGTTTTCCCCAATAATCACTTGATGCTCACTTTAGCTTTACTTGGTGGGCAGTGGCCCACATTCCCCATGTACATCAAATAGATCTGACAGGACACCATTCCCGGGGGGACAAGCTTATACTCCACTCTCATCCCACGAGTCACCAGGGCCTCAGATAGGAGCTCGTCCACGGAGCTGTCACTACAGGTGTGTGTCTGGCACAGTTCACGGACCTGCCTGATGCCTGCCCCATCTGTGCGCAAAGGGAGATCCTGGCATGCACCTACCTGAAGCGTGCCAGGCTTCAGCCCTGTCCCCGCCTCTTGCAAAGCCTCCTGCTGAGGTCCTGAGAGCACAGCTCCCTGCACCGTTTTGTTCACACACTCCCCATCCACAGCCCCACCAAGTCCCAGAAGGTCCCGGTCAACCACCTCCTGGACATCACCAAACTGACACCATAGCTAACCAGGAAGGAGGCTCTGGCTGGGAGGACCCCTGAGGACTGTGGTGCCATTTTCCTGTCCCTTGTGCGTTCACATCTCCGGGCAGCGTCCACTGGCTCTTTGGACCTGTTTGAGGAGCAGCGGGCGCTGTCTGGCGGGCTCTGCTCAGCGTCCCCTCTCGATGCGCTCGTTTTGAAGCTACGACCTTCGTTCCCATCCCCGTTTTGTCTTTTGTTGTCCCAAGTAATCACTGATGTGCCCTTAGTTGCCCCCATCACCCAGGGGGGCTCACAGCTGTAGCCGGTGGGCTGTGGCCCAGGCCTGGGTGCCACATCAGGCAGCCCGGCCCTGGCCTAGTCATGTCTCCAGGCAGAGCAGCACTGGGCAGGGCCCACTGGCTCCTTGGGCGCGTCCAGGGGGCGGTGGGCACCGCTGCCCCTCGCTCCTCTCCCTTCACGTGTATCAGGGAATCACCCGAGAGCTCCTCCGGCAACGGGGGATGAGGGGCGCATGCCTGTGAGTGTGTGCGCTGCACACCACATGTACACGCCCACGTACACACACAGCGCGCAGGGCGTGTGAGCGCAGGCCCCGGGGCGGCCGCACTCACCTGGCGGTAGCGCAGTTGGAAAGGCCGCAGGAACGGGGAGGCGGCGCAGGGCCGCAGCGACAGGTCGTCCACGGCCTCCATGCGCGCGCCGCTGCCCGGGGCGGGGCCAAAGAGCCCGGACAC
>NW_017729025.1:18973100-18975136 GCF_001723915.1 Gavialis gangeticus | reverse complement strand
CCCCGCCCCCCACCCCCCGCCAAGGGCACCGGCGCTGCCTGGACCTGCCCCGGCCCCGGGCCCGGCCCGTGCGGGGTGTGTGCATACACACACACACGCGTGTGCATGTATATTTGTGTGCACGTGCATATATGTGTGTGTGTGTATGCATGCATATGTGTGCATGCATATATATGTGTGTGTATGCATATATATTTGTGTGTGTGCGTGCGTGCATGTCTACGTATGTGTGTGTGTGTGCGTGCATATACGTGTGTGCATATATATGTGTGGGGGGGGTGCAGATATGCATAAATATCCACATATACATGTGTATATCCCCACACCTAGATAGACAGCTATAGATGCACATGTATGTGTGTTTATATGTGTGTGTATGCATACGTGTTTGTGTGTGTACATAAGTGTATATCTACAGAGGAATAGATATACACGTGTGTGTGCATTTATATGTACCTCAATATATAGATATACATACATGTAAATGTATCTATGTATATGCATGTACATATATGTGTAGACATGTGTATGTATGTATTTGCATATATGGGCACATATACAAATGCGTATTTATTTATATGCCTATATTTATATACACATGTATGCGTGTGTGTATATATACCTAATGTGCACACATGTACATGCATATATGTATATATTACACACACACACATCTGTCTATTTATTTAATTACTCCTACCCCTTTAAAAAAAACACACCCCTGGACAAGGTTATGAACATCTGTGTCTTCTGTAGGGTGTGGAGGTAGCAGAAATCTGGCTCACAAACTGCCACCTCCCTGTTTGTGAGCTTGTTCTAAAACAAATCTTCACAGAGTTGACTTTAAAGATTAGTAAATTCAAAACCTAAGGCTTTTGGATTCCTGATATTTTCTGAAATGTGTGTAGGAAGCCAGGAGCATAAGCCCCAGCACTGCTGCAACGGCTTGCGTTTTTGACTTCACGCAGACTGCACATATAGCTCAAGCACATGCATAAATCTCTGTAGGATCAGGCCCATATTGATAAGTAATGGCTTGGTATTTTTTATTCATGCTGCATTTTCTATAACAAAAATCAACTGTGCATAATATTTTGGGAAATCCAATCAGTCAGCTGAGATTAACAAAACCTGCAGCATGTATTACAGAAAACAAAAGTGTGTAATTCATGTCTGCGTGCCAAATTGTATACACTAAGTATAAATCTAGATAAGAAGATGAAAAACAAATTTTTTTAATCCATACTAGAATGGCAAGAGAACTATAGCCCCGACTGTAGCTGGACCTGTGGGAGCAGATATTTGCATCCATTCAGACTGCCACTGGCTCCATTTCAGCTTTGTGCAGTCAGTCACAAGGAGCCAGGCCAGGCCGATCTGGTACCATGTCAACCAGTACAGCCTGTTCCATGGTCCTTGCAAGTCAGTGGCCATCCATACCTGAAGAGATGGGCACCACCAAATCACTCTGCCTGAAGAATCACCAATGATGCAAAGCAGCTCAGCTAACCTTAAGGGTTGTTACAGCATCTAAAGTGCCCCAATAGTTGCAGGAGCCTTGGGACTGACTTGACTTGACTTGCAGTCAATCACAGGACGTTCCACCCATATGTATGCACTTGGAGAAGTGGAGCCTAAATTACCAATCCTCTGAAAGGTGAATAAATCTGCTACTATAAGTATAATAAAACTCACCAAGAGCCAATATTGCCAATTTTAGCAGTTTTATTGAGAGTTTTGCAATATGTGGTATTTTTCTTAAAGCACTAGATTCTAGAGTCAAATGATTTTGTGAGATCCTCAGCGCTTATTAAAAACGTAACAAGGAAATGTCTTTACTTCATAGTTTCATAGTTTCTAAGGTCGGAAGGGACCTGAGAAGATCATCTAGTCCGACCCCCTGCCATGGCAGGAAAGAGTACTGGGGTTAAACGACCCCAGCAAGGTGTTCATCTAACATCTTCTTAAAACCCCCCCAGGGTAGGAGCCTGCACCACCCCCCTTGGAAGTTGGTTCCAGACCCTAGCCGCCCTGAC